>NC_134949.1:76166016-76770837 GCF_965638725.1 Aptenodytes patagonicus | reverse complement strand
TTGTTTGCCATACATTAATCAAATTTTCCCTAAATTCTCCTTTTAACCTAATCGGCTGATGATATCTTACTCTTTCAGACATTTGTTCAGTTTTTAAGTGTAAAAAAATCCAGCATATATACACACATACATATATATGCTACTATTTAGCTACCTCTTCACAGCTAGTTTACAAACTACAAAAAGGCTGCAACTTCATAGAAGACAGGCAGAACTGACAAAGTGCAATGGGCTTTTCTTGTATTTAAGAAAAAGAGATATTCCAAGCAGATGTTTGCAAAACCTATCTATCCTTGACATAAGTGTTAAGTCATGAGAACCCTGAGAGCTAAAATTAAGACGTTGATTTCACCTTGTTTCTAATCTTTAGAAGGTTCACATCATCCAAAAGCAGCGTGCACCTCTAATCAGGGCTAAAATTCTGCTGAAGCTGAAGCCAACTGCAGAATTTTGACCAACCACTTCAGCAACTTTCTGTTCCTCCAACAAATAATCCGCATGCTGTTTGGTGTACTTAAAAGTGAGCACACTTTCATTCATAATTAGCTATAACCAAACATCATCTAGAGTTTAGCACTTTCCCTTTATTTCTCATTCTCTGTGCACTATGGCCAAGTTGTGCCCCTAGACCCTTCCCTATTATGATACCAGATAGGGCTCTGGACAAAGAGGCAGCTTGTTCCACCCAGGTTGGAAGCTGTTATTAAGAACAGTTAGTGCAAGCAAGGCTTGATTGAAAAAGCAGAAAAACCCCAAAACCACCCAAGTACAAATAAGCCAGTTCAGCTCCTCAGAAAGAGCTTATAAACCATCTAGAAAAGTGTGACAGTACCCCCTGTGAACAGGGAGGCATTTGGCAGATCCTCCCTAACATAGGAATCCTGGTATAGAGCAAAGTAACATTTTCCAGATGAAGATGACTGCAAATACAGAATTGGCTACTGGAAACAAGCTAACTAGTATTTACCAAAAAGCCTCCTCCCTTGGACTGATGAAGGAGAAATACCTACAAGATACACTGCTTCCCATCAATAAATGGGCAAAAACCTTTCATGGCAGGTTCAAGTCAAAATATCAAGCGTAAATCTTTTGCACACAAAATTTTATTAGAAAGGAACAGGTTGTAGTTTTGAAATCAGTGCACGACTTTCTTTAAAAAGTGTTTATACAAAGGTAGCATCCAATTTTTTTAGTGGGATTAAGTGATTTCCTCTTGTGCAGTGTTATTCTTTTGCTGTTCCAGAAGAGTGCTCAGAGATAATAAGCACTGCTTAAAACAAACAAACCAAAGGTCCCACAACCATGAAGATGACAGTGTTGAGAACGAGCTTGAGAGAGAGTTTAAGCACCAAGGAATTTTCCTCACGTTATGACTGGCCAAGAGATGGTCTAACGCATGTCTGTGTGAAACAGGCCAAAATCCAGATGCCACAAGTGTTACCCAAGACACACACAAACTATGTATACACACGCTACCTGTGGCAGGACAGGACAGCACCAATGTGAGTTAATATAAACTCTGAACTACAAGAGGTTGTTTCTAGCAACAATGGCTGCTAGAAATCTTGCCTCCAGATAATCTAGAATTCCCCAGAAGTCCCAAAGCCACAGTTTCCTAGGCAAATTACTAGTTGACTTGCATCCAAGAACCCTCAACTGTCTAGTCCAGGAGCTGTTGCTTGCTTTGCAGTTTCTCCTTGTGCAATGCAGCTAACAATACAGTGGGGAAAAATGAGGAAGAGAAACATTGTTTTGAAGCAGGGGAAGCTAGAGTTGATATTTTCCCCGATTACAGAATATCGCCCACCACTCCTTGAGCTACAATCTTTACAGCACAGAAAAATCAAATTGAAAGCCTCTCTTCTCTTTGTATTGGTGAGAACTGGCCAGAAAGAATTATTAACCTGTTTTCTTTTGGGGTTGGGGGAGTGATAAGCGCAGGCAAAAAATTCATCCACACCTTTTGTCATCTCTTTTAAAGATAAATTTTATTAATGGCAACTATCAAATAAGTTATTAGTTGAAATTAAATAATTGTTCCACCTTGAAAATTACACTTGTAACTTCAGTATTTTATTTTAATTCTCAGTCTGATCTCTGACTTCAGGAAATGTGTTTGTCTTTAGGGCATCTTCTTCTCTCACAATATTTTAATCTCAACCCTTGCATCTCTTGATTTTTCACTGTCTGCTGTTCTAAGCCATCTTTGTCGAATATGTAATTTGTTTCCTTTTCAGATACACAGAAACAAATGACTTATCTCAAAGGCCTCAGTACAACCTGACTCTTCCCCTCCTCCCCCTTTTTTTTCCCCCTAGTCAACAAGAGAGATGGAGGCTGAATCCAAGTCTTTACTGTCCCTGGTGACCTTTACCAAGCAAGCTGAAGGCCACACTGGTATACCAAGATCACCCCCAAATTCATTAACAGGGCATCAGTGCTCTTCCTCCACTATCATCAGTTATCTTCATTAAGCTGGCTCATGATTACACGTAACAAACTGAAGAAACCCAAGATACCGTTTAGCAATGATTTAACTGCAGCACAAAACAGGATTCACCAGTTTGGGAGCTGCAGTACAGGAGATGAGGTAGCTAGAAAGCTACCTCATGAAGATCTGGATCATGAAGATCCCAGATTGTGTCTAAAATTCACATATCTTCACAGAAAATGAAGTTCCAACCCGCTGCCATGAATACATATTGATGGCTGGAGTGCTAATGCCTTCAAAACCCACCACAGTCCGCAACACCTTGTATCTTGACTCACAATTTTGAAGCCACATGGCTTGACCCAACTGTGTTCCAGAACATTTTCAAATCACCACAAAATGTTTGAAAGAAAACAAACCAGCAGGTGACCTAATGAAACAGATGGCTTATTGAAGTTTCTTTTTATTTGGTCACTGCTAAGAACATAACCTTGCATTTTTAACGGTAAGTTTCACACTCTCACACTTGAATTAATTCAACAGGAACAACAACTCTGAAATTAGTACTCTCCTTTCCATAAGATTAGATATAAAAAGCATCTGAACTCCACATAGACTTGAGGTACAAAAACCTAACGGCGATAGTGATAGCACTCAAGTCAGAGAGTCCCAAGGATCTTTGCTTCTACTAACTAGATTTCAGTAAGACAATTTCAAAGCAGAAGTTTAAAACTTGAGTTAAGATCATTATATTTAGGATATGTACCAGCAAACCAAAACAATATCCCATGCAGCGCTTACTTTCAGCTCTTGAGACAGATAGGATTTATTTTGATTCAAGTCTGAATCCAGTTCAAGCAGGCTTAATCACTAAATCCCAACCTTGAATCTGTTTCAGGATTAGGACTAAAGTATCATCTGTAGGTGGTTTTACACGAAGCACTCCTTTTCCTCACTCTGTATTCCAGCTCCTGACAAAGTTATCAATATGAAACATCACAGTCCTACTAGAGAGGCAGGACTGAATGGACCCATCATATAAAAGCCTCACTGTTCACCACTGTTCTAGGAAAGGTTGGATAGTTGATAGCAGCATGGCAGAGGTTAAGACAATTAGCAGCGGGGATGCATTTTATTCGGTGGAAGAAGAATATCCTTTTCCAGATATGTTAGCAAAGGAGACTGCATTGCATACAAATTCTGTGACAAACAGCTCAAAAAAGTCATATGCATTAAATAAACATATCATGATTCATCTTCTCAAGTCAACAGGCATATATTTACCACACTGTAATGTCTTCCAAAGCCCCATAAGTATTTGTTCTTCATTAGTATCAAACATGTAGCACATTTGAGAAAACAGCAACCACAACTTTATTAATAACAACAACATTAAGTGGAAGTCACATTTGTACATCTCTAATATGGTCTAAATGCTGTGTGGGAGTGAAAGAAAACAAAATAAAGAGCAGAAGAATAAGCAAGCTATTTCATTGTAGGAGAAAAATTTACATGAAAGCTACAATACACACAGCTTACTTCAAAGTTGCCTTACACCTCTAGATGCCCCAGCTTCAAAGCGGAGAAAATGGGTCATTCTCTCTGCTGGTTTCAAGGAAGACATGGCCCCACCCATTCAACGTTTCCCTCTCCCCTTACGGTTTGTCTGCAAACACTTACAGCCAGTTGAGGGATTGATTGAAGACATTTGTGTGCAATTGCCAATATTTACACTAACGGCAATGAGGTCATCTGCTCCATTTTGGCAAGAACTGGCTTAACTCTTGGTTTTGTAGTGCCAAATCTGTTCTTTCCACTTCAGTCAAGCCCACGTGCAACATTTGCTGTGCTTTGTCATTTGACTACAGCCACCCTGAGTCACAGCTGTCAAAGTGAGGTGTTCCTTGGACTCCAAATGTGAACTGAGGGCAAATTTCATAAAGCTCAGGAAAACATACAAAAACCTTATTATACTTCCCACATTTCAAGATATGGACCAAAACACAACACTCTCTTCCACTATATTTTTGAGAAAGCTGCATGCAAATGAGCCCATTTCTCCACTTCCATGCTTGCACCAAAGGATGCAGAAAATAAAATACATCTGACAATTGAAATATCTATTTAAATTTGAATTAGCTGAAGCCTTAGAAGTCAATTAAGTATATGGTTTAAAGCCATGGTACTACATGACTACTGAAAAGAAATCTCACTGTAATTAAATGCAATTCCTGAAACAGAAATAAGGTGAGGCACTTTCAACTTAATCAGCATAACTGTTTTTAAAAAATTATAATCTCAAAGCTTTATTCAGAGAGCAGCTACATTATTCATTACACATTATCTAAGAAATTTCCAGTCACTCTCCTGGCAACCTAGAAAAGTCTGCAAGACAGAACAGAACACGTTTCTACAAGGAGTCTTCAAACAGTTAAGGCAAGTAAGAGAAATGAGTGGGGGGAACCCATCCCTTTCTAAAATTTACACTTGACTATGCTTACTTCCATATTTCCCCAAGTACAAAAGAACTTCTTTGCTTCTTCTATTCTCTATTTATAGGACTCAGCTGGATCACGTAAGTATTTCCCCTCTCTAGACAATTGTGAGCTTGGGTAATTTATTAGAGCAAAATCTGAGGTAATCATAATACACAACAATAGCTTATGGACTAAAATACTCTAACTGCATTACTTAATTCCCCTAGCCCTGCTTTCAGTGCTGTGGCGGTGCTACAGCCAGCTCCAACCGAAGTCTACACCACTTTGCCCAGCTGGCCACACTGTCTCAAAATGGGTGTGGAACTGCAATACCACCTCAGCAGGTGAGTATACTTAGGTATCTCTGCTCTATTCAGCTGATAATTTTAGGGAAAGTGTTACGAGCTTCATACTTTCTAAACCACTAATTCTCTTTAAGTTTGGCTAAACTCACCTAAGAAATCCAAAACTCATGGGGGGGGGAGGGGGAGGGAGGGCAAGAAGTGTAGAGATGAGTAACGTTACTATAAACATATTTCCACTTGGGAAGCAGTCTTATAAAGATCACATATGGCATTCATAGAATGACCTAACAAAGAGCTCTTCAGGAAAAACTGGATGCTATGCCAAAAAATTGACAATGATTAAACAAAAGTCATAGTCTGCAATACCAATGGAAAATGGATGTTAGGTCAAATTTAATATAGCAAGAAAAAAAATTATGTTTTCATTTTCCTGTTCCTACCTTCTCTCTCTGTTGCAACAATTTTTAAGCCAGCACCACTTCCCACTTATTGATTCCCCCCCATATTTTCAGACACTGTCTACATTGTGTACCTTCTGAGATACAGCCTTTCATTACAGGCCATGCAGTTACAGGCTTTCATCTCAAGTCTTAATGACTGCATCTTCCCCCTCACTGCACCCTCAGCATTCCCATCTTGTCCATTTGCCCAGAATGATGATGTCAGGACAGTTTTCTGGAGTCAGCAGTCTTACCAAAAGCAGAGCACGCAAAGTAGCCCTCCCCTTTCTCTAGTACATTATATGTGATCTACTTATTTTCATTCAGGAAGCCCTTCCACACTTACCTCCACCCTTCTTATTTCTCATACATTTTTCCAAGTGAACTGTAGAGCTTTACGGTTCATTTGCAAAAGTTGCCTCAGACATGCGCATAGAAGAGAAACTCCATCAAGTTACTGGTTAAATCTCCTCAGTATTCAGATCAGGGAAGTGATCGTCCCCCTGTACTCGGCACTGGTGAGGCCGCACCTCGAATACTGTGTTCAGTTTTGGGCCCCTCATTACAAGAAGGACATTGAGGTGCTGGAACGTGTCCAGAGAAGGGCAACGAAGCTGGTGAAGGGTCTAGAGAACAAGTCTTATGAGGAGGGGCTGAGGGAACTGGGGTTGTTTAGCCTGGAGAAAAGGAGGCTGAGGGGAGACCTCATCGCTCTCCACAACTACCTGAAAGGATGTTGTAGAGAGGTGGGTGTCGGTCTCTTCCCCCAAGTAACAAGCGATAGGACGAGAGGAAATGGCCTCAAGTTGTGCCAGGGGAGGTTTAGATTGGACATGAGGAAAAATTTCTTTACTGAAAGAGTGGTGAAACATTGGAACAGGCTGCCCAGGGAAGTGGTGGAGTCCCCATCCCTGGAAGCATTTAAAAGATGTGTAGATGTGGCGCTTAGGGACATGGTTTAGTGGGCATGGTGGTTTTGGGTTGACGGTTGGACTCGATGATCTTAGAGGTCTCTTCCAACCTTAATGATTCTATGATTCTATGAGTATCCTCCTTCAAATTCTCCCTTAGCCTACTCGGGCACAGTGCTTACCAAAACACAATGGATCAACAGGTGGCATGTTGTGACCCTACTGCTTTTCATGATAACCGATCTTACTCTACTCATCTCCATGTGCCCTACAAACACCTTGGGCATGGTGTACCTTCTTTTAGGGGGTTCTGTTGCCTTTTAGAGAGGCCAGGACAAAGAGAGATCTGTTTAAAGAGCTCGTGGAAAGCACCCAGAGGATTGGCAACTTTTGGGAGTACATTTGTCCCACCAGAAGGAATTTTAGCATCATTCCTCCCATCACAGTGGATCTTCACCATATGTCTCTGAACTTAATTATGAGATGCCTGGGATGCCAGGCATTGGTACTGAAGAACATCCAGTCCAAGTTCAACAAAACAGCACCTCAGCCACTCAGTAACACTTTGATAAGAGCTGAAGTGCTCATGTACTCTCCGCGCTACCATCATACTGCTTATGAAGTACAAAGTCCAGCTTGCGTTTCTTTTTTGAAACAGAAAAAAAAAATCAGAAGATCCAATTAGGACATTTTTAGTTTCCACTGCTCTTTCTTACCAAACTTAAAAAATAGTATCCACTTCTGTGGACTCCTCCTCTCCACAGAAACATGGAGGCTGCGTAGTCTGGAGAGCTATTAGCCATTAGCAGCAGTGAATGAGTTAATAGACAGGGTTAAGGATTTAGAGCTTTGCAACAGATCTTAACAGAAAGAGCCTGGCCAGTTTTCTTTTAAATGAGAAGTGGTTGCTGGGATTTCTAATCTTTACTGATATGCAGCTATGGAAGTGTACCATACCTGGGTAACATTAGGAGGCCAGAATGGCTTATTAAGCACAATTACCTAGCAAGCAATCTAAATCCTGGAAAGGACTCAGGGGGAAGTGCCCACAGAAAGTTTCTGCTAATTGTAAGATAGTGAGCAAATAAACACCTAAAATGATCCAAAATATAAAACATTAATGAGTCCAGACATCCAAAACATTACATTTAAATTAAAAAACAATTACATAAGTATAATATATCAGAAAAAAGAACTAAAGTTTTATTTTTTTTAATGAGCAAACTGAAAAGCCATATTAAACATCAACGTCCAAATTACCCGTGTGCTTCTAAGCATCATTATCAAAAAGGTATCCATATCCAAGGTATCCATTCCTCTAAAGCAGGTATTAGGCATTAGCAATCCTGGGGAACAGTTCAACATTCTGCAGTTTGGACATCTTTAGCACGGTTGTATATCGAGTTTTCTTGGTTTTCCGTGCAAAACAGAGTACAATAGTTTTACATTATATGCATATAATGCAGGCCAGCTTAAAAAACCCAAACAAACAAAAACCAGAACCGTGCAAGTCCTTGGGACATCTGCATTACTGAAGAGGTGACAATAAAAGCCTATAGTTTCAATAGCAACTAATTTAAGATTATTCATGTAGCACATGTTTCTATGTGTTTCATATGTGCAAGGGGCTTTAATTTCCAGAAAGTGCTGAGGCCTCAAGCTCTGCAACTTCGATCACTTCAAACACCTCAAATGGAGTGGCCCAAAACAGATGTACTCCAATGACTCAAGATTTTGATCTCATTTGCTAAGATCCCCATCTTCTGTTTTTATTTTGCTTAAGGTTTTCACTGCATATTTTCATTCTAAGGGCAAACAATCTTTGTGTTAATTGTTTAAATGCGTGAACTTCAAGTTTTCCAAGGAACCCCTGGCAATTTAGTCACCTAAAGAACCCTCCTCCTCCTGCTGCTGCTTTCTTCTCTCCTCCGCATCTCAGTTATAGGAACAGCTTCTAGTGTCACTGTCCTTCCTCACAAAATGCTGCATTGTAACAAAGTCCAATACGCAAAGAACAAGGTTCTGGAACCAACACTAATTTAAGTCATCATGATCCTCCCCCTTCTCCTTTTCTTCTTCCTTTCTTCTACGGCATAAACAATGCAGCCATTGGCATAGACAGAGCTGAGCAACCTCCACAATAGCAGAATAAAGGAATATAGTAATTGGAAACATATCCTGCAGCTTGACAGATGTACAGACAACACATGCAGTTGTTATGATTAACTTTAGTATAAAGTCTATTGGATACTATACAGAGAATGTACTAGGATGGTTACAATAATTTAATGGTTATCTGCTAGAAATCAAGCATGGCAAATTGGGCATTGTAACAGAATTTGCAATGGCAGTGCTTTGCATTTCATGATCCTGCTTCTCAATGTATCCATATCCATTCAAAACCAGGAGAACCGGATTGCTCAAACCTTTATCATTTTAGAGTGGAATGTTCTTGCATAAGTAGTAAGTTGTGCACATAAAGGCACCCTATGCTGAAGTCCTTTGAAAGGTATTACTATTCAGAAACAGCCATGTTCTGCAGAGATGCAGCTGCACATCTCTGAGGGAAAGGCACTGGAAGAGGCAGGATTGCAAGGCAGCAGCCTTCCAACTGGGAATGGGAAGATCCCAGACTGTCCCCGAGCCCCTAGATGACACTTTCAGCTCTGCTGTCTACAAGCTAGTGTGACTGTTCACTCAACTCCTGCTCAGATTTTGGTTAACACACAGCTCATGCTAAGGCCTGATGTATGCTGGAAGCAGTACTATTAGGTCAAAGCGAGGGCAACATGTAGGCAGGACACGGTGGCCAGAAAGAGCCAAAGGTCAATATGCAGCCATTATCATCTGCGGCTTGCTGTCTCCTGCAGCCATAATCCTCGCATGCTGGTTGTCTGGTAGTTTCTTCAGAATCTGCTAACTTGTGGAAACAGTATAGACCAAACTTCCTAGCTGGAAGGTATAAATACGTCAGCTTACCCAAAAAGCTTTTGAAGCAGATCCAACAGCAGCTAGACTGCTGAGGCTTTTGTGCTTTCCGGTGTGATACAGGGGATGCCTACACCATGACAGAAGAGAAAGGAGGAGCACTGTCACCATCGGCTACGTAACTATTTTGCTCATAGGTGCACAAGTTACAAGTTACGAGTTGCAAGTTATGAATTAGAGAACTTGTGAGTTAGAAACCTCATTAATTAAGTCATGAATTAGTGAATTCATGTGTTAGACTAGTCTGTACAAAGGGGACTGAGCCTTTGTTTGTTGTGTGTATTTCTTTCCTAATGAGCTCATAAAATAAAGTTTATTTTACAGAGTATGTTGTCCTATAAATTTGAGGGATCCAAATGGACCGTGACAGCTACACTGATACTGATATGAAAAGAACAAGCTCTTCACAATGTTCCAATCACAAAGTTTTGATTGGTTTCCTCTTTTTGAAGCAATATAGTTCAGCAACATTTTGAAAAGAAAAGATTAAATCTGCTCTCAATGGAAGAAATCCAGCCCCCTGACCTAAACATCACGGTAAGGTCACTTTTAATGCGTTTTCACAGTAACCTGAATTTGAGTGCAATTCCCTCCTTGACATACTGACCAGCCTAAACTTTGACCTGGAACAGCTACTATCATTGCCTGAGAATTCATCTGTGTGTGCGCAACCAGCACAGTCAATAGTAAATAGCAGTAGTTTGGATTTCTCTGTAAAATGAAATCATGTTGCACATGGATTGCAAGAAAAGTACAATCAAAACTTTCAGCTTTTATTTTCATTCCCAGCCAATCTCTGCCTGGAGAGGAAGCAGTCTGCTTTCACTGCAATATCTGCATCCTTTGTAGGTGGTCAAGTCTGCCGTCCTCCCGGGGGAATAAAGAAAATTTCTACGCATGGAAACTTAGGAGTTTCCAACCCTCTATGTGGGAGTAGCCCACAGAAGAGAAAGCCTTTAATTAAAAATAACTTTGGAGCTGAAGCCCTGCTTGTTCAACTATTTGCAGTCCTTCCACTTACAAAAGCTCGCTGGGATCCTAGATACAGGAAACAAACATTTAGGCTGAACTAACAAAACTTGAGAGCTTTCAGTGTTAGTAATATACTTTCTTGCTTTAGTAGTGCTTTAATACTCGGTATATCCAAAGATAGAGTATAATACATCCAAGCTATTTCCGAAATCTTTGCTTTCACAAAGTTAAGGCACGTTCAACTACGGCATAAAGCTATACTCGTACATCTCATGCCTTTTACCAGAGAAATTAAAAAAAAGCTAGAAAACAGTATCACTTCATCTGAATTCCACTGCTAGGGCTGGGGTCAGACTGTTTCCATGTGCAAACACCATGTGGTATATCCTGCACTTTGCTGACAAGAAGCAATCTAATACTAGGCTTCTGAATCCTAAACAAACAATATTGTAATCCACTGTCAGCTGCACAATAACTGCTGTGCTCTGTCAAAACATACTTTTAGGGATAAATATGCTGCGAAAACCTGCAGGAAAAAAGATCAGATACTAGCCCTGCCTGAGTTGTAATGCTTTCTTCCATGTGCCACCACCCCTCAAATATTATGCTTGCAGAAATGCAAAAGCAAATGGGGGTATGAGTTCTTACCTTTGCATCTGAACAAATATATTGCTGCATGAGCACTATGAAGAAGAATATTTAGAACAACAGCATCAGAACAGAAATCTGAGCAGCATGGTTTCAAGCTTGAAACCAAACTTCAGCTGACAGTACTTCAACTTCCAGAATGGATAGGAAAGCTTTCTAAAGCAGTATTTAAGACAGCAATGAATGACATTGACTGGAAGCAACTCTGTAGGGTTATATTCTCTGATAAAGACAGACCAAGAGCAAGACTTCCTCACAGGTATGCTGGACACTGCTACATTCTTTCTGGGCTCCAGCAATGGACTTCATAAAACCTGCAGCGCCAGGGCTCCCTACTCAGTCCAGCAAAAAGGACAGAGGTAAATATTCAGGGACAGCCACTGAGTCGCAGTGTGGCCAAACTCCCCAGAGACAGTTGAACCTCCAAACACATCTCTTGCATTCAGGCTCTTCAGTCAGGCTGGGTGAGGAGGAGGAGCTGCGCTATGCAAAACATTCACAGCTCAAAGTCCTTCTCAGGAATTCTAGTACCAAATTCTTTCCTTTGGATTTGAATACTAGACTCGGGGATGAGGAGGAGACTGTATGTAGTAGCTCAGAGGATTTATCCATGAAGCAGGAGGGCAGGGTTCTAGACTCATCTTTCTTTGAAGGGCCTCAAAACCCATCTTTCACTTTCAGATAAGTATCTATGTTAGATGAGGACATGTATCGTTCCTCTTGCTGTTAGAAAGCCAAAAAAACAACGTACGTGAGACTGTAGAAAAAGCAAGAGGGATTTTAGCTCTATAAATCTGGTAATTAAAGGCATTCTTATGGTATGGAACAATTTTCAGTTCTTAATACTGCTTGCACAGTTTGGATTAAAAAAAAAAAATCCTTTCATAGAAATGAAAGGACACAGTCCTGGCAGCAAAGATGAGAACTCAGGAAGCTCACACTGCATGTTTCCCAAAGCACAGAGAAAAAAGTGTGCATAAGGGTCTCCAGTACAGTACCACCGGGTGAATATTAGATTAACTTGTGGAGGATGAAACACAAAAGACATCTCTTTTAAACACTCTAAAAGACCAACAGTGACTAAAACCAGGACCAGATGTATATCCCTGCATGGGTTATTCAATAATAGAAAAAAAATGAAAGTTGAACTTTTATTAAAAAAACCCCAATCATTTAGTATTCTGAAAGCATTAACCCAAGGGAGGAAAGAAAGCCGCAAGACACACACACCTTCACACTAAACAATAAACTGAAAACCTAATTAACTGATAATCTTGTAGATTTTCAATATTTTAATATACCACAGGGACAACAAATTTTGAAGAAAGCACATTCCAAAGCAAAACAGTGAATCAGCTTCATTTTAAGACATGCTTTGGACAAGTGCTGGATCACCTAGTCCAGTCCCAGAAGTTTTCTCCATCCTAAATTGCTCTATCATTCTTATTGCCTGTCAACGTATAAGGGCAGGTTAATACAAACACATGCATATTAACCGGGGAGTTAAACAGTCAGTTTAGCTTACCTGAAGCAACTTTTAAGTCGTGGATCAAGTAAGACTGACTGTTCAAATGAATCAGCACCAGAAACTGTTAGTAAGTTCTGATCTCAGCATCCAGGAAGCAGTCAGAACAGTTAAACCTTCCGTCCTGTTACGCTAACAGGATTATTAGGATTTCTTCCGCTAACTCTTCTTCTTGTGATGTTGCAAGATGAGAGGAAATGTAGATTGCAGTACAATATAATTGGTAGATAATGTTCAGGCTCCAGTCTTTTCTTTTTGGTTTTTTTTTTTGTTTTTTTTTTAAAACTTGCTTGCAGAGGTCAAGTTGCCCTTCAAGTATTTTATGAAACAGGGCTTTGCCTTGAAGCCCAACCCTAGTTATCTAATCTATGGTTAGTTTTAACCTTGAAATTCTCTCTGTCAGGCAGAAGTGCCAAGGATGTTGCCTTGGCCCAAACACAGTGGTAGAAAGCACTTGTTTTCTCAAATGGAGGGAGTCTACCACAGAACAACATTATTTCCACACTCGCTAAAAGACAATGAATTCCCCCTAAAACTTTTGAAATAGTCCAGTACAAAGAAATTTTCATGAACACAGAGCTTATGAGATCTGCACAAAACTTTAACCTACTTACGTCCTGTGGCATTAGTGCCAGCTCACTGCAAGAACACGTGGAAGGAGACTAGAATTGCACCAGTGAAGGTGTAGAATGAACTTCAGGCTCGGAGATCCTTTAATTGGCCTAGGGCAATACCTGTGTAGAGACTACAGGAAACCTCTTACAGAGGTCAATCTACAGTCTCAATATTTAGCCAGCATTGGCACTCAAAAAAACTCCAAACTCCACACTCCAAATCCCCTGCGTGACTCCTGAGAGAACATAAAAATCAGCTAACAGGTTCTAATGACTAATTACGCACAGATATTTGCTCATTGCAGCAAGAGAAAGCCGAAGAAAATGCAAAACGCTAAAACACAGTGTAAAGCCTAATTAAAAATAGGAAACCTTAATTCAATTCAAATCCAGTTCAGCATAAATCACTGCCAGTGGAGCTTATCATCTAAAACTGTCAAACAGGCACAACCTTCCTCTCTCTTATGAGAGGAATCAATCCAAGTAGGCCAAATGTCAGATGTCAGCTAGCACGGAGTGTAGGATAAAGTATTGAGAGACAAAAGTTTTGTTAAATAGTGAAGTGAATGTAATGAAAACCAAACAAAACTGCTAAGGGAACACTGCAGTGCTCAAATCCTCCCAGCTTAAAACTAGGGAATTCAGTATCAGAACCACTTGCCCAAGCTTATCAAGACATATACACAGCTCAACCTCCAGTTTACCTCTGTGGTTTCATACAGAAAGGCAGATGGCAGTTTTAGAAACACTCTTTAGGAGAAAACTATTGCTACTTTCTTTTATTTAAAAAAAAAAACCCACACCACCATCTTGTACCTTCCTACAAGCTTTCAAGTGAGTGGATACCACGTCCATTTGACTAGTAAGAACTTTATCTCATTATTCCTAAATTTCTGTGCAAACTTAGCAGGTAAAGTGTTGCTGGTATACCTAGGAAAAGGTAATGCTATTATAATGTATGCACATGCTTTTATACCCCTGGAAAGGGGTCTACTGCAGCTCAAGAGCATATTTTAATAATGCTATGCATATCTCAGATCTGAGATAAGGAAATTAAAAAAGTGATGGATTCAGTTTAGAATCTCTGACTAACAGAATAGACTTTACATGTCACAGTAAAAAGAGAATCTAAACCACTTATGATAGAATATGACATACAGGTCCCTTTCCATGTTATTTTAAAACCTCTATTTTTCTTTACCTGTAAAGCACTTCTATAATGTGTTACTGGCACTGAGATAACAAAGAGAAGTTGGTGATTTAAGTAATTCTGTAGGTACTTTTGACACATCTCCCAGGAAAGTAAAGGCATTTGAGATTCCACTGTAAAACTGCATTACCGCCTATATTTTCTAGATAAAATTCTCTTTTCAGTTCAGCCATTGCTTTTGCATCAACTATACATAGGGTAAGATTTAAATACCCACTATGGAACTGAAAATGGAAAGTTTAGTATGTTACTCACAGAAATCTGTATTTTCTCCTATCTCAGACCACACGAGCTGTGAGATGGAAACTATTGCTACTTACAAGTTATTTTTCTAGGGGTTCCCTGCATTCACATTTAAGTTTTGTATTTTGCAGAGCTATGCTTCAGTGAAGAAAATAGGAGGTTCTTTAGCTATGAAAACAGCAAAGATTCACTCCCTGCCCCTTGCTGCCCCAAAAAAACCCCAACCCTCTAAGGAAACTCTTTAAGGGTATATTGAAAAGATTGAACTAGAGACTGTTAACTACACAATACACTGCTGATGTCCTTTTCCCTTGTTTTCTTCTAATAAAACCACTGTACTTTTTACTACAAGGTTAGTCTTTCAGATACAAAATAAACAAGAAGGGCGATTTCTTTTCCTCACCAAATTCTAAAGTAGATTTCAATACCAAGGTCTAAAATAGCCTTAAATCTTACCAAAAAGCTTTCATTATATATATTCATCAGAAGCTAGGTTAGCAGCACTACTTCTAGTATTTTGGTTTAGCCATTACCGAGATGAGAGAAGTGTCTTAAGACACTTTTGTTTGGAAATTAGAGTATTAACTCCCCCAGGACCCCAGCATGCTAGGGTGGGAGAACAGAGCATTCCAACCAGCATCCAAAGAGCTCTGAAGACCAGGGATAGCATGGAGATTCAAAACGGATATTAGGAAAAACTTCTTTTCTGGAAGGGTAGGGCAGTCCTGGAACAGGCTAGCCACGCTGGTTGTGAAAACTTCCACCCCTGTAGGTTTTCAAGACGTGGCCAGACCAAATCCACAGTTGATTTTATACTGTGTTGGTGATGGTTCTGTTTAAGCAGGATGTTGGACTACATGACCTCCCAAGGACCCTTCCAGCCAATACTTTCTATGATTATGTGACAAAGGTGAGAAAAGTACATGTAGGGGATAGGGAATTACATAGGTTGCACGTTCTGAATAGTAGGCAAAGATTTATGACTTTATCTGACAAGGACTCCCACATTGTGTTGTTTTTCAGATTCAATAAATAAATTACACAAACCCTTCTGAAAAATCTCTGATAACACTACATTTGGCAAAGATACTTCTCGTGGCTGAAACAACCCTGTTAACACACACATAAAGCAACCTAACAAATTTGCAAAAGTATTTTTGTCACATCTTAGTTTGAGAGTCTGTACTACCATGTACATTTATTTATAACTCCAGCTTGCACTGTCTACACATAGGTGAAATCAGGAGCTGAGCTAGAGCACGCACAAGCACATTGACCAGCAAAACATAGCAATAAATGCATCACTAACATATGGCACAGCAGAAAGTAGCCTACACTTTAGACATGGGACTGCCAGATTGCTTTCAGCAACGACGAAGTACAATTAGTACTTCACCCTTAACATGGCTCACGTACTGAAGTCAAGAAAATCATACAGGTTTACTGAGAGAGTGAGTGGAGAACTAAGCCAACACCACAAGTTAACAAGAGAGATATTTTAATATATCTCATGGTTCTTGCATTCACTTGTATGCCATGACTTCAAAGAAAGGGCTGGAGAGTGCAGTCACGTGGAAGGGAGGAGACGCACAGGCCACACAGACTGCAGATGGTGTTTATAGCTAGCTGGGAAACAAGCCACTGCCACACCACTCCCCAGCCCCAAAACTGAACAACTCTCATTTTTCCAAGACATCTGATGTGAAAAAACATTATCATCGCTGGTTACACTGAAATGCCAAGGCCATATTAATTGCTACATTAAGTTGCTTGAATAAAGCCTTTGTTTCTATATTTAAAATTCTAGCAAGCTTCTGCCGTCTATTCTAGATTTTACTTGGAAATACTTGAAAATGGTAAATAAGCTTCATCCTTACAAGACCCTCAGTAGAATAACACGTTTCAGCTTCCTGACTGTGTATCTACTTCAGATGCAAGTCTTCTGATGTTTATATAATTAACTGACCAGAAGCAATGATCAAAACAATTTGTTTGTTTGTGTTATAGGAAGCACACTAACAGCATTTTCTCTTCAAGTACTATTACAGCTATCTGACCCTGTCTGAGCCTCTTGAAATGAAGTGCATTTCTGAAGTCTTACATTTCTAAACCAAGTTAAAAACATATGGTAGAGCATTATTTTCAGAGAAAAAAAATCCAAACCTATCCACAAATGAACATCACTGTACAGTCACTCCTCTCCCCATTTACCGAAAACCCTGTTTGAACAGAGTCATTAGTTACACGTTTTCCTGTTTGGATAGACAGGTTCTAAGAACATCTAAGTAACATCTCATAACTTTTTCCAGCATGGGGAAGAAGAGTAAGCATACACACGGTAGCTATGTTTTAGTTACTCTCTTTTTACCTTTTACATCAAAAAGGTTGCCAACAAAATTAAGCATCTATTGTCCAAGCATGCTCCAGAATAAGGTATCCCTGTTTCAACTAATCACAGCAAACTACTGGTGATATGTATTATGATACTAAATTAGTATAACAGTGTTGGAGTTTGTACTTTGCAAGTAAGGTTCTTGCATATGGTAAGAGAAGACACATTGCCAATCTTTACTGCATAATCTATGAAGATCATCATGGTTTACAAGACCTTATTTTCCACTCGTGAACACAAAGAGAGAGCCATAAGCCTAAAGAGGCTTGAACACATGCTTTGCTTCGTACATACTAGTAGATTCACAGGAAAATTAAGCATATACATAATGACTTTTGAAAGCAAGGATCTGACTACAAACATCTTTAAAAATACAACCTTTCTCCAAATCAGAGCAGAACTGAAATAAAGTTATAAACCTCCTGAACTATGTTCTGACTTCAGGTCGAGTACTTGTGCTAAAACTACATAGTTTTACTTAGTGAAATACCGTAAATGCAGAAGTGCATATACCAGATCCTTGCCAACACCCTGGTTTAAGAGATCTTTATCAAAAAATTAAAAAACCGAGATGAGGATCTCCCATGCCCCAAGAAACTGTGCTAATCATCAGGCTACAGGATTTTGAGGAAAACCATTCCAGACACCCTCTCATTTCGCGTGCACGACTAAGGTGTTCCCTGCAACAGGGACTTTGAACCCCAGGAATCTCCTGGAGATACAGCCGTCAAGAGAGAGAGAAGCAAACTGTCTCAGTGTACCAAACTGAGAAGATTCAGCTTAGGAAATCCTGTTCAAAAGCCTTCTGGCAAGGGAGAGGCTTGAACCTTATTTAGAAGTGCACTCACCACTGATCTGTTAAACAAAAATATAATGCAATGAATTCCGGCAGTCTAACCCTTTGCTTCCCTTTCTTACTGATAATCCAAATTGATGGGAAAGCCTGGGGGTGAAACAAAAAGCTGAAAAGTTTGATTTTGCTCAAAAAGAAAAGGGGGTGGGGGGGTTAAAAAAAAACCCCTTAATTTTTAATTTTTGTGTTTTGAAAAGGACTTTGCTGGTGAACTGAAAAAGACCACTCCGAAAATAATAATTTCCTCACCGAGCACAAAGAGACACACATAACCACAGGATATTTGTTTTTAGAAGAAATCTGGAATCTTAACCTTTTGGTTTTGTTTGAAAGCACATGGGCTTTCAGTCTTTTTTGGTGAATAAACAAAGCCTTGCTATGGAATTCAAAGGGATGCTTTGTCCAAAATGTAATAATCCTGTTACAAGTGACAGGTGCCAGACTTGGCCAGCTCTGCGACAAGCTGTGTGGTTCTACAGCTTCCTGGAGAAGCTTTAAGACTTCAATTAGAAGCCTTCTCAGACCTAGGAAAGGTTATACAAAAGTCTGAAATTAATTTTAAAAGTACAAAGCTAGACTTAAAGAGTGAAGTAAGACAGGCATCCACGTTCCTCTTCCTATTTAGTGACGAATGATCTGAATATTAACCTGAAGGTATTTGTGAGATTTTTGCAGATTTGATGAATGAGATAAGACTTTAAATTTGACTCCATTTAGCTGCTATTTTTTCTTCCTCACTTCAAGATATCAATTACTAAAGCATGTCTCCTTAACAACTAAAATTCAAAAGGTAAACTTTTATTTCTTTAACACCTAGAAATTCTCATTTTTAAACATTGTGAAGCTATCCTTTGTAGGAAGCAGTCTACAGAATTGCCAAAGCTTTGTGGAAAAAAGAGAAAAGATTCTATCAGAATGACATGCCTCCAAAAAGCAGTTTCTTTCCTGCCAGAGGGAGAAATGACTAACATGCATCGCAATTAGTGCAAAAATCAATACTATCTTTGCAGTTGCAGGCTGGGAAAACTACATTTTTATTTACTGCTACGCAAACATCATGCGGAAAAACTTTGAGCTGTTGTTAGCAGTTGGGTAATATGCACATATTTTTCCTCTCAAATGTTTAATGACTGTGTATCATTAAACACGCATCAGGTGAGGTCTTCTACATCTTGCTACTACAAAGATTAGAATATTGCAGAATTCCCTCGTGATCAATACGTTAATAAAAACAAACTATGACCTCAAAAAGGTCAGTCAGGTTAACTTTAAATTTACAGTTAGAGTCCACAGGAAACACGTGATCCCATTCTTTTTACTGCTCTACAGAGAAAGCCAACCCAGCAAGCGGAGCAGTGAGAGGATGCAAGCCTTGCCAAAGCTCAATAAATTCTTGAAAAAAGTATGAAAAGGTTTGCCTGCCACACCCAGGGCTTAGATGCAGCAACCCATGTCTCAAGTAGTAAAGAAAGAATCAAACATTTTTGAAGCAGAAAAGTTAGGCTTTCCTGTCTCTTCATGTAAGTAGCATTTCCACGCACCACCCTCCCCGTCATTTATTATCAATACTTCTGTCCTTGTTTCCAGACATACTGTCTCCACTTACATTCCATTTTCAGTTTGCCCTCGGTTGGCAAGAAAACGATGAATCCCAATTCTGAAAAACCACCGGCAGAATTTTATATTCTTTTTAAACTTAAGACCAGTATATTTCCTCAGAAGCACAGTCATAGTATTCAACTTTAAATGCATTCCAGAAACTTGAAGTACTGGTGCTGCAAATGTAAGCAAACCACTTAGATCTGGATATAAGATCTGAGTTTTACGTAAGGACAGATTTACGTAGGACAATAAGAAAGGGAAGGAAAAGAAGCCTTAAATGAGAAAGCAAGAAGCTACATGTAATAAAAATGTGAATAAGTGAGGAAAAGGAAAGAAACAGATGCACACATCACAGTACCTTCAACTTCAGCTATGCTATCCCACCAGTCTGAACAAGTGCAAGGTCATTAAAGAGCTGCAACACAGATAGCAAGGGAACACAAGAGGTACATTGTGCAGTGTTCAACTCCAGAGTGGGGAACAGAGAGACAGAAGAGATGAAAAGTATTTATTGTAATCCAAAGAATGCAGCAAAATTCAAGGATCCCAGTGATAACATTGCCAAAGCAATCTTGTTTTTTTTCTGTACTGACTCAATTCAAAGACAGTATGAGAAAGGTGTATACATAGTAAGTTGAAACGTGCAAGAGAAGCAGTGAAAATGTGAGAGGCAGCACATTTCCTTTGAGATTATTTCTCACCTCAACCAGAACCTCCTGGCATGTCAGAGAAAAACTCTCCCTGAACCAGACACCCTTTCAGAGAGCACCCAGGAACTTGTCCCGTCTCTTCATTTCTTTCAGTAGATACTAGCAGCAAAGATGAAGGGGGAAAATCACGAGATCAATGAATGAGATCTTTTCTGATTCGTGACCTGGGACATTCAGATGAAAAAGAAATTCCACCCTGCTTACATGGCAGAAATATGGTTCTGGAAGGGAGTACACTCAGGTTTTTCAGTCCAGCCAGTAGCAGAAGTATCTCTCCAGCTCAGGAAGGTCAAAGATGTCTACTTCATGAAAAACGCAGGCCACAAAACACTCCAGCAGTTACTCACAGCTGGAGGACACAAATTAAGACGCAATGCTCAAACACCAAAGTCTGGTTTTGTTGCTTATTAAGCTTCCCAGAAAATGTAACATCACTACTCAAAAAAATGTAGTGTACTACTAGTGAAAGCCCCTGAAGTGTCTCTCAAAACAAAGGTTTTGTCAACTGTATTTAAGACTCTGTGCGACTTAAAATCAATTTAGAGAGCCGTTAGACCTACATTGAACTTCAAAGAAAAAGTAAGTCTATAATTCTCAAGCAGGTCTGTTTTTGTCCACTTTTCATATTTAAAGTTTAAGTAGTGGAAGAAGAAAAAAAATTCTCAAAGTTTTCTGTTTTGAAACCAAGTAGAGACATGACTGAAATTCTAATTTATCAACTGAAAGTTTCATGAAGAAGTATAAGGGTTCTGGACCGTCTACTGCTTCACTGAAAAAAACTTGTCCTGAACCAATACTTTTCAAAGCTGTAGAGACAATTCCAGAGAATCTACAACACCCGAAGATAGTAAGAAGGGGGATACTGGACCAAGACCAAATGTCCATCCAGCCCTGTAAGTCTGTCTCCAACAGGGATTCATCACTCTAAGCAGGTCACTGGTACTGACCTTACATGGTAGATCTTCGAAGCCCCTGAGGGAAAATCCATCACCCTTGAGGGTGACTAAGATTTTTCACCATCTGGTCATATATAACACATTTATTCTGACTAGCAGCAGCTTACCTTTGCTAGTAAACAGTTCAAAGGCAATTACAACTGTGACTATGGCATTCAAAAGGAAACAGTTTACATAACTACAAAGTCTCGGCACAAGAAAGAGAGCTCTCCTACATGACTTGCATGAAGAAACAGCAAAAGTGAGAAGGGTAGTGCCCCTTTGGAGGAACATGGAGCAGGACCTGAAACCTTGACAGATGCCGTTGTGGAAAAGATTGAGACCTTGCCTCAGTAAGCTAGAAGACAAGAAATATGTTGGACATTAAAATTCCTAACCCATAAAAATAAAAGGAACAAGGAGTCACAGCAAATGCCTAGGGAAGAACAAAAAGGCTGCAAGAATACTTTATAGTTCTCCTGAAAGCCCTGTTGGCTTCCGACTGGTCCCAACTCCAGCACTCACAGATGTGACTTGTATTTATTAGCCTCAACCGGATTTCTCTTCCACTCTTCAGTCTCCACAGCTTTATGGCAAGGAATTCCACAGATCTAATTCTTGTGGTATGAAGAATTACCTGCTTTTTGTTTGTTCTGAACTAGGTTCCTATTAGCTTCATTTGATGTCCACTTGTTCTTGTGCTGCCAGACTGAATAAAATAAGTCCTGTTTGCCTTCATCTCATTCATCATTTTGTAGGCTTCCCTCCTACATTAAGCTGTTTTTCTTTTGGACTGAAAAATCCTAGCTTGCTGAATTGCTCACATCTCTCATCATCCTTACTACCCTCCTCTAAGCATTTTTCAGTTCTACTGCCTTCCCTCTGAGATGAGGGAACCAGACTGCGAAGACTATCCAAAACATGTGGGAACGACGGATTTACATATGAGTATAATGTTGGTTTTCTTCGTCATTTTATTTATTGATTGACACTGAATAAAAGTGGATTTTTTTTTTTTTTTAAAGTACAAAAGTCTATTACCACTCCATGATTTCAGCTGGGAAGAAATGTTTTAATAAAGCACATACTACAGGCTGACCCTTTGTCTTGTGCCCCAAAACAGACAGCAAATGAAGGCACATAACAACTAGTGATGCTTATGAAGAAAAAAAAAATGGTTTATTCAAAACAAATGAAGGTAAGTAAGTGAATGAAGGTAAATCCTCACATCCCCATGTGAGGATGGGCAAGCACCATCTTGACGAATTTTCAGCAAGCACATACCTCCTGTTGTCATACAATAAAATCATTCAAAGAGCATTAACTCACATGGCTTGTTTCAAAGTGACAAATAAAGGAGTAACACTCTAGTCACCTGGCAGCTAGCCACAGACTTGCTCCACTGAAAGGAATTTACTCAAATAATAGTCACAACAAATACAGTATTTTAACTTGGCAGAAGAAAACCTGACTCGATACCATCACATTCTCAGTTTCCTGGAGTTACAGGTTAACATATATATATATGCGCTCTGGCTAAACGCCACCTGGGAAAAATAAGAGACCAGTGTCTTTACAAATTCTGCATGCTGTTTTAGTCAACAGGACTATCTTCACTGCTGGTATTACTCCACCATACAGAATCATCATATTCTTTAGCAAGAATATGTTGTCAGTTGCGGGCAGCAATTATAGTCTGGAAATGTCTGCTTTAGAAATGATCGACTCCTTTATATTAAAGAGATACATAACATGCCGAGAATATGAGACTGAAAGTACTTTAATGAATAACCAAAAAGACCTCCCAAATACAAGACAACTTAAGACAGTGTCAGTCTCTAAAGCTAGACTCCAAGACAACACAGCATTTTTAATGCTGTACACGTATATATGCATACACACACACGCGTGCTACACTTCAGCAAAGCTCCTATATAGTATACAGAGTGCATTTTATATATGTGTGTATATATTTCTACTAGTTAACATTCTACACTATATTAAGGACAATGAAAGTAAATACTTTCAGTCATACAATATTACTGCCTATCCTTACAGGGCTGGAAGAACCACCAATGACGGTATGCTTCAGCCTTCCCTGTAGTAAGAAAAAGCTGCTGTACATTTATGTTGCCTGTACTTCTGATACACAGAACTTAAACATGAGACAAGCTATCATTTTGGCAAATGACTAAAGTATTTTATTCTGTTTAGTTATATTGCTCCCTCACCTGCTTCAATTATCAGTAGAATACTACTACAAAATATTTTATTTGCAATAGAAGGAGTTGTAGAATGGTATTCTATACATAAAAATGCAGAAGGAGATGTGATTGGTATAGAAGTCTACCACTTAAAAGCTGACATATGTACGTAAGACAAATTAGCTTTAAGCAAGGTCTGTAAATAGTGACAAGCCAGAGAAGAAACTGCATTCTGCTCAGACTCCAGAACACATTAGCAGAGTGAATTTCCCCCACTTGCTTCACCAACTTCATTTACATCATAAACAGAGGACTCAAAAATCAAAGCAATATGAAAAGTAACACCAATGCCTAATCTGACAGTATAGAATTCAATGCTATAAAAATATAAGTTCTGATATTTCTACTATATCAAAAATTAATCACATTGTCAGGAAAAACATTATCTGCTACTGTTTTCTTTTCCTGACATCTCTTTTGGATTTTTGGCAATGTCTGACTTGCCGAGCCAAGGACATCTCCTTATATCCAGCATTGTGTTTTAAGCGTACGCTCACATTAAGAATGTGAAACAGCTGGGCTGCAGGGTTGGTGGGGGTGTTTTACACAGTCACAGCACTTCTCCTGCAGAACTACTATTTGAAGAAAAAAGAAAAAAAAAAAAAGAAAAAAGAAAATGCCCCCCTCCCCAAATAAAGTCAAGAACTCTATCAAACCAAAGGGGATTGGGGCCCTCTGCTCATAGCACATCTACAGCACAATCCAAGAGGCAGCTGCAGCCTGCAATCCCCAAACCCATGTGCAGCCACAGCTGATTGCCTGACTTACAAGTCACCTACCAGCTGTTGCTGGCACTGAGAGCTGCTGCCCAAGATGACCTGACAACTAGAGGAGTCAGGGACAAGAGTCTCCTCTCAGTCAGGGCACATTCCCCAGTGATAGATTAGCCTTGGGGCTCCCTCTTACACAGCTAGAGGGGGCATATACATGGAGATCACATCACCACAGGAGAGAGAAATTTGGCAGGACCACTGCAGGCCTGCTCCAGAATGCAACTGTTTTGAGAGAACAGATGTTGCACAGAGCAGGGGAGCTAGGATCTTGCTCAGCTTTCTAACCTTAGCAAGAAAGGGGGAGTGATGAATATCTATTTATGAAGTTCTTTAAGCTTTAGAGTTCTTGGCATATTTTATGTGCAAGTACTTTCAGAAGTGAGAAGGAAAACTCTTATTTGAAGTTTTTTGGTCATAACTTCTTACCTGCAGATGAAGACAGCCAGAGACGTCTGCTTAGGCAGTGGGCTTAGCGCAATCTGCTACTCCAGGCATAGGTGTCAACTCTGCTGACAAGGTCAGTTGCTAGAAGAAAAAATTGAAACATTGTTATACAGTAGTAAAACTACCTTCTTGGTAGTTTTGAGGGTAAAGGTCCTATTCCCCCTCCTCCCTTTAATGATTTGGAAAAACACAGTGTTCACCTAGCCCCTATAGATATGGATATATAACAGCCTGCTACATACAAGTAGTTTTTTTATTTTTTAAAAGTTAGTTCAAAAGAAATGTGGAATACTGCACTTAATTTGCTAGCTCTTATACCTGGTGTGACATTTTCCTGCTATAAATAACTAAGTGTGGTAAACAACATTTCAACAGCTTTCCAGAACATTAGGAAAAACTAAGCACTGTATTAGGTAGTCACGAGCATCTACCACTGCTAAATTGTAAATATAGGAGATTATTTCACAATATTCTTTTCTAATTTTCTTTTTAAGGAAAATAATCCTCCAACTGGAGGTCTTCCAGACATAAAAACCTCCAAGTGCTCTCAAACTGCATACCCTGACTCCCTTGCAGTAGTGAATCACGGCCAATGCATGTATAAGAAGTCAAACAAACTAGGCAAAGGGTAACAAATCCCAAACTGCTGATTAAGACTAATATTAATCAGCTTGGAAGGGATGCTTACTACAATGATGTTTAACAGCATCATTGTGACAGACTTACAAACATTGCCTAATATTATGTCATAGCCAAGGAGAACATGTGAGAAGTCGTTATTTTTAAACCTTCACCACCAAAGACTTTCTGAATAAAATTTTAAAGGAACATACCTATTATGCATAACACTAAATGGGAACTTTACAGTCTGACAGAAGCATAGAAGAATAGATCTAAGTCAGGAAGACTTTCCTCTAGTCTTTTAGTGTCTCCTCTTTCACTGTTGTCAGCCATTGA
The DNA here is from genome assembly GCF_965638725.1 of Aptenodytes patagonicus. Lineage (NCBI taxonomy): Eukaryota > Metazoa > Chordata > Aves > Sphenisciformes > Spheniscidae > Aptenodytes > Aptenodytes patagonicus. Next base: position 76,745,143 of record NC_134949.1, on the reverse strand, counting down.
ACTTTGTCAAGACAAACTGTTTTTCTCCTAGTAGCTGTCAGAGCTACATGAAAAGATTCAATAAGCACCAACTCCAGCGTAAGCATGTCATAAGGGTCCAGAAAACAATAAAAACCTCTTAAAGATCTGGAAAGAAAAGACTGGCCTGTTGTAAAATACTAGACCACACGCACTATGCATCGAAGCCCTATAGGAGTAATTACTTCTTTCATTATGGCCAAAAACTTCAAAATAGGACATTCAGGAGCTCCAGAGATCTCAGGCACATATCAAATCGTTTTCACCACCACCAGCTGAATACATAGCTTTCATTCACAAACCAATATTCATTAAATTCCCAAGTTGTCAGAAAATGCTTTTGTGATGTTTTGTGCTTTCCACTCTGTGAACCCACTAACAATTACCAATGGTTCACATGAGCCTTTTACTTTAGCTCTGAAATGACCATAACCAGTTTTTGGTGAGTTTATGCCTCTCAGCTGAGAAGATGTAATTTCATACAAGGAAGAAGTGCTTGTTAAACATCCTTAATATATTTGCTTGCAGTTACATTATAGAACATTGCTTTAGATTCTCTGCTCGGGTTTATTCACCATGTAGTCATAACTAGGGTCAAACAGTTGTAGATAATGCTGAACATTCATTTAACCCACCACATAAAGGTTAAGTCACCAGTGCTTGAGCCCCAGTTACTTATCAGTCCCCATATATACATGCTAGATTAGGAAAATAAATCTGGTTGTAGGATACAGATGGTTACTCAGTTAATCCAGAGACATACATGCTTGAATTTTGCTGGGGAGGGAGAGGTAGAGAGGAGAGAAATATCGTCTCACCCCAAACTATGAGAGCTCAGCTTCAAGATGCTAAAGTTGTCTTCATCTATTGCAAACTGACCAACTGCCAAGACACAAGTTGTAAACATTTGAGTTACTGTTCCTTGTTAACTACTCCAGAATAGTTTGCACAACAGGCAAAGAATAGTGGATTTTTAACCTGAGAATGGAAATGCTGATCCAGCAGTAAGGACCAACACTTCCACTCAGACAGAGCCGCATTATCTTTAGTTCTATTGAAGCACTAAAGCTCTTCTCAGACCACTTTGCAAACTGAGTGGGAAGGAGTAAGGATAAGAGCCACATTCTGTCCTTAGGGACCCTTATTAAATCAGATTCTCAACATCAGCCACTTCCTTTTCGTTTTCCTCAAGCCATATGGCTTCCTGACAAAATCTGTACAAACAATAAATCCATTAATCAAGCCACTGTTGGAGGAAAAGGCTTTTTTTTTTTTTCCTCTTCCCTTCATCAATTCAGACACTTTAATGGAGATGTTTTATATATTTTATTTTATGGAAGTCCCAAGGAAAATACTAAAGCCTTCTTTGTTCTCACACTGCAGCCGTGTAGACTGGAGCCCCAATTCCAGTACGTACTTGTAGAAGGAGATTCCTGACATGTTAAAATGCAAAAAGATACAGGAATACAGAGAAGTCAGTCAAGTCAACAAGAAAGGGGTCCAGCCTTATTGGATCTATTAGTAGGGATACAGTATAAATTGCTGCCTTGGCTCCCTAACATACTGTGTGAAGAAACAAAGTAACAAAAGCTACCTTTTTTTTTTTTTAATTAATAGAAGTAGGTAGAACAAGAGAGGCATTAAAAGTCATTTCTGTTCCTACAAGGCTCTGAGGAGACGCACGCATGCAAATGCCAGAAGTAGGCCACAAGCAGCTGAAAGGAAGAGCTTCTTTTAAGAGATGCCACAATAAAGGATTGTGGGTTGACGGTTGAACTCGATGATCTTAGAGGTCTTTTCCAACCTCAATGATTCTATGATTCTATTCTATGATTCTATTCTAAGGACTTCCCCAGAGGCCAGATTTCTTAGCAAGGTGAACCAAGATGACCAATTTCACACAATAAGCTACATAATCTGTTTGGCAGCTCCAAACTGGTAAAATCATGCAGGTGATCATGTTAGTCTCAGATCATGAGGAAATAAACACTGCACATGCAAGGAACTCCATGGTAGGGAGGAAACACAGAAAGATGAGTAAGATTTCTAGCTCTTGTAGGTGGGAAACTCCCTTTCTAGCAGGTGGGAAGATCCCGTTCTCCTGTGGGAGAGGGGAGCAAAGAATTAAAACCAAACCTAAGCAAGGCTCATTGCTTCACCAAACCAAACATAAACTTGAGAGACTGCTCAGTTTCAGTTCTTCTGCTCTGTGCCAGTGGGCACAGGAGTATGCCAGCTTCACACTGCTGCAGGGTAAAATTCTGTTCATAAAGAATATATATACGCTGTTGGGCAAGCACATAAAGAAGTGAAAGTATGGCAAAGCCTTCCCTTTCTTCCTATTCGATCAATAGGCTCAAAGAGGGTACGAGGCTGAGAATTCAAGAGCACAGAAAAGATAACAAAAGAAACAAAGACCTAATTTTCTTTGCTTGCAACAGCTTTTTTGCAACATCAGACCATTCTTGTACTCTCAGATGTCGCTTTGAGACGCATGTGGAGTCTATGTTATCCCTGCCTATCCCAAGCAACTATTTGCCTCACACCTTGAAGCCTATGCAGAAAAGAAGAAAGGGGTTTCCTAGTGATGATGGAAGAAGGGAGAACCAAAGACAATTCATCATCTGAGTATATGATGGCATTACCAACAAAAGCAAACTGAACAAGGTTGATGTGTCAGTCACCACTTTAGACAATATGAAAATGCAAAGTGTCTGTTTTGAGGATCTGTTCCCACTGATGTTTTTTCCAAAACTTCTTTGACTAAACTTTTATTGCTCAATAGTCTGCAGTGCAGGAGGAAGACTGGGAAGAACAAGAAATTACTTCCAAATTCAGGTGGTCTCTTTCAGTCAAACATTTCTAAAGCAACTGCAACCCTTCCACTCACATAGAAGGAAAATAGGATTGGCATGGTAACAAATCTTTTTACCTTAAATCATGTTTTATTTGCTTCACAGATGTTCTATAGCTTAGTGGATGACCAAAACTGTGTCCCAACTCACGTGAAGCTAAAGTAATCCTCTGTTGAAATGAAGTTCAACACGAGGAGAAACACAAAGCAGTTTATGACACTAAAAAAGACCTTGTGGAGAAACAGCATTAAAAAAGGAATGAAGTTGGCTTTTCAAAAGTCCTTTTTTTTTAAAAAAAAAACAAAACAGGAAAGCAGCATCCTTGATTACAAGCAGGAAATCTTTAAAATGAAAGCCTTTTCTGTCTTTTTTGAAGTTAAGCAGCAATTATCCATAAAGGAAAAAAGTATGGAAAGAGTAATCTCAAAAGATTGAGTCATTATCTCCAAGGAGACACATCTGTAGTTTTAACAAGGTTAGAATGTTTTGGTCAGTTCTTTGGGATAATGGGAAATACAAAATGTTAGCTTATGTTGCTATCAACGTAATGACAATTCTGAAAGACCGCAGACATCACATGTAGCCTACCACTATGAATTATTAGCCTTGAGGTCACAATCTAAAAATATACACCATCATATCCAAAGTACAGATGGATTTGTAAATGCCTTGAGGTAGTGGTGAAAGGTATGTTTGTTTTGGACAGAGTAGTGAGGAAGATCAGGTGCTGCGAGCTAGGGAGGCCTTCCACCACATTCGGGTCAGATGGTCCCAATTATCTTCTCATCACTGTTAATCAAAAGTTATCCTTCAGCAGCTATATAATGACCTATGTAAAAATAAATCTGGGATTGGTGTCTGGCTCCTAGCAAGGAAAAGCTTCCCTGTTATCAGTTAGTGCAAGAAGCATCCTTGATTGAAGTCTCATTAAAAAGCCTGTTGTATGAAAGTCTGCAGGTGCGAGATGGTGTCTTCCCATCAAGTGTCGGAATGTAAGAAAGGTCAACAAGAAAATTTAGGGGTATACCAGTGGAGAGAAGGTAGTTCTCCCTCCTGCTAGCTCACTATTCTGTCCTTTCTGACCCTATTGATAAACAGCATGTGCTCCCAAAGTAACAGTATCTGTATCAGCCTATTTTGGCTACTGCTCTTACCTATGGGGAAAAGACTGATCCAAACTGGAAGCAAGACACATTATTAGGAGAATATAAGGAGCATCAACCTGTTCATGTCTTCACTGACTGTAGTCACTTGTTCATGTCTTCACTTGACTGTAGAAGGTAGCCAGTCACAGCAAGATCAAAAAAGTTTATTCCCCCTCTTCCCCAGAGCAACCTAACTCCTTAAACAGAATTGATGGAGTAATCGTCCAACCCTGACTTCACTGCATCATTCAGTCCCATGGCTGCTTGTGTCCATTTTGTCTGGAACACTCAAGTCCTGCCTATGTTACCACTAGCCTGTGGTCACATCTGAGTGAGCAGCTTACGATTCCCATGTAGTTTTGTGCGTGTTTGTTTTTTAAACTATACCCTCTGTTAGCAGGAGCAACAGCATTAACATCCTTTTCTATATCAGTCAGAAAAGAAGTCACCTCTTTGTTACTACTATTTAGCTTTTCTCAGGAAGAGAAAAAAATTGGATAATGATCTCTTCAAATCCAATCATAAATCACTCCCTCTTCACTCCACAAACATGGTATCCTAGTTCTTTAAGCTCTACTGAAGTGTTGAAAAGCAAGTGCTACAAAAACCATGTTGATATATAAACCAAAAAGAATTAAATGAAAATAATAAAGCAGCTTGATATAAAAAAAAAAATGTCTTGACCATGATCTTAAGAGTTCTGCCTGTCAGTTTTCTCCTTGCAAGTATGTGAAGGGCATTTGCTTTCCATACTTTGCTTTCCAGGAACAACAGGCTTGAACTCATTTAATATAGTTTTAAACCTTTAGAGTTCCAGTTGTTGAGAAAGGGAAAGAAAAACACTTGAAGTGATTTATTTTCTTTTTGTTTAAACAACATATTCAAGAGAGCCCCAACACATAAGCTAAGAGGACATCATCATGTAAAGTAGAATACTTACAGGTAGGGCACATTGTTTTCTCTTCCTTCAAACTACTAACATTTTACTTGGCAAAACCTATCCTTAAAGCCCACGGTAACAATTAACCCAAGATCAAAAGGGTATGCTGATACAACAGAGAGCCATCAAGACTCATCCACAGACTGTGCACGTACTACACTACTCCCTCATCTCCTTGCACATTCTGCGCAACTCCATTTGGAAGAACACTAGAGTAATAGCAAAAAACCCCAGCAATTTTCTCTTCTGCTTGTCAGCAAGTTTTTTCTTAAGACAGCAGTCATTGCAACGTTATGCTTACTGATAGGAGGCATGCTTTTGTCTGTTTCCTTCAGCAGTCTCAGAAGCGCAAAGGTTCCTGCAGATTGCTGATCAGAGACCTCTGTTAGAAAACATACTGCTGTAGTTAGATGCATTCAGGCTCACCTCACAAGAAAATTACCAAACACAGCAATAGAGAAGGTGTGAAGTCATAGCAAGAATTTGCTTTGTTGTTGAAAATTTCTTTTTTGCTGATAGTCTTTTTTGCTCACGATCAACCCAAGTCTGCTCTGTACATTTAAAGTACAACGAGCAGCTCCACCACTTTACATGCCTGCCTTATTATTTGAAACAAACTGTACAGTTTCACCCTTGACTATTAATTCTTCAAACAGCATCAAACTCTTGCCTTGCCTACATATGACTAAATATTTTGCATTGATTCTCTGAAAAGCATGTATGAGAAAGCATATTTAAAGAAAAAGAGACTGAGGTAGTACAGTCAAGCAGTGTTTAGCAGAAATAGGCATTAGGTCTGTGTAATCACATATCCACTGACCTGTTTGGATTGTAGGTTACCAGAAAGTGTGTTGAGTTAGCTCCTGTTGTCATTAATCCTAGCAGTTAGAACCATAGGAAGACATTTTAAAAGAACAATTCAAGTTAAAACATGTGCATTAACAATGCACATCTCTGAAAAAGTATATTTGGACAAGTCATCCAGGTATTCAGGCAACATAAAAATGGTAGCACATCGGTAACATATAAAAATGGTAGCACAATGATGTGGCATTTGCTTTAATTTCTTTCCTTAAGGATAAGTCTGGTTGACAGTAACTGAAAAAAACTGGAAATAAATTGTTTTACTTGCCTTAGTGTAGTTAAGGGCATGCATGCAAGTAAAACTAATGAAGAATAAAACCCAATTTCTCTTCCTTAGCCACTCAGCATGTGACCCAACCAGCATAACGACTGAACTAGTGGCAAAGCAGTAGTTTAGCATGCAGCCTGTCTTCACAATACAGACAGAATCCAACAGTCCCTTCAGTTCCCTCAAACAGTCGATATTACAATTCTTGAGGAAACAATTCTTCACATTTTAGGCATTGCCAGACAATTTCTATTTCCACATCATCGCAATTTATAGTCAGTTCTCGACAGCCTGTTCTATTAAAAAAGATCCTGATAGGCTGCTGTCATCTTTGCAAGCAAAGGCCGTTCTTTTCTGCTTCCATAGGTTGTTTACACAGCATCATTTTGTATGATGATTTAGCCTGTTTTTATATGAGCACTGACGTAAGTTAGTTTGCAGAATCCACATCAGGAACAGAAAATAATTAAGATATCAGAATTAAACAGCCACTGCAGATTATTTGTAAAATCAAATTGGTTCAGTTTAGCATTAACCCAAACCAACAAAAAAATCCAGTTTCAAGTCAGTTTTGTCTTTAACATTAGCAGGAACGTTAGACGTCGCTCTGCATTTCCAACTAACCCTTTCAATACAAGAAAGTTCTCATCCAAAACAGTGATTTCCCAGAGGGTTTAAAGGTTAACTTCAGTTACCCTTCCTTGGCAAAAAGGGTTATAAGCCACTCCTAATAACCTCCCGATTCCAGCCTTCTTAGAATTGCACAGGACAAAGTGAAGCACCTAAGTAAAGACAGTGCTCAGTACCGGCAAAAACTGGCAGGAGAAAGAGGAAACCTGGGCCTTTTCTAAAGGCCTTCAGTGCTTTCTTTTGTGATTACCATCTTGCATGCAGTGGACTACAGCCTTCACATTTGATTCCACAAACACATCTTTTCCTATTTCAAATGCACATAGTTCCATTCACACTTTAAAGCAGAAGTCAGCTCTGCAGCCAAAAATTGTACCATTCTCTCTACCCGCTCCATTTCTTCCTGCCTCACATGGCACCCCTCAATTTATAGTGAACCAAATCAAGGTCAGGAATCAAATCCAGATTTATAAGAGCCAAAAGCACACAAACAGTCCAGCAATACACACAAGCCAATGAAACTACAGTGCAAGCTATTTCATAGGATATGAATATCCTAGAAATTCAGGATATTTCTGAATATATCAGAAATATGAATATCCTATTAAAAGGATAAAAAGAGCCAGTGAATTCCTCCCTGTGCTTGCCAGTGTTCATCTACAAGAAAAGGACTACACCAAGACAGAAAATTTCCAGTCATGAAAGATGCCAGAAAGCCCACCTCTTGGTTGTGTCATTTGCAGACAAGGCAAAGTTAAAGTGCTCAAGGGCCAAATAGACTTTTTATGTTATCATCAATATGTTAAGAGATCTTTATTTCAAAAGAAGTTTTGAAAAAGCCTCAGTAGTTTAGGGTTTTTTGTGCTGACACGTGAAAAAGTAGAAGACAACATGTCATTTTGTTGTATATGTCGGAACACACTCAAAGTAACTCAATTTCAGTATAAGAATAATACAGCAAGTTTGTTAAGTAGCAGTCTCAGGTAACTTGTGTCTGCAAGTAGTCAGCTTCTATAAAATGAACTTCAAATGTCTCTAACTGAAAGCACACACTGAATTATAATAGGTAAAATACTGAAGTATACAGCTGTTACGCATTTCATGGCTGTAAAAACAGTCACAGATGACACCTGCAGAGAGCAAAGTTGGGCCTGAAAGCTTGCAGATTTCTAGCTTCCTCCACAAGCATTTGTCCTTGCTGAAAATGAGTATCCTCCATCAGACCTTCAACCAACAGCTGCGTGTCCTGTGTTGTCACGTCCCCCCTCCCCAAGTATGTGAGGAAACATTATTAGTGGGATTATAATACACCATTTCTTAATTGTTACTAATCAAAGGAATAAACATTTTATAACAGCTATTATATAATCATAGATTTCTTTTTGTTTGGAGCTTTAATTTCTTACTTCATCATGTAGTCAATAGAATCCAAACTACCTATTTCTTTCCTTGCAATCAGCAATGAGTCAATGGAAGACAACCAGAAAGCTGATTTTTGCTGGTTTTGCTGCACTCTTTCAAAAGAAGTTTAATCAACCCTCTGGAAGCAATCCTCCCAGCGCAATGAATTTCAAGTATACTTGGACCTTGCATAGGTGCAAGTGTGAGACAAATGTGAGAGATGGAGAAAAATTTATTTCTCTATCACAAGCCATTACCTCTATCTCAAACAGCAGTAAGTAAAGCCATAGCATTTGTCTCAGTAAAGATATTAACTTAGGAGAAACCTTGTCGAAAGCAATCAAGACTCCCACAACAGTTTCAGAAGTAATGATGATCTCTAGTTAGAGACTTAGTGGTAGTTAATTACCACCTGGTAGAACCAGGGCCAACTAAGCACCAGCTACCAGGAAATGCCCAAGATGCAATTTATGCCATTAAAGTCTTTGCAATTTATTTATTTGATAGTATAAAGGTAAATAGAAAGTTTTTGCTTTGTCTACTACAAAACCTAGTTTGTGTCATTGGCAACATAAATCAACATTTAAAAGGCCACTAGTAACCAAGAAAGCAACATTTTACAGTCCAAAATTACATTAGGTTTACAATTAATGAAAACATGTCTGGATTTAGTTCCTAGTTTGCAACAACAGGATGACTATGTCTTTTGATCACCTAGGATGACAATTACATCTTAACTCACTTGGGTGGGTGGGGGTGGGGGGAACCACAACCAAGAAACCACAGGGCTAATTTTAAAGATCCTAACTCAAAAGTATAGAAAAATCAGATGTGTTCAGTAATTGACTAGAGAAAATATCAGGCTGCTCATCTCAAAGGCAAAAAAAAGAGACAAATCTCAAGATATTCTGTCTACGGGGGGGGGGGGGGGGGGGAGAACCCAACCCTGAAGATATTTCTATGAAGCTAAACAAACTCTAAATGTATGTAGATGGCATTAATTTAAGCAAAAGTTTAAGATGGATCATAAGTTGTTACATTTTTATAAGTATAACATCACTACGAAAAAATAAAACCGAACATGGCAGATTACTAGCTCACTGCTTCTGCTCTCCTGTAAGAGGTTCTACAGTTCAGCTTATGGTACGGGCTGGTGCTGTCACTTTTAAATCAATCTCTGCACATCTCAAACCGCTGTGGTTGTTAAATGCAAATAATTAATTGTGGCTATAATGAAAACACTAAAAACAAGTTTTCTTACACAACCTACCATTCAGTACTTTAATTCTCTGAAAAAGATAAAAAAAATCAGTGGATATACACTTTTGGGTAAATGCAAGGCATGGGATGGGAGACAGGGAGAAGCTATTTTTATAGATGACTGCTCAAGATTATTAGGTCAAATAAAAAAGAAAGTAACCACAAAAAGGTATGTTACAATAAAGAAGATAATGGGTTGGTTAAAAAGTATGTTGTATAGCAAAGTGAAAATACATATAATAAAGCTTAGGCTAACCAGACTCTCCAAGCGTTGGAACAGTGGAAATAGAAACAACTTTCATATCCCCAAAGCCTTTTCTTCATGAGAACTTCAAGTCAGGAAATCCTTTCTTTTTTAGATTTTTCTAACTGACTAATGAAATCCTCATGTTACCTCCAGAGTCAGGCTAAGGCAGAAGTCACCACTTATATTCAAAGACCTTTCCTTACAGTTGAACAACGATTTACCTTTTTTTTGGGGGAGGGGACCAGACTCATTACTTAAAATTAAGCACTCAACATAGGCCAGAGGAAATGGAAAGCTTTTCTTCAAAGTTCAAAAGCAGGATTCAGATCCTGCTGCCATTAGCAGAACAAACAAAAAAAGAATCAAGATAAAGAGAAAAGCAGCAATAAAGCCTGTCATGTCTGTTATGCTGCTTTCAGACTTCTTTGGCAATGTCTCTCTTGATTTAGAGCACTGGCCAGCAAACCCCTCAAATTCCCTTTGAAAAGGTCCCATGCACTGTAACAACGTGTGGGAGGTACACACGCACTACAGCTGTTAATCAAACTTCTGCAGTTCAAAGCCAAAAAGCTGCAAATACTCACAAGGCAAGCATGCTGTAAAGATGTATCGCAATGTTAATGTGCCAACATGTAAATACCAGCACATGGAAAGTTTTACTCCTTCACCGCAACAACATGCTTCATGGAACGCATAAGGCTTCAATAGGTGTGGCCAATTCCCAAAAAAATGTGAAGACCCTTAGAGGGGGGTGAAAGAAGCAGTTCCAAACACCCACCCCCGAATCTGCGTTGGGATCTGAAGATCCTCACCGGCTTCAGAGTACTGCTCAGTCAAGGGAGACCTGAAGCCAAGTGACCAAAAATACGCCGTCCAGATCTGCTAATATATGAAAATAAGTCTGTTTGTTTTGATGAGTCACTACTTTGCCAACTTTTTATGTGTTTTTATCAACGCTCTTTTTTCAACTACATCTAGACACGGTTTAATAAATTCCCCTCCCCTCCTCCCCAAACCTAGTTATTTTTTTGTTTGCAAAATTGCAAACATTTTTGATAAGGTATTACAAATCTAATTCCTCCTCAGCCAGCATATAGCTGAGAGGAACAGATCAGAAGAAAAATGAAATTAGCATCCCAAGATTTGGAGATGTTTTTAGTTAACACTGATTCAGATCCCATGCAAATTACACTAATTCTGATGAGCCCTCACTTGCAGTTTCCAGGATTTCAATGAAAACCAAGAAACAGCTAATTAAGGCCTTAGGATAGCTTCTTCCTTGAGGGCAAATGGAATCCATCTACATAAAAAACTTTCAAAATAGTCAATGGCAAAGTGTGCATATTTTCAAAACCAACATCCACAAACAATGAAACAGTTTTTGAAATGGAAAATATCAGAGACAAAAGAGGCTGAATAGGATGTTTTGACCTTCTTGGAAAATGACAAACACTACAGGAAGAGTTAAAAAGCTTTTAGAGCATAAGAGATGCACAGCTTGTTTCTAGAAAAAGAAAAGTATAATCCCAACCCATTTAAAAATACTATCTTGCTACTACATCCAAACAGTAGCACTATGAGTACACCAGACAGTCGTGACATAGAAACAACCAAACTATGAGTACAAGAGTTCCATAGTGACCAAACTCTTCATCACAAAGCTGCAGTACAGTGCTACCTCTTTGCAAATTATTTGATGAAAATGTGATTTTTCCCCTTTATGCTTCATATGACTTAATGAAAGGATCTTAAGATACCAAGTGGAAACAAATGAAATTACTTGAACGAAAAGGTACCCCCAGACCTGAGCTATCCCATGATAGGATTGCTTTCCCATGACAGCCAGTTCAAATACTGCATTATAAGCAAGACTTACACCAGCATTTGATACTGCAAAACTTTGGAAATAGACCACTAGTAAATATACAACTTCCCTTCCACAGTCCCCACCAGAGCAAAACACATACAGCTATAGTTATAAGCAAGTGTAAGTGTTTAACGCCTGGGCTCATCTCTACTGAAAAGTCTTTGGAGGCTTTCAAATTGGAGAAGAGAGAAAAGATCCTTTCTTGCATGCTGCCTTACAAGCTAATCAGCCTATTCCTTCACTAGGTAAACCTCACTGCAAATGGACTTAAACCAGCAGATTCCAACAATGAAGAGAAAATGACGATAAAACATTTCCCAACTGATAGATCTATCTGGCTTTACTACTTTAAATAGAGTCAATATCTTCCTTCAATATGCTTCAAGCATTTTTGGCTAATATCAGCAGCATTAAATTAGTCTGATTCATTGTTCCCCTGTTCGACTCCCATCTGTTACTCAAAACCCTCATTCCTATCTCGTTGCACTTTATTTTTCTCTTCTCTTTTAGAAAGGAGTCTTTGATATTGTGTGTGCATGGTCACTACGCCACACAAGATGCTGGTCTTGCTCCAACTGAAGGTGATAAGAACTTGACAGGATAAGAATTTAACTGAGGTCACAAATATAATTCCTGCTAAAGGTAATATGCAACTGAGCACAGCACTGGTGTTTCAGTCAGCGCTGGGTTGAAACCAGAGTGTTTCAACTATCCTTGGCCTAAAGGTTTCAAAACAAGAAATTAAGGGAGAAGCTCTACCTTAAACACTAACTGCTTACTTTTGCCAGTAACAACACAAGAAAAGCTAGCTGTAGGTCAGATCACATATTCAGCTAACCTAGTACCCCATCTGACACAGTGGCCAGAGTAAGGCTCCCAACTGCATGTAGACACTGCAGCAAGAGTTTAACAGCTTAACCACGAGCAGTTTCACAGTGGAACCATGGTATGAACTATATGAACACTAGCCAAGATTTCTTTGGACTTTTTCACTAAGAAGGCAGATTAGAAAGGGCTACAGGCTCACATTCAAAGACTTAACCTAAAGACATGTGAAGTTTCCAAATGACTTTAACTTGCTATGCATCGAGACAAACACCAAGCTTAAGAAGGCAGAGCATTAATGAGCTAGCAGTTGCCAGATTCGGCCCTCTAAGTATGAGGTAAAATATACTAGCTTAAAGGCAAGCAAAGAAGTTTATACCAAAGCATTTTAACTTGAATGAGAATGGGTAAGAACCTGCACAAAGTTACCACAGCTCAGCAGATGCATATTAGCTTGTTAAACTATTGTAACTCAAGTGTGTCACAATCCTTAGCCTCTCAAGTCTCTTTTGAAATGCTACAGAGATAACATAGTAAGACAGGTACTTCACCCCTGTATTCCAAGAAGATAACTTCTCTGGTTGAAGGATACTTCACCACCTCTATCCCCTCTTCTTATAATACCATTCTTTTTTTTTTCCCCATCAGTAGGCCTTTACCCATAATTCAGATTCACTTCTTCCAAGGTTAAAGCAGTTTATAATGCTGCAAGACTGGGCCCCTCGCTACAAGAAAGACATTGAAGTGCTGGAGCGCATCCAAAGAAGAGCAACGAAACTGGTGAAGGGTCTAGAGCATGAGTCTTACGAGGAGCGGCTGAGGGAACTGGGGTTGTTTAGCCTGGAGAAAAGGAGGCTGAGGGGAGACCTTCTTGCTCTCTACAACTACCTGAAAGGAGGTTGTAGAGAGGTGGGTGTTGGTCTCTTTTCCCAGGTAACAAGTGATAGGATGAGAGAAAATGGCCTCAAGTTGCGCCAGGGGAGGTTTAGATTGGATATTAGGAAAGAATTCTTCACCGAAAAGGATTGTCAAGCACTGGAACAGGCTGCCCAGGGAAGTGGTTGAGTCACCACCCCGGAGGTATTTAAAAGACATGTAGACATGGTGCTTAGGGACATGGTTTAGTGGTGGACTTGGCAATATTAGGTTTACGGTTGGACTCTACCTTAAAGGTCTTTTCCAACCTAAATGATTCTATGATTCTGTAAGAGCAATAAGGAGCAGTGAGCAGTATTGACAGCATTTCCAAAGAAATCTGTTGTTGTCCTACATCACTGGTGTACCACACGCTAGAGAAGGTGCTTTTATTCACCTGCACACTGTTCTTTTCACCATTTACACAAATCACTTGATCACGTTTTGCTGTACTTTTAAATGCTCCCCGATTTCTAGTTTATGATCTTCTGTAGACAAAAGAACAAAAGAATTCACACACAAAGGTTTTCATATTTACTCAAGACACATACTGAACGTGAATTTGTCCAGTTCCTTCTTCCCTACGCTAATTCCCACAGTGACATGAGACAATTCTACTTCCAGAGACCAGCACAAAACAGTAATTACCCCATTGATAGCACCCATTTCCAAATCAAACAGGGAGTCGTAATGCCCACAAGAGCCTCAATAATGCCCTTAAGTGGTCCTTATGGAATTGCCATATAGACACCTAAACCTCCATTGGGAAGAAAGAGTACAAATATCCCCAGAGGGTCTGCATTTGTTTTTCTTCTATCGTGTGCTTCTTGTTGCCTCATCAAGTGAAAACCTATACTGCTTCCTCTTTAAATAAATGCTTTGTGAAAAAACACAGCTACAACTCAGTTATTAATATTAAGGATTAAGTATTATGTTAAGAATGCACCAACTCATTTGACTTAGTATTAGCATGTTTACGGTTTAAAACTATCAAAAGCTTTAAAGTACATTTACACAGTCTCCAAGATTAACCAAATATTAAGTGAAAATACCACTTTACAGCTAGAAAATGGGCCACTTTTCAATACATTAATGACATCTTAATTGTTTGAGTTAAAACCGACATTCAAACATCTTTACTAGCTATTGCTGTTTATAATCACTGAAAGATGTCCAAGTTCAGACAATCTCTTCAGTTGGAAAGAAGAAATACATCTATAGCAATGAAAATTTTATTCAGCTCCACGAAAGAAGAAAAGTATCAACCTATAGCTCTTTTTGTGATATAACACACCAGTTGCACATGAAATTACATTCAGCTGCAGTGATTAAGCATTCTCTTTGCAGACAGAAGCACAAAAGATGATTGATTTTTCACCTGATGGACTACAGCTAAATAATTCTATATTGTAGAATGAAAGGTGGTTTTCTGCCATAGCACCAACTGCCTGTGTTGAGACTTCTCTGTATTTCCAATACCAGAGTTTAACTGAAACTACTGCTAAGTAGATAATTTTTGGAGTGAAGTTCTACAAACCAGCTACAAGGGCAGCAACGCTATTTAATAATCTTGACTTGCCAAGTGGACGCTTTGTGCTAAAGAAAGAATGGGTAACGCTGTTGGGCAGAAGCACCTTTAACTTGCAACCAAAGTGTATCATTTGACATAAAAGACATATTTTGCTCCCAAAAATCCAACAGTTTAGGTCAGTACTAGCTTCCTTCGCCAAATTTCTTTCAGGAACACTGTAGCTAATTGTTCTTTGTGTTAGTCCAGATCTGCAAGGCAGGCAGGACTGTAAGAAAAACAAAAGATACAAAGGCCAGGTAAGTAGTTTTCAAGTAATTCTCTATGTATGATATGATTATCACAGGAAAGCTAATAATTCCCACAAAAGGACTAGAAAAACATAGTCGGCAAAGCATTCAGTAAGATTTTAAAAACTTTCACAGGAGGCATTCAGAAATGAAATGAGGGGGAAAAAACAACAATAAACAAAGCAATGCAAGACCACTGGCTTTCAAACCTGTGCTACACAGAAATCAAATGTGACTGCATTCACTGCTTAGCACAGCCTTTTATCAGCATTTTCAGGAGCAAGTCTTCCCTTACCGCAAGTAATAGACTGCTAGAATTGACAGAAAAATCTAATAGCTGACCCACAGCTTTTACAACACTGCACACAAAAAAACAACAACAAAAAAACTTTAAAAGATTTTACGTAGCATATGGAGAGCATACTACTTCAGAAATTAAGATATCTCCGCACCCCACTGTGCTGGTGGTATTTGCAGAAGGCAAAAACTAGCTTTTCTTCAAGCGTTCACCAGGCAGATGTGAGAGCCCAGTGGCATAAGGCACCACCAGTGACAGTGTGGAAGTGATGCACTCCCGGCTACAGCAGAGTTCACCTAGACAGCAAAGCATTATACAACCTGGAGCAACTTTTCAACTGATGGAAAGAAGAGATGCTTTTGATATCTAGGTCTTCAGCAAAACACATCAGGAGTCCCACCCTCCCCGCACATTGGGTGCATGCTCGTACTCGCTGTGCCTTCTCCACTAGAAGGCAAAAAGGGCTGTCTGCAGCCACCCAGCCAATAGCAGAGCAAAACATTACTTTTTTGTTTCAACAGAAAAACTTTCAGAAGAGGAATTAAAGTTTAAGTAGTCCAGATCTTTAGAAGGCGTAGCTAAATTTTTTAAGGCTATGTCCAACAGAGGATTAGCAGCAACAAGAGTTATCTATATTTGATGCGTAGCAGAGGAAAAAACATCAAACCCCACCAGCATTAATATGCCCAGACACCCTTATTATTCACTTTCATTTCTCAGATACATTTTAGAAAGGACATTGCTTGTTTTTTTCATTTGAAAATAAAAATCTTATTTCTCTACTCTTTATTCCAGTCATTTTTGTCCTTCTTGCCCTTGAGATTAATTTGATGGAGGAAAGCACATACTTTGCATAGGACTTAATACCCTGTATGAGAGCAATTATTAGATTTCATAAAAAGTGACCAGGCATCATCATGCAATTATTTCTTTGTTACACAAAATATTTTTAAGATGGAAGTAAGATAGGACAAAAACATTGGTTCAGTCACCTCCAAAAGAACTCTTTATAATAAAAAAAAGAGATTTCACAGCTAAGACATTTCACTAAGTTATCATATTCACACACACAAAAAAAAAAAACAACCATACAACTCAAAACCCATATTCTTAATGTTTGCTTCTTGGAAACAAAATTAAAAAAAAAAAATTAAAAAAATCAATTTTTAGAGTGAAGCCTCCCAAGCTACCAAAGCTGCAGTGTTAATAAGTAATTGTTAATATGCTGTTACATAATTGTTAAATTTTTTAAATGCATTAAAATCAGCATCAGCATTTTCTTGGCAGTTTACCATTGACAGACCAACAATTATTTCATTTTTGCAGTAGTACTGCCAGCATGGCAAGCTAGTAGCAATCCAACTGAAAAGTTATTCTGTTTCAAGCTTGTTCCTACCCAACATTAATTGAAATTGGCTTACATTACCTGACTAATGCAATAAAAGCGAGACTGATGTCACTTGACTATAAGAGTACATCATCCATTGGATATTACTCCATAGCTGAAATACAAATATAATTCATATGTATGCACAAAACTTCCACAATATTTAATATTGTAGCATCTTATGTCCTAGAAAAGCCCTTGATCATAGCAGCAGACTTCATCTATGGCAAACCTAAGGCATAGATGGCAGCCTCACAGGGAAACCTGAAGAGTAAAACACACCTACACCATCATTTCGCCTTGCAAATATTTGCTTTCATTGCATCATTCAGAATTGAAAGTTCATTCACCAAAATAAATCAATGTATCCAGAAATCTCTCTTGTGCATGTTTTATCCAAAAAGAAACACAAAAATTAGACTGAATGCAGAGTTCAGAAAAGTTCCTCATATACGTAGACCACCACCTATTCTCATTTAAAATCGCAGCAATAATACATACCTACAAAAAGCCTCACCTAAAACCAAGCTGAGAACCTTGCAATGTTCTGCAGAAGGTCACAGAAATTGGAAGATACAGGAAAGTGCTGCTAGTCTCTTACTGGAGAGGTCAACACGGACCAAGCTGGAGAAGGTAACTTAAGTGTTTGTCACCAAATACGCCTCAGCCCTCGTAAATGTCTGGACGCAGATCTCCATGACTACTGAAACTGCAAACCAGTTCATTCTTAACTTGCAGAGTTGCCTTTCACAGACAGCAACACGAGTCTTCAAGGCCATACAAATGAGGTGTCTTTGACAAGCACACATAGCTCTCCCCACAGCTACTCCATTCTGGAATACCTTCCAGGAAATGTTAAAGTGAGTTGCAGGCAAAACAAAATAAAGAACAAATCATTAAACTTAAACCATGTGCAAAACGCTGGGCAGCATGTAAAAGTACAGTATGTCATTCTTCTAAACAAAATGCCGGCCATCTCAAAAACATGAAAGGTGTGCCTATCAGTACGCTGTAGCCAAATGGCTCATTGGATAAACCGCAAATTAGGATCTGTTCATCATCATTCACCCTATTTTAGTTGTTGTTGCTGTAGGAAGGGGCAAGATGAAATATTTTATTTCCATTTGCAGCAGAAAGAAGTAATCCACATGCAATCCAGTTCACTGCTTACATCAGATACATATCAAAACAGTCATCCCTTGAAAGTACAGAATCAACATTGCTGGCCCTTGGTCTACTGCATCATGTGAAAGCAAATATGAAGCACCCCATAAGGCAAGTTACAATGCAGTTACAGAAGGGAAAATCCCAGATCTGTATTCCCTATGAAGGAGAACAGACTAAGCAGTGATGACATCAATATTAAGCTCTAAGAATGTTTCACATTAAAAACATAACAGGACACAATACCTCAGAATAGCTATTAAGACACCAAAAGGAAATATCATTTGGGGCACAGAGGTTGATTCTATTAGCCAACTACATTAATTAAATACATATTGCCTAAAATAAACCTGGAACTACACACATAGAAGTGTACATTGTTATAAAGGGGTGCAAGGGAAATCCATCAGTTTAAGAAGTACGCTCATAAACCAACCACAATTACTATTCTAAGGACTTCAGAATTGGCTTCTTATGTATATTAGTTGAAAAGCCAACCAAAAGTTATTTTCATAGCATGGTTTATGGTCTACATAAGTCTTAGAAACATAAGATTTAGAGCTAAGTCACCAAGACAAAACCAGTTTTTTAATCCAAGGTGTGAATGAACTGGTGCTACTGTCTTCAGCGAAAGGAGCTTTTCATCTCTTCAAGATGAGAGTTAGAAGTCACCATCTTCTTCTGAAAGCAAATATAACTGCAGGTCTGCCACTACTAACATTTGCATGTTACGAGAAACACAAGAGGCATGAAAGAGCTTTTTAATTTTGTCTGCTTTTACTGATAGCATAGTACATAAGTCCTCATACAAAGTAAAATCAGTTACAGCCAAGTATAAGCCCCTATCTACTTTAGGGACAGAATGGCCAAATGTTTACGACCCAGAGCAGCTCGAGTGCTTTCCTTCGCATTCAGCTGTGTTACAGTACAAGACTATGAGATGCTGCTAGTTTTTTATGTGCTTGTGATTCTTAACAAACTATGATTCTGGGGAAAACATGTATATTCCTAGTACTAATGAGGTTATTATTTAATGCCATTAAAAGCCATTTGACCAGGCCTGACTATGTGGTAGATAATGGATCAGATCACTCTTCACAGTAATTCAATTACAACATAACTCCTTGAGCCTTCTAAAAATAAGTAGTATAATGTAAATAGCGTGACTATTGGTAAGCAAATTACGTCCAAGAATGACATGAATGAGAATCTTAACTCTTAGATTCTGGGCGGAGGGGATAGATATTTACAGGTATCAACAACTGACTAATAGCACCAGAAACCAGATTATCTTATTTATTATGTTTATATATGATTATGTTTATGTCTATTATCTAGTCATATTACATGGAGGTGGAAAAAAGGAAAAAAGTTCAGCATTTATGTATTTCTGAAGTTGTTTACCTGCATCTTAGCTTTCTACATACACTGAACAAAGCATAAATAACAAAATCCCTGGTAAACATCACCTGTTACGCTCAAACTGCATGACCATTGTACAACATGGACAGAAAACCATTTTCAGTGAGAACAATGTAAGATTATTCCCACTTGTGAGAGGAATGAAACCTCACAAGATTTTGAATCAGTCAGTTACAATAAACTTGCATCACACAAGGCTTTTATGCAATAATACTCATCTTTTCCACTGTTACTGATTTAAAATTTTTCTTTAAATCTGTAACCTATATAAGTGGAGAGAAGTCAAGTAATCATGGGAGAACTGAACACCAGGGATGAAACAAGCAGCTGAATAACCTCCTCACTCAGATAAGCAGCAGCTGAATAATTGCCTGACTGGGCACACAGATATCCTGGCTTGGCCCTTTAAATAACACCTGCTACACATGAAGAGAAGTTGTGCTTAAGTTTACTTGAGGTTTTCATATTTATTCATTTAAATTCATGTGCAAGATAAGAAACACCAGCAGGAGGAAAGCATTTTTGTATGTTAAAGCACCTCTTCAAGTAACGTTTTAAAGAAGATTAGAAGCTCCATTGTTACAGCTCCAACAGTTACTTACTGTTTCTGCATTTAGCTGCAGGTAATTTGGGAGTATTTTCCCCAAGTAAAGGTTTACCTTGTACGTGTACCTTCTTAATACTCATCTTTAGCTTTTAGACTTACTGACTGCTGGAACAGAAAACAAAAGTCATTCCCAAAAAATCATTATGGCAACACGTTTCAAACATAAGGCAAACTTCTTAATACAAACAAGATTTCTTGGCTACACCTAGTCTTTACAGGTAGCAACGAAATTATTCAATTATGGTTACTTCTGGCTCTTTCTCCCCCAACCCTGTATCTATGTTCTAAGAAAACCGCATGTCTTTTTTTGCTACCAGCTCCTGGTTTTATATTGGCAAATTCCAACTGAATTCCAGCCATCACAGCAGGGGAAGAGTCCCTCATATTTTAGAATGAACCTGGAACCTCCTACCTCAAGAGACAACGGACAAGGCCATCACAGCAGCGATGTTGCCAGTTCCCAAGACAATGTCCCCTTAAACAAGCCTGCTATACTGCACCTAAACAAGCAAGCACAGTAAAATCTGGAATTAAAACGGGCATCCAGGCAGGAAGACAGATCTCCAGAAGATTTCAGCTGATGACAGAAGAGTATGTCCAAATCAAATGATTCTCCCTTTTCACTCCTGATACTACTTAGTTTACTGACCTCATGATCATTAAAGGAAAAAATATACTAATGAACAAACTGATACTTCTGTCAGATAAAAGAAACCCTAAAATGCACAAAATTAGATCTAAGTTCTTAAGTGCAAACAATTTTTTCTTAAATGTTTGGGAGACATCTCTGCTAAGCTAAGATCTCAGGCACTGCTTCAGAACCACCTTAGTCATTTTTTGAAATCAAAATGGCACCTTGCTGTAGCTTATTTAGAAAGCTGAAAGTTTTAACTTTTTTATTTTAAAAGTAGTACTATTTACCTACCAAAACAGTTTATGTTCTTTCAAACCGCCATATTACTGCACAAAAAACTGAGAGGAGCTCTTTCTGCAACCTTGTTTCTGTTCATACACATCCAGCACAGCCTGCATGCCAGCTGTGCTCACAGAATACATCACCTACGTGGAAGCAGGTCACCTGCCCTGACTGACAACTGAATATTTTAAGCCTCAAATACCTACCTACAGAGAAGAGGACTTGAAGTTTAGTGCACCTGTTGGAAGCCAAATCGGCATCAGTGTTTCTGGTGAAGCTGTTCTACATGCAGAATCAGGACCCAAACATATAGAGTTAATAGCCCACACAGGCACTACTACACTACTATTTTACACTACTATCTATTCTACACCGAAGAAGGAGTAAGCGAACACATTTCTGGCTACAAATCTCTAACATAATGCTGTTTCCCCATACACTCAATATACTTTTACTGTGTCATGTTCTTGTACATTAAAGTGAACGGTACAAGTTGCAGAAATACAGAAGTGCCAATCTATAAAGAGTACTTGCTTTCAAATAGTAATTGTAGTGATTATAATGCTCCCCAAAGCAGCTCTAAGAGAAAGTGGAACGCTGATAAAGTATGTCTAAGTTATTAGGAAAAAAAAGTTTCACTCAATCAGCCAAAGCTTCAAGAACAGAAAAGTTACCTTCTCACAATAGAGAACACTTACTGATCAACCAAAGGATTCTAAGTTTCTCCTATCAACTCTTGTCTTGAACACAATATAGTGGTACATTTTTTATATTCTCCATGATCTTCTCAACAGCCCTATTCCACTTCGAAGCAGGGAGAGCCATCAGTTCCTTCAGGGCTTCTTCCAGAAAGTTAAGCCTTCACCTACTTCCCCCCTGGATTTGGCATAGCCGCTCTGCCATTATAAACTCCACGCAGACTAGGCCTGGGAGCTCCATCTTGCTGGCAAGAGCATAACCAGAAGTTAGAAAATTTTCATAATGAGGTAGTGCAGTTGAGCCCCAGAGTCACTTAGAGTGCAGATTCATGATATCTTTAGGTGTAAATTGTTGCTGTAGCTGACGCATGCACAGCATTCCACGGCTGGTACAAGGCAAGAGAGGACACCTGCATTACTGCACAGTCAGCTAATAAAAGAATTGGGTTTGCTTCATAATCTGTAAAACTACACCATAATGAAGAAACCACCCCATCAGGAAAGAAACTATGATCTTATAAATCATGTACGTGACAATTCAACAATTAAATAACCTGTCACGAGCTCTGAACGTTTAGATCTCTGATCTGTAAGCAGTTAAAGTTAAGCATCTCTCAGAAATTAAATGCATGAAGTAATTCTAGTTATAATTTCTCAGTCTCCACAAAATACATGGTGCTAATATACCAACATGACTCTCAATTCTGAAAGGTTTAGTGTAAGGGAACAATTTAGTCTCCCCAAAGCCAGCCAGCAGCTGAAGTTGACAAGCGAGAGTACTAAACTTCCAGTTTCCATGGAAATGGAATTTGGATCAGTACAAACAGAGATTTCAGAAATTAAAACCAAACACTCTCCATCTTACATTCTCTACTCCAACATTCATTTTCCTGGGTAACAAGGGTTCAAGAGAGACACACGTCTCATACATTAGTGATCTAGTAACTCATCATGCCTTGTGGCTCATTTTCATTTAGAGGTAGCCATCCCCTTATAAACCATGCACCATAGTGGTCAATTTAGTGGCAGCCAGCCAGACACATTTTATAAACATGACAGGATCCCAAAACTGCGCATTTGGGAGGACAGATCGGTTACCAGTTATGCAATGGTAATACATATGAAATAACTTACAGCCCAGCACAGAACCACACTAAACCAGGAAAGTCGTACCATACAACACAACCACAAGGAACAATCTGGGGGGGGGGGGGCAGATCTCATTTTTACTGTTGATATAACCCACCAGAATAGCACAGCAACAGAACTGTGACAACTGTGAAAATCCATTGTCTTTAGGCAAGAACCAAAAAGGTGTATTTTATCACCACTAATGCAACATTTCCGCAGCAGCCGTTGCCCAGCACTGCAAGGGAGAATTCCAACTTGTTGATTACAACTGCAGGATGCTCACTGGCAGCTAAAACAATTTGCCAATGGTATTTATGGCTCCTGTTCCTTGTGTTTGGCAAGAGCAGAGAAAGAGTAATTTTCTGGAAGTATTTACACTGATTTTGCAACTGATGACAACACTCCATCTGCTCTCAGTCACTTTGGTGCCTCTGCCAATTTCTTCCCTGATGTATTGCTTTCTCCAAGCTTCGCCAAGGTTTCTCTAGTTCCTGAACTTTGTTCTTTCACCAGGTTTGAAGGGGCCATTTCAAGTTGTGACCAAGAACTTGAGGTATGAACATCTAACCCTATGCCCTAATCACAGATCAGCAGACAAATAGATGGTATTTCAAATGACTCCCCCTCTCAAGACCATCACTTCCAGAAGCCTGAGGATATGGCCGATAGCTTCAACAGAGCTGTCAAAGTCCCTGAAATAAAAGGGTCTTGAGGCCAGTTAGGAGAAGCAGAATTTTAAAAGAACCAAAACCAACTCATTCTTCTAAGAAAAACCCAAAAGCCCCATGGAAATCAAGATTTCACCTAGCATTTAAAAATGCAGCCAAGTAAAGCAATGTCCTCTCTACAGCAAATAGTGGGTTACCCCACAAGAAGTTGAGATTTTAGATTCTTACCCAGCAAGTGCAATTCTACCCACAAAACTTGCAGTGTAAATTGAACAGATGGAAGGATCCAGTTTCCACCTGTTCGCCTGACACCTTTCATACACAGTTAAACATTAGAAGAACCAGCAAAAGCAAATAAAGATTTGAAAGCCTGATTTTTTTAACTTTAAAGGCATTTATCAAGGCAGAAGCATATACAAATAACTTCACTGCTTTCTCCAACTTTTACACAATGATCAAGCTACCTTTATGTCACGCGTTAAGATTTGAGATAAAGTATTCCTAAAAAATGTAATAGCTCATCTTACAGCATCACATAAGTGAAAAATAACCCCCCAAAAGTCACATACAGAACTCTTTTTAAGATCAAATACTCAATCCACCATAGAAAAATGGATTGCAAGGTCAGAGATTCCTGAAAAGTGACTATAACTTCCAGCAGCTCATAGAAGAATCGTAAGTATTTAAACCCCCAAGGGCTGAGATAAACAGCATCAGTCTGCTCATCTGTTTCATCTGAAAGTAGGAAAGCGGGTTAGTGTGAAATGGTGTCCCTAAGAAATAATCCCAACAGGATGAATGCAGAAAATAAATGCTTTAATCCCTTTTGTATCAGTACACATGCATGTAGATTCATTTACAATTAGGCCCAGTCCAGAGATAACTCAGATCTGTAGTGTGCAGGTTGGATTAGATCATCTAAAGGCTTCTTCTGGCACAATACCTGTCTCAAATTATCTATCCTGTTTGTTGACAACAAGAGAAAGAATTTGCCTGTAAACACAATAATGCTTTCTTCTAACAATTTGCTTTTTTCTTCTCATTTCACTGATCACCTAAATAGGAAAAAAAAAAAAAGCACAAATCATGGCAAGTTGAAAATCGGGTGTCAGCCTTATTCCACTGCTGCAATTTGTCTTTGTTACTTTTAGAACCCAGGACCACAGTGATAAGCCCAGAAAAAACAATGGATTTGAAATAAGCCTTTTTATCTTCTGGGAGCCCTACAATATATAAGCAACTTACTGCTTGAAGTTATACGTTCTGAGAGAAATTAAAAGCTGAAAAAATTTTGAAATGACCAACCTCTTTGCATTTAGACATTAGACTGAGGTTTGCCTTTGTATCAAATAAAAGACCAATTCAGCAGCTACATCAAATACAGCAGCTTGTTTTGGCAACCTCATTTTTAGATCAGATTTAGCTACTCAGCTTTAATACTCTTGTTTTTGAATTAACCATCTGTTCTGTAACATTTAGACAGACAGACCTAGTAAAGCAGGATGTCAGTCTCAGGGGTCTCGGGGCTAGAACACACATATATACATGCCCACAACAGGCAAACAGAGCCTATCAAAATAATAGTCAACCTTCCCAACAAGGAAGTTATATTGTTGATTTTTATATCTAGTCTCTGGTTTCATTTTATCCAATTAGCAAGAGGAACTTGGGCCAACACAGTACATATTTTAATCAATTAACACAAAAAGGTAACAACTTTAAAAGGCTTTATAACAAAAAGACTTCTATTTACAACAACTGTAGGTCAGAGATCTTAATCTAGGCCCTTTTAAGAAGATTGCCAAAAATAAAGCATGCTGTTCTACTGCAAATTGTCACTGTAAAGGAAGTGCAAAATTCTTATGTGAAAAGACACAGTTAGAAAGCGTTCCATAGGCAATGATGGGTATTTTTAAAGTACAGTTGCTGTGAAGTATGGAAGCTTCTTTTCCTCTTTCAGAAAGATATATACAAGCACACAAATGCTCTGTTATTTAAAGTTATATCAAAAGACAGGATTTATAGGTATTGCTTGACTAGTGAATTAACAAACGCTTTAATCAATTGATCCCTTTAAGAGAAACACACCATCAAGAAGCCATTTGTTTCAGCAGACTACCAACACAAGTGGCTAAAAGATAGCCAAAGTATGCTACATAAATATTTTACAAGCTCAGAGTTCCCAGATCTTTAAACAACCTTTGCCATCTAGAAAACTGTTTCCAATAATACCAGTGCATTTCCATGCACGTTGCCTCCAAGATCATGAATACTATGGTTTGCAACCGCTACTACTACAGTAGGCTCTCCAAGATCTAGTACGTCCTACTTCCACAACATAGTCAGTAATAAGGGCTTACTGGTCCCAGGCAGACACTTAACTGACCTCCAAGACCTTCTTATGAAAGCTGGTACAACTGCTTTTACAACAGCTCTGGCAATGAGCCTGCATATTATTGTAAGGCTGGTAGCACTGAAGTACTATAATGTTTATTTCAACTCTAAATGAAAGTATTGCAACTACACATCCCTATAGACACAGGGCCTACTACAATTAACTCTTCTATTCCCATCCATCTTCTACAAGAAAATCCCAAAATCAAATCCAAGCAATACACAGATATAGAGCAATTTACGTGTCCTCTCACTCCTGCACACAATAACCTGTGTTCACTGCACACCGGCTTTCCGCAGCACAGATGATCGTATTTGTGAAAGTACTTAGCAGTGGCTCAGTTCCACCGCAGCCCACCTGAACTGGTATCAGGCCACTGACTTTGGAATCAGCATAATGTGTGCATATTCAAGAGTCCCATGCTCAAATTTCAATAGTCAGTCACTTTTCACTTCTTCATAATACACTGCTTTTTAGTGAATAAACTAAGGAGCTAAACTATGAGCTTCCAACACAAGCTAGCAAGCACTTAGATCAAGTCTTACCTTTTTACCAAAATCAGGGAGCAAGAGATACCAAAAATTCCTCAAGAAACCATTCTGAGACACCGCAGTGACTCCAAATCACTATCTAATCTTGATTTAGAAAATAGAAGTTATAATTAGGGTAACTATTGATGCATACGACTAAACAATCAGCAGAGGATGCCAGAATATACCACTATCCTGAGATTTCCCTTTAAATCTCCCCCTGACTCACAGTGTAGGTTCTATTAAATTAACTTTTAATTTACTGATTTTTAAATTAAGAAACTCAAGATTTTGAAATTCAGGTGCCTATACATAAGTAACTAAACACATGCTGTGATGCTCGGGTATTTGCCAAACTTTCTAAGAACTGATGCTTTAGTTGCTGAGTATTTTTGCACAAGTGACCATTTAGCGAGTTTCTTTTGTGTTCTTACTCCTGTAAAGTTTCATCCATTTCTGTTCCGTCTACTATTGCCTTCTTGCAAGATTACTTCATCTATAAGTAAAATTGTGAAGAATTAACTTTCCCCCCTTTCTCTTGATAGCATTTTCTAGCACTGTTTTACCAGAAAAAAAATCAGGTAATTGAAAGTAAGAAAATAAGGTTTCCATGAAAAAGGTACACCAAGCAACCTCCTCAACATACTTGAGGATACATTGAGTTGATACATTTTATCAACTGTATAAAATTTGTAAGTCAGTACTTGAACCGAAGGCGAACCCTTTGCCTCAACAAATAAAGTGACAGTAGAACGGTTTGATCAAGGATTTAATTTCAAGAAGAAAATTCTGGTGATATAGCATCCAGTGAAGCACAGGGTATTAATCAATTATTCCTCCTCAACTTCATTAAAAATCTGTTCTTCTGCTCCCCCTTCAAAGCTTGTAGCTGAAGCTTGATTTATCATATTGGGGCCAGAATGGGATGTTTCTGTAAGTCTCAGAATTATCATCAGTGAATTACAGGCTTATCTGTGACATGGGCTGCAGAAGTCTAAATATACAAAGGAACAGCCACTCTACTATTCCTTTTACAAAGGAAGTGGTATGTGAACAAGCAGACCTGAACTCCTGCATCCATTATCGGGCATTTGTTTTTTACATATGCACCTTACTCAAGTACGCACGCACACCAAGTAAGAGACAGATCTCATTGCTCCTTTCCGATAAAAAAAGTTTGTATTTTTAACTCCTCATTATAGGTCTCTTCAGGTGAATGTATAAATCAAGTTTTGTCAGAAGTATCCTGAATAAAAGATTTATTTTTCTTCTTAGTCAATAGATTTTGCGTTATCATCTCTAATGTTCATTCAGTTTATAGCCTTTTTTTATTAAATAATTCATAGGGAATTTCAATATATTATACCTCTGTGACAAGTTTCCCTAAAGCACAGTTTGTTTGCCTGCTGCATTCAAGTACAGAATCATTACATTCCATATAAAATTCAGCTCTGAAAAGCTGAGAACTTACCCTAGAATTTAGAGAAAGGTCACATCAACTTGCCCTACTCCATCTCTTTAACAAAGATTCTGCAGTGGCCAGAAAAAGAGATGCAGAGAAAGTCCTAGATGTTCTGTATTTATCCGGTAGAAGTGCTATAAAGGTAAGCAAAAAATGTTATTAAAAAAAAAATCACTTAAGAGCAAGGATTTATTTACACCTCTGCTTTAATTGCTGAAGTGTTAGCAAGACAATCCCATTACAGCTGAAGGTGGTTGTGTGGTACAAACACCTCTTAAAAAAGAAAATAAACAAAATGACAGAATCCTTCAGGCTAGAAGGACCCGCAGGAGTCCAGCTTCCTGCTCAAAGCAAGACCAACAGTCAATTCAGACCAGGTTGCTTTCACCAGCTGGGTCTTGAAAACTGACTCAAAGGATGAAGATGCTTCTCTACAAAATGAAAGCCTCTGATTCTTTACATATGGTCATTAATAACAACATGGTTCAGAGATCACTCACTCAGATTAGCCCTAAGCCAGTGACAAATCTTGATCTTTTTCTTCATTAAATACCTTTACAGTTAATGAAATTCAGAGCCACTGATTTACTCCAGTTTTCCAAAACATTCTAAAAACTTTTCTTAAAGTCCAAAAAGTATCCCCTGTTATTAATGCTTAATACATTTTTAATCAAGTCATGTTCACTTACAAGTGAGTCATGAGTAAATCTATACAGGCAGAGTTGAAGTCGAGTCTCAGAAGACTAGTGTTGACTCATTAAAAAAAAGCAACTGGGTTTCTCACAGCCTGGGACCAGTGTCTTTAAGTGGAATAAGTCAACTGGAATTTCATATGGATGACTATGTAAATAAGTTTGCACATTAGTTTTTAATGTGAATTGTCACAATTCCACTGCTTTTCCCCAGTTCAAGATACAATGCTAATCAGTTACCACAGACAAACCCAAATAAGCAAACACACAAAAGCAAACTTACATAAGAAGTGATCTGTGTTACAATATTTGTTTGGGGATGATGGTTCTAATAGACTTGCACCGAATCACTGTTTACCTCATTCTCTACCACCTACATTTGTGATGCTTCAAATAAGCTTCAGCATTTATTGACGAAATGTAAGAGCATCTCACATGAAGACCAACATATTTATTCTTACATATAGTATATTTTTTAACAGCATAAGCTGACAAAGTAACACATTTTTATAGGCCTACATAAATCCATACTTTAAGCTTTTTTTCTTTTCAAATAAAATCCCCACATCTGTTAAATGTGCACAAAGCAGCTCACGTCATATACAAATCCCAGGAGGTATAAGAAAGATAAAAAATAGGTGACTTGAGATGTTTTGAGTTTCAATACTCATTGACCAAAACCTGGCAAGAATTAATTTTAAAAAATAGAAAAGACAAAGAAACACAGCCAGCAGGGTATCTATCTTTGAGCGTTAGCCCATAATCACAAACTGCATCTCCTCTTCCCAGCCTGCTCTCAAGACCAAACCAGAAAAGGCAAGAGTGTAAGAGGCAGGCAACTTGGTACCACACAGTTCTCCAACAGCAGCACAGAAGGTCAGAAGGCAGGCTTCTTTCCTGAGGGCTTCCTACAGCACAGGAGACTGCGGAGAGATCCTTGTGCTCCCACCAAGTAGTACAAAGGACAAGTGCTGCCGGGTAAGGGAATCCAGTTTAGCCAGAGAAGAATGTTCCACTCACCTCCTAAGGATGATTCTTCCTCAAAGTCTCCCAGGCAACTCATGCTGTTGAAGCTTATGCAAAGATTCACCATATATGTTTACAATCCTCCAAAAAGTTCATTTTGGATTAAGGTATTATATTCCACATCAGCAGAGTCATCAATATAAGTCTTATTTAATTAACATGCTTACTTTTATTTGATAGAAATTTTGAAATAACTGGGAATTGAACCAAAAAACCTGAAATTTACGTAAGAGGCAAATGTAGACACAAGTCACCAGTTCAGACATATTCAAGCCCTGCCTCAGGTTCACATATTCTCAAATTGGTCTGAGTAAATAAGTACTAGCAGTGCAAACAATATTGTTACAGACAAATTTCACAGACATGCTTGGCCTTCATTTTAGTGAAATTAAGTCACATGAACAAAACACGGAAAAAACATATCTCAATACATCCACAGGGGTCAATGTGAGTAATGCCTTTGAGATTAACAGAAACCATCTGCATCTCAAGAGTGCTAAACAGTACAAGGTAACCAGGCAGACACGCCAATCATGGGCTCACCATAGCAAAATAGAACCTAAAGTTCTTCCTGTAAAACTGTTGTTAAAGAATTTCTCAAAGGGTACTCTCATCAATTTGCTACTATATGGACTTAAAACCCCAAACAAACAGTAAAAGCTTGTAGGTTAGTATTGTTGGTTCTTTAATTTGTGATCTCTTCGAAAATCTGTATTAATTCTCAACATCAGGAATAAACCCATTGCAGGAAATCATATGATCAAGACTTTTTTTTTAAAAAGGGCTACAGAAATGCACAGAAGTCAAAATACTCACTAAATTTGCCTTGGTTTTAATGTCTCACTTCAACATTTAGTTGAAGTTTAGCAGAAAGGACCTGAGGTCAGTCACACCACAGGACGTGAGGTTAGTCCTGCCTGACTAACCTAGCGGCCTTCTATGATGGAGTGACTACATCAGTGGACACAGGAAGGGCTACAGATGTCATAGAATCACAGAATCATAGAATCATTAAGGTTAGAAAAGACCTCTAAGATCATCGAGTCCAACCGTCGACCCAACACCACCATGCCCACTAAACCATGTCCCTAAGCACCTCATCTACACATCTTTTAAATACTTCCAGGGATGGGGACTCAACCACTTCCCTGGGCAGCCTGTTCCAATGTTTCACCACTCTTTCAGGAAAGACATTTTTCCTCACGTCCAATCTAAACCTCCCCTGGCATAACTTGAGGCCGTTTCCTCTCGTCCTATTGCTTGTTACTTGGGAGAAGAGACTGACACCCACCTCGCTACAACCTCCTTTCAGGTAGTTGTAGAGAGCGATGAGGTCTCCCCTCAGCCTCCTGTTCTCCAGGCTAAACAACCCCAGTTCCCTCAGCCGCTCCTCATAAGACTTGTTCTCCAGACCCCTCACCAGCTTCGTTGCCCTTCTCTGGACACGCTCCAGCACCTCAACATCCTTCTTGTAGTGAGGGGCCCAAAACTGAACACAGTATTCGAGGTGCGGCCTCACCAGTGCCGAGTACAGGGGCACGATCACTTCCCTACTCCTGCTGGCCACGCTATTTCTGATACAGGCCAGGATGCCATTGGCCTTCTTGGCCACCTGGGCACACTGCCGGCTCATGTTCAGCCGGCTGTCGACCAGCACCCCCAGGTCCTTTTCCAACAGGCAGCTTTCCAGCCACTCTTCCCCAAGCCTGTAGCGCTGCATGGGGTTGTTGTGACCCAAGTGCAGGACCCGGCACTTGGCCTTGTTGAATCTCATACAGTTGGCCTCGGCCCATCGATCCAGCCTGTCCAGGTCCCTCTGCAGAGCCTTTCTACCCTCGAGCAGGTCAACGCTCCCACCCAACTTGGTGTCGTCTGCAAACTTACTGAGGGAGCACTCAATCCCCTCATCCAGATCATCAATAAAGATATTGAACAAGACTGGCCCCAAAACTGAGCCCTGGGGAACACCACTCGTGACCGGCCGCCAACTGGATGTAACTCCATTCACCACAACTCTCTGGGCCCGGCCGTCCAGCCAGTTTTTGACCCAGCGCAGAGTACATCTGTCTAAGCTGTGAGCTGCCAGCTTCTCTAGGAGAATGCTGTGGGAGACGGTGTCAAAGGCCTTGCTGAAGTCCAGGTAGACCACATCCACAGCCTTTCCCTCATCCACTAGGCAGGTCACCTGGTCATAGAAGGAGATCAGGTTGGTCAAGCAGGACCTGCCTTTCATGAACCCGTGCTGGCTGGGCCTGATCCCTTGGTTGTCCCGCACATGCCTTGCAAGCGCCCTCAAGATGAACCACTCCATCCTCCCCGGCACCGAGGTCAGGCAGACAGGCCTGCAGTTCCCCAGATCCCCCTTCCGGCCCTTCTTGTAGATGGGCATCACATGTCATCTCTCTGGACCTCTGTAAGGCCTTTGACAAGGTCCCCCACAACATCCTTCTCTCTAAACTGGAGAGGTATGGATTTGATGGGTGGACTGTCCGGTGGGTGAGGAATTGGTTAGATGGTCGCATCCAGAGGGTAGTGGTCAATGGCTCAATGTCCAGATGGAGATGGGTGACGAGTGGCATCCCGCAGGGGTCCGTATTGGGACCGGTACTGTTTAATATCTTCATCAATGACCTAGACAGTGGGATCGAGTGCACCCTCAGCAAGTTTGCAGATGACACCAAGCTGAGTGGCGCAGTCGACAGGCCAGAGGGACGGGATGCCATCCAGAGGGACCTGGACAAACTGGAGAAGTGGGCCCATGTGAACCTCATGAGGTTTAACAAGGCCAAGTGCAAGGTCCTGCACCTGGGTCAGGGCAGCCCCCAGTATCAATACAGGCTGGGGGGTGAAGGGATTGAGAGCAGCCCTGCCAAGTAGGACTTGGGGGTACTGGTGGATGAAAAGCTGGACATGAGCCGGCAATGTGTGCTCACAGCCCAGAAGGCCACTTGTATCCTGGGCTGCATCA
Source organism: Aptenodytes patagonicus (assembly GCF_965638725.1). NCBI lineage: Eukaryota > Metazoa > Chordata > Aves > Sphenisciformes > Spheniscidae > Aptenodytes > Aptenodytes patagonicus. The sequence continues at coordinate 76,712,726 of NC_134949.1, read as the reverse complement.
AAAGAAGTGTGGCCAGCCGGTCAAGGGAGGTGATTCTGCCCCTCTACTCTGCTCTGGTGAGACCCCACCTGGCGTACTGCGTCCAGCTCTGGAGCCCTCAGCATAAGAAAGACACGGACCTGTTGGAGCGGGTCCAGAAGAGGGCCACGAAAATGATCAGGGGGATGGAACACCTCTCCCATGAAGAAAGGCTGAGAGAGTTGGGGTTGTTCAGCCTGGCGAAGAGAAGGCTTCGGGGAAGACCTTCTTGCAGCCTATCAGTACTTCAAGGGGGCTTATAAAAAAGTTGGCGGCAGACTTTCTAGCAGGGCTTGTTGTGACAGGACAAGGGGGAATGGCTTTAAACTAAAGGGGGGTAGATTTAGACTAGATATAAGGAAGAGATTTTTTTTATGCTGAGGGTGGTGAAGCACTGGGACAGGTTACCCAGAGAGGTGGTAGATACCCCATCCCTGGAAACATTCAAGGTCAGGTTGGACGGGGCTCTGAGCAACCTGGTCTAGTTGAAGATATCCCTGCCCATGGCAGGGGGGATTGGACTAGATTGGATTAGAGGTCCCTTCCAGCCCAAATTATTCTATGATTCTGTGACCCATGTTGGGCCATACAGCTATTTCCATTTTTCTAATGACACTACAACAAGCACAGGACTGACTTTATTAAAACTGGCTGCAGAAGTCAGTAAGACATGGAACACACCACAGAGCAAGATAGTAACACTGGACACACAGTAAGATTATTTTGAAATTCCATCAGGCATAAAAACACACAAAGCCTCATAAAAAAAAAAGCTCTGTATGCTCTAACAGTATTAGAGCACTGGTCATTACAGTTACTGTTTTGTAGGGAAAGCTAAAGTAGGAGTTGTAGGAAAAGATGCTATAAGAGTAGCCAGTAGTTTCTTATTTGCTACACGGCATCTAGGTACCAACTCTTAGATTCCACTTTACATGCACACTTCGCAACTGCTAGGATCAACAAGGCAAACTAACAATTTACCACTACCTCCGAAACCAATTAACAAGCTTGTAACATAAATACAGTCTTCTAGTTAGCACTTTTGACATAGCTGTGTCCACTTACAAGATGAACCTTTCCTTTGGCACTTGTTCCTTAAAAGGTCATTCATAAAGTACTGTTGTTAAGTACGCCATAAGAACATGAAGTTTTAGATTTCTCTTTGCTTGAGCTTCTTGCTAGCAGAGATGCTATGTGCATGCTATTATCTCACTCAAGGTGCTAGGTAAATCAGGTAAGCTTAACATCTTTTACAGAAGTTTTCCCTGACTGATGTGACAGCCACAGCACACAGGCATGGTTACTAACAATTATGCTCATAGGTGGCACCTTGTTTGACCATCATAACTTTACATCTATGCCTTTGCAACTTCAGAATAGCAACCTGCTGTTAAGCATTTCAGAATACTGACAGAAGTGGTCACGTTGACACACAAGTTAATCAAGTACTTGTTTGCAGAGCAGGACTTCATTACAGCAACATCTTGCTGGGATTGCTAACAGTCTCCTTGACTCAGGATGGGACATACATGTATCAGCTGCTGGTTTCAGGTCTAATTAGTTATTAGTAGCTATACCTTTTACATTTTCACAAAAAAAGCTGCTGAGAAGTAGTGGTGGATATCCAAAGGAAGTTTGCCCTGTAATCTTGTACTAAGGTTTGTACTACAAATGAAGCATCTGAGACAGCTGCCCTCTCAGTATTAAAATCAAACCAGAGAAATTCTCATCTGCCCAGTACTTGAAATCCCAGGAAGTAAGAGACTCAACAGTAGTGTTACACATCGTGGCATCACACTTTTTATGATCATCAAAAGGGATTCAGATAACACCATCCACTGATCTAAAAAAAAAAAAACCCCACTACTGTTTTTTCTTTTTTTCCAGAGATCCCAGTTTCAGATGGTGTCCAAACTTCTGTTAGCTCCATTTCCTAACTGTGGGTCTCAGAAGCCAACCTCTTCTTGTAAGCCCCACAGCTGAAACAGAAGTCCTGTTGGGCTTGGGATTCCACATGGGTCATGGTGCATGAGGGAAGCATTGTGGCACAGAAGCCACCTACCCATGTCACTCTATTGAGCAATAGGATCCATTCTCAAAACTGGGGGATGATGAGATATACCCCATCTGATGGAAAGCTGGGAAGCCATTACCCACCTTTTTCATGTCAGAGAACATTTTACAGCAGGAATGTAGGGAAGGCATTTCAGATACTACAGCACAATCTTCCCTCTTGTTTAATTTTGCACTCCATTATAGCAAAACTGTCTTCTGCCTGCCACATGTTTTATGTCCACGTGAGGAATAAGAAGGGTACTCTTAAAAATAGTGTATACATTGAATGCTATTCTCATTCATATTAGTCAAGCTGAAGATAATGGAGGTTAATTTGAAATGTTGTCTTCCAAAGTAAAAATACAGTTTGTCCAGAGATCATTATGGACTATTAAAGTAATCACTGTCAGAAAGCATATAGACTTCTAATTATTTAGGCTTTTGCATATGCATTTAGAATGACAAGCATGAAGGGCACTACAAAATAGGAAAAGATACCCTTGCTGCATATATTTAAATAAATCCAGTCATCCTCTTCTCTGCTATCCACATAATTAAAGCAAGTATGTTTTTTCAAAGTTGAAGTAAATGATTTAAGTCTTTTAGAACAAAATAATATTGTCTAGAGGTGACACAGCATTTCTCAAGCAGTTAGGAAGCCATAAGCCTAAGACAGCAAAGTACATTTGCCATTTCCTTCTGCTTATGTCACATTTTTATCTTACAGTGTGTAAATACATTTTAAGTCATTAACATTTACTACACAAAACAAAGTTTGAACTTACATGCCCTTACTGTAGTAGTGGTTTATGCTCAGGGAGGGAAACATAGGGCTCTTACAACAGGTAATATTGGTATATCGTAATATGGAAATATAGCCACTGCAGTTCCTTGCCCTCTGCTGAGGATAGATATTTTTGTCATGACAAGTAGCGTACATAGAAAATATTTACCTGCCATAGGCATTTTAGTATTAGAGTCAAGCTAAAAAAAAACCTAAGGAATTTGACTGTTTTACACATCTGTAATGGTTAATGTTTCTAAGCAGCTGCTGGAAAAATAATCAAAGCTGAAGAGTGAAGGGAAAAGCAGTAGATAAATGAAACCAAGAATCTTGTTAAGAAAGATAAAAACGTGGTTAGAGGTCAGTGAAGGACAAGGAGAGGGAAGGGAAGAGTTCTAGAAAATTCCTGGCTGGGGTTTCCTATAAGGGTGAAGCAGAGAGCTGCCAGAAACAAACACGCTATCTCCCAGGGAGCAGAGGGAATGAGTACTGACAGGATGTCAGGAGCACAACAGGACAGGTGCTCCGTGTAAGTTAAACCCAACTCCAGGACAAAGAAACAGCAAAGCAAGCATCCCCCCCACCCCTGGCTCCAAACAGCTCGGCAGCAGAGGAATTAGAGGAATGCCTCTATCTGCAGCTGTGAGAAATGAAGAGGATGAAGTCCCAGTATCTTCCCCACCCCCCCAATCAAAAAGCAAGTGCTTGCACTGCAACCAAAGAAACACCTAGAAAGCCACTAGTTCACGAACAAGTATTCAGGAAGCCATATGGCAGAGCAGAAAAGTGGCAGTGCCATCAGATATACAGAGCACACAAACAATTCACTAATTGAAAGTGTTAACAGAATGAAAGCAGGTGCAGTGGGAAACTGGCAACATCAGATTGAGAGTGAGCCCCATATTTTAACAGGCACATTGCAAATTCAACATCTGGCAAGACAGACCAGGAGAGGATATTCTGGACTACAGAGACACCCGCAACAGATGACACAGGCCAGTGACTGAGGGGGCCTCTGAGGGGGACACTGGTCTGGAAGGCAGCAGACCCACACTGCGTTTCCAGCTCACCCCTGCTGTGCCACGTGGACAGGTCACGCCAAGGCTCTCACCAGCCATCCGTTCCGGCCACGACAGGAGGGGAGTGCTCATCTCACCAGCACTCACACAGAGCCTAGCAGTAGAGGTCGGGATCTCATTCAAAGCCTCTGAATACTACAGTAACAAATCATTGCTGATGAGTTGTTTTGCAATGCATCACAAACAGAAGACAAGCAAGTCCTAAGAGACCAAACACCCAAAAAAATTTCTGTCTTGCTAAAAGTTTAAGTAAACCAAAACCACCACTTGAGTACTTTTTGAAGTGTGATTCTTGGCTGCTGGGGAGAGCCCAGGTCCCTCCCACCCTACCTAGGCAAGGTGAGCCTCTTCCCTTTACTTTTGCTATGGAACACGACCCATTGTGCATAGAACTTCAGTTCACCAACAGCAAACTCACAATCAAGTCTTCTTCCATAGCACATATCACCTCTTGAAGGTGTGTTCCCTTTATCTTCTTGCCTTGCCTGCAGGTTCCTCTGCTTAAGTAAAAACACAAAGGAGTCAAGAAGTCAGCTTTTCCTGCTAGCAAGCCACAGGCCTGAGGTAGAATATTATCTTAATTCTTGAGTTACGAGGTTGGACTGAGTTTTCTTGCACCAGATCACCCTTGCAGATGCCCATCCTACTTGTATTAAAAGGCCTCTGAAGAGAGTTCTCCACAATCTCACACATAACAGCTTAAACCCGTGTACCACTGCTGTGTTCTGTAATCAAGTTGGTTGCCTTCTGGTCTGTTCCTGGGAAACAAGGGAACAGTCACATACCATATTTGTTATATCAACTTTGCACATATTTCGTCATCCCCTTAAGTCTTCCATTCTTGGAAGAAAAGCCCAAGCACTTTGTTATACCTCAGTTTGAAACAAAGGCTAAATTCACAGGACATGAGGTGAGCAGGTAAACAGGTAAGAAAATACAGGAATTGCAGTGAAAGAACACTGGTAATAAGACAGAAAATTACTTTTCTATTCAGATTACTTTGTAAATTCTTGTTAATTCAGTCATTTTCTGACAGATCTTGTTCACTAGAATGAGTTCTGATGGAAGACTTTACTACGTTATTTACCAGTTCCTTCAAAGCAAAAAAAATCAGTGTTCCCTTGTATGATAAATAGCCTTTGTTATCTCTTTGGAGTATCAGGTTACCAATTCCAATCCCAATGCAATGCTTGAAAGCATTGCATTGTATTCAGCAACTGTTCCTTGTTAGTCCTGTTGCTCATCAGTGCTGATTCCGCTACTTGAAATACATAGTCTCAAACACACAGCTTATTCATTGAAGTTTCTGTCCTTGCTCCCAATGAAACCAGTGCAAAGGCTTTGATTGACTTGGAGCCATGGATGAAGCCCAAAGCAAGCACACACACCCCCAACATGGAGGGAGCAGTTCTGATGAGTGAGAACATGTTTTAAAAAGCCACACAATCACTTTCTGATGAGCAAGGACAAGGGCATTCCACTACTGCCATATGTTTCTCTCCGGATGCCAGTTATTCCAGGTAGTAGAGCTAGTTAATATTGCCAGCCATAAGCTGCAAAGGCACATTTAAGCATTTAGTATCTTGCTTCCTAATATCGACTTTTAAATATTATTAGCTGTGGCATCTTCTTACTTTCTTCTCCAGGAAGAGTTTGATATGTGCAGACATCTGATGAGTTCCTTACTGTCTGTCTTTCCTTCACATGTCACATAGAAGCATGAGAAGCAAGACAAGGATCTCCAAGAATCTTACAAGTCTTTAAGAAGTACTGGCCAAAAAAGGTGCAATTTATTACAGAACTGGGGGATTTGAGCCTCCAAGAGTACTCTCCCCTCTATTTGCATCAGAAACTGCTTTCTTTATATTGTTCACTTAATGCCACACTAGTCAGAGTTAACATTAGTATTAATCTACTGGATAATAGCTATAAATTCACTAATTGCCAAATTATATGCAGCTTTTCTATGGCTTTAAGCTTAATATTAAGAAACAAACTGACAACAAAATACCTACTTCTTAGAAAGCAACAAAGAATGCTTTACTCTCAATCTCAGTTTACTTAAAAGGAGGTGATCACAATCAGTACAGGCATGGCAGGAGGGAGGGGAAGGGAGAGGAGAGAAAGCAGATACGATCTGTTGAAGATCCCCAAGCAGTCCAGTGACAAGAACAGACTCTCCAACTCCTAAAGCCACACTGTCTCCCCACTTTGGCATAGACACAAAACATCAGCCTTTCCTTATCCGTGCTCATGAAACTGCTGACTGACGATAAAACATAAAGTTTCAAAAGGTTGCTCCGGAAACTCCAAACCCCCTCTGAATAACAGCTTGAAAACATTGACAAACACTTCAGGAGTCCAAAAATCTTTTAGCAAAAGACTTTCCGTTGAGTTGAAACAAAAAGAAGTTACAGCTCTTAAGATTAAAGGGAAGCATACAATAAAAAGAAAGCACCAACACTGCCTCACCATTTTAAAACTGGATGATCCAGAGACACAGCAAGGTGCATGCTGGAAACACATCAGGTACTGTTGCAGTAAGAGAAGTAAGATGCAAGGTTACACCTAGTACAGCTTTCAAAGCAAGTAAATGAATTCAAACTACAATGTCAACCCTGGAGCAAAGGCAGAAGCTGGATGGAAGTCAGTTACATTACACATTTCTAGAATTTTCCCTCCCCTTTCCGCTCAAAGAACTAGTAAGGCATTAAAATCCGATGACTCAAAATACCAAAAAACCATCACGACACTGGGAGAAAGAACTATCCTTTCAAAGGCATAAATGTCACATCACAGTACAAAGGCAGGAGTAATACTACAGCAGAGGACAACGTTCAGCTTACCTTTAGAGTTGTGCTGCTTGTTTTCAGGTGAAAAACAAATCCTGGAGTGCCTCACAATTTATCAAAGCTCAGATATCCTCTTAGTCCATCTGCATCATCATTTTCCATTCATAAAGAAGGTTAAACCCTCTTAACTGAAACACACGTTACTCTATCTACAGTACTCGTCCCAATCCTCAAAAGGAATGTCAGTCCCACACAAAAAAACTTCAAGGATCTTTACAGGTTATCAACAGTTTACTTGTAGTCTCTCTGTTAATACTCTCCTCTGAGTTCCAGTATCTGGGACTATGGAGAGCACACAGGCCATGATTTTAAGATTCAGTTGGCAACCACAAGTTGAGACCTGTCTTGCACAGTGATCTCCAATATCAGAATTTAAGTAAAAACATAAGTTATAGTACTAGGCATTGGTAGCACCCAATACAGGGTTTATATATATAGGTATACACAGTTTTTTTTTTTAATCTGTTACTGTGGACTGAATTGTGGAATATTTCCCCAAACCCATTCTGAAATAGCACAACGTAATTGGCTCCAATCTTTCAATATAGAGGACTTTACTAGTAATGTTTTGGAACTAAAACTAATTCAGTAATGTATATTGCTACCTTTGCAAACCCTTGAGTCATCTGTTAACTGTCCCATGTGTTTTGGGGGAAAAAGTATTCACTAATACATATATATTTATTCATTTAAATTACAGGTGTAGTTTGTTACATAGAAAAAGGAGACTACAGAGATGACCTTCTGTCCTCATTACCATTCTTCCCTTCTTGTGCTAAAGATAGCATAGAGTAAAAATAAATAAATCCTCAATAGCATTAGGAATTAGACAATGTCATGTTGAAAGATACCCTAAATGATGAGCCTTATCTCTTCTCACTGGCTGGGACGTCAGGGGCGCTCTGACTCACAGAGGGGGAGTAGCATTTAAGCCTTCGCTAGGTAGTTCCATTCCCAACTGTAACTGCTTGTCACCCCTAACTGGATGCCTGAACACTCTGGAATAGTTCAGCAAAGTATTTAAACAGATGGATGGTACAGGCCACTGGAACCAAACTCTTCTTTTCTCTGGCCACAGCTCTCTTTCAGCACATTCCTTTGAAGTCTGTGCCACTGAGGAATCAACAACAGCTGAGAAACATGTGTTATCATACAACATTGAGCGCAGCAACAATATTGCACAGCAAGACGCTTTTGTTCAATAATCCTGGACTATAGAAAGCATTACAATGTCTTTTGTTGTGGGTAAGGCCTTTTTCCAAGTACTACAGGAAAGTAAACAGAATCCTCCCCCCTTTAAGGAGTCACTCAAAAGTAAAAAGGTGAATTAAGCAGATTTTTCAAGTGCTTCCCATCTGAAAAGCTTATAGTGCCTATGTCCTCAAGTCCTCTCGGATATATTCACCGCTCTCCATATTTATGTTATCACAAAGACAACTACATGCTTACAGAGATCCAAGGGAAGTAACAGCCCAGAAGGGCCCAGGCTGCAGTCCCCGTGGCAGATGTGACCCTGTAAGCTACAGCTCAGACCCACCTTTCTTTCCCAAGCAGGACAAGTTCTGTGATCACAACTTCACAGGTAATGAACTGGAGAGAGAAGCAGCAGCACGGCACCACTCAGCACACGCAGGCCAGTCTCCCCCCTCCCCATGCTTTATCAGTACAGAGAAAGATGACATACAGTCCTCAGAACAGTAACAGGAGAAAACATGAATATCCTCTCATCAGCCAGGAAAACTATTCTTGTCAAAGCTGTGAGATCACCATACACTTTGAAGGGGGTTAGGAAGGATAGAAAGAATCAGTTATTTATGAAACTGAATTTGAAACTAGACTAACTGTCCAGATTCAGAAGCACAGAGCTAGCTATGTGCATATGCAAGAGGACAGTAAGTTATAACCCAAAGCTGATACAACTGCCTAATAGCAAGCCTCTACAGAATCAAGTCTCATTTTCACTGGAGAGAGAGAACTACCTGCCACAGGGTAGGGCCTTGTATTTACAAAGTTTACAAGTCTCAAACATTACAGGAAGGCAGGCATTGAGATTACAATACATCCCATTGCACTGTAAAGTCCCAACCCCAGCATGAAAAAAAAAAAAATAGAAAACCTGAGCTTTCAAAAAAGCCCTAGAAAACCACACAACATTTAATTTCAAGATAGAGATCTTAAAGACTTAAAAACCCAGGCAAAAACTTAAAATTAGAAAGCAACAACAACAAAAAACCCCACGTGTACTAAACCAATCTCATAATTACAGAGCTCACAAAAAAAAATACCAGGACTGCACACATCACGCTGAGGGGGGTCCTCAGCCCAGTCCCCACAAGACAGTTTTCCACCCTGCAATTCAATTTAATAGTTTCTTTCTGGAGAGGCCGACAGTACCCTTCAAATTCAGCTTGACGCAGACTGTTAAGGTACCACAGAAGCAGTATGCACCGATATTGTCAGAGATATACAGGGGATAAAAATAACTCTAGTCTCAAAACCATTACAGCAATGCAAAAAAAAATCTTATGCTGCTCAAAATAAATGGTGATGATCAAGAGTTATACGTTACAACTTTCGAAGAATGAATATTAGCGCAAGCAAAACTACCACCCGACCAGCATTCAAAAGCACAACTAAACAAGGAGTAATACATTTACACGTAATTATTCTTAAAATCACGTGTAAAAGCACTTAACAGAGATTCAGGAAAATCCCCATATCCTATGAGGTGCAGGCAGGAAGGCAGCTTAGGCAGAGGTCATACTGCCATGCGATGGCAGAAGCAGGAACCAAACCCACCATCCTCAGCTCTGCATTTCAACAACTAAATCTCCTTCTTTCTATCTAACATGATCCTTTTCAGGGCTTCCCTCAAAAGGATTTTAAAAAGCGATGCTAATCAACTTAATTTGGCTCTTTAGAATTATTGGTGGTGTTTTCAGAAACAGTCCAAGGTAATGTTTTAAAAGACAAACTTCTTGCTAATATGACTTGTTATTCTTCTCCTTTTATTTCCCCCTATCCCGAAGTTTTTCACCTCCACCAAAGATAAAAAAGAAGATTAATTCAAACAACTCAAATTCTGTTGGGCTTGCGGGGGTGGGGAAGGAGAAGGACAGAGAGATTACTTAAGTGTAAGAAGTGAACTACCTTAACTCTCTCAGTTGTCCTAAAAGGCACATAACTAAACACTGCAAATGCCAAGCAGTCATTTCAGTTCCCTCAGCAATTCATCACATATCAAATAATGTTTTGCTATAAGATACAAAGAGAAGTACTTCTAGTTTAATGTCTAGCCTACTTTCTAATTAGATATCATCAAACAAAATTCAATCCGAAGCGGTATTTTCTCTCTTCTTTAAAGAGAGAGGAAAAAAAGTAGGGCTTACTTAATTTGCAATTTAGCCCCATAACCTTGTGGTCTTCTGGAATGGTATCTATCAACAGAGGTAATGCAACACAACCAACATCCACAGTCTCCCTCTGACCTAGAAAGTTGACATTTTATTCATGAACTACATATTCTCTACTGAAAAAGACATAGCTCCTTACTTTTTACATCACTTCACACAGTCACACCACTACCAAACACAATTAACTGGGAGCTTGAAAACCCTTAAACAGGTGTCTTTGCAGAAATCATTAGGCAATTGATTTACTTGCTCTCCACAGCCCGGCACATACTTAATTTTAACATGTGATGCTGAATAGAGCTGAGGCAGAAGCTTGTGAGGTCTGAACCAGACTCCATAAACCACACGACAGCACTTTTTGACACGGATGTAAGCGGTTTCCAGCAATTTTGTTAATATATCAACCTCTGATATATCTGCAGTCTTGAAATGAGAAGTGTGACAGGTGTAATTCTGAAGGGGACGCCGAAATCTGTAACCTTCCCTCCTTCTGATTTTCCACACTGATGAAACCCACAAGCAATATTGAACCGCAATTTAGCACGCTGCTCTGTCGGCATATTAAAACGCCACTTTGCTGAACACAAAAATGTTGGCACACACTGGAGTACTACAACCCCAAACCGGACCCTGGACCAGACCTTCCCAACAATAGTTTAGAGCTGCATAAACCAAGGAGCAGAATCCATTTTCCTACCCTTTAAAGTTCATGCCTCTGTATTGTCCTACCGTACTGTATTTGCTTAAGCTTTTCTCATCAATACTCCCCCCCCCAAAAAAAAAAACAAAACACAACAAATCTCATACATTCCCTCCTGGCAAAACAGATTTTCTTTTAATCTTTTTTCTTACTGGGGGAAAGAGGGAGGGAGGGAGGGGTTGGGGCAGGAATATGAGAGATTAATCGTGAAACAAATCGGTACTGTCTGGCGAAGGGGAAAAAAAAGACTAAAACAAACAGTCCACGTCGCAAAAAAAAAAAAAAAAAAGAAAAAAGAAAAAAAGAAAAACAGGTTTAATTTTCTTGGGGGGGGGGGGGGAGGGGGAGAAAACTACTACAAAGATTTCCCTGTGTAAGAAAAGTAGCTTCTGAACTCCCTTCCTCAAGGACACAGAGAAATACTCCTTACTTTTCCACACGATGCCCGAAGGAAGGAGAAAGACAAAATGCCAGGAGAGAGGGAAAGCTGGAGGGAGCTGGGGAAGTAGCGAAGGAAGAAGCGAAGAGACAGGAACGAGTGCGAGCGGGCAGGGGAGACGCGTAAGGGGGAACGGGAGAGCCGAAAACGCAAAAAACCCTAAAACCCCACCCAAAACTGAAATCCGAGGGGAGATGGGAAACGGGCAACACGGACGGGAAAGTTGGCGAGTGCAAGCAGAGGGGAGAAGGAGGCAAGGGGGGAGAGGCGGCAGAGAAGGGTCACAAACCCCGCAGCGGGGACGAACCGAAAGACGCCGAGGAGGAGAAGAGACCGGGGCGGGACGCGGAGCCGGGTGGGCTGCGGGAGAGGGGCTGCAACTGGGGAGGGCGAGAAGCGAGCAGGGCAGCGGGGGAAAGGGAGGAGGACGGGCTCCGGCGGGACGAGACCGCGCCGGAGTTGGCCGCGCACTTACCGCTCTCCCGGCGGCGGCTCGGCGCCCGTCCCGCGGCGGCTCCCCGGGCAGCGCCAACGGCCCCAACGGCCGCCGGCTCCGCCTCGCGCCCCGCGGGGGGCGGCGCGGCCGGCCCGCGGCGCAGCGCCCGGGGGCTCGGCTCGGCCCGGCCCTCCGGGGCGCCCCGCTCCTCCCCCGGCCCCGCCAAGCAACCACCACCGCCGCCGCCTCTCGCCCGGCCGCGCGTGGGTGCCCTCCGCCTGGAGCGGCCGCCCCCGCCTCCTTCCTGCCTCTCCCTCGCTCCCCTTCACCGGGAGAGACATGTAACGGAACTGGGACGCCAGCACGGCATTGTGGGAGCTCTTAAAGCCGCAGCCGCCCGCTGCCCCCCGCCGCCAGCGCCGCCGCCGCTGCTCCCCGCCGCCGGTCCGAGCGAGGGCGCGTCCGCGCCGCGTCCTCCTCCCCTGCCGCCGGGGGCGGGCGGGCAGGCAGCGAGGCAGGCAGCGGCAGCAGCCTTTTAAAGGAGAGGCGCTACAGCCTTCCCTAAAAATAAACCCCCCAGAGGAGTCCCTGGGACCGGCCGATAAAGCATGCGGGAGCAGCGGGTGCCGGCGGGGGCGGTGGGAGTTCGGGGCGGGCCGCGGGGCCGGTCCCGGGGCGGGGCGGGGCGGGGGCGTGCGGCCAGGGAGCCCGCACCCCGGGCGGCCGGCCGGCCGGGAGGGAGCCGGGGTCCCGCCGGAGGGAGAGCTGCAGGAGCTGGGGGAGAGCTCTGGTCCCGAAGGAGGAGGACCAGTGAGAACTCTGGCTGGGACATAGGCATGGGGGGATTTTTTTGTTTTCCCTGAGATTTTTCTATTGTTTCTGGGAGAAGCAAGAATGCCTTTGGTGCTTATTTTTAACTGAAATGTGGAAAGCCGGCAGTGTTTTCTATTGTTTCTGTTTTGGGTTTTGATGATGGAAAATTCCCCGGAAAAAAAACCTCAGAGCAGCAAAGACTCCTAAGCAGGCGGCTATTTTGGGCAGAAAGTTTTGAATAAGGAGTTTTAATCAGTTTTGTGTTTATGCAACTTGGAATAGGAAAAATGACCGTTTCTAAAAAAACGGCCAAACCTATTTGAAAATGAACTTCAGAGCTGTGATTCACGGACATTTTTCACTGTCTACGAACATTTGCGCTGGGTCTGCTCTCAGCCACCAGCAGCAGCAGCAGAGCAGCAGTAGTCATTCCCAGCTCTTCCCTGGGCTGGTGGCCTTTTCAAAACTGCCTGTGCACCAGGTTCAGAGATCAGGACACACTGGTCATTTAAAGAAGAGTCTCATCAAGAGAACTTTTTGGGTTGGTTGTGTTATCACCATTTTAACAGTATTCCCGTACCATTCCTCTTGTGGGCTTTCGAGTGTAGCATGCTTTCTCTTTTTGTTTTTTTGGTGTTAAATCCCGATCCTTTAGATGAGAGCAGGATTTTGCTTCCACGTGACTCTACATTGATGCTACATGAAGAACACTTTCAAGAGCATACACATGCTTCAATTTAAATGCAAGCATATAAGTATTTGCAGGATTTGGGTTCGGGGATGTTTCTACAAATATTTCCAGTGGGTCTGGATTTTGGGTTATGATCACATATTCCTTCATGGCTTTATACCACTGAGTATGTTTTTTGTAAGCACACCTGGCAAGATGTAAAGTTCCTGCTGAAAAAGTCGTCTGGACACAGAAGGTCGTCGCTTCTAGTTCTGACCTGCATCTATGCCTTTTTATGCTCTTTCAGACAGGAAGAGGTGCCAAGCAGTCTGTGAGAAAGACCTTAAGCACAACATAAAATTAGGTATGGTTAGGAAGAAATAGGTGAATCTCTTGGGGAGCATGTGGTTTACATCATCAGCTACATACACACCCCCCTTCACCTTCAGAAACTGAAAAAACCCAACACTGGAAGGATACCTCTGGGAGAAAGGAATGGTGCTGATGACCAGTCCTCCTGCAATCTACTGGATGAGATCTGTTTGCACTAAGTATTTTTTACTATGACTTTCAAGAGTGTCAGCAGACAACTTAAAAGCAGGAAAAAGGAATGTGTTTTCCAGGTAGATTGTTTGTTGCAAATATTTAACCAAATATTCCTGTAAAGATCCCAAGAAGTACTTGGGATCAGCTCAGAAGCAGCTCAGAATACCGCTGCTTCCTTTGTTCATGAAGCCTGTAAACACAACAAGAGCTATAAAACTCATGGAAGTTCCTTTCTCAAAATCCAGGCTTCTCAGGGACTCTTACGAAGGAAGGCGAGTGATCTGGGAAACGACTGAAACTATATGACCTGGGAAGTTATTGCGAGAAGGAGAAAAGCCTTTTTCAAGGAGTTAATGGTTTACTGAAAACAAGTACTTGATAAGTCATTGAGTTTGTATTGTTTACCGCTCCAGGTGTTCAGCAGAACTGGGAGCCAGAACATCAAACATACATTTTCTATTGAAAGCTAGCTTGCCAATTAGTTTCTCAAACCCAACAAATAATTTTTATACACTTGCTGTATAATCCCCTATTAGAAAGTTTACATTGGTGAATGAAAACCACCCTTTTATAGAGGAGAAATTGATGGCCATAACTAAGACGTTCAGAACACGCATAACAAGGCATAAAATGTTTATGCTCGCTATTGCCATGGTATTTCACTCGCTGGCTGTGACAGAGCTTTTGTAGCTATAAAAAGCATTGGCATTTTTAATATTCTAATGTCTTCTTTTTCCTATTTCCCTTTTGTAATTTAGTAACGAAGGCACCGAAGAGAACACATTTCTGCTGCTTCAAAATAATGTTCGTGAAATTTTCAGAGTAATTTTTGCACAGGTTGATAAGCCAGTATGTCCAGGGAGGGCATCAAATACATTTTTGAGAGTGATTTTTCACATCAAAAATGGAACTCTTTGGGAAGGTGAGGTGGTGGCAAAAAGAGAAAATCAAATCTCTATATTGCTGGGATTGCATAAACATGTAGAATCTGACCAAGGCCATCTCCAACAGGGAAGATGACAATGGTCATTTAAGAAAAAAGGGGGGAAATTAGCCTCAAATCCAGCCATAAAACAGGGCTAAAATTGTACAAATACCACCACCCACCACCACCACCCCATGTAACATAGCAGCCTAGTTGTTCTTTGAGCTATATTGAAAGAACAAGATGCCTTGTTTCTCCAGAAAATTGGTTAGGAAGATATTATGGAGTGATGCTAAATTGTACCAGCCAAGGACATGACTTTGTGCTCTTGTAGGATGTCTCTGCTGTGATGGTCAGTTCCTCGCTCTCAGTGCCCACCCCAGTTGCTTCCTAACTTCGTTACATTATGTGTAATCCTAAATAATTTGTGTTTTATTCACCTTCAGTCAATCCTTCCTTCGCACATTGCTGGAGAAGGGTAGGGACTTTAATTCAGTAAAACATTTAAGCACATCCTTACATTTATGTGGAAATCTTGAGGATATAGCCAGAGATGTTTTAAGATCTGTATCGCTGGTTGATGTTTTGGGAGGCAGATTTCCCATAAAGATCCTGCTTCATTTTTGCCAAAGAGGTAATTAAAGCATCCCAGGAAAGGAGTAAGACACCCTTTTGATACTAGCGCCGAGTGTTGCGCAGGGAATTCCTTATACCACACAGCCACACACACACAGAGTCCGTACACATATGTTCTTAATGAGGACAAAAAGGAGAAAATAGGCCCACATGCCTTTTGGTTATGTAAGATTTCCAAGAATTATGCCTTTTTGACCAAAACCAGGAAGAGAATGTTTCTGAGGTTCCTTAATTTCCTCCTCTCCTTGATCTATCTTTAGCTACCGCTGCCCTTTCCACTGTCATTTCACCTTGAGAAATCTAATGTCTCGGTGGGCTCTTTAAATTTAATCCAGACTATAAAATCAGGCTCATTGAGAACAGAACAGCTCTGTGTGACCAGTTACAAGTAATCAAGGCAGCTTTCAGTATCATATATTTGCAGTAAACTCTTCGTGGTCGGAATAAAACAACTCTGTCTCTGCAAATGCTTTCTTGAGAAGAAATAAAGTAGGTCTGGATTCAGCAAATTATTTAACTGTGTACATATATTTAAGCATGTGAATAGTCTCAATGGGACTGCTCGCATGATCAAAGTTACGCACGTGCTTAAGTACTTTGTTGAATTTGGTCCATAGCAAATAAATCTGAACTGATACTCAACAAGCAGAAAAACAAGCTAATTCGGAGAGGGGTTAATTTATGTCCTGCAGCGTGTTTGCTTAACTGTAAAATGAACATTTCAAGAGGCTGTTTGTTTAAAATAGAGCTGCTGTCTGAAATTCAGGGGAAGCAAACAAACATCAGATTAGAATTTAAGTTAAGTGCATTCTTCAAGCTCTTTCTTCTTAGTTTTGTTATTCTCTTCAGTTAATATTTATTTCTTGGAGCCTGAAGAGCAATAATTCCTGGTTGTTTCTCCTCTGGGTTTTCCAGATCTTGCCTTGTTATTTGCTGTTTACTGAGTATGAGTGACATGCTGTGTTAGATGTACAGAAAAATGCAATCTCTGTCTTAAAACGGTTGAAATCCAAGAGACTGATATTCCAAGATGCGAAATATGTTCAATTTTCATTTCACACAGCAGATTCTGGATGCTCCCAGAGACTTGCAGATTTCAAGACTCGGTTCCATGGAAGAAAACCAAATTAGCTCAAACAAACGAACAAAAAAATCCCAATCAAATTCCTCCCCCTTCTTTCTGACCTGGCCACGTATGTTAACTCTCATTAATTGGGGAACTAGCCTTGAGTAAGTAACCAGGGTGATCCTATACTCTTTTTTTTGTTGTCAGTACCAGCAGTAATACCTGGTAACTCTCCTAGTTCATGGTTCCAGCCTAAGCACAGCACAAATATATTGAGGGATAGTTACAGTTCTGGCAGGCAAGATACTCATTACTCACGAGTGTGGCTCTTCTGTTTAACGGACAGGAATGGGAATTAGGTAAGCCTGGTTCTATCTGTTAATCAATAAACGGCTCTTTTCCTCTGTTTTTCCTTGATTAATAGAAAGTCATCTCTTTCCTTCAGAGAGAGCTCAGTTCACTCAAGTTAGAGGGATATGTTGAAATCGGGGGGGGGGGGGCGGCGTGTTTCAGAGGAGTGGAACATTACTGGTGGACCTCACCCCTGTGCATTAGCCCTCAGATTATAAGAGCCGGATGAATACCTCTGAACCAGGTTTTAAAGTTTTCACTGGCCTGTTTAAATCAATAGTTATCTGGCATGGTCAGTTGTAAACCATAATTTTTAAAGTATTTTTCTTAAAGTTCTGTCTTCTGTAGGTCATTGCACAAGAGTCTTGGCTTTCATTAGAAAAAAAGTAAGTTTGTAGTTGTCACGGTTACAAAGAAAAGCAAGAAAGGTGTGAACCTTGACAGTTCCAAAACCAAAATGCAAATAAGAGGAAATCTAAGTGTCATATGATATGGGGGGAGAAGTTACCAATATTAGTCTTTAGACATTTAATTTTAATGTGAATGACAACAAAATGCTTTGCCTATTAAGTTTTATGCAAGTACTTTGCATCATCTTTTTGCCAAATCCTGGCAAGAAGTATCAGTATAAATCTCAAGCAATTTAGAAGAGAGAAAATGACTTACTATAGCTCTGATAAAGTGTGGGCAGATATCAGCTAAAACAAATAAACATCCCTATGGGAACTTGCATCCGTCTTCCCTAGAGAAGCTAAATGGTGACAGTACCACTACGGTAACCAAGGGCTGAGAAACCATCTGAAGATCAAGCTACCTAAAATGAGTCTTCTGTTGAAGAGTTGGTTTAGTATAGAAAAAAACTCACACTTAAAAAAAAAAAATCCAGTGATGGGGACAAAAATAGTTGACTTAACTAGGAGCAAATGACAAGAAAAAGATTTTAATTTGGAAACCTGGAAACGTGCACTTTGAAACAGGTACGATATTTAATGTAGGAGTTAATTTGCTCGATGTCTGGAAATATGTGCCCTTCTCTGATCAAGGACATTTAGACAAGAATATTCTTTTATAATACACAGAAAGGTTGTAAAATCTTTGTGATTCCAATGTGTGTTTGTTTGTTTGTTTATTTTCCCTGTAAAACATAGAGAAAAGCCCTCTCTCTCCAGGTGTGATGCAAAGCTTTAAGATACTAGGATGTCCTTCCATGAAGCTCACAAAACAACAATATTTGAAGGGCCTATCATGGTACTGTTGCTTATGATTTAGCACAATTGTAATTTCCAGTGTAAGATATGGCTCTATGAGCAATATATTTAAAAATATTTAAATACATTTATAACTGCATTCACTTTCAGTTTATAAATCACAGTTTTGTTATTCATCTGTAAAGCTGGCAAAAGTATGCCAAAAGACATGGCTGCTTTTTTATTATGCACAGATTTCTATCATGCACATAAAAAGAAATACTAAACCCCTTTCATATTTTGCCCTTGTCAATAAATTCTAAAACCTCTATTTTTCCTACCACACAGTACTTCATCTCCGCCGAAAATGATGGGAATTACCTGTCCCCTGAAGCAGCAAAATCAAGTCTAATATACTTTAAAATACAAAGAGTGCAAAATTTCAAAAACACTTCAGTAATTCCAGAGCTTAAGCCCCATTTTCATAAGTAAGTTAGGGCCAGATTTCCAAAGCTTTTGGAAAATGCAAATAGATGCCTAGAGGGCTTTCAAAAGCACACATCAAAATGGAGAAGGAAAAAAAAACAGAACAAAGTATTGCTGCTGAGGTTTCCATATTAAGAAGTTTGCATGGGAAGAAAGAAGAGGTTTTTTACTTCTCATGGATTTTTGGAAAAGCTTGGGAATAAACACTAAAACATCACTGTACAACAGATCTTCAAAGCTTTGTAGTAGATGTTTTTGGTCATCCTAGCGAATCTGTTGCAGCAAAAATTGATGCTTTGCTTTGCAAGGTCTGTATTTAACATGTATTCAGCAGATTAATTTCTTTGTTGAAAACAGTTTCCCTGTTGTTTTGTAAAGTCGTCTTCTCAGTCTCATTCCTTGCTTTTGTGGTCCATCAGTTGGGAAACATGAGAGGGCAAGATACGCGCTTTCAACAAAGAACTAATTTCCTGATCCTTATGACCTGAGCGCACCAAGCTTCCCCACAGAGAAACAAATTGGGTGACTATTTTAGGATAATTGGGTAGTTCGACGCCTTACAAGTAAGTTATTGGAAATCAGAGCTGTGAAAAGCTCTTTCCTGGCTTTACCTGTAGTTGCCTCTCATCGAGCACTTTGGTTTTGAGAGGTTTCATTTTTTGTGTACTTCAGACACAACTGAAAAAGAGCAAAGAGGATAGCAAAAGCAGGTTTGTGAGAAGGTTTCAGATACGTACATTATAAAATGGTTGTTGTTGGGATTAAAGTTCCCTTCCTGCTGCTTTTCTTGTCCCTTCTCTTCCTTTTACATGGTGTCTTTTTAAGTCCAAAATCTTCAACAGACTTGTGTGCCTGTGTGAGGCTCCATCCACAAGCACACGTGTATTTATGGATATATGCACATCCTCACTGGCTTAGAGGTTTCTATGTTAAACTTTTAAGAGCATGTATCTTGGCTTCTTACATGTATTGGAAGTACCTAGTTTACTGGTGTTGCATCTAACACCCATTCAATAACAGTTTTGTTTTCAAGGTGGGAAATTCTCGCTATTGTTTTGTGCCTCGTGTTTTACCCTCAGCTCGCAAATCTCACAAATTTGTTGTGCAGCACCGTCATTCCTCATCATCCTTGGGGCACCCTACACTGGGAGCACTGATGGATCTGATCAGTCACGCAGCAGCATGTGGAGTCACAACCTAGGAGAGGCTGTGCCGGGACAGGGTGCTGCCCTGCAGGGTCCCTGAGGTGTTCCACGGGGAGGTTTCCCAGTGGGAACCTCCCTCCTAAGGCCAGGCACAGGCTGGCCAGGTGGCCTGGCACAGCTGCCTGGTTGTACCCAGGCATAACCCACGTCTGGGTTGACGTTTCCTGGCCCAGGAGAGAGTAGAGAGCTCTGTTGGTAGGTATCAAATGGGCTGCCAGGGATAAAGTGTAAATCTGTATCAGCAACTTTCACTTGAGCAGACTTGGTGATCTTGGAAACTATAAATGAGACAAAGCCTTCATACTCTTTTGAGGTTCATAATAGTTTTATGGGTGGGTGGGAACTATACCCGGGAGTTGAGCAGGCCAGTTTTAAGAAGAGGGCACAGATCTGGGTTTCTCTTGGATCAAGTGTTTGAAAATATCATTTGACTGGTTAAAAATCACTTAGCTAGTCACTAGCAGAGTCTGGCAGCTGAGCTTCGGGCTCTGAAATCGTGTGCTCTCACCGCCTGACAGCACTGGGCTGCTCCACAATCAGAGTAACTCTACAGCCAGAGTTACAGCTCTAGACACAACCGAAGGCCAGTGCCCGACGAGGCTCTGCTTGACTGCACAGAGGTGCCTCTGAAGAAGCAGACTGGCACCTCTTCCCACAGGCTGTTTTCTGCACAGCCAACACTCAGTCTTATGGGCGTGTAAGAAAGGTGCATTTTCCAGCATCCCAATATAAGGGAGAAAGCCTCACCCAGGCTAGCTGAAGACTAGGGTATGGATATGCTCACGGGAGCGACTGAAGCACAGTAGGGAGATACCCAAGCTGTTCTAGAATAGCTGTAACAGTGGTGTTGTAAGGTCAGGTCTGACCTGAGATCACGGCAAGCTAATTTACCTTTCTGGGAAATAAGCTGAACACAATGTACTCTTTTCTATACTAGGGAAGCATTTTAAAGCAGTTATTTAAAACTGCAGCTCTATTGCTGAATAGCAAGCCTATTCAGGCCCAGCCAGTTCCCTTTTTGCAGCTCCACAGAGCCACATCATTTTGTAACTGGGAAGGATTGGTGAGCTGCACAGAGCTATTGGGGTTTTGCTACTTATATTCCATCATGGTGGTGGTTATCTAAACGCCCACCTAGGGTCCCTTTGCGGTAAGGACTGTACACCCCTATTGCAAAGAGGTAGGGCTTCATCTTAGAGTACGCAGGTCCTCTGGGACATTCCTAGAAGGAAGAGCAGAGTCCTGGTAGGAGGGAGCTATCTTTCTGGGACCATCTGCTGGTGGTTAAAGGCAAGCGGCACCTTCTCCTGAATATAAATCCACAAGAGAGCTCAGATCTACAATAATATTTTTTTTCCAAGAGAAAAGATCATGCTCATATGTGAAAATATAACTACAAAAACTCTGAAAATGTTTATGCACATAACTATAATGCCTGAAGAAGGGTAATTTTAATTTTGGGTCCAGGGCCATATTCACAGCATTGCTTCAAAAAGATCTATAGCAATTTATACTAAATGAGGATCTGGTCTATAATTTTCTATACCAAGTAAAAATGAGCACTGGTTTCAATTTTTTTCCCCACTGCTCCTTACAGCCTGAAGCACAACCCTCCAGTGAACAGAATGATGAATATTCCAATGTCCTGAACATGATGGATTTTAATTTCTTATTAAAGGAAGCAGAGGAAGAGAGAAAGCAATAGCTTTAGAGAGAATGGCTCTGTTTGTTTTTTTAAGTACCTGCATTTGCCTGGTAGTCTGCTACGTAAGTGAATTTCCCTTGAAATCTGATTATTGATGTACCTTTTTTTTCATTATATCTTTTATGTCAGACAGCCCACCAGCATAGCTCCTCAAGAGAGAATCAGAGGTGCAAAAGCAGAAAAAGAGCTGTAATGCTAAACGGCAGGAAAAAAATTGATATGAAGTATAGGTGGTAAAAAACCAGCAAAAGAGTTTTGTTAAATTATTGATGTTTTTCTGAAGAACTCAGCTGTAAAAGGAATCTGTTATGTGACATGGTAGAAATCCAGGGTAGACATTTCCAACACAAAGACACCATTTTATTTGTGCACTAAAACTTTCTATTGAAATGTAAGCACGGGAGGTGTAAGTAATGCAAGCACAGCCCTCTGACACTAACTGGATCGATACTGGATGTATTCTTCATTGCTGTAAAATCTCAGCTCCAAGCTGCTTCCAAGGGTCTGGTCAGTAAGCAAAGGCAAACAGTGTGCCAAGCAGGAAAGCAGTAAACACACAGTAAATTGATTTAGACCAATTTTTATTCTTTCAAGCAATAGCAAGTAACCTCTAAGCTCTCTGTTTTTCTGACCTGTCCCTGACTACTTCTGCTGTTTGTTTGCTTTTTTATGTCACTCAGTTTGTGTCATGCCTAAATAAAAAGATGGAATGATCTTTTGTCCTTGGTCACTTTTATTTTCTATGAGCTGTACTTACAGATGGCAGAGTTATAAGGATCATAATACTAAGGAAAGCTGAAAAACAGAAAGTCTTGAATAACATTATTTTTAGGTATCGTAGCAGAAAAGGGTTTCTCGACTAATTAGCCGGCCTTTCAGCCAAAGAGAGGAACAAAGGAAGAGTCAAGCTGCTATAAGATAATCATTCTGTTTAACTGTGCTATACAAACACTGCTTGTAAAGTAATGATAAGCCCTTTGCACTTAAGATACCAGCGTTGATCTCAGGAAGGGACAAGAGGAAGGCAGATTAAAACTCCTTGCTCTGTTTCAGAGGAGGAATGCCAGCCGGGGTCTTTTTGACTCTGCCTGCAGGGATGCAGTTAGTTCCCTCCCACCTCAGCCTACCTTCATTTCATGGCTCACATCAGTGAGAGGGGCATCAAGGGGCCGATGCTCCGTTTCGGTCCTGTGCTTTGAGCAAGGACAGTTTAACCTCGCTCTGAATGCCAGCCGTTCAGCGTCTTGCTCTCTTTGGGGTTCTTCACTGATTTTAAGCATGCCACACCCGAGGAGCATTCCTGTCAGAAGTTGTGTTGAAACATACATTTTTAGATTGACTAATAGATGTTTTCTGACACATCCCCCCCAGTCTTTCCTGTTGATCAATACCTTCTTGGCTGTCTCTAATTATAGGAACTGGGGGTCTGCTCCGTCTCAGCTTCCCTTACACAGGCTGGAGTTGAAAATCAGAGGCACTTTGGGCAAGCAAGAATAGTTCCTGTAAGCTGTAAAATGAAAGCAAGCAATAACAGGGCCTTGTTACTTGGAATACATAGAGAGAGACTACAGGGAAATTTGGTTTAGTTTTGTTTCTTAGTAGTGAGAGGGTTATAAAGGCGGTCCTGTTTGTCATTTGCCAGTTATGCCCTGCTGTGAAACTACTTTTGTTTTCTGAGGGCTTTTTTTTTCATCCAAAGGCACTCTTCCCAAAACAATGTTCCCATCCCTGTTTCATACCAAACTTTTGGGGAAAGTTTGGCAAAGTCATACACCTGTTTATGCCTAGCACTGTGTGAACGTTTCATCTTTCACAAGCCGTGCCAAAGAGACTCACCATGAAAACAAGGATCTAAATAATTTTTGGACAAATGAGGGGTGTTTTACTCTCTTCCAGTACTAAGTGTTTGTAAACTTCAAAGGAATAATATCCTTGAAAAAAATTACAAAACCAAACATAGCTTTGAAGAATCAATGCTTTATTTCAGAAATGCTACAATGGTTTTGATGGTTTTGATTCTTGTTTTGATTCCTGTTTATTATTTTTTTTTTCCCCACCCCAGCACAAGCAATTTGTAAATATCCACAAGACCCAGCGGCCTCAGGACTAGCCTGGCATCTTTTCCATGAAAAAGAATGGAATGTAAAGAGTTCTCAGAAGAGCCTCATTTTATGTTTGGTACTATGTGCCTCCACTGACAGAGAGGGCAGGTTGCATATCTGAGTGAGTATTCCTTTTTAATTTGTTTTCTCACGGTCAGTATTTGCTTTCCAAGTGGGTGAAAGAGTGCTGCTATTGATCATCCCCTGGGAGATGCCTGCACAGATAGGCTACAACCGAGGAGCCGTGCCTTAGAGCAGGGCTGTTGTCCCTGCGAAGCCTTGGTAGGTGTCCTGCGGTTCATTGCCCCAGGCATTCCCCTGATTCCATGGCCCCTCGGACCAGGTACAGCCCGCCGGGGGATCATACATCAGGACAAAGAGCTATGCCTGGCACGGTCAGAAAGAAGAAGAGAGGCCAGGGACCTATGGTGTAAATGTGTGAGAGAGAAGCCAAGGGGATGAGGGATGTGAAGTAGTGGCCTGTTCTGCAAGTCCTATGTTCAATGGGTGAGACTTGAGAGGCCTTGTCTGAGGGCTAAGACAATGTATGATTATCACATTGGCCTTCAGGAAACAAAAGGGCCAATTTCACCTTCCCTACTCTTTCTTCAGGGTCTGGCAGTAGTTTCTGAGCCCAAGCATGCGATGATATGTTTTGTTACATGGCAGGCTAATGCAGGGCATCATCTGGGGTGTCAAGGAAATGTTTTTCGCTCAGTATCATGAAAATTCCTAGAGTGCCAGCAAAACCCCGTGCTTTCTGCTGAGTGAATTTATAAGTTTCCATCTTCCTAATTTGTGTAGACACAGAAATCCCCCAGACCCGCATTAGTGTTCCAAGCCGTTCTGAGAAAATACCTGTTTTCCTCTGGTACTGGCAAAGTCTGCAGGTACGATCAGGTACCCTTCGTATCTGCCTTGTGCATGCACCCGTTGTGACCTTACCGCCGTGTAACATAGAAATCCCTCTGTGTAACAGCTACGACACAGGAAACAAGCACGAGTGTCAGACAGCTCTGGCCAAATGATTTCTGACTAGGGTCCCCAAAGAAAACTCCACACATCTGTAATATATTTATGGCTCTGCTTACTCATGATTTCTCCTCCCTGTGGTCCCTTTTAATGAAGGGTATGAAAAATTAAACTCCTTCATAGACTCCAGCAAACTAAACAGACCTAACAAATGAATGGTATGTTCCTCAAACACCATTATACCAGTTACTGGTTGACAAATTTACATTGATACACGGCATGGGATCTGTTACGAGTTTCCTGCAGCCCGTAACACGCTCAGGGCCCAACGGTGCCAGAAGCGGGACTCACGTGAGTCCCACGCTGTGGCTGAGGGCATTTTTATGGCCCTTAAATGGGCAGTGCTGTTTGTGCAGCGGTAAGAATGGCAAAGTAAATTTACAGTGCATAACTCCAAAATTACATTTTTTAACTATGTAGCAGCAAAATAGCCCAGAGGGGGGATGTGAACCCGAACACCCTTTACGGTGTATGAAGCAATGAAAGGGGAAGGTTGGAACTGTTGTTGTCTGTGATGTACCTTTAAAAAAGGTAAATCTCCTATAAGCTGGAGGGAGACGGTTCAATCATTTTGAGGTGGATATAACTATAATACACTGTGCGATTTACATAAGATATCTTTGGTTAAATTCTTTTAAAAGGATACCATCAATTTAAAGATTACATTTTCCTGGGTCATTAAAGTTAGGCACATACTAATTTATTAAAAGGTAATGTATTATATCTAGGAAGAGATAATATCTGCCAGAAATTCCAGGGAGGCTTTAGAGGTCTTGCTGTGATGAGTCAAGCTGATAAACGCAAACAGTGAGACAGCTGCCTGTTCATCAAGGAAAAGGGGTGCAGTGCGGCGGCAATAATCGTTTGGGAAGGTAGCATGGAGAGACACAGCAGTGAAGCCTGCTCAGAAAAAAGGAAACATATCAAACCTTATTCACTGGGTAGCATTGCAACACATCACAGGAGCGGCCGCTGACTTCACTTAGCATGTGCCAAATACTGTCCAGCCATGTGCAAATAAAAAGCTCATGTACCAAAGAGCTTTCACAATCACAACGTGCAAAAAGCCAGTGTGGATGCCCCATCGAGTAACCAGCCTGTCAGGAGATTTGAAGAAGGCTCTCCATGTAAATAACCCTTTCCTGTTATCTCTTAGTAGATGTTTGCAGTTAAAATGACCCTGTGGGAATACGAAGGTGCCCAGAGCACAGTGGCTGAGGTGGAGGGAGCGTGGCCGTGTTCCCAGCCTATGTGATGTCAGCAAAGAAAACGTGTGAGCAGCAATTTCAGAAGTCAAACCTGAAGGCCACACAAACTCCATCAGCGAGAGGATGAGCCACTGAGACAATAACTTGGCTGGGGAGGGAGATGCTTCAGTGTAACAAGCACTGGAGGAACAACACGCTGGAAAACAGCAGCGTCAGCAAAGAGGCAAGGTGACAGATGTAAGCTGGAGGAAGGCTGGTCCCTCAGCCTCACTCAGTGCACTGGAATTATTCCTGCAGGTCCACTGCTTTCACTGAGAAACTCTGAGAGTAGAGCTGTTAAGTAGAAAGAGGAGGGGGGAAAAAATCCCTGTTGGAATCAATGCTGAATTGCAGAGGTTGCTGCAGCAATACAGGAAGGACCTGGATAGAGACAACCATGACGGAAAACCTATGGCTAAGAGTGAGGAGGAAAGAGCAAAGGCTGATGATATGAGACGGCAGCGTGAGAGGCCCTGGAAGTTGGTCTCGGCTTGAACTTGGCCTTTGTGTCAGCAAGATTGTGTAAGTGGGGAAGTTCCTGCTGGCGTCTCACTCCAGGACTGGGGCTGGGAGCTGGAGGCTGGTGGGGATGGTATCGCTGAGAAGGCTGAGTTTCTCTTATGGCTGGGTAATCTGTACGATGATTTCCCTTATGTGAATGCCAAACTAGGCTAGAGGGAGAGGGCTGAGATAAGGAATATGAAGAAAACACGCTTTATGCTGAACTTATTTTGTTAATTATTGCAATTCTAAGCCAGTCCTAAGAATTTCAAAATAACACCCTCAAAGTTCAGCACTAAGTGTCCTACCTGATGTCCACTGTTTCAAGACCACGAATCGTTTCCAGACCTTTGGCTCCTAACAGCCACCATCAGCACAAACCTTTTCCCCAAACGTTCTCTGTTTTTAACCCCTGAGAGGGTCTGGGAAGCTCTGATGTTGTCTGCTTTTCCCTAACTCACAGGGAGCCATCACTGAGAACCGAGAGCTGGAATGCCATGGAGCGGGAAAGGCATGTCCCAGAGGCCAGAGCAAAGATATTTTCCTGCAAGACGTACTCTAGGCTCCATCATCCCATACCATGAGTAACACACAGCCTCCTCCTGCCCCGCCTAGGAGCAGGAGAGACAGGGAGGCAGGATTCGGGCAGCTAGCCAGCAGCAAACCAGCGACAGACCCTGACTCAGAGTGTGAGCAACCTTGCCCTTCCTGTGGATGTTTCCTTGAAAGGAGTGATTTGGCCTTAGGCGTAGGAGCCGAAAAGGAACACCAAGAAATCATTTGTATTCAGGAATTGCTTGCTTTCCTTTTGCACAAGTTTGGGTTTTGGTTTTTTTTAAAGATGAACCTAATATTGTTTCACGTGCTCATCTTCTGGTATTTAGCAACTTTTAATGTGAGAAAGACACATGGGAAAATTAATACTTATAGTTCTGAATTGTAAGATAGCTTTCAGAGGAACTGAATGTATTTTTTTCAGTGTTATTGTCAAGAAATCTTTAGGGCTTTGAAATTAACTCTCTTTTCCTAATTTCTAAAAAAAATTGTCTTCATTGTGAAGGTTGGATCTGAGCACAGAATCCAAATTGTGTTTCGGGCTTTGACTTGAGATGGATTTGCGGCTTAAACAAGGAACTTCAACTTCACCTCTTCCCTAGTTTTCCCATCTGTGAATTATTGTTTTTCTTCCAGCAGAGCTTTATAAACATCCAAGCAAAAAGGCCTTGGAGAAGTATGCTGTTATACAACTGCTAATCATTACTATTCTTCTATTGTATTTGATGACGTAAGAAAGTCCGAGCCAGATGCCTTAAAATCTGAGGAAATGTCTGCAAGGCATCTTTGTGGTAACACATGGGTGCAGATTCCATTCATCATTTCCTTGACAGTTTAACTAACTACTCCCAAGCCAAAAAAGATCACTGAAATCCCATCCAGAAATATTAGCTGAAGGACAGGAGCAAGTCACTAAATGCTCAGGCAGCCTGTATAATTGGAAATGCCAAGGCTCGTGGACTATCAGGAAGGGGTCTGCAGAAGGTAATAAAAAAATGCTAGCTTGCTATGCACAGGCTTAAATTCTATACGCAGGGATTTACACCTTCACTGGAAAAAAAAAGAAAAAAAAGTTGAGAGCTCTGCACATTGTACACAGTTGGAACCACTCATCCAGAAACTCCGGTTTGAACTTTCCGAAGTACCTGTGGGATTTAGAACAAATCCCGGTTAACTTCAGTAGAACTGGGGCCCTCACATCGCTTGAATAATTGAAAGCTTGAGTCAGAATCACCAGAAACATGTTTTTCAACCTTTTACAATTTGCAGCACCTTAAAACTTTTTTCCCGTGGAAGCGTCAGTTCCTGTGTAGTGATTTAATACGGCAGAAAATAAGTTTGCTTTTCTTAGTTACCCTCTGCAGACCCCTTAAAAACACTCTTTGAACACAGAGATTGCAGGTTAAAAACTGTAACTTTGACATATCTCAAAATATTTGTTTTCTCTAGAGCCCTTTGTCCCAGCATCATTCAAACACTACACAAAAGGCAGCGTCTAGTCCTTGTGTTCAGAAAAAGCTGAAAAACATCAGCTGTAAATGTTTAGTATTTAATTTTTTTAATTTGAAAGCCAATTTCACGATTTTTGAGCTCTAGCTTACAATTTTTGAACGTTTGGTGTTAGTAATGATGCATTCCTGACTTTTTCCTGGTATTACATACCTTATGTTAGTCCTCTACAAATTATCAGCCAAATATTAAAAAATCTTTTCATATTGATATATGGGTGGGTGTGTCCCGCTTGTTTCCAGCTGAGTATCTTAGAAAACCTGGGGAAGCAATCTGTCCAGGACCGTCAAAATATAACATTATAAAATTATACAGCGACATACGCGAACTTCGGATCCAGATCCATGCTTGCTTCTGGGACCAACTCTGTTCTAGCAAATTTGAACTCATCTCTACTCTCTATCAAAGCCCGCAAGAATGACAACCTGAGGACACCAGAGAGAGACAGCCACCAAACACAGCTTTAAAGGTTGTATTACTCTTGGTACCAGAAAGAAGAATGGCCATAAGCAATTTGCTTTGTGTTTATAGCTTTTACCTTGGTATGTTGTTTGTCTTATAATAAACTTCTTGACTCACTAATCAGCCATTCAGAGGAGCTTTCTGAGCTGTGACTGGGGAAAAGATGAATGCTTCCAGTTTTGAAATTATGCAGTGAAATGCTACTCTGCATATTATAGCTGCAGCATGATATATTGGCTAATAAAACACAACACGAAAAAGACTTTGGACGGCACACTGAGCAGTCAACGGGCTGCTGAGAAAAATGTGAAGGAAGGATTCAGTGAGCTATGTGATGAAGGGAGGCAGTTCAGGGCAAAGGCTGAAGGCGTAAGCCTTGGTGGGGCCTGACAGGTAACGGGAGTTGATGGCTGAGGGGCTTTGGAGTGAAAAATCTGTGCTTGATATGGTCGTAAGAGAAACAGTCTTTGTAGGACCGTAAAGAGCAGCGGATGAAAGTGATGATGATCTGTTTGATGCGAAGAGACAGAACACCACAAAAATATCTTCAAAATTGCAATATATTCCAGTTGGATACAACGGGAACTGAAAATCACAGGTCAAGAGTTGTCACTCCACCGTGGACAGCTTGGCCACCCCAGGGCTACTGTCACCATCCTTATACACTGCACTAACACCTGACACTTAGACCATAACAGGATTTTAGGGACTTGGGAAAACAGCAGGGCCCCCTCTGAAACAAGGTGGCACACAGGGACTGGGAAACAAGTGAGGGGCATGATTTAGGTGTTTGATTTGAACTACGTCCAGCCTGAAGGCTGGAGTTCAAAAGAACTTGAGGTTCTTCCGTGTATTGGGACAGCTTTCTCCCTCGGCCCCAGACTCACCAAGGGTTGGTAGTGCCTGACCTGAACAGCCTGACCTGGCTGTTTGTCTAATGGTTTGGGTTGCTCTGTTCCTTTTGGTTCAGTTCCTCTAAATAAAGCCTTAACTGAGGACATTGTTAATTGGAGTGGCTGCAGTGTTCATTGTCTGGTTTGGTGGGCAGAAAGACAAGCCTACATATACATTTTGGCATTGGAAAGAAATTGTTAACTGTTGTGGTTTGGAAAAACAGGCTTCTCCAAGGCTAAATATCTGAGGATGTTAATAATATGAAGCATAGACTTTCAATTCTGAATCACAGATTAAAACCAACTCCAAATGAGGAAGAATCCAAAGTTGCTACTTCTTGGAAAATGCTTGGTAGCCTACATGAAGTTAGCTTAGCTTCTTCAGATGAAGTCTGCCCTTTGATTTGCACCAATTTGGTCAGTTTTTAAAGTGATTGAATTAATCTAGTCCGCAGCCGTGCTGAAGTGTTCACAGCTGAAATGTAGCAATGTAAGCAGAACTGCTGGAATGGGTCATACGAGCACTTGTTTCATCTGTTCATTTGTTTCAGTGGTTAGTCCCATGGCTTAGTTCAAACAGCCTTTCATGGCCGGTAAGTTAAGGAAAATCTTGGGAACTCGCAGCTAACATGGCAGTTCTGGGGTCAAATTTGCTTTTAAACCTTTGGGGATTGGTTATATGGCAGTATGGCATAACAGTGTGACTGAGCACAAACATTAAACAAGCCATTAAAAGATCATTTCTGCTCTGAAAAGGCAATTTCTTAAGTGCCAGGAAAGGCCATAGCTACACGGTCATGGAAACCTTTATCTGGTCCCTTGTTCAGTCACTCTGAACACTTCTTTACTTCCATGACCTTGTACTTTTTTCTGTCAAAAAACAATGGCCTCATTAAATAAACCTGACCAAACTGGTCGCTGTTGCACACCCACACTCTGTGTACTAAGGGTCACAAGGACAGAAATAAAAAGCTATTACTCTACTGAACATTGCGATGTGTATAAAGAACATGAAATAAGATTATATATATTAACTGGAGCTTTCTGAATTTCAAGTACCTATTTTTACACTGGATTAGCATTTCCCCTGCCCCTCCAAGCCTTGCTAACAGAGCGCCATGCGGCTGTCCAGAGTGATCAGCAGCAGGATGGGGACCCCCTCTTCTGCTCAAGCATTTCTGCTATTTAGGCTTATGGAGTGCCAAGAGTGGCTATGAACTTGTTGCTGGAGAGGCATGACGCACTTTGGAGCCGGTATTTGCTGACAGCAGAAAACCAGTGGACTCCTGATTTCCTCTCCCTCCAGACTCCTGTCTCCTCTCCAGACAGGGATGTGCTTTAACGGGCACAGTCTTCTACCTGTCTTTTTGAAGCATGGACTTTTCAGCCTCTCCTTTTCATTCTTGGGATGCTACTCAGCAAAGTGCTGCCTGTGTGTTCACCCATCATCTTGGGTGGGTTTTGCAAACCACATGGAGCTCCCAAGGGCCACAACTACACTTAGCAGTTAGATTTAAGGTAGGTTTGGTATATCTGCAGGAATGGTGATGGAAATAGCGTGTGCAGTACAAACATACACCTAGTCCTCTCTTCCCCACCCCAGTTCTCCTCACTCAGCTAGCCATCTTTCTCCTCCACATAGTTGGTGCCAGCATAGCCCCCCTCCCCGGGCCATCGACATTCATCCCTACTGACCCTTCCTCGACTTCTCATCTGGTCTCAGCATCTTTTTCCCCCCCAAATGTCGGTCTCTTTGACAGCCAGACTCCCGTCTCATGGCCTGACTCCCATGTCATGCTCAGCTCCCCTCTTGCTACCCCAGGCACCCAGTCTGACCTCTGTAGACCTCAAGTCTCTGTCCTCTGCCTCAGGTATTATCTCACAGTCTAATCTCCTTCTTTTGTTTCCCATCCTGCTTCTCACACCACTGTACAGTTCTGATAGCTTACTTCTTCATGGGGTATGTTCAGGAGGAGAGAAATCCTGGGAAAGCAGGAGGGATGGAGTGCCTGCTCTTTGCTTCGGTGCCCCATCCACAGGCTAGAGGAGCCAGAACTGCAACTAAAGCAAAAGTCCTGCTTGCCCCTAGGATGCCAGGTGCGTAGTGCAGATGAGTTTTAGTAAATCTTTAGAAAATCAAGCTGTGAAGCTTTATTGAGGCTCAGTTTTACAAGCGCAGGTGTGCTGATCTGACAGCTCACTGCCAGCAAGTGTGAGGTCTCCCTGCCATCTCTTCCTGAGGGTCTGCTGCCACCATTTGTCTTTCACTGTTGCTTGTATCCCTCAGACCTACCTCTGATCACTGGCAGAAAGATAATCCAGCCACTTTCTGTGGGATTAGTGAGCTGAACTAGGGGAGCCCACAGAGGGGCCTGATAAGAGTGAGAAGTGACACATGGAGGGGGCTGAGACAACCTGGCCAGGAGAAGGAGCAGGGCAGGGACATTCCCCTTCTGTTAGCTCAGAGTCCCTTGACAAGCTGAGCTGTTCAGAGAGTTGCAGCGTCCAGTTCTGGTCAGATGGTGCTGCCTGCAGTTTTTCAAAGCCTCGTAATGTGGTCAAATTGGGGCAGGCTTTCACAAAGGCAAATTTCGTGTTCCTTTTTCAAAGGGCAAGGGCATTAAAGCCTCTCTGAAAAAGATTACCAGAATATTTTGACAAGGCAAAATATACCCTAGCCCTGGTCTTAGAGATAAGAGAAACTTCTGGCTAAGAGTTTCCCTGTGTAATTCAGGTTTAGGTAAATATTCAGCGTGGAAATTTTAGCTAAAATATCTAATGTTTGGTAAATGCACTTAAGCAATCTTAACAATAGAGCTGCCAGCCCCACCTACAAGAAGTGGTTTGCACCCTTTTGGCAGAAAGATCTAAGATTGAGTGGGTATAAGGCAAAGCTGGGAAAATTATGTTGTTCACTATTTCCCAATGAGTCATCACAGGTTTTTGAAAACTTTGTAATAACAACATTTTTTTAGAACACGAGATGCTTTTCTTCAAAAAGTAGCATTATAACGAGGGAGGAGTGGAAACGCATGTGCTTTTCATCTGCACAGAATACAAAGAGACTATGTAATGTAAAGCAGACCTTAAACAAATAAGCATGTTAAAGAAAAATGCTGGTAGAATAAATCTGGAGAAAAATATTTCAAGTGCACCATCTGAAGTATGTGAGCTAGACTGAGAAAACTACACCAGGAATCTCGGAAGGGCTGATAGATAGGCTCACACGCCCAGGACTGATAAACAAGTTTTGTGCAAATCTCTTTCATACGGTTTTGCTTTTCTTCTGATAAATATTTTAAAAGAGATTTGTCTTACCAGGATGACTTTAGTATGAGAAAATGAAAAGAGCAGGGGTTTAATATTCATGGATTAGAAAGAGCTTTACAAACTGTTTTGTTTTGTTTTGTTTTACTTTATTTTATACAGTGTGCAACCAGTATCACCCACAAACTCCCACATAGAGTTTTTACCACCCTAAGCTGCTGTGGTTACAAGCCACTCAACAAGTAGAAGTCTGAACAATTAGGGCAGGTACCTTTATGGTCTTCCAGTTTCCCTATTTTTCTCCTACTGCCTCTCCCGCTCTGCAGAGCCTTGGAAACACGATAGCCCAGGCCCCACCCTGCTGGTGGAAAGTTCATGGAAACCATCAATCAGAACTAGTTGCCTTTAGCAACCAACAACAAATCTGCCCGAGTTAGCCACAGGGATGGAGAGTACGTGGTTATTACTGCGTTGATGTTCAGCTGAGAATTCCTGGCATCAGGAAGACTTAACCTGTAGGAGCTTCCAGAAAGAAAGTAAGTATTGAGTAATGTCTGCAGGGTGTGATAGGAGTCTCCTCCAGCTTGGCTGCATCCCAGTCACTGTCGCTTTGAGGAGAAAGAGACCCTAAGCCAGTTTGGAAACTCATTTGAGGTGCCTGTCTCAGTTGTGGGGGGGAAAGGCATGCTAAAAAGCCACTGGACAGCCTGCCTTGCAGTCCTCAGAAAGGTTTCTTCTGGTTGAAAATCTGCAGGAGTGAAAATGTCACAGTCAGCCTTTCTAATAGCCTGAATTATAGTATATTTTAATGTTATTATTGCTGACTTGTTATGTAAAACCTTAAACACCTTGACAGGGGAAGAGATACATATCTATTTATAGTATACGTATAGATGTGTGTGCTATATATATATATTTGTATTGAGAAACCGTATCTGACTCTCGATACCTGTACCAGGTAGTCCTTGACGTGTGTGCAGTACCATCTCCAGTCTCACCTAGGAACACCTTCTGCTCCTTCACACCACAGTGAAATGAGACAGCATGAGCTGCGAGACTACAAAACACAGGAATGCACACAGAATTGCATTCATTCATAAGCCTTATCTGCGGACCAGTTGCTGCCCCCCACAGAGAGGGTCTAAAAAAAGTGCAGCAGTCTCTGAGGCTGGGTGTCGGCAGAGGGATTATGGATTCTGACCCTCCCAACCCAAAATGTTTTCCTAGGTCAGGGCAGTGTGGGTTTCAGCAGCTGCCCCTGTGCTAACACCTATGCCCTTGGGAACAGGAGGCGGAGAGGAAAAGAAGGGAAAACATGGACATAGACTTCAAAATCGGCTCAGGTTTCAAGGGGGGAAAAGCCAAAGAGGATGATTTCTCTTCATTCCTTTCCTCCGCTGAGCGCCAGATGTGGGAAAGGAGCCCGTTGTGGTGTTGGAGGGAGGCAGAGCTGTTGTTACGCAGATCCCAGCATCTCTGTTCGGTACAACTCATCCTGCCTTTGGGGAAGTTCAGCAATTTCAACACCATCTTTGGGATTTTCCACAGGGCACAATCTACCAGTTAGTCATTCAGTCTGTTCTCCTAGTGCTCTTTTGAAAGAATCATGGCATTTTCAAAGAAGTCAGAGGTCGTCACTGGCTTGGCTTGACATTTACACTTGTATTTTTTATCAGGAGATAGGGGAATGGCATTCAGTACCGGTAAACCTGAAAACAGTGGATTTTTTTTCCCCCTGAAGAGCTTTAGAGCTCACTTTCTCACACTTATTTGCAGTCTAAAAATAAGTCTCTTCTTTCATGAATTCATTAGCAAAACTACATTACAGTACACTGCACCTTGTTACTGACACTCTTAGCAATATAAACACTCCTGCAGAATAACTGTCTGACCACTTCTGCTGGACAATCAAATGCCAGAGGGTATACTCATTCCATTGATAAAGCAATTAATTTTTCACTCCCCACCCCCTTTACACTTGCCTGAAAGACACAGGAATGCCTGAAGCCAGAGGAACTGTGTAGGTTCTGCTACCTAAGCATCTGGCCTATCATTTGGTAGGTCTGGGCATCAACATCCTTCCTGAACATAGCAGGTGCTGCAGAGCTGAAAGTAGAAGAGCCTAAAATAAAATAGCCAGTTTTGCATTCTTTGGACTTCCTGGTGATAGGATGGAGAATTTTTATTGTTATTTAGATTCACTATGAAGTATATACAGTAGATTTTCCAGCAGATAAAGGGATAAATGTTAAACAATATTATTCTTAGTTAACACTAGGTGAACATTTTGAGGGGTCCATCAAGCTCAGAATCTCACTCTGCTGGGCTAGGTGAGAAGGCATTCCTTGCCTTGAAGAGTTTAAAACCTAAAGAGACCAGAGAGTCATCAAAGTTAGGGACAGCCCTCTTTTCACAGACAGAGAAATTAGACCTGCAGAAGCCCCGTGTCCTTCTCCACAAGATTACCCCTTTTCCCAGAGATTCTTTTAATAATAAGACAAACTTTGGTTATTAGCAGTATTGTACACATGATCTGTTCTTTGGCAAGTGCGTTCCTTAATGTGCCAATTAAAACAATTCAGTTACCTTCGGCCCTCTCGGTTTATTTAGAGACCTCAAAGTACTTCAGCATACACGCAGTAATAACCGATAAGGGAATAAAATTATAAACAATCCTAATTTGTATTATGCTGGGTACATCAAAAAGCTACTTTTCCATAATCCGCTTATTGCCTTTGTAATCCTCACACAAGACCTCTGAAAATCTCCCTAGAGCATAAAGATAGAAAAGAATCAAAGAGGGAGGGGAAAAGGGAAGCACATTTAATAATTGAGGAAAATCTCATTTAAGCAAGGGCTAATTTATGAGCACATGAAGCTTTGTATCGTTCCATGTAAAAGCTCGAAATATGGCTGGAATGGAGAAAAAACAGTTGTTTCTAGCAGATCTAGACCATATATCTAGCTAGCATCTAGACCTGGACTGATCAGTATCGTGGACCTAGGGAAAACCTGAGCCTAGGATGGAGGGACTTTGTTGTAAAAGGTATACAAGGAAGCAGGCAGAGCTAAAGCAGCTTTAACCCTCCTATCCCATTCAGAAAATACCCATTTCACATTTGGTTGCCCTAGTACTGAGAAGTCATCTGTTTCCCACACAAGTAAACACGGCTTTACTTCACATGGGGAAAGTTTGTCCCTACAATATAATCTATCCATGGGGGTAGTCCTCTAGCCATGCCATGGCAACTAGGTAAATTCAGTTACTTCAGCTCCATTTTCACTATAGTTTTGAGCCAAAAGTGAAGAGGCCTCCACAAATCTCTTTGAATTGAAGCTGCCATGTTTTGGACAGCCCAGTCTCAGTGCTGGTTTCTCCCATATTTCTGCATGCCACGCAGCCCTTGGGACAGAGACTAGTAGTTAGGTCCTGTTAGCCCACTGAGTGCCGCTGTGCTAGACAAATACGCAATGTAGGAAAAAATGCTAGACTTAAAGGGAAGCATAGAGCCATACCTGTGGCTTGCATTCAGATAGGTTTAAATATATTTTGAATTTATTCTCCTTTATTTTGGGGCTCCCACATTATTTTCTGGTATTTTCTGAATAAGTATGCATTAATAACCATTTGTGCTGGGCTGCACACGTGCGGAGAGTCCAGCACGTTGTAGAGATGCTGAAGGCACTGCACATCCATTGCACAGAGGGTTTGTGCATGCACGGCAATTCTGATGCAATCAAGATGTGTAGGACCTACTAGGGATGTGTTGTAGAGTGTGTCTGTATGTACAGAGTAACTAATTATGCAGCATAGTTGAATATTAGACTGTCTGGACAGAAATACTGTTCTGACTCAGTTCCTGGAAATGTAAAGAGATCCTAGGAATATGTCTGAACTCCCCTTTTAACCTCCGAGATAAAATTTCTGGCTAGAAAATGTGGCCACATCCAGGAAATGCAGGCATATGTATGGTAGTCCGACCCAAATCATATCCTGAGTTCCCATGGTGGGAAACCAATGCAAAGAAAAGGGGATCAGGCTGACGTGCATCTCTGTGCATAGACACGCGCAATACTATAAAATGTTGGGCTACATTCCTTGCTCGGTACTATTGCTCCTGGTAGTAAATCCACACCCAGCAGGGATGGAAGAAGGAAAACCAGCCACAAGAGACAGACAACAGGCACAGAAGTGACTGAAGCCAGTCTAGGGAGAAGCAAATTCTGGGAAGCGTAATGCTCCTGGGCAGGCTCCAGGGGCCCTACAGACCCCGCTGACCTGGCAGACCCTGTAGCAGATCCCTGGGGGCAGTGCTGGTGTTGCTTTTGCTTCCCCCTCCTTGCAAGAGTTTGCAAGTAAAGGCCACGCGATGAAGGCAGCTTCTTTTTTTTCTGTGGTCTCTCTGAAAGCAGAACACAATTTCTTCAGCTTTGTAATTCGAAAGTATTTTAATTCTGTAATGGCATTTATTCTTCAGGCTGTGAATTGACCATAAATAGTTCTCTGCAAGAATTTGCTATCGGGACTGTGGTATTTATTAGAGACAAGTCAGATAAAGCACCTTAGGCTAGACTGGAGCCCTTTGGTCTCTGTTCATAGCAGAAAGGAGGCTGGGAGGACCTGGGGGGATCTCCCCACCCAAAAGCACGTCACAGGCTTTCCACGCTGCTTCCTCACCGCATCGGCAGCATGGGAGGGCTGGGAGAAAGAGAGGGAATGACCTGGGCACACTGCAGACCAGAAACCTGTACCCCAGAAAAGCTGAGTGCAGCCAGGCGGGTGTGCCATAAATCAGAGCAGCTTCTTGGACTTACAGATAGACCTAGAGGAGCATCTCTACTCTGAAAAGTGGAAAGAGGCATCGATACTGCCCTCGCCCTCTCCAATGCTGTGCCTTCCATGGTCCTTATGTTGAAGAGCATAGTGTGGAGTATGGCCCACTGTATTTGTGCCCTCCTTTTGACAGCATCACGATGTCTCAGCATAAAACTGTCAGGAGCGGCATGAGCTGGTGGCACTGCTGCAGTGTTGCTGGGGCAAGGACTGATGGCCCCAGGCTGGGCTGAAATGTGGTGCTGGGTTGTGGGCAGGGTGGGAGAGCCCCGGGGGAGGCTGGGCAGGGGCAGTCATGGCTGGCAGTGCCCTCAAGGACCTGGCAAAAGTTGATTTGGGCAGGCCCTCAGGATTGCATTCATTGTACATGAACTTACGTACCAACACAAATATTCTGTGGTGGGTATTCATGGATGAGCCTCAGTGATTTAGGAGCACACGTGCCAACGGAGCACAGCATACCGCACAAACCCTGAATAAATGCATAAAGTAATCGCAGTCACTGCTTCAAGTAGCCCTATTTACAGACATCTAAAAATAGCAGTGACTAAAACAAACTGCCTTGAGTTAACACAGTGTCCAGCGTTGTCCTGCACACACCGTGGTTAAAACAGTTCTCAGCTCTTGGAAGTCAGTGGGCAGACACTTCTTTAGAACATTTTAAAGTTAATAACGTCCTTTATCCTGAAAGCAGGCCTACTTAATTGCGAGCTGATTTTGCTGTACAGTTATTTTGACACCTACATGTACTAACTCACCTTTATGCAGTCCCACCAGTGAGATCCGTAGAGTGGGAACCCTCTTCGGTTACAGAAATGATCATCTGAGCTTTGATGTGGTATAAGTGTCACCACCTTTCACAGCAAGAAAGGCACAAATCCCAGTATCAATCAAGCTGAATCGGCTGTCTCTAATTTGAGTTTCCCATGTACTCTATTAGTTTAAACTTTTACAGTGAACATAGCCTCACAGAAGAAGCCATGACACAGAGGAAGAAAAAGCAGCTGAACTGTTTGTCTCCATGGATCGAATCCTAAGCCACTTGGCAGGCAGGTATTGGCCTAAAGACTGATGCAGCAGGATAAAAGAGTCTCTCCGTACAGGATGATTCTTTTGGAGGCAAAGCAGCCCAAGAGTCAACCCATCCACCAATAAGGGTGTCATTTGTTGTTACTTGGAGAAAATATATTACAATGTTTACTAGTGTGAGTGTCTACTGCTTATTAAAAATAAATCCCATTCTGTCTTTCTGTCCCATTCAAGAACTTTCTGAAATTCTTGTACTACAAAAGGGTGACTGATGTGGGATGCAGAGCGTTCCTATTTTTAGTTTTATAGCTATACTTGCCAATGTTTGAAGTGCATCAATATGAACCAGAAACAGCTGGATCTTCAGTCAGCAAAATGGGAAAGATAGGTGGTGCGTAGTCATTGAATTAAGAAGCTTCATTGCTGCCCATAATCACTGATTGGATATTATCTAATGGCAGAAGAAGAGATACTGTTAATATCTGACAGTTTCAATTTCAAGTATTTTTAGGAGATGCATCAATTGAAGCAGTGATTAGACAGAAGTGGACCAAAACCATCGGTTGATTACTTTTAGACATTAAAATCTCATTTTAAAATGAATGAAAACAAGTCTATAAATTTTTTCAGCTGTAATTTCAGTCTGCTCGTATGTTATGATCTTGCTCTGTTTTGCAAACATCAAAGGGAACTGATTTATGTCAAATGACCAACACCCTTTTCTCCTCACACATGAATAATTCCTGTAGCTGATTTCTACTGGGAAAGAGAAATACCTTTTATTTCTGTTTTGTGCCTAGACATAGTTTAGAGCAATTAGCTGCATTTAGGATACTTCAGATTATTGTCTATTCTTCTGACAGGTCAAGGAAAGTAGCTCAGCAAGATCTGTTTTGAAAGAGACATTATGAAGATGTCCAAAGCAGTATACACAGCTGGGTTCAAGTGTTTCATTTCCAAGGTCTTTTGTTTTTGGTACAAAATGATGATTGAGACTAATGCCTGTACACATTCATCAAAATGGGTATTTTCTTGACTGCCTATTCAAATGCCTCTGACACCGTTTCTGGTTAGCATCCCCAAGGCTTACAGCAGATGTTTGTTTGATGGGCCCTCATCTCCACTGTTATTTGGAAAGTCCATTTGGAAATAATAGCTCTATTACAAACCACAGAAAGCAGACGCAACATTATCAGAATCATTTACCCTGGGCAATCCAAATGAAATCCCTGGGGGGGAAGAACATCTAACCGCCACGTCCATTGAAACTATTTTGGGAAAGTGCTATGAAATAAATGTGTTTGTGTTCTCAAGATCCCTTTGTCTCTTCTTCCCAATGCTGCTAATAGGTTTTCAGTGCTGCTGGGTGTCCGAATATGCAAACGCTGTATGTTCTTAATGTTGCGTAGTCGTAGCCGTTGCTGTGATATTTCTTTCAGTAAGGCTACTTTTCTGTGTTGGAATAGGAAAGCAGTTTAAAACATGATTATGTTTGTCTGTTTTTACTGGTCTGTTAAGACAGCCCCGGGTTCCTCACTCTTTTCAGAGCCTTCACTTCAGTGCCTGAAACTGAAGCTAGTGACAACTGTGTTTAAACAAGGAATTAATAGGCAGGGGTCTGGCATGGTTTCCTTGACCATCACAAAAAAGAGGTTTTAGGTACCATCGGCTCTCCATTTTATTTAATGTCTGAGTCACTGGCTCAAGCAAAATAGTGATTTAACCTTGACACAGCTCAGTTTAATCTTGTCTGTGTAAGTGGGAGCAAAATGGCTCAGCATGGGACTTCAATGTGCTTTCAACACAACTTGACCTTGTCTCCACCTGTGTGACCAACCTGATCTGTGAAAGTCAGGATGCTGTCAGCTGGACTATGACTTGAGCATAACTGTACTATCAAGAGAGAGTTGATCTGCAACAGTATTTGGCTCCTGTATGCTGCCTTTCAGCCAAAGTGTTTTCTATGATGGGTAAGATTCATTAGGGCTAGTCAAAGATTTACTTTCTTATTGCTGTTGTTTTTTCACAGAACTAAAATAAGGTTTTGGGGAAGAAAAACAGTTTTTATTTTTCCCTTGGACTTCATTGAAAAGCTTTGGATTTTCATTGCCAAAAATGAGAAGGAAAAAAAAGCTGGCTTGCGCGATTTTTTATGACAAACAGCCAAAACATTTATACAAAAATAGGAATTTTCTTGCAAACAGCATCTGTTCTACCAAAGGCTTCTTTTTGGCTTCATAAGCTTTCAGGCAGCTCTAATTCTTATCTCTGTCATATCATTAAGGCATCTGAGGCTCAGACAAATGAAGTGATTTGCCCTGGGTGCCCCAGTAGGCTGGTGGCAGAGCCCAGAAGAGTCCTGTTCCCTGGCATCCACTCTCATGCCTGAGCCTGTTCTCCATTCCCACCCCTCTGCAGGGAGAAAGACATTCATCAGTGCTCCCAAGACAGCTCTAATATTGGGAATAGTCTTTATTCTCAGAATAGAGAATTGGCCTAATAATAGTATATCTGCTGATAAATGCTGACATTATTTGGATTTAAGCATCCTCTGGAAAGACTCTGCTGCAGACTGAGGCATTGCGACTGTGAGGAATATTATTTAGGGTCATATGTCTTTCTGCTTTAAGAAGGGATACAAAGGAGAGGGAAATGCAAATGGTGTTACTGAAGCCTACGTATCCCCCTGTCAGATAAAATGGCACTTAGCAATCAGAGTCTTTGCTACACTAACACTCACTGGACATTTTAAGCAGTGGCTGGGCTTAATTGGAATACATCATGCTTCAGTACCTGTGTAAACATTAGACCCTATCTGCCTATTGTATAAATTTCTGCTTTGGGGGCACCAGGAGGGGTCTATTTTCACACTATCTGCTGCTGCTTTACCTACTACTCCAGATTTTCCATAAAAGTGTATTTTGTGCTTTGAGATGATTTATTACTGTGGCTTCCTCAGCCTCATTTGAATCAGGATTTAAATAATTGGATTTCCAATCTTTTTGTCTTATTTGTACTGCTGTTACATGCAAGCAGCTTTTGTATGACATGGGGCCTGATATAGCCAGAAAATAACATTTTTTGAATGTGATACACTCCAATTTAGCAAATAGTGTTAATTTACTAGGATTACAGTTCTTGGATTAGTGAATTGCATCTGGGGAAAGGTGAGTGCTTCAATAAACTGAGACAGTAGTTCTTAACGTGTATGTTTTCAGTGTTACTTGCCAGCAAGCTGCGTCAGCTCCTTTTTGTATATAATACAATATATACAAGGTAATATGTATTTTTAATGCTTTTGCCTCAGGAATATTGACTAAAGACTTTCCTTTCTCTTTAATTGGTAATCAGTATATATATTTTCTCCAGGTTACAAGGCTTGTTATTTCCATCTCTTCGGGATTCATTGAAGAACTAAGCGAAGTAAAGCTTCAAGTGTCTGTACCATGTTCAAATGTCATGGATGAATTTCATTAAAAATTGCAAGGATAAGTTTAATTTGACATTGATCAGATCAGTGGAAGACTAGGTACCATAGCAGAAAATGTACTGCAGGGATTAGCATGAGTATACGGAAGTCACAAACAGACGTTCTTCTTTGCCCAGATCTGATGCCGTTACTACCTGATGAGGTGGGACCTTAGAAGAAATGTGAGGAACCAGGTTCCACTGCGTGTTGTTAGGAACTGGGCAAGTGGTTGGCTCCCAGCAAAGGAGGCACAGGTGGGAGGTGGGTTCAGGGTGCCCTGTTTGAGCATGAGCAGACAGGAGGCAGGTCGGGTAGAGCTGGCACTGCCCCTGCGAGAAAAGACAGGAATGGTCCAAGCAAAGTTTCCTGGAGCAATTGTCTGGCTGCAACAGTCACTTCCACTAGAAAATACCAAGCTGCTTTCAGTAACTTGTGCCTAAGTCCCTTAACTCCTTCAGAAAATTGTCACTATCATCTTCTTTCTGAGGATGGCTTCTTTAGCTAGCTCTAACTTCCTATTTGGTCTAGACTCTAAAGTTTGGGTGTGTTCCCTTTTCTCTTAGGAAATGTCTTTGAAGGTATCCACAAACTTTATCATTCTTCTGTGCTTTCTTGGCCTATTTGAAGTGATTGGAGAAAGGAAAAAGAAAAGGTAGCAACCTAGTAATCCTGGAGGTATATTGAGAGACTGTAATCTGGACTGTAGTCATCCATTCTCCCTGTGCTCCCTGACAACATGCTATTGAATTAACACACTGTATATACCCAGTGCATACAACAAATAATGAGGTCTCATGCTGAATTCATAAATAACCACAGAGAAGCCTCCAGGTTGTTCCCAGTACCAATAGACATTATGCAGCCTAATGTTCTGTAGTGCAATTGTACATCATAGACCTTCCCTGTAGACCGTATTGCCTAGCTCTACTCGGTTTTCTTTAAAAATACATACTATGGATTTATGTTCTTGTAGCATAACAGATACTCCTCCTTGGGCATTGCAAATGCAAGAGCTGGAAATGAACACTGGTGTAAGAGACGCACAACCTTCAACAATATTTTTCCTGTCCACTTGGCTCTCCCTGT
Source organism: Aptenodytes patagonicus (assembly GCF_965638725.1). Taxonomy (NCBI): domain Eukaryota; kingdom Metazoa; phylum Chordata; class Aves; order Sphenisciformes; family Spheniscidae; genus Aptenodytes; species Aptenodytes patagonicus. Next base: position 76,669,374 of record NC_134949.1, on the reverse strand, counting down.
CGCAATGACCAGATCTTAGGCTTTTTTTGGACACCTTTGCAGCACCTTTCCCTGGGGACGCATGAGCCTGCCATAGGGGAGCACCTGGATAGCACAGAAGATCAAGGAGCTTGTGCATCCTCTCACACCCCAGGCTCAATCTTTGCAGCTGGTTCTGCGAGGAAAGGCTGAGCAAGAGCAGGGGATGTGGTCTGTGACCCTCGAGCAATGCCTGCTGTATTCTGAAGTTAAATGTGGTGGTCAATACACTTTGGTAATTACACTGATGCATGGACATGACATGAAAGTGAGGTTCGAGAAAAGTAAAGGTGCAAATGGATTTATACTATCTTGCTAATCAGCTAGGAAGTAGTACAGTTTAAAAAGTGCCTTTAACTTGTACAGGGCCTAGCACGGTGATAAGCTCCTTCAGGTGAGAATAACCAGGCGAGCATGGTAAGAATGTATGCTCAACTGGGTTGGGTTTTTTGGGGTTTCTTTTTGTTGTTTTTTTTTTTTCCTTTTTCTTTTTAATGATGATAGATTATCTAGTCAATATGATCACCTCTTTTGGAAGGCATTTATAATGATCAGTGTCAAAATTTATGACGTAATAAAGCACTCTAAATTTATTCATAGTTACTGAGACTGTTTTTCACTTAGCATTAATGCACTGAGTGCAGAATACAGTCAGATATGTTAGCCAAGAACAAGATCAGGCCCCAGTGTAGGGCTCAGGATGTTTAATGTATCTTGACAGTCATTAAGTAGTTGGTAAAGGACTGGCAATGAATTCATTATTCTCCTTATGAATCAATTCCTATTTATAGCAAACTATCAAAAATTCCACATTGTAATACGGAGATTGAGATCCTACATAATGGTTCTTTCACCAGAGGTAGCCATGAAAGGACCGGTGAGACCAGAACAAATTACAGTTAATGATAGACTCTTTCTCAGAGAATTAAACACTTTAATTGGTCAATCAGGTGGGGCATTTGAGAAAGGAAGACTTGCAATTAGGTGAAAGCCTGCCTACTGTACTTTGGCAGCTTTATGGGCCTCTGGCAATTTTTCATCAGGATTTAGATTTGTCATCATGTTCTAATGCTCATAGCTACACCTAGCCAAAAATAAAAGCTGCTTCTTGACCTCTTGGGTTTTGGGGTTCCTTTGGAGGAATGAAATTGTTAGATCAAGATTTTAGTAGTGATACACTGCTGTCTTGGGGTGCAATTCATTCACGACATCTATGATTCAGCTAAAGTGTCTTTTGAAGGCTTAAGTGAGATGTGATACCCAGACCTTTCTGCTTAAGGGTGAATTTCACCCTCTTTGCATATACATGAGGCAGTAGCCTCAGTTCCTTGTGAGTTGCCCGTGCTTGCTGTAGCACTGAAGTCAGGGACATCGGGGTAGCAACATTCAGTAACAGTGCTTGAAGACATAGGTTTTGTTCCATATACTTCTTTTTCAGGTGAAAGTAGGTTTGCATCTTGCATCTAATTCACAAGAGCTGCATCAGTGTACATTAGCTAAAGAGCCAGGTACATGCAACAAAATTCATGACGTGCATTCCTGTGGAAAACCTTTCTCCACTCTACCTCGGTTGTCCTCCAGTTAAACATCAAAATAACTCCATATAATGTCTGCCTTCTGTGCTTAGTTTGTCATTTGTTCAGAGAAGAGTTTATCTCTTAATGTGTGTTTTATCAGCCTACTCACTACACTGCCCTGGTTCTTGGTAGAAGCTTTGAGGTGCTAATGTTGTGTTGCAACTGTTTTTAACAGTCTGTGTTACAGCATCTGTAACAAAGCACCATTGTGCAGGTTTCTGGGTGTCCCACGTGAATCAATGAGTTGGAGCAGCTGTTCTACATCAAAAAAAGCTCTGCCTTCTCTCCTCTGGAGAGTCTCATGTTAGAAGTGAGGTAGGATTTTGTTCAAAGTGAGACAAGACTCTACCTTGCAGCAGAGAGCTGTTCTTGCTTGATGATTGTGGGGAACATTATGTGCTTTAGGTATGGCTAGTTACTGCTAGAAAAGATTGCATTACATTAGTGAAAGTTCGCATTGCAGGCTTTGGGCTGTGCTTATTCAATGAGCTTAATAAATGAGCTTTTGATGTGCTGGGGAGAGCTAGCCTTTCCCCACATGGGAAGGAAGAGCAAGAGTGCATTGCTTCGGGGATACCACAGAAGTCTCTGAGCTGAGTTAAGCAGTCTCTCATCCTGAGTTGGGGCGACAGACCAGTCTGCATAGGGGATCAGGGGGCATAGGACTGTTTTGGGCCAAGCATGTGAAGGCTGCAGCACGGTGATGCAATGGAAGATAAAACTTTACAGTTTGGATAGTTTAGATGTCAGGAGACCAAGGGGAGCTAGACCTTATACCCCATCAGTCAGAGAGACTTGCCATTGCAAGGCCAGGTCTGAGGCACTGTGAAAGCAACAGTTGATGGCTCGGTAGCTTAGCTTTGCCAAGTTATCCTCTAGGATTGATGAATGGTCACATATCCTCACTTTCCCCAGGCAGATGAATCCTTTGTCCAGCACTCGCCATTTAGAAGATGAGACAGTTGCCTGTCCTGACAAAAAGCTGTTGCCTGTGGCAAGCAGCAAGAGGAGAAGAGCGATTAGCAGCAACAACAAAACCCCAGAGGAAATCATGTACCAAACCAGGTTTGTTCTCTGCTGCCTTTTACAGAGGAAAAGCCACTTTTCCTAAGGAAAGTCACTTCTTTGCCCCCCCCCAAGGCGAAGTCACTTCTCTTAGCTAAGCAGAGCAATGATGAGGACAGGCCCTCCCTGAACCATACCAGGCCCATGGCCCCACGAGGCGAGGGGGCACCCTGGGGCGCAGCAGGCTTGGCTGAGGTCCGTCTGTGGGGTAGGGGCAGGTCCCGACCAGCGGGCACGGAGACGGGCAGGGGCTGGCCTGCGATGCGGCTGCAACATGGCTCCAGTCAGGCCCGGGGCAATAGCCCCAGGTAAACAGCATCTCTCAGGGAGCAAGGGGGGTTTTTTTGTGGGGGCTAAATGGTGTCCCTACACATGAGAAAAATCCCAGCCCATTACTAGATAAAGCTGGGTTTTGTGCATATACAGAGTGGATGAGCTCAGCGCTGGAGCTCTGGTGAGCGATGAAGAGGTGAAGTGCCTGCAACTGCTCTCAGTGCAGGGGAGGGGAAACCCATGGAGGCTGAGGGCCTGAAGGGGACCCTCCATGCTGCTGGGTCTTGCCAGGAAAGAGCTTAAGCAGCAAAATATGCACATCGTGATGCCTTGAAGAAGGTAAGAAACGAAGCTGGGTTTTCAGAAAAAGGCACACAGGTTTCTCACGTCTGGGGCATTCACAGAAGGCTGCTAACAGGCAAGGTGCTGTCAAGTGTGGGATGTTCAGCCTCCTCTCCTGTGTGCTCAGCACCTCCCAGATTTGATAATAGCCTTGGGCATAAATTACTGCTCACTGCCATCGGGGCGGAGTGGGGGCTGTCCCCAGCTCTGGGTGAGGGTGGATCCTACACACCCCATGGCACACGGAAACATTTTTCTGCAGCTGGTGCTTACAGGAGGCACAGTGCATACGTTGGGGGCTGGCCGGGGTTCAGGCACCGGCTCTTCAGCGCTGAAACAGAAGAAGAAACACTGACTAGCTAAAGAGCCCCGTTTCTGCCCTTGCCCCAGACCCTGCATCACCCATGCTGCCGTGGCATCTGCTGCCCTTAAAAACCAGCTGGCTGGCTGGCTGCCAACAGAGCAACCGGAGCAACCAGCGCCTGGGCCCAATGCACTCGTCACTGACTATAGGCTCAGTCTTATTTGCACGGCTATGCAAACAGCACCTATGCCAGTGTGAGGGCTTTTGACCTTTAAAGAGATGTCTTCCTGTTCGGCTGCTCAGGTAGCAGTGAATTCTGCTGCCCGGGGGGCGAGAGGCCATGGTCTGGGAGAGGGGCCAACAAAGCCGCTGTGGGGTACGGAGACAGGGAAAGTCCCTGAAAGCCGTGTTTGCTTTTCCTTCTCACCCTGGGAGCGTGAGAGGGTGGCTACTCCTCCTGAAGAAGGAATCCCCCTCCTCTGACTGTTCCCAGACAGCAGTTACAGCTGCCCCATACACATGGAGCCCTCTTTCGCTGGGGGCAGCAGCAGGCAATAGCCTGGCATTGCAAGCAGTGGGCAGCAGGACCATGCTGTTGTCCCCAGCAGTCTGCTGCCTCATGTAAATGTCTGCTTTGCTTGGGCCTTTAACTCGAGTCAGCAGCCCCTTTGGGAGCTCAGGTTTGCTTAGGTATAAAAGAGTTTGTTGAAATTCACTAGAGCTTATTCACTGAATGCATTACAAATATTATTAAATTAAATGTAAATGCTTTTGAAATGCAAATACCATCCAGGGTTTTTCTCTCTTTTGCTTTGCTTAGGCTCACAGGATAGGGGAGCTGACTCACGGTAGGGTTCTCAGGAGTCTCCAAGCTTTTAGTGTTCTGGCATTTACTACCCATAACTACACTTCTTATATTCAGATGACAAATTGGCCCTGCACCAGGGGAGCCCAGGTTTATTCAAAATATCCCAGCCTTGCTTATGATTGTGACAAATCCATACTCAAGGCTTGCTGCCAGCCTGAAAGTCTGGATCCTGATCAGCAAACTTTGACAAGGATCAATTCAATATAACTTGCTATATTAGCAGCTGAAGTAGGAATGAGCCCTGGGGAGATGAAAAGCTAGCAGAGCTTCTGTTAGCAGTTAGACAAAACTGCTGCCTTCATGTGTGCATTTGCATGAGCAATAGCTTTTTGATACACTGGGCCTTCACCTTCTGTCCTTCCTCTATAATAGAGAGGTGTACATGACAACTCTGACCATTTGGCTTTGCCTATTAGGAAGACGTATTACTACTGTACCTTAGGATACGTTTGAGAAGTCTTTATTTTTCCCTGTAAAACATGAGTACTTCTGTGGGCTTTAAAAACTATTATTGGTTGAACTGTTCTATGTCTTCAGAAAGTACAGGGACACGCACAAAATAATGCTGGTCTCAGCTTCATACTGTGTTAGAAAATGAAGGGGTGTCTAGGTGAATTGTTTTCAGAGATCCCACGTGTTTTGAACTTGTCCTCCTCGCTGTACTTGTCTCTTCTCATCCCTTTTTGCTGTTTGTTCGCTGTTCTTCCTGCCCAGCTGGCAGCAGTTCCCCACAGATGTCCTGTGCCATGCAATGGCCCTGGTAAAGAAAATGTTTATTGTCGTCTTCTTCCCCACTGTGGCAAGCAGGAAGTTTGGCAGATAATGTCTCCTGTCAGGAAGTCCACAAAGTCGACGCAGGGCATAGGAATCTCTGCAATCTCAAAAAACTCACCAAGCAATGCAATTTAACATTGAACTACTTTGGTGTGAGCGACTACAATTGTTATTCATAGCTTAGTCTCACATTTGCATTGTTATCTAGGAATGGAATTGTCACATCTCTGTCCCATGTAAGGTTTGTGATTGCCTTGCAAGCTGGAAAGTCAATTTAAATTGAAGGCCCCAGTTAATAATGTACAAGATAATCAGTTTCACATGGCTGTTCTCAAAGATATTAAGGAAAGTATCAAAGAAATACAAATACCCTGTGACATGATTAGCGTCATACAGAAGCATTTAGGATCAACATAGTGTCTTTGGTATCTACCTGGTAATTATTACTATGTTTCCCTGGTTTAATTACATTTATACCTGTAAGATTACAAGATAATTATGTGTGAATTTATTACAGGAAACTAGAAATTGCATGGTTTGTTAACAACAGACAAGCAGAGTATAATTGGCAAACATGACATGGTTATTTGTGCAACATCTGAACGCATGTATTTATTATTACTTCAAAGATCCAAGATTGTTGTGTGAGAGGCAAGTGGGAAGCCTAGCCAGTTTAGCACCTGGTAATAGGAAAGCAAAACACCAAGGAAAATACTGCATTTTAAAGCAACCTGGCAGTTCTTCAGGGCTGGAAGAAAAATCTTAAAAATTAGGTTTTAGCAATGTAGCAATTTACTACACCCTATTTCCCCTTCTATTTGTGACTTTTTGTCTTTTCTGTGCTGGAATGCCAAGAAGCATTTTTACCTATTGCATATGTTGTAGGACCAGCTTGACTAAAAAGTATCTTCTGTGATTGTAGCAGACGGGACTTTGATGACCTTAGCAGTTTCCATGTTAAACAGAGGGAGGTAAAGCTAGTCACCTCGTTTTTTGGTTTGAGTTCAGGGAAGATAACACATTCTGATGGATAGGGCCCCGGGGGCAGAAAGTGAGAGGACTTGCATATTATTCTTTGCCCTGCTCTTAGAGGTATTGCCCTTTGACTCCTGGAGACAGATGCTATCTCTTTACTGAGAGCCTGCCGAGCACATTGTCTCTCCAAACTCAGTTAAGCCTTCTAGGCACTGGCAAAACCTGTAAAGGTTAATAATGATACAGTGGAAATGGTCCCCAGTCAGTGATGGGGATGGTATTCTCAATTAATTGGCAGTAGCAGTGAACTGTATCCTTATCCTTTAGGGCTGCATCCTTCAGGCATTGATCAGGCAGGTTTTGCTCTGGAGTCAAGGGGCATTTAGTCTAAGTGACACATGGAAAATTCAGCTTAGCTCCTGTTGAGTCAACAGCACTGGTGTGGTACAAAATGTCACTCGTCTGAGACTCCGGCCATCACCTGAGCTGCAGCAACTGCAGTCTTGGCTTGGAGTTGTCTTGTAGCTGTTGTGCATTTCTAGGTAAATATAAAATTCTCTCAGCTTGGCTTTTTGTTCCTTGCATACTTGTTAAAAAAAAAAAAAAAAAAAAAAGAAAAGAGTAAAAGCCTCATGAAGCTCATAAGCCTTCTCCTTGCCAACAAGCCATCAAGAGTTGCCTCCAGGTATCACTGTTCGCTGAATGTCCTGGGACTTCAAGAACATTGAGCAGGTTGTTGAAGTATCCAGTGTCAGCATAACCCCAGGCATTTCTACACGTCCTCAACTCTCTGTAGACATCAGGTGTGAATATACCCTGGTGTTTGTGTATAATAACAGCAATTTGACTGTGTGATGGCACTGCAGCAGGTATAAATAATTATTTTCACAATGGCAATGTTTCATTTCATCTAGAAACCTTGAAAGAATGTAAAATATAGTTAAGCTTTGTGACAAGCCAACTAGTAGATAGGCAGTGTTACTCCTACCAAGAGGCAGTAAGAGTGAGGTACCAGGAAAATGAATAATTTAGTTTGGTATGAATACAGTGTTACAAGTAACAGAAATAAAGAATTCTGAATTCTTTGCTGTAACCTCTCAAGATGACCAGCCCTTCTGCTAAGCATTCTGCCTTAATATTACCAGTGAAAAACCTACTGCACAACTGTGTAACATCTCGGTCATACAATAAACAAGCAACAGCATGAAAACTCCTTGATCATGAAAAAGGCAAAGTAGTGAGCTGAACAGCATCGGGGAGCAGCCCAAGGGGCCTGCTTTATGCAGGGAGGGCAAGCAGAGAGCCAAGGGTGATCCCAGAACCACGCGCTCCCCATGCCACAGACCCACTGGATCTGAGCTTTGTGAGCAGAGCAGGGGCAGTGGTAGCAACAGGTCCTGTCCACAGTCCAGTGAACCCCAGGGAAAAGCAAGGTCTCAAGTCATGTCTGAGGCCAACCCAAATAGCAGTTCAAGAACAAGGCTAGAAACAAGTTCTCCTACAACATAGCTCAGTGGAAGAAAAAATGTGATTACGTATTACAAAGCAGAGATTTTCTTCCAAATGTGTTTGAAGAAACCAGATGCCTTCTAAGAAAAATGTTTGCTTCTTTGAAAACACTTTTTCCCCTTCAGAAAAAGAAGCATAATAGGGATTTAAGCAAGCCCTACCTAGTCAACTTCATTTGCCTCTGTAGTGCCTTCAGCATCTGAATCATTCCTTTGGTTAGATACTCTGTATAGCAATAGGCTACATTATATGACACAGTTGTCTTTTTGCAGTGTGTATTCAGCCATGCCAGTGAAATTGGGAAGCTCTTGGGCCAGATTCTGTGATCCTCAGGCTAATGTTTTACATAGCTTTTTTTTTTAAAAAGTTTCCACTCATTAAAATTTAAAATAAACAAGCAGCAGTTTTTAATCTTCTTCAGTGACAACGTGTGACTTGTTTACACTCTGACTGTCTCTCTGCTACTCCCAGAAAGAAGAGCTTGAGTCTGGTAACTCTTTAAGTTCTTGCTGAATCAGGGTTCAGTGTAATTACATTTCTTATCTACACGAAGTTGATACTGGTATCTACCTGAGGCTACCACCCTGCAGCAAGTAGTTTGCTTGCCAGAAGCTGAGCCAGGAACTCAAAAGCCTCCTCCACAATCAGTCACTTTAGCAAAATTGGCCCCCAGCACTAGTTTAAAAGAGAGGAGGAAAACAATGGCTCATGGTCTATTCAGAGTGAAGAAGGGGTGACTAAGAGGGTCCTAATGCAAGTAACTATTTTCCTCCCAGCCAAGTGAGTGCTTCCAACAGACTTGTTAAGAAACAAAGAAGGGAGGATCTAAGTCTGTTTGCACTCTCTTGGTTTCTCTTTATTTCTTTGCATGGTCAAATTGATGCATTTTAAAAGAACAACAAAAACTGCTGCTTTTCTGTCACATCTATTCTATAAATAATCAAAACTAACCTACAGGCTAGCAGACCTGTACTGGGTATGTTGATGCCCTAAAGATTCACAGAAGCCTGTTCTGGAAAGCCTTGCTGAGTGAAATCCTGCTTTCACGGAGATCAGTAGCACATGCTGCAAAAGGCACTAGGAAAAGCAGGGATGCAGGAAGGTGACCAGAGAACGTGTTTGTCCTGATGAGTCTGCCCCCTTGTCACCATGGCTGCTACTCAACAGACACAAGTTGGGGTATCTGAAAGACAAAGCAACACTGGCCACACAAAATTTCTATGCCTTCTCTACCCCCACCTCCCAATGCTAGTGATTTGTGCTTTCACAACAGTACTCACTGGAACTGAGTCACTGTAAAAAAAAAAAACAAACAACCCACAAAACCAAACAAAACCAACATCAGTTTATTTCTCCTTATCCCCCCAAACATTAGGCACAAGAAAGAATTTTTCCAGCAGCTGAAATTACAGGACCAGGTACTGCAACTCCAACACCAGCTGCAAGTTCAAAGACAAAGTTGTTTACTGGTGAGAAAAATAACCTTGCCCATAAAACATGCATCTTCAGTGCCTCTTAATTATGCTGTTATTCCCACAGAGCTGACTTTCCTTCAAAAACTGATTAGCACAGATTAATGCAACTGAACTGAATAGCCTCTAATGCAGCTGAACTGCAGCAGTAGCACAAGAGAACATTTAAATGGCCACACTTAAATACTAAGGTACAAGAAACTCTGCACAGTGCACAATTTTGCACTAGCTCTAGGCTTTTTTACCATTTTTGTCACCTGGATCTCTGCGTTACTGGGACTCAATAAGCTATCTTTGGTGCTGATTGGTGCAAATTAAGCCCTTGTGCCTCATTGCTGTATCAGTCACAGCTGCTGATGCTTCCTGGTAGAGAATTTTTTGCCTCCCTTGTACTTGGTCAGATAGTGTTGTCTTTTAGGTAGAGTGAGGAAGCTGAGATCCTGGGTCTGGTCTTGTAGTCTGCTTGTGATGTGAAGCTGGCTTTTTCTGAGGTTTTCTCTGTGAGTATGTTAGGTCTTAGGTAAATCTTGTGATATAAGATACTGAATGATTTTGCCTGAACATGAAGGTGCTCTTATTTTGTACTTTATGCAGTTACCTGCAGAGGTGTATTTGTCTGGTGAATAGATGTTAGCCATTGCCTAGTGTCGGATTGCTTGTGCCAACTCTGCTCCATGTCACTTCTTAATTTTGGTCATTGGTGACTTGTCATAGGTCCTCTACAAGAGGAATAAATATCCTTTGAGTAGACATGGCTCGAGACTTCTCAACATTATACATAAAATTCAAATTTGCTTGGGGTGCAGGTGCTCTTATTGCAGGAAGGAGGGAAAATTGTCAGGGCTGGAGGAGGTGCTACTCAGTAGATCTAGACCCTTTTCTCCAAGGGCATTACTCTAGCTGGCTCTCTGGAGTTCTTAAAGTGCTAAGAAAGCCCTAGGCAACCAGCTCTGCCTTTGTGTGAATTTAAGCAAGCCTTTTTTTACTCTGCAAATTGCTGTGTGAAAGGAAGAATCTGAAACCTCCATTCTGATGCTTTGACTTTCCTACCCTGCTAAGATGTGAATTTAAAGAGCCTCAGCACTTACTTCTCAAGAGTAGGTTGTTTTTTGCTACATCTCTATTAATAAATTGAGTGGCCCAATAGGAACTGACTTGTAGCACAAAATAACTGTTGCTTGGGTCCTGGTATCTACAGTATATGTATTTTGAGCTACTCTTAGCTTCATCCAGCAGACTGAACATCCATTAGGAAATGGCACTGCTCATTCTGTTTAGTTTCACTTGAAAGAAGTCTGCTCTATAGGCTCTCAGCCTCTCTGTGTTATCAACCAAAGCACAGTGAGTGGGGGTGATGGGAAGCCTGCTTTTCTGGAGCACATCTTCTGTTCTAACAACACCTAATATAGATTGACCTTTATGGCCAGTATGCAGTATTACTTCCCTGGAGCCTACCTGCTGATGGTGGGGGGAAATAATGCTGGGCTTTGCAATGACTGAGCTTGTAAAAGGTGAAAATCCCTTTTTAACTCATTGATTCAAAATGTCTGCATGCCTCTGCATCTGTAGTGGGTTCAACTGCATTAGTTACTAAGGGAAGAGCGGGTGTTGTGTCTGAGGAGAATGATGAGAAAGCAAATTGTTTGAATAACCTGAAGTGCAGGCAGAAAAAGCCAATATGTTATCCTGGTGACTTCAGGCATTTAGTTTGGAAAGTGATGTGATGCTTGATTCATTAATGTTTGCTAAGTGTTTTTAAAATTCTGTGAAGAAGTTACTTGAGAGTTGTAGAGATTACTAATGGTCTTATGCTGTAAGCTTTCAGGGCTAGGTTATTATTTAACTTGCTATAAACTGAGTGCTAGAGCTGTTTCATTAAAGGGTCTGTCAGCACTTAGATTATTAAAATGTGTTTTAATATTAAATCTTGTTCCTGGTGAGCATCATGGGAATGCTTCCACCTGGACTGATGGCTTCCCACCCCACCAGGACTGAAGGGTGTTTAAGCTCTTGTTAGTTCTGGAACTGCCTCTATCAGTCTTGTAAATGAGCAGAACTTCTTCCCTGCTGAGATGATGATTTTTGGTTGTGGTCAGTTAACTTACTACAGCTAAGGCACGGGAGCTGGTGGGGGAGGAACAATGGAAGGGAATGGAGAAGACAGCTGAGATCACTTGGGATCATTTTTCTTTCCTTTTTGAAAGAAAACATACCCAAGAACGAAAACCTGAGGTCAAAGGGAAGTGAAAGAAAGGTCCTTGAAATGTCAGTAAGTCAAGCTGCAGATACTATGCCAAAAATAGTGTTCTTGAAACTATATTAGTTGTGATCAGTATTGCCAGGTTCAGGTCTTCCAGGTTTCCTCCTGAAACCTCAGGGTTAATTTTTCTGTTTAGTCTGCTTTTGTTTTCTGATGAAACCACTAAAATAACAATTTGGCAACAGAAATCTTTCCTGTGCATGAATTTAAAAGAACAATCAAAACATGAATTAGCATTTGTATTAGAGAGACACTTCAGAGAATGGCATCAAAGTCACGAGACAAAAAGCCTTTTGTGTGTTTTGGTAGTCACCTTGCTGATCCATAATGACACTCATGACACTGACAACAAAGCCCAACAAAAGGAAAAGGACTGGTTCTATGTTTAGGTTTCTGGCTTTGTACTCTGGAGACCTGAGCGAGTATTTCTCTCCATCTCTTCACCCTTATGCAAGCAAGAACAGCTTTAGAGCACAGCTGGGTGGGGAAAAGCCAACAGTGAGGCCATGAGGTCTCATTAGTTGGTGAATATTGGTGGCTTCTGCAAGAAATGAAGCTCACGGAAAGCCACGTAGGCCTGACTCCTCACATGAGGTTTTCGTAAGCTGTTTTTAAACACCATTGACATCTCCAGTAGAGTTATTAAGCTATGGCTCTGCTCTCCCCTCGCGCCTAGATTTTTAACACAGACTGGCTTAGGCTGGGGACAGGTAGGTTGTGAATGCTTGTGTCCTGTACTTAGTATATCTCTGCATTTTCTGTCTGGAAGTGAGATACTCCTTGCCTTAGATGGTTGCTGGCTAAAATGATAAGGTCCTTGAATGCTCTGATAATGGTTGTCACTTAGGTTCCTTGTGTCGATGGACAAGAGGCTGCTGGAGTCGTGCAGCCTTTTGGGAAGTGGGAAGAAAATGTAAGAGTATACCTTAGGATTGTCTTGCCCCAGGGGAGGCTTTTTATTTTTAAAATAACTTCATGTGCCTTTTAAGCTTACTCTGGCACAGTCTACACACTATTTCCTTTTATTTATTTTCATTTTTATAGCCATTCACTTTGAGAAGAGACTGTCTATGGGAACAGTGTAAGAGTCATGCCAGTAACTGCTTAGGGTTTTTTCCTGGAGTTTTTTTTGTGGTTTTTTTTTTGTGTGGGATCACTCTATGTGCTAGAACACTTAAAATGGCACAAGGTGAGATGAGAGCTAAACTTGTTGATTAGGGAACTTGTTGCTTTCTAGCATTGGCCAGAAAGGAATTCCTGTTCTGTACGCACATTGCAAAGGAGCTAATGCACAGTAAGAAGTCTTCAACCTTTCCTCAGAGGCATAGGGTATGTGCTAGCACCAAAAGCAAGACCGTAGCCTTTGCTGTTCCCATTCAGATCATCAACTTAAAGTCAATGATTAGCATTTGCTGGTTTTAATACCTTGTACAAACACCAGTGACATTAAAGGTACATAGAATGAAGAAGCCAACAGAAGACTACTGGAGTCTTCCTTCAGGCAGAGGAAACAAGATGAGTCTCTTTTATTTCTCAGTCTTCTCTTGTACATAACTTTGAACAGCCCTGCATACCTTCACTGCTAGTTTGAATGCAGTATGCCTTCGTTCTTCTCTTTCATATCTTCTGTGGTAAAACTCGGTGCGCCTCAGTAACTGATTTGACTCCAGCTACATTTAGGAGTAGAAACAGCAACAAGAACATGACTTCAGCCTGTGTGCAGAGTGAAAAAGAAACACGTGTCTGAAAGAAAGAGCTGTTTTTTAACGCTCTAGTGTTGCAAGCAGGTAGATAATATGTGACTGGTCTCTTGCAATGCACTCTGTATGGCTGTCTGCTTCTAGAGGAAAGTGGACCACAGAAAAGTGTGGGGGTTTTTGGGTGCAGTGTTTTTTGTTTGTGTGGTTTTTCTCCACCCCTCCTCCCACCCCCCCTTCTTGTGGACCTGGGTAAGAGCTGACTATGGCACAGGTAGGTTCCCTGCATCACTAGTATAGGCCTGTTCCCATAAGGTGTTCCACCTCTCTGTGCCCCTTTCCCCTCCCTCTCCATCCCTACTGGCATTTCTATAACACAACACAAAAGCAGAAGCAAAGCTTTCATCCCTGGAGTCCCTGTGTCACTCTGTGTGGAGGCAGAGGTTTAGTTATGAGCGGACAAAGTCTGCTGCTTATGATCTGTTCAGGTGTTTTAGCCTTTCCCGGTGGAAGTGTTCAGGGTAGTGAGGCTGGGGACTGCCTGCGGGAGATCTCAAAGCCTGGATGGATATGAGGTGGTTTCAGTAGTGGAGGTCAACCCAAGTGAGTTGACGGCAGCTGGGCGTTTGCTTTAGCTCAGCCGGAATCGGTTCCTGGGTCTATTTGTAAAGCTGTCGTCAGCTATGGACTACTCACTACTAAAGGCTGTTGCAGAAAGTTTTTGCCACCACCCTTGAACAGCTGCCAACAGGGAGATGCTATGCCTTATGACAGTATTGCCTAGTGTGGGGCACTCCAAATCCTAGGTGCTTAATCTATGTAGAGTATGATAAAGCCCTTAGAGTGGAAAGGAGCAACGAGAAATGAAAGGTTCTCAGTGACAGACACAAAATCACTTCAGAGGAATGTATCTGGGGACAGGTTGTGAGTTGGCTGCCCCTTCCATGAGGCTTAGGGCAGCACTTGGATGGCGTGTGAGGGAGGTATGAGCTTGCTGTCACCTCCTCCTGTGGCTGGGGCGGAAGGACAGCCTGCTGGCTGGCAATTACAGCCCTTCCTTTTCCACTGCCCACCCTGCCTCCTGCTCGCCCCTGTCGCAGGAACAGCAGCCTCGTGCGCTGGGACCGTTTCCTCTGTGGCAGTTGTTAGCAGCAAGCAAAGCAAATAGCAGGCCATGGCTTTTTTAACCATCCATGTTATTCTGCTGCCCAAGGAAACTGCCTGCTTTCCCTTTGCCTCGGGGGAGCAAAAACCCCTGGCTGCCTGGATGGCTGCCAGTAGGAAGTTTTGGCACCTGCACCAGGCTGACACAAAGTCCTGGCTGGTTTGCAGCTGGAAGTGGGGGGTGAGTAGGGCAGGGTGGGATTTGCTTATTTTCTGTCTCTTCATTAGTTGGTTTTCTTGGCTGTTCCTATGCATGTGTAAATATTTCCTCCCTGTGTTCCCCTGCTTTTGTTGTTCCCCCTGGTGAACTGATGTTGCTGTTATTCAATGATGATGGGTTTTTTTCCTCTTCTTATTTTCAAGCATGAAGTGATGTGAATTAATGTGTGTGTGGGAAATGCCAAAGGCAAGAAGTGTTTCCCCTGGCATGAAGGGGAAGATCTCTGCCGATCTTCCTGAAGTCTGCTGCTGCTGGCTGGACTGTTCGTGTACCAAGGCGAGATGGGCACAGATCAAAGCATATTAGGCTTTGTGCATGAGGGAGATGGTCAGAGCTGAAGCTTGATTTTTATGTATTTATTGCCCCTGTTGGCCCCTCGTACTGTCTAATGACAGTAACTGAGGCTCTAGATCTGGATGCTGGGCGGAGGTGTTCTGGATCCAAACCTCACAGACTTGGCTGCAGCGTTAACTGAGGTCACTCTGAGGAGTTTGCTCGCTCTTCTGCCTCCTTTCCCCCACAGCAGCTCTTGATGCATTAAGCAGACTGCTGGAACCAGAACGATGTGTATGATGTAACTGCCCAACACGTGTTAAAGAGCTCTGTGAATCTCATCAGCCAGGGAGTTTGAGCATGCCCTCTCTCTAATGCTGACTGCTGTTTCTCCCTTGCCCCTTCCTCACAGAGATGGGATTAGCTTCTGACACTGTACGCAGAGCACTTAGGCCATCTGTCTGAATCTCTGCTAGTGCTTACTATCACTCCAGAAGAGTGATTCCATCTGAAGCATAAACTATTACCTGCAGTTTAGCCCCAACTAAAGCTTTGAGGCAGCTAGAAAGAGCAATGATTCACTTGACCCAGCTACTCAATATAATTCATATCATATGCATTTGTGTGTAATAATAATGAATAATATTGCTTTTCAGTAGAGCAGAATTTCAGCTTTTCAGCAACAATAAGTATCGCATAGGGTTTTTCAATGTAAAACAAATAGCTGGAGCTTGTTATTAAAAGATAATTCTTGGAGTATTAATATCTGGTATTGTTGCATAAACAAAGATGCTTTTACATGAATGGAAGGTTATCTAAGAACTCCCAAATTTTTTTCCCCACTCTTTTGTTTTTTAATTCAATCCGAATCTCCTTTTTTTTGGTGGTCGTTTGTTTTTTTTTTTACCTCGTGTGTTATCACAATAGTCTTGTGGAAACAAGACCATGGGCTTGTCCTGTAACTTGCAGCTCTGCACCAAGATGATGGTGTGATATGTGAGATCACCTTCCGTCATTTTTAAAAGCATCAAGTTATTAAGGCTAACGTGGCCTGGCATGTGTGTGGTGACAAGCAATCCCTTACCCTGAAAAGCAAGACATGTTGCACAGGACAGGGCTATGGGGAAGCTGGCCATGATGATAAAAGCATTTTTAAGGCATGTTTTCATTACTTGGGTTTAAAGCCTACCGCTGACTTTTATAGGTGATTAGCGGAAAGGTATGGTCTGAACAGTTTTACATTACTTTTAATGTATCTATTTAGTCCTTGGGAAGCAGTAGGTTGCAATGGAAACATTTTTCTTCTGTTGACTTGAAGAGTATAGTAAATCCTACATTTGCTGTTAGATTTTTTTGTTTGTTTGTTTTCTCCTGCTTTCTGCCCTTTTGCCCACAGCAGTTTGTAATTGAGTCTAACAAGGAGCATAGGCATATTATAGGTTATTCCCTTAAAACTGGGCTTAGCAATCAGATAATTTGGTTTCTTTCAGCAGATGCATGGCTATAGAACCTGAGTGAGTTTACTTTTTTTTTTGTGGTAATAAATGCTATATGGTTATGTTTGACTAGTTTTTTACAGCCTGTCCCTAAGACTGTCTCAATTAATCTCTTAAAATACTAGAGATCCCAGCAGATAAGTGGGGCTTGTGTGGTCAGAAGCTCTTTCTGTCCATCTAGAAGGAAACCTTCAGAAACTGAGTGATACAAACCCAGATTTAATGACTAAAGTTCAGAAAACTTGAGAAGCCAATGAAGCAGGGGAGAAGTGAATTCAAGAGTAGGCTGCAGCAGCCTACCATCAAAATTTGAGCCTCTAATGTATAACATGTGTTCCTGCTTTCATTTGTCTACTTTACAAGAGCTAATACATAGTATTTTCAGGGTTCACAAGGGGGCTTTTCTCCCTCTAGGCTATTAGCTACAGTAACGGCTTATTAAGAAAGTTAGACTTTCTCCCAGCTGGGGGAAAAAGTGGCCCTGAAGGAGAGGGGGAGGAAGAGGAGAAAACTGAACATTTTGTTTAAACAACTTAACAACACAATACCAGAGGAAATGAATCAGAAGAGAGTGATTTCTGCAAGCATGTATGTTTTGCTTTATGAAAACAAAGCGGTTTAAATCCTGGCCTCCCAAGAGTCAATAGGGCCCATGTTTAACTTAGAATGGCAATATGGGGTCCTGGTTCAGTTGCTATGGGAGGAGGAAGGTATTTCCAGAAGAACAAAGGGTAGTTAGTTAGGCTTCTATCTAGTATAACCTCCTAGGGGTATTTCCCAGGATTATTTTGGTTTTGGGGGTTTCAGCCTAAAAAGTAACCTCCTTCTTCTTTACCCCACCCCTGAAAGAACACAGCTCTCTTCTTAATGTCATCTTCTGCAGAAGATGACATTATCCGCACCTGATACAGTGCGGTCTCATCTTGTTGTGGCACTTGGCACAATTCCCCGGTTCCTACCTGCTGTGGGGTCAGCCCAGCTCTGGGGAGTCTTAATGCTGCTCTAAGCTGTGCCACACCGAGGAGCCCTAAAGGACCATGTGGCAGGCAGGGACTTTGGAGGACTGTAAATAAACCCTTACATTTCTTGGGCTTGCCCTTTGTGATGAGGTATGAGGAGGCTTCCTTCCTCTCCATTTCCTATGTTAGTGAGATCCTCAGTCGCTCATTTGGAGGAGACAGAATAGGAGGATATGCTCCCAGCCCCACACCCAGTGTGGCTTGGAGCGGTCTGTATGTATATGTATAGTCTGTAGATTATTAATACCTGTTTGTGGGTAGATTGTTCATGCGGTTTTGTCTGTATGTGTTTCCAAACCATCTTGGCCCTTTTTAAGGGCAGTTTCCTGGAGTAAGCCCTCTGTGGGCTTTGAATGACTGATTCATGAATGCTATCCTTAGACTAACCCTTCTGGGTGAGAGGGGTATTTAATTTTGGCCTTTTACAATATGACTGACAGCTGTTTCACACCTCCAGTGGTTTTTCACAGCACCTTAAGTACCTGCTGATGCTGAACTGGAAATATTGCTATTTGCCCTCTCCATTAGTGTATATGAATAATTGACTATCTCAAGATATATTGACACATCAGCTCCTGTTTTTTCCTCCACTCTAAAAACCTTGCTGTTCCTTTAGTTCCAGGTACACTGGTACTTTCCAGTGGGCTTTGTGTGTATTCTCGGGTTGTCCAGTTCATTTATCTGTTAAGTAGTGATAATAGTCAGTGGGTGAAATTCTGGTCTGAACTTCCATAGCCTGTGTCCTGCCTGCCTCTCTGCGTGCAGTGTTTCCTCGCTGTAAGCCTTTGAGAGCAGCAGTTAAGTGTTTTGAAGCAAGTCTTTGATCTCTTCTCTTGCGTGTTTGGAATGAGCAGTGTTTGGCTTGCTACAGCACTGACTATCTGTGTCCAGGCAGGATGGGCTGTCCACGCATAGCGTGCAAGTAGATCAAGGGGAAAGATGTTTCTCTTTGGATATTCTACATGATCTTGTTATTCAGGTCAGAACACAAATTCTTGCTTTTTGTCTCAACCTAATGTAATGGAGCAGCCTGATAGGGACCACCCTACGTGGGAGTGATGAGCTGCGATCAAGGGTGACGCCAGCACAGGCCATGCAAGACCCTCTTTCCCCAGAGCTGCGGTACCTGGTGACAATGGCAGGCTCCATCGGCAGACCTAAACAAGGTGAGATCATGAGTCAGGTCTGGGTTATGTCCAGGAGAGTCTAGTCAGGAACAGCAGGAGAACAGACTGGAGATGGAGCTACCTAGAGTGTTGGTACAAGAATTATCCAGCATACAGGGTCAGAAACAAGACTGGAAATAAGGCTACCTGCAGCATAGGTCTGGGGCTTTTTGGGAAGCCCAGTCAGGGAGCTAGGATGGGGCTAGGCACAGGCATGCCAGCACCACAGCTCCAGTAAGGACTGAAGCCCTGGGGCTTGAGCTGCAGTGGGGCCCATGGGCAGGGGGTGAGTGTGGGGTCCCAGGTGAGGCTGGCCAGGGCCTTTAAGGCCCCAGGTGCCCTCAGGGCTCTGAGAGCCAGAACCCTGTTAATACAGTGCAGAGTTGATGGGCTTTTTGTTTTTGTAAAAAAAGCAGTAACTAGTCAACATGCTGTCATAAAGCATAGTTTGTAGTTCCCTCTTTCAAGAGAAAGCATAATTACAACTTCCTTTCTAATCAACAGCCTGCTTTCTGAAAAATGACACCAAAAATGTATTAGTCAAAAACCAGTGAAAATAATATGCCAATGAAGTGTGTGTGTATGAGAAACAAAACAGAAGGATAATATGAGTAATTGGCTGATCTTTTTATAAGGGGACTGAAAATAACGTTCCTTCTGATAAATTTTCATAAGTCTTGTGGCCGAGTGAAACAAGCCTCTCATGCTAACAGAAGTTCTGAATGTGTCTTGCTTTTCCAAAATACATAAATTTGGGGAAGTCTGAGAATGTCCAAGAAGGGTGTTATATTATTCTAAGCCATGTGTCCTTTGTCCTATTCTTGTCATGTTCTCATGGTTTTATCTTCAATTCCCTATGCTAACAGTTGATTAGCAAAGCATCAATTCTGCTATCAAATAAGTAATGCCTCTGAAAGTTAATAGATGCACCTTCATATGAAATGTTATTTTTCTTCAAAAGAACCTTAATAAGAAAATCTAAGTGAGAGTATCTGACAAACAAATAATGATGTTAAGTCTTTTGAAATGCTGCCCAAAAGAATCTGTATATTCTTCTGGTTTTAGCTTAGCAAAAAATGTAAGGAATCAAAGTAGGACTTTCATCTTTTTAAGGAGCAACTCTCCTTCGGGCTGTCTGTGTATGAAGGGGTGTGCTACTGCATAGAGTTGGGCCACAATATGAAGTCTTAAGCCCAGGCTTACCAGACCCTTTTGGGATAGGGAGGAGGGGAAGAGGTTGCAAAGATCTAAGCCCTTGCTGTAACCTATCCCACAACTGAGCACTAGAGATGTCTGGTCGAGATATAGGAAAGGACTTTCATTAAAAATACGTGTTAAAAAGTGGGCTTGAATCTTTTAAAAATCATGCTGGATGTGAATCAAAGCTAAGGTTACTTCCTGCTGTCAGTTTTATTGTTTCAGCCGTGATCAGAAATGTTGAAATGCTATCAAAGAGGTTGCTCAGCCATGTTTCTAGTTCAACCAGATTTAGGAAGTACTGCAAATCTCCTTGGGTTTTCCTGAAACTTCTAGCCCCAAACTGCAGATACAAGAAGTCTGCATGAGATGAGTTATTTTACAACTTGTACTACATCAGTCTTGGAGGATTTATGCACTCCTTTTGAGAGGCCATAAAAGATAATTATCAACAGACTTAAGTGCCTAAACAGATTTGGACTTCCACTGGAAAAAATACAAGGATCCACAAATGCAAAACCAGTCTCGAATGAGTGCTTTAAATAACTCTGGGCTTGTCTGTAAGGAACTCATCATGTCTTTCAAGTTTATCCTCAGTCATAACTTACATATGGGAGACAGCAGTAGAACTTACAAAGTCTTGTTTCTTGTCACGCACCCCTGAGCTGATTCTCTGGCGACTAATAGTTGTAGCCTTTCCCTCAGGTACTAATTTTGCTTTTTTTTTTTTCTCTCCTCTGTCTGGGCACTGAGCTTAATTTCTGCTGCTCTATAAAACCTGTTTGAAATTAGCCAGTAAGTTCAAAAGCTATTGGAGGCGAGGGGGACTCTGTGTGTGTGTGCATACCCATACACACATGTGCATGTGTTAATAAGCTGCTTAAGCTTAATTTCCTTAGGAAACAAAGCTAACAACCCAAGAAAATCAGACTAAAACTTAATTTTTTTTTTGGAACAGCTGTAGAAACAGATATTGAATGATAAATTAAGCAGCCCATGATGTCTCCCACGCAGTTGCCATATATTAGCAATATACATGCCATAAATGCATAATGGTATGCGACCTTTTCACAGATGAATGAATCCTTGTGATTTGAAGGATTGTTTATTAGAGGATGGGTGGGTAGGAGGGAATAGATCAGAACCCTCTTCCACTAATAGCACTGAAACTGTTATTTGCTGTGTCAGGCTATGATTTGTGTGCCTGCTCAAAACTTTCATCCAGTTGTGTTTTGGGTTTGGTTTTGTTTTGGTGGTTTTTTTTTTTACTATGTATTATCCTAACTTACATGCCTCAGTGCAATGTGTGTGCAAGACTAATAACTGCAATGACCACAATTACCCACTCTCATTACAGGCTCTGATTTTAATGTCCAAACTTACCATCATGTGGAGTAATGTTGTTTGGAAACACCTTATATGTGTTTTTTGCCAACAGATCCATAGGACTGGGATCACTTCAACAAACTTTTGCTTTTTCATGTTTGAATGTGTATGTAGATGAAAACAATATTTGACTCACTTATATAAAATCTTCTGTTAAACTGCTTATTCCTTAATAATTATTAGTTTTTTTCCAAGAGGAAGATCAGTGCTTTTGTTCTGTAGTAGAAAAAAAAATCACAGAAGCTATCACCCCATCAGTAACACGTTACTAAAGATGTAAACCTTTACTGCTTTTATGAAATTTTCAATGGAAGGGTTCTTGAGTCCAGAGGATGTGCTGTGGCCTGAACTGCAAAAATCAACCAATCTGTCAATAAATGGCCATTTCACATACTTTTATGTAATAATTTATCTAAAGCTCTTGTTTTGATCCCAACATGAAATCACAACAGATACCAAAACCTCAAAAGCATGGGACTCTTATTCTCTGGCCAGCCCTACAAGATGTGTATATTTGAGACATGCATATAACATCTATTAATTTTCACATTAGTACATCTACTAGCTAATTATAGATGTATCTTTAGTATAAAACATGCCCAAGGACTGTGTTTTACTTCTGGCCATTGCAGATATGTGAAACTTGCAGTGGACTGTCTAGTACCTAATTTAGTTTGTACAAGCAAGCTCTAGTCCAGTTTCTCTTCCCACTATAGTCTGTTACTATTTGAATGGCAATTTCAAAGGTGTTGCAAGGTAAAATTAATCTGATCTGCTGTGATGTATATTCAGGTGAGATGAACTGCATGCTACACCACTTAATTTCCTCTCTTAACCACGAAGGGGGAGCCCAGGGTGTGAAGCTCTGGCATGAGTAAAACGAATTCCACCCTGGGGGGATAGTCTGCAAGGCTTATGCTCCCAAGTGTTAGCTTTCTCAAATAAAATTCCCTTTGCTATTTGATTCAGGGAAAGCAGCCTTGACTCTCTTTGCAGGGGCTCTGATGTTGTGCGTCAGTGGGGAAATTTGAGGAGGTAAATGACCACAGTTCATCAACAACTCTTCTTTACATCATGTTTCTGATCAGCGGGTGTGCTCCTCCTGATGAGCTGCAAATGTGTACTTAATATTATATTAGCTATTAACTCCCAAAGTCAACAGCTTCCCTGGTAAGATCAGAACACTTCAAACATTACTCTGTATTTAAAAAAAAAAAAAAGTAATATTTTTTCAGTGTAAAAGATCTCTTATTAAAATATTTACAGATACTTTTATGATGTTATATTGCTTTCCTAAAACACTGATCAACTGTG
This sequence comes from Aptenodytes patagonicus, assembly GCF_965638725.1. NCBI lineage: Eukaryota > Metazoa > Chordata > Aves > Sphenisciformes > Spheniscidae > Aptenodytes > Aptenodytes patagonicus. The sequence continues at coordinate 76,647,005 of NC_134949.1, read as the reverse complement.
GTGAATACGTCTGTATGTGTGTCGTCATTCTCCCCCCTCTAGCCCCCAATTCTTCTTCAAAGAGGAGACAGCTTTTCTACTTTTCTAGGATCCGGAGAAGGTCCAGGCTTTTAACTCTCTGTTGTAAGCATGAATTGGAGGCTGAAGACCTAAACCAAACATGTGAAAGCTGGTGGGGCACTGTCATCTCCTTGCAGCAGGGTGAAGGGTATTCTGTTTTGAATGTTCCCTCTCCTGCCTGTGGCACAGCCAGAGATCCCTTGGTGCTTCCTGGAGCTGTCAGTCTGCTCATCCACTCAGGACGAGAAAATGTAAACCTCCTTTTGTGTGTGTCACTCTTCTCCTCGTCCCCTCTTTGAGAGTGTAAGAGATTTGCAATAGCAACTCTGCCAGGGCTGCTTACTGTTAGTTTTGTAACACCCAAATTCCTGCTTCTTTGGATTTATACTTTTATGGTTATGAAGTTCAGCAGGCTAGATGCAGTTTCACTCTTGAGCCTGGTTAATGACACTGGCATCTCTGCGGTAGTAACAAGAGCTTGCTGTGGAAATGACAGCGCATTTACAGTTGGGAGCAAGGGGCCTGATCCAAAGCCCACTTTAACTGACAGAGCGTTTCTGTTGACCTCACTGTAGAGTAAATTAAGCTCCCAAGTAAACAGCAGCTCCCCTGCAGCAGCAGTCAGCTGTTTTAATGCTGCAGGAGGGATTAGTTACAAGCAAATGGTGTTTCACCACATTCTGGGCTAGCAGCAAATTCTTACATCCCTACAGGAACGGAGAGTGTGCACTTACCGAACGTGTGTCATGAGCAACTGCAGAGATGACAAGTTGTCAAATGGATGTTTGCTGCCTAAATAGGAGGAAGATGGTGAGCATGAGAAAAATGGATGTGTACATATGTGTCCTGGGAGTGCGCAAGCATTCAGTGAGCAGTCGCGGTGGTGTTTTGAGCATCCCAGAGCATTGCAGTGTGCTGTTTGGCTTAATCTTGGTGTGTAACACAAGTTGTGGGTTGTGACCCCTCAGGCAGATGTTTAGAGGTCTGCCATAAACTTGTCAGGACCTTGGATGCTTTAAGGGGGTGTCTGTGTGTGTGTGTGTGGAGAGAAAGGAGGGTGGCCCTGACATCACTGTTAAAGCTAAGCTAGTATGTTCCAAATAGTGGGTCTTGACCACTGCTGGTTCTGCAATGACTCAAAAGAGGTCCCAGGGTGTTTGGGCACAGGTACAGCACTAGCTGCAGTGCGTCTGTAGTGCTACTGGTCCTGTGTGGCGTGTCACTGACCTCTTGGGTTTTTTACAGTGTGACGGTTTGATACTATACTGTAAAAGAGATATTTGAGGAGTCTTGGGCTTCTTGTTGACCTGGATTATTTGTCAGTTTTGGAAGCAGTAAACAGTAAGCGTAGAGGTAAGAATCAGTAGCTGGAACAGTATGTGTTTGTGGGGAGGGAGAAGGGAAAAGCACAAACTTCTTCAGCCAGCTTTGTGCCACTGAATCATGTGGCTGCTTTTCTAGAGGTCTGCAGTAGTTAATTTCTTTCAGGGTAAAAGAGGTGAGAACAGGCTTTAATTACTGGCTGCAAATGTTTAAACCGGCCCGAGAATTGCTAAGTGCATTTAAGGACTGTAGGAGCTCAGCACCTATGGGGTTGGGAGAGAGGGTCAACTTTCTCATTTGGTGCTTGCAGCTGGTTCTTTCTCCCGTCCCAGCCAGAGCCAGGCTGCTGCCCAGGTAGGTCGTGTGAAGGCAGCTGAGCCAGAGGTGGATTGCCGTGTCTAAAAGACTGAGAAATGGTGGTCAACACTACTTGTTCATGTGACATCGCAGGCAGGAGCAGACTCTTGGTTTTCTGGAAACAGACCTGATGAGAAACTAATAGTCCATGGAAAGATCATTTAGGCAGATAAAGTGGGGAATTATAAGCCATATTGATCAGTGTAAGAAGATAAGAATGCTTCCCAGGACACTCGTGCATTTGAGTGAAAGGAAATCACAGAATGATTAGATCTGTCTCAAGAGAGAAAAGGGGGATATTTCTTAAACTTGGGAATGTGATGCAGTAATTACATCTGTAAAGTAGTACAGGAATGCTGTGTGTTAAGGTCTTTTAAATTTAAAGGTTATTATATGATTCAGAGATTTTTATAAGGGTGTTACTAATAGGCTAGTTTAACTGCTGACTCAGACTTTCTAATAAATACTAATTAATATTTCTATAAATCAGTTAATCAGTGGATAAGATTAAGTAAGACACTAGAAAGTATATGTTATTTCTAAACCTAATATAGGTTGAAAGAAAAAATGACTCTGTTCCTGTTTGCAGTTACTTTACATTGGAGTTACTCCTCATTACAAATAAAATTACTCTTGACTTGTTAATGTGAAAGGAGTCACACTGTAGATTTAAGTCTAGTATCTCTGTAGGTGGTATATTTATAGTAAAGAGTGCAGAGTGGCAAATGCTGTTTTGTAATGGGTGGTATGAAGGTGCAGCCCGTAACTAACTCTTCACTGAAGTGAAAGGGAGAGCTATCTAAGCAATAAGTGATGCTTTCTCTCTATGATAATGTTCTTTTCTGGCACGCTTGTAATGTATTTTAAAGCTACAGGCTGGCAAACTGAGACTTGTCTGTGATCAAATGGTAAATACTGTGCAGCCACTGAGGCCTGCATTGAGAACCTCCCTCCACTTACACATTTAATTCATCGCTGTGAAAGTCCCCCAAAATAGGCCTTAGTAAAAGGAGCGATGGGAGATGGTGAATCCAAACAAGAATATGCTTGCACTGTTTGCGGGTGTGATAGTTTCTGCAATTTAAAGCAGCACTGAGGCTGCTCTTCCTTGTGACAAGGATTTTCAGATCAGTTTTCAGCCCACCCTAGAAATGCTATCGGTTGGGGATTCCCCTTTGAGGCCTTATTCACCTTCTCGCTGCATGCTCCCAATTGCTGCACTAAACTAGCGTATCTGTGGGTTTAGCGCCGATGAAAGGCGGTCTGCTGACAGCTCTGAAGACATGTGTTAAATCTACAGCCAGGCATGAGTACCGGAGGCCTCCTCTCTGCTCTGGCTCAGTGCTGACCTGCAGGGTGGCCTCCCATGGGACCAGACTGCTGCTGATTCTTGTTTAATCCTTGGCCTTGCCAGGGCCACTAGCAAAACCACTAATGGGTACCACTTGTAAAGGCTTATTCTGACATGTATCAACAAGTCACCAGCTCCTGTGCAGCTGCTGGTGGTAAGGACTTGCTGTTGCTACCGAGCTGAGCTGCGTTTGTGTCTGTGCTTCAGTGTGGAAGCTGGCAGCGCAAATCCCCCAAGCATCCAGGCTCCCCAGAGGGACAGCTGGGCAACAGCACCAAATAACCAAAATAAAAAGGCAAGAAAACACTGAACTTTCTGCAGCTCTCTAAAGAGACTTGCCCAGAGAAGAAGAGAAGCTCTGCTACTGTGTGTTTTCTGCTGAGGTAACTTTGAGGCAACCTTCAGGCCATCTCTCTCAGGTCTCAAAAGAAAGATGCTCTGCGCTGGGGACAGCAGCACCAGAAAAGGGTTTGTGGGAGAGGTATATATAAAGTGTCTCGGCTAGGTATCTGAAGTAAGGAAAACATTTGAAGTAGAAGAGGGGTAAGAGTGGGAGAGTAAGAAAACGTGAAACAAATTGAGGTTAAAGAAATCCACCCTTAAAATTGTGTGTTAAACAGCCTTGTGTGTCTCTGTCTTTGACCCAAGGAGTATTAAGTACCCATGAGTCCAGCAGCAATAATCTTCTGGGATTTTCTACAAGTAAATTCCCAGCTGGATTGACTCTTTCTATCCTAGTAGTGTTCCTGGCAGCAAGAAATAATGCACAGGGCTGTTTCCAAAGGTGATGCAGCTCCTGAAGCCCATAGCTTTCTGTATCCTGTGCTAGTGGCTATAAGCACACCAGAACCGTTTTAAATATTAAAACGTAGTGATTTGTGTTTGTTTGGGGTAGTTTTTTTTGCACAGCATGTAGTTGCTGTTTTAAAACCTGCACTGTGTTCTGGTATTATGGGGGTAAACTAGGTTTCCTGCAGTCTGAAGGGGAAGGTACCTGGATGTCCGATGCCCATGGGAGATGAAGAGAAAGGGCAGAAATTTGGAATAAAAAAACCTAATTGGAGCTTTGAATGCTACAGGGGGAAGAAAATTAAACTTGCATTTGACTTCCATAATATTCTTTTATGGAGGACTTCAGAGCAAGATGAAAAGGCTTTAACACTGAAGCAGTTCTCTTTTTCTATAGTCAATTTGCTCCCTTCAACAATATTCTTTCTTTGCATCCACCTCACTTAACAGAGGTCAAGTAAAGAAAGAAGTGCAGAAATAATTGAAAAGCACTCCACTGAGGAATAACAAGTGAATATTTTTTTTTTTCCCTGTAGCCAAGACAGAGCTAAGTAATTATTTGTTAGAGCTAGGAATCAACATATAAGCATTAAAGAAAGAAATCACACGTTTTCTTTGAGTCTCCCACCTGCTACGCTTCCCCTATCTCTAGGCAATAGCAAAGACAAGAAAAAGTAGCAAAATTGTGTGCTTGTATTCCACCATCCAGGCACATGGTTGAAGGCTTGATTTTTGGCAGCAGCTGACAACCTTTCCCCTTTGCTTCTACTTTCTTTGTACCTGCTAGTCAGAAAATCTAAAAATGCAGCTGTTGCTTGTCTTTATTACCTGCTGACTATTGTTAGTTTGCCTCTATTGTATTTGTGATGAGGCACCCCCCACTAAGGGGTGACTGAGGTAAGATGAACTGAAATTTTTTGCTTTCTCTGCTGGAGCAGGTCAGCACACATTCAGCATGTTGTCTTGTTGGAAAATACTTGTTTGCTGAAACACAAATTCTTTGTGCTTAATGGTGTTTTTGTAAGAATTTCTGATCACGGAGAGATGGGGAGAGAGAGTACATGGACTATAAATTTCTCCAGAGATGCTAGAGAAATGCTTCAGATGAAGTCAAATGTTCTGATGAAATTAAATGAATTCAGATGTAATTAAATGTTGGAACTCTCTCCTAGTGTTGTCAAGTAGCAGATGCTTAGCAAAGGCTAAAGCAAGAGGGCATGCCAGCCTTTCCCTTGAATACCTTCCTCCTTTCTCGCAAGCTGTTGCTTTGGGTCTTCCTGAGGCAGAAGTTGTTTCTGGGTCACTGTGTTCAAAAACCACTGATGGACTGATTCTTCCTCAACTTGTCCAAGTTTTCTTTAAAATTGGTTACAGGGAATATTTTGTATATCTTACCTGTTTATGATGCTATAAAAATAATAGCCCTGGTTCGGAGAGGAGTTGAAGCCCAGTGTTACTTAGAGCTAGGGGATAATCCCAGCTGACTTTAACAAAATTATCTGCATGCTCAATATTTGGGAGATAATTAAATAATTTGCTGAGTCAGAAGCACTGTGTTGTACCTGTATCAGTGACTTGTAGCTCTGCTATCCAGAAGACAATGTATTTCAAAGTGTTTCTTTACAAGTATTATTCAGGGGAGGTTACGGTCTTTCTCTTAATTTTGTCCAATTATTCCTTCAGTGATGATAATGTATAAGGAAAAAAAGTCATTTATTCCTGCCTCTTTACTTATCAGCTATGGAGAGCTTTTGACTTCCTCTGGGAGTCTGTTTTGCACTCCAATGGGTTTGTTATTGCAAGTCAGTAATTCCCCCCCCCCCGCCCCCAATACCCTCCACTACAGCATCTCATTCTGATCCTGTGTTAGGCTTGCCCAAGTGTCAAGCTAGAAGGACTTATAATAGTGTTTCTCTTGGCTAACACTGGTATAGGAGAACGGAATTTGGCTCATGCTATCTTAAGCGGGGGGACTTTCCTTGAGGAAACAAATACAACAATTCCATGACCAGCATCTCTCAGTTGTGATGGATGGAGTTTTCTGTAATTGGCGGGAGCAGTGGTCTGCTGGGAGCAGTGGTCTGCTGACCTGGGAGTGGCCCCTACCAGCTGCTTCAGTGGGAAATGGCAGAGAACCCTATGGGTGACACTGGTTGAATAAACAGCCTCAGGGAAAGCTCCTCTCTGATAGCTGGAGGTTGGCTCTATGCTGAGATGTGAGGATTTACCACTTCTGTACTTAACAGTATGTTTATTTTGCTTTAATGTTGTTGTCTTCATGGCTGTTCATATATCTTAATTGTCACTTGTAATGGTGGGCTCTATAGGTTAATTGTGCAACAGATTTTTAATCCACTGCCTTTTTCAGTCTCAGCTGATGGCCTTTCATTCACTACTCAATGCTCTTTCCTTAAAAAAAAAAAAAGGCAACAAAAGCAGACAGATCTTTTAAATCATTGTTTTCAAATGAGTTTTTCATTCTCCTACCATGTCAGTATCTTCCTTTGTGAAGTCAAAGGCTAAGATGCAATATTGGCATTACTTTCCAAGCATCTTGCATGTCTCTGTTGTAAAGATCTAGGTACTAAGTTAGTCTCCAGGTATTTTAAGTGCATTAATAGAAGATGTAAATCCAGTTGATGGTGACTGTCCAGACCACAATAAGCCATTAATGAATCTTCTTTTCCGAAGTAGTGTACGTATGAGGTGATTTCCTAAAAACAGGGAGAGCTTGCAACGTATCCTGTAGGTCATTAAACATTCTCAGATGGAAGATGAGAATCTGGAGGGGCAAAAAAAGGAGTGCTGGCTCTGGAGCTCCTTCTTGGGAAATGAACAAATCTGGGGCTTTTTATTATGCTTATTGGAGAGATCTATGTTGCTATTCCTACAGGACAGAAATTCCTTAGTTATCCCAAGCGCAAAACATTAAAGTCTTCACAAGTTGAAAGTAACCACCTCTGACTAGGCACCTTACAGTAAGGCTTCAGTAGGTTTTTCAGAGCGTGGTCATATTGCCCTTCCTTCTACTCCTCTTTTATGTCATTCTTTCAACTTTTACTGCTTTTCAGTCTGAGCCCAGTTCATCATCCTACTACAGTTTGTACCACCCTTTGCTGTAGGCAAAAGGTACAACCTGTCACAGTAAACTACAGCCATCACAAGGCGTGCCTTTTTGGGTAGGTGAACTCTTCTCCAAGATCTTCCCACTTCCTATGGTGGCTCCCTGGGCCCTAAGCAGATTGGCTCTGTATATATATGTAGCATACTTGTGTGTAGTTAATAAGTTATTGGGACCCACCTATGTCCAAGTATTCTCATAACTTTAGATATTGTATGTAGGAAAAAATGCCCTTGTTACTGTTCTGAACTGCAAACAGTGACATAGACAAGGACAGAGAGTGCCAACTCCTCATGCTGAAGAGTTCTTGCCTTGGGTCTATACTAACAAGAATGGAGCATTTTTTTTATTTTTGAAAAACTGCTCCCCTGTCTGTGCACATGATAGTGTGTGTGGGAGGGTTTTGTGGTTGTGGTGTTTTTAACGTTTAGGGAACTTGTTTAAAATTCCTGATCATGGTTTTTATAATACACCTAAATTTAGAGGCCATGCAATGGAGGGTTGCCTTGTCTCATGCCCTGGGGGTTGTCTGCACTGCATGGTGCAGAACTGGGCAGAGGCATTTGAGCTAAGGCCAAGTGACCCAGCTTGGACACCAGGAGCAAGCAAGCTGTGTCATCGGATGCTCTGGCTGTGCCAGTTAAGTCTGTGGTATGGTTCACCCTCTGCTATAACCACTTCCAGGATTCAAGTGCGATGTTCTGCCTGGTACCACTGTGGGCAATAAGGTGGACCAGATCTCGTGGAGTGGCTCAGGGCCCTCTGCCTACTGCTGCATTATGCAGTGTACATGTGCCTGTAGGGAACCGATTTTCATGGGGAATATGTCTTCTTATCTTGTGTATGCTGGCAAAGGGTCAAAAATGCTGTGTAAGCAGAACTATACATATATTTGTGGACCTCCTAGAGCTGGGAAGAAAACATATGCTTGTGCGTGTATGAGAAATGATGCCTTGTTGGTTTTAAAAATAGGTGTTTTATTTCTTTGACTAATTCTAAGGGAAACTTGCTGTATTTCTGTCCCTGCTCACGCTGTCCTGACATATACCCCATACGTGACAGTTTTGTTTAATTCCCTACTTTTACTGAGTGTTTCCCTACTAGTCCTGGACCTAAGAAAACCCAAATGTAGAGCTTTATGTGAAACAGATCTAATGTAAAGGATATAAAGTAACTGTTAAGCAAAAAGTACAGCAATTCAAATTCCTGTAGCATAACTAACACACTTACTGTCAACATGACTGATGCCAATAACATACAGCCAGAAGACAGGCACAGCGCTGAGAGATGCTGGCTGTTAAAAGCTGTGCTCCTGATGAGGAACACATGAGCAGCAAGCTGGTTAACTGCTGGTGCCTGCTCTCTCTGAAGCCCCTCTTTGTTCTTGGCCCTTCCTTCAAAGCTTGTGAGTCACTTCCCCTCTTCCCTGAAGAGAAGCTCTTTAGAAAATGGCATCCCAGGGTGCCGTGTTTATTGACTTTCAGGGACTTTCAGAACAAAATTTTTCCACGTACCTGCAGAGATGTTTTTCCCTAACTGCTGACTCCATAGATTCTCCCTGAGTGTTGAAAGTCAAATTGTTTTTCTTCTGATTTAGGCCTTGTTGAGGATTCAAACCCTGAGGACAAATTTTACTTTTGGAGATGCCGTGAATACCTCTAGAATGTGGCTCCCTTCACTGCTGTAGTGCATGTGGACTGCACAGCAGCAGAATCTCCCCCTCCCCGGCATACCTGTGACAAGGGCAAAGAAGGGTTTGCAGCCACCTCTTCCTACAGGGTAGAGATTGACTTGACTGCTTGGAGGAGGGGATCAGCTATGATGATGGGCAGGCAGATAGGGAGGGCAATGTCACTCCCCCCCTGCCTTTTCAGCTTGCTTTGCCCATGCCCAGTAAAACAGGGACTTACCCAGGAGGCAGTTTGTAGAGTTGAAAGGCTGTATGCCAAGTATTACCCTGCGACTGAATACTCCTGATATCAATTCAAGTCCTCTCAAAATTGTGGTAAGTTATCTGAAGGGTCAGACATGTTTGAGTTTTCTCTTCCTCCCCAGCCCTTTTTTTTTTTTTTTTCCCCCCCTTCTTCTCCAGGGGGGAAAAGGCCCCCAGGAGTGTGCTCCCTTCAGTCCATAAACCCTTAGTAAGGATCTCTGTGAAGTGCTTGATGCTCGCTGCATACCATCAGATGTGAAGTTGTATTGCTTCCATAGTAACCAGTGATGTTATCAACGCAAGACTGACTTCGCTTTAGGAACAAGCAGATGTAGAAACTGCTGTGTGGTCTCTCTAACCCAAGACAGGGTCAGCAACGCTGCCATGCCTCACCCAGTTCCCGTGCTGTAACAGAATCGAACCTTAGCAGTATGGTCTTGGCTAGCTTGTAGCTTATCCACAGACCTTACTGATATATAGACTAGCAGTATGTTAGAGTTGTCTGTGTTTTATTTCCTTTATGCTTGTTTCAAATACTGATGGTGCTCAGGAGCTTTTTGTGTAATAACCACCAAGAGGGTATTGAAAATATCCCTCTGTGTGGGGGAAAATAGAGAATCTGCGACCATGTTTCCCTGGGAAAAGATAATCTATATGTGTTTTCCAGTACTCTCTGCAGTTAAATAGCTTCTCAGTCTGATTCACCAGTATATTAAAGCTGTTCTTTAGCACTCTGAAAGTAAAAAAAAAAAAAAAAAAAAAAAAGCCTTATAGTAGATCAAGTAAATCACTGGAGAGTATCTCCTGGTGTTGGAGGATCTTACGCCTGGTAAGGTTGCCATGGTAGCTCCCATCCCATTCACTTTTCTAGGCCGTCAGCATCAGGGATGCACCCAGTGAAAGATGCAGCACCAGCTTACCTCCTCAGGATTTTCAGCACCTTCAAGGTTGTTTTGGGCCTGTCAGTTGCCCTGACTCTTAGTAGGGACAGATACAGAGCTCAGCTTGACTCTATAATCAAAAATCTTGCTTGAAAGAGACAAATCCAGAAGACATGAATGATTTTTTTTGTTGTTGTTGTTGAATGTTCCTTGACTGAATTAGAGAATTGGGCTAACTTTTTCTAACTATAGGTTTCCATTTTAAATTGCAGTAGAATCATAGAATAGTTTGGGTTGGAAGGGACCTTTAAAGGTCATCTAGTCCAACCCCCCTGCCGTGGGCAGGGACATCTTCAGCTAGACCCGGCTGCTCAGAGCCCCGTCCAACCTGACCTCGAATGTTTCCAGGGATGGGGCATCCACCACCTCTCTGGGCAACCTGTCCCAGGGCTTCACCACCCTCAGCACAAAAAATGTCTTCCTTCTATCCAGTCTAAACCTACCCCCCTTTAGTTTAAAGCCATTCCCCCTTGTCCTGTCGCAACAGGCCCTGCTAAAAAGTTTGCCGCCAACTTTTTTATGAGCCCCCTTGAAGTACTGATAGGCTGCAAGAAGGCCTCCCCGAAGCCTTCTCTTCTCTAGGCTGAACAACCCCAACTCTCTCAGCCTTTCTTCATGGGAGAGGTGTTCCATCCCCCTGAGCATTTTCGTGGCCCTCTTCTGGACCCGCTCCAACAGGTCCGTGTCTTTCTTATGCTGAGGGCTCCAGAGCTGGACGCAGTACTCCAGGTGGGGTCTCACCAGAGCAGAGTAGAGGGGGCAGAATTGCCTCCCTTGACCAGCTGGCCACGCTGCTTTTGATGCAGCCCAGGATACGAGTGGCCTTCTGGGCTGCGAGCGCACATTGCCGGCTCATGTCCAGCTTTTCATCCACCAGGACCCCCAAGTCCTTCTCGGCAGGGCTGCTCTCAATCCCTTCACCCCCCAGCCTGTATTGATACCGGGGGCTGCCCCGACCCACGTGCAGGACCTCGCACTTGGCCTTCTTAAACCTCAGGAGGTTCACATGGGCCCACTTCTCCAGCTTGTCCAGCTCCCTCTGGATGGCATCCCGTCCCTCTGGCATGTCGACCGCACCACTCAGCTTGGTGTCATCTGCAAACTTGCTGAAGGTGCACTCCATCCCACTGTCTATGTCATTGATGAAGATATTAAACAGTACCGGTCCCAATACGGACCCCTGCGGGATGCCACTTGTCACCAATCTCCATCTGGACATTGAGCCGTTGACCACTACCCTCTGGATGTGACCATCTAACCAATTCCTCACCCAATAACTAATCATTAAAAGTGAACTATCGCCCCAGGTTTGAAAGCAATTTAGTTGTATATTTTCACTTCTCAAACTGTGTGCATTTTTCTATATAGAATTAATTTTCATAATGACTGTAGTAAGTCTGAATGCAATTCTGGTGAGGAGGATTAAATTTGATTTGCAGGATTGAGCTCAGTCAGTACTGTATGGAAACAGAACCCAGGTGTTCCTCTTCATTTTGCTCTGTTCTAACAACATTGCTGGTTTTAACTATAAATTTTTAAACACATTGTCTAGTTAATGTGAGTAACATTTCTTGTACACAATGAGTTTACATCATGCAAAGCAACTAAAGGTAACACGTAACAGGTTATGGCATGGCTGAGACCACTATAATATTGGAAGACTAAAGAGTCTTAATGGCACTGTGTAACTTGCATGTAGTAAAAGATCTTCCCACTGTGGGTGGAAATTTGTTTTTCTTTTAAGCAGGCGTATAAAACAACCCTATTCCTATAACAGCATTTTTCCCCCAGACTACGCCCCCCCCCGCCTCCTGGATAAATCCAGGAGACTATCACTTAGAATATTTTTATAAACTAATAAAAAATATTTTTTTAGTTTCTAGAATCAGTCAGTAACAGCCTTCTTCTGCTCATAAAGCTCAGTAAATGACTCCTTTTAGACAGAAAGGATCTTAAATTTTGACCAGGATGCGTGACTGGAAAAGGTGTTAGTAAATTAAAATCTGTGAGAAGCAGCAATGCTTTATTTTTAATGGAGAGAAAATTGTTCTGTAGATGCTTCTCTTCATGCCTTAATTTTGAGCTTTGCAATACTTTATTGGATATGACATTGAAGAATAATCATACCTTTCACTTTCCCTGTATTTTTAAATCAAAGGATGAAGGTGGTGAGTAAGCACCATAGCCATTGTGGCCAGCTGCTCTGGGAGAGGTAACAGCGGATGGTCCTGTTGTTCAAATTGTTAATCCAAGGCACAGCCTATTGCATGCTCTGCAGTGATCACATGGCACTGCTGGGACACGCAGCCAGGAATGGCTTCAACTAGCAGGATCAGCGGCTGTGAGGGCTTTGAGTTGGGTTGTTCACTTGCCGCTGTAACCCCCAGGCTACTTACCTTTCCTCAAACACACACGGCATTTGATTTGAAGTCTTTCTTCTATGTCTGGTGATTTATTTTTTTTCTGCGCAAGACTGCAGACAAAAAAGTCTCAATATTTTTGTTGGGTTTAATATCAATATTTGTAGTTCTTTTTTTTATCTTACCTTGGTGGTAATACAGTCCCCAGACCAGTAAAACCGCCAGCAAAAATATTTCTAACCTTTAGAAAACAACATTCAAAGAACATACAACCTTTTCTGTTTCTGGGAAGAAAGCTGACCATCCCAAACAGCACCTAATGCTATTCCCTCCCCATCTCCCAAAAGCAGGTCCTGAGCAAATGCTGTTTTGACTGGATGCTAAATCCCTTACTATATTTCAATTCACTTGAAGCTTCATTTACTGTTTTAATACAAGTCTAGGTCTTACTGCGACCAACAGTTCCTTGGTATTTGACATTTTTAGTGTGCTTGCCACTCATACAAGGACTGGCCATTTCTTGTCCTTTTGAAGGCCCCAATCTCAGCTGTTCCTCTCCTACATGCAGAGCAAGAAGTGAGAGTTGAGAGGATGAAAGATGGTGTTACGCTGTCTCCTGCGGTCCCTGTATCTGGGGACAGCCAGGAGCTTGCGTGGCTCATAGCATATCAAAGAGCAATTTCAAAGCTGATTGCCGTTCTACTTTCTATGTGCCTGTGGGTCTTTGGAAGCAGATAAGTCATAGCGTAATATATTCAACCACAGTTTTCTGCTTGTCCCCTTGGCACCCCTTTTCACCATCCTGTCTGTTTCCTGGTGGGTAGAGAGGAGAAAAGCATTGTGGTGGGACTGTAGGAGAGTTGAGAATAGGGCCCAGTGTTATCTATACCTCCAAAAGAGCAGCAGAGAGAAGCTGGACATAATTTGATCCTGGATTTGTTTCTGGAGCTGCTGGACTAATGTTCCTCAGACCTTTAATGGTCTGCAGCTATGGCTCTAGCTCTGTGACGACATGTCTGTTTTCCAGGCAGAGTGTCTTTTCTTCCTGGTTGGAACAAACCTCAAGTTTCTAGTGTTCACAATGGCAGTCTTGGTTGCCCGAAACTTCAGATTCAAGCACTGTTAAATCTGAAGAATTCAACATCCAAGAATTACTGCCACCTAGTTTTGTCAGCTGATGCTCTGATTTTTGAAGTCAAGTGTTTTTGTATGTAGACAAAACCAACACTTGTAGTTTTCCAGATGATGTTAAAGCTTACTCTACCATTTCTTGGGACAGCATCCAATTACAGTAAATAGCACAGGGACAAAACTGACTGATACAACCAGGCAGGTATGTTGCCTTAAAATGAGCTAATGGGCTAGCGCTCCTCATCTTCCTTCTACTGCTGAAATTATTTCAAAAGCTAACCAAACCGGGGAATGTTGTAAAATGACCTGAGGAAGGTTAGGGCAGCTAGTAGCTTATCAGAGCATCTCTTGTTGCAAGAAAAAGCTTTTACCATGAAAAAGCTTGATTGTGGGGCAGCTGGAAGTGTTCAGACACACTTTGAATGTGTTCTCTGATTTCATGTCTCCATTTTGAGTGCCTCTATTTTTGGGTGCCAACAGGGTGACATCCTGCATGTCACCGAGTGAGGAATGGCTTGCAGGTCCTGCTTGCTTCCAGGTGGGGTTTCAGGACTTCTCAGCACATTGGGTCCATGTCATCTCAGACTGGTTACCCCCAAGAAATGAGGCACTCAGTGTGATGTTTGGGCATGCTGGCAGAAATACAAACAAGGATTTGAAACTCATGCCAGGGCAGAGGCCCAAGGCAACATCTGTGTGCTTCTCAGCTGTGTCTTAAACTCAGGTTTTCAAGGTTTGGGTGTTTTATAGGTCTGAAAGTAGCATAAGTCTGCTCAGACCTGAAGATTTGAAGTGTAATCTCTAACCAATTAGGAGGGATAGATAAAGGCTGGCCTACTGGGTTCCCTTAATACACTGTTCTTAAGTCCAAAGTTGACTTCATTCATGATCATTCCACAGTTTGAATAACAAATTAAAATTTGTTAACTAACAGCATGTTAATAAGATCATTTACTTGGTATACCTACCTAAAAAAGAAAAGCTAGCAGTACTGGGTTTAGCTTTTTTAATGCATTGAATGGTACACGGATTGAATATTATTGTTTTGGTTAGTCCTATAAAAAGTAATTTTCCAGTTATCTATGTATCCATACACTTACAGTTGGAAAAAAGCCTTAAAACTAATAATTACCACCTCAAGTATGGGTAGCAGGCAAACACCCCAGGCTACCCACCCAGCAGTGCTGCTGACTTGAACTGAAAAATGCATTCTTCTTAGGTTCCCGTTTACCTCCCAAGGATTTGCTTGGGACTGTTCCTCCCTTGCCTGGCACTTGTGTTTTCAGTCTACCTCTGCGTCCTTTCCCTGGATGGCTTTTGTACCTATCAAACAAATCCCTTAGCTGATATGAAGCATATCTTGCTTACTTTATTCTCACCTGCCATCTTTGCCTTTATTTCCTTTGATGTTGTCCTTAATCTAGAATAAATCTTCAAGACTGGCAGTTGTAGTTGCTTGTTGTATACGGAGGAAAATTATGAAACCCATCATAATTAAGACTCAGTGTGTTGCTTTACTAATAGTACAGCTCACTAATCTGCTCAAATTTTGTGTTGATGGGAAAACACATTGGAAGAAGAAGAAATGAAAGTGAAATAAATGTTACATGTGTAAAAGTTTCATGTATTCTAAGGGAAACATAGTAGTAATACTGTTTAATTAGAAGCTCTATTAGGAGAATTAAATTGCTGAAAGAAAGTGTTTCTGATAAAATGCACTGCAGCGTTAAGGGAAATACAAACAAATGTGTGCACGCGTGTTACTCCTTAGATGCTTTCCAGGCTTGTTTTTAATGAGACTTTTGTCTCCCACAGTCACTGCTAATACAGAGAAATTTGGAGCCGCTTCTTCCCTCCCATCATGCTGTGTGTTTGAAATTTGCCAGCTGAGGTGTGGCTCATCATATAATCAATGTTGGCATTTGATTTCCACTCTGATAATCATACAGCTTGCTTTGCTTGACGAGTCCCTCATGTATGTATGTTTGTTTGTTTTATTGCAGTTTCACAAGCTACAAATGAGATCACATGCTGACCAAATCATGCCGGAACAAGTACAAGAGGAGAACCAATGCTTGAATCAGCAAGTTGCCAGTCTGACAGCTGTGTTTATGGCACTGCAGAAAATGGTGAGATCAATACAAGAGTAATAGAGGCTGTTTGAATGTTTGTGCCTTGGAAGCGGGTTAAACCACTATTTGATTTTTATACAGTTGAGGTTTTGTATGGGCACGTTTTCTTCTGCGTGCTTCGGAACATAATTCATTGTGTGACTAACATCGTAATGCTATTTACTTGAATATATTACGAAAAGGTAACCTGGTGTTCTCAGTCATACGTGTTTTTGGAAAGCTGCCAAATGCAGCATTGCTGTAACTGTCTTGCATTGCTGTACCTAGGATAATCCAGAGGGGAGTTGGGAAACTACTGTGGGTTTGGTTTTGTTTCTTTTAAAAGGAGTTGAAGTCTGATACAGTTTCACTCTTTAAAGGGAGATTATTGAGCAGTTATTTAAAATGGGGGAGGCGCTCGACCTTTTCATGGCTGGAGGAGGGGAAAGGCTTTTGTTGTAGGCAATAAGATATCCTCTGCCCTTTGTGACTACTGCTTCAATAAATTGCATTCTGGTAGATTTCACGCAGTAATAGTGTAATACATTTGTTTGGTACAATATAAACCTATGAAAACAGTGTGGCTAAATTCTCAGTAATTGCTTATGGATGCTTATAGTTTTTATACCTCTTGACACGAATGTGAGCTACGAAATGTATGACACCCAGTTGTGCTGCATTAAGTGGCAGTGGTTGTCCCCCCTTCTCCAAAAAAAGACTGCTTTTGGTCAGATTAGTGCATGGGTAGGGTGTGTTGTGTATGGATTCCTTTATCAATAGAATGGTCAATAAGGATGAAATACTGCCAAGTTTACACATGCTTCGATTTTTTTTTTGTAGCCCTGTGCTTGAGGAATCATCGTTAAGTGCAAGTGAAAGATGGGCCTCAGCTCCAAGTGCTGGACCTGGGGTCAGGGTGCATGGCGAGAGGCTGCGGGGCAAGCAGCTGCCCCCGAGCCTTCTATTCTCTGTGACTGGCTATTTTGCATGTGTCCACCCCTCAGTGTCCTCCCTGCTGGCCTCTGTGCTTCTGGAGGGATTTGTCTGCCTTGGTATCTGATCAAAGCCACAGCACAGCTGTGTGAAGGACTGTACCGTGGGAGAAGGGTGCCTCTGTGGGACTCAAAACTGAGGATCTCATCTCCTGTGATCAGTAACACCATCTACCTCTACAGCCGGCTGACGCTTTAAAAAGACCATGGGATAATTTGCCGCAAACTGCAGTTTAGTTGTCCTCAAACTGTTTGTGACTTTGCTCAGTAGTGTCAGCTGGAAAAAGAAATACAGCTTCAAGGCTAGGATCATGAAATGCAGGGAGGAGGAAGAGGAAGCAGTGCTGTTCCTTCTCTTACCAGAGCACTCTGCAGTTGCAGCGTTCACCTAGCATGTAGCATGTGTGGATGAAATTCTGTTAATCTTGGTGAGGGGGATTTGAACCCTATCTCCTAGCCTTGAGAGAGTTTTCTAACTGCCAAGCTGCTATTAGGCATTTTGGGATGAGCTGTTCCATGCTCTTTGCTTAAAATATGCATGCCCTGTTTCTGGGTGAGGATATGTAGCAAGAGGTTGTGGATTCTGTCTTGCTAAATCTCTGGAGACAGAGTACTCTATAGGCAGTTAGTGTTAAGTGCTTTAATATTAAAGTTTTCTGTGTACAGTGGAAGAGCCGAAGGCTGTTATTCATCTGTTCAGCAATCTAGACTCCTGATATTCCTGCAGCTTGTTTGCCTTGTGTCAAACATCCATGAAGACTCCAAAACGGCTGTATTTTCAAGATTTTTTGAAAAGCAGCACTTTCGTGTTGCAACGGAAGATAGAGGTGCCGGTGGGAAACTGACTGCACGTGATCAAGTGCAGCCCTTGGTTACACAGTGTCTTTCTTCCAAAGCTGAGCTCTCAAACTGGGAACTGGAGCGCTGGGTCCTGCTCCTACTTCTCCCACCTCCACACTTTCTCATCTAAGGCATAGCTTAACACATAACTCCTGAAATGTGTGTAGGTCAAGCATTGGCAGCAGGAGGGGAGTCAACTTTGGTCAAATATGTAAGTGCCTGTATTAAAGGCCAGGGCCGGCTTCATCTACCCTAAATTTACTTGCCAAAGAGTTAAGAACCACTTGGTTCTTAGGTGGATGTCTATCCTCCCTCTGTAATCAATGCAGTGGGATTAATCTCTCCTAATTTAAAATTCCTGGAGCTTTCTCTGTCCTCTCATTAGTCATTGGAATGGTAGATGCAGCAAGTCGTTTCACAGATACCTGTTGTAATGTAAGAGGAATCATTCTCTGGAAGGGCTTCCCCTTTGACTGTAGAGGGTGCTTAAATGACCAGAGGGTTCAAGTTAAGTAAGGAGATGTTCATCTCCAGTCTTCCCAGTCCAGTGAGGATAGCTTCTGGAGGAGGTAGCTAAGGATGTTGTCCTCCTAATTTAGGCAGGTACCTTAGATGCTTAAAGTTAGGTTGTGCAAAAACTGCCTTTTGTTTAAAAGTGGGTTAAAACACTTTAATGAGTATAATTTAAAGGATACCTTTTATCTTGGTCTGGACAAGATCAAAGACATCCTGAAATTACATCAGTATCTGTGGAACAAATGAAGTGCTGTTTGTCTCTTTGGAAGCAATAATGCAACTGAAAAACAGTTTTTGAGCCTATTGGCCTGAAGTTTTCTTCCTTTGTTACCAAGTAAAGTAATACTCAGGGTATCGAATCCCACATGAATATTGCTATGCTGCACATACTGGATTTTTGTAGGGTAAGGTAGAAACAAAGAGGCTGATCTTTAAACATATTTATTTTAAAGCAAGGTATGTCTGGCAACCCAGAAAAATGTAGCCATGTAAATGGTAAAAGAACTGTAACAATTTTCTCAAACTTGGTACAAGCTTATTGCATCTGTGTTTGTTAAACAATAAAAAAATCCTCCCTCATTAAAAATGTCTTAAGTACTCCCAGCACCTAAAAATGTTTGTCTCTTTTTTTTTTTTAAAAGGCATTTGCAGTATAAATATGATATTTGCAAAATCAGAGGCTTTTGACTGTATCTGTTTACAAGCATAGTCCTATAGCAGTGTCAGCTGCTGTGTCTCCAGGTTGCATTCACAGTTCATTCGAAGTTGAACCCTCGATGCCCATCAAGTCTGATGTCGCTATGCTTGTTGCATAGCTAGGAAGTGAGAACTCTGATACTGTGCTTGGCTTCTTACTGATAAAATATTTAGATGTTCCAGATAGAGCAAACTAGAGTGCAGAAGAACAATCTGAGCTCCCTCTGTCCTGAGGACGTTGCTGAGGCATGCACACCTGCTTCCTGAGTTTCTGCTAGCAATTGCAAGAAATAAAAGGCAGATATCTGGGCTCCTCTGCCTGGATGGTGTAGTAGCTTTTAAAAAGATTGATTTGCTAATCAAAAGCTGATGCAGAGGCCGTTGGAAAAACATTAGGGCAAAGTACTAATTTCCACTAGTTTTCTGTGTGGGGCCTTCAACTAAAGGAATGAATATTAAAGGAACTGTGATGCCAGTAGCCTTTGCAAATGCATGTGCATGATGTCTTCAAAGATACCTCTGCTCTTCCTTTGCTAGAGAATCTTTTATTTTCCTGCAGGCAGAGCAGTACTTTGTTTGACTCGGGAGCTGGCCAGTGCTTGATGCAGAAGAGAAATCCTATGCTCACTGCATAGTGAAGTACTCCTCACTTCTGCAAGCTGTTGGTCGCTAGCCGCTGTCGCAGAACCAGGACCTGCGCAGGCAGCCTGAAGCAGGAAGGAGGGCTGCTCCCCAGCGCTGAAGCTGTCTCTATGCTGCTCGCGCAGAAGTACGTGAAGTCCCCTTCCACCTTCGGTTGGCCAAAGTGCAGCAGGTTGGCCACTTTCTTGCCAAAGCCCCTGACAGTAGGTCTGTGGTCTGTACGCAGCTCTTCTCTGTGATGCTTGTGCTGCTGCGAAGTGAGCCTCTTGCAAGGCCATGTGGTGCATGTGAAGAATAGATGCAGACGCAGTTTCACATGGAAGGACAATAAAATATCCCTTTCAAAGATCTCAAACTCAGACCCTTAAAAATATTTCCCCAACAAACACCACACTATTGGAAAATATCCCTCAGATGGAGGGCTTATAGTGAGAGAACGGCACCCCTATCATCATCTTATTCGGAGAAGAGATTACAGGGAACCCCATCCTTGCCATGCAAGTCTGCAAATCCCTGCTCCCGGGGGGATCAGCAGCAAGGCAAGGAGACAGGTACTGAGAAATCCATCTCAGCCTTGATATGGACCCTGTGGGGGTTGACGAGTTTTGGGTTAGGCTCACAAGAAGCACCTCCCTGGCATATGTTTGCTAACACTGCAAAACATGAGTGTTGACAAACAGCTGCAAAAATGACTTATCAGCGTGTGTGGAGAAGGGTTTCAGGGGCACTGACAAGGGGAATGTCTGTCTAAGGCAAAATAAATGAGTCTTCTAGGAAGTATGATAAACTGCATTGATGAGTTTTCTGGTGACTAGAGGGGTTTTAGCTAAATGGTATTGTGAAGAGTAAGCTCATAAAAAGATGAAGGTGGGATTTGCCCAGGTACTCTCAAAAGTTAACTTTGAGTCTTCTAGCTGCATCTGAATATGTGATTCAGTGGATAGTCTAACCTTATGGTTCAGAGTCGTGTAAAATAATGTTTTAAACTCTGAAAAGCAATAGAGATGACTAAATTACTTTAAAATATATTTGAGTTTGTTTTAATAAATACATATAATTGAATCGGGGAAAATAATCTTATGAAGCAGTATTTAGAGCAGAATTGCCAAAAAAATCCAGTAATGCCTTAAAGATCAAAGGGAAGTACATTTTAAGTCAACATATCAAAAGTTAGGTTGTTTTTGAGATATAATAAAAACTATTCTTTTACAGGTAAAGGACTATGCCAGGTTAGGATGTTGTACAGTGCATGGTACAATAACCTGTGTTGGCAAAGGTGTTACTGTGCTCTGATGTCACAATGAATGTCATGTTGCAGTATGCTAGATCACTTGGGTCAGTTTTCTGCTAAAAACATGGTGTAGACATCACAGAAGGTCACTTATTGCATACACCTTGATATATGGCAAGAAAACCCATCAGCTCTCTGGAATGGATTTCTCCTGTCCTCGAGGTGGTGCCTCTGGAGAAGTTGATACGGTAACAAGCAAGTTTTATACAATCCTGGCAAAAACATATTGCTTTAGAAAGCCTTATACAGTTTGCATGTTAATTTAAGTACTGAAATAATAATTTGTGTGTTTGTAGCTGGGAAAAGATTGTTGTGGTTTGTTTTTTTTTTTTTTAACTGGAGTTTCATCTTTTCACTTAGGGAAGGAGCATGAAATCTCAGTAAAACTGGTAGGATTTTCATTTGCTGAAGTCCAGGAAATATATAAGCAGTCTTTCTCAGGGTATCCTGTTACTCTAATCAGCCAGAAAAGGACTGGCCATTTCATGAGTAAAAGTGGTTTTTAAGACTTAAATCCCAGGTTGGTTTTGGAGCTTTGTTTCTATTGTAGCTGAGCTAGTTTGCCTTTACTAAATGCTAAGCTAATGTAGGTGCTGCTAAAACTTCTCTGGGTATATTTGAGACATTTTAAGGTTTATTTGCACTTAAATTTGTATTTTGGAGTTTGAAGTCAAACAGTCCTTACAACTGTCATAAACTTTCTTTTGGGATACGGACACGTGGTAGGTTTTCACGGCGCTCATTTAATGGGCTGGGCGTGTGTGTGAGATGCACACTTCTCTGTATTTGCCAGCTAGGACTGAATCTGGGACCGGGAAACAGTCATGAATGTTTAATGCACTGGCAGTTTCATGTATGTAAGGAACTGATGTTTGAGATGAACCTTCAGTAACTGTTCTGTGAATTATCTGTGTATGCTTTCCTTCTGCTATTCTTCTGTGGCATACATTTCTGGGTGCCTATTTCTGCGTCCTCTTGTAATGTGGCAGCGGAATCGCTCTAATGAGAGCAAAGGTGCTGGCAGCCCCTGGGAGTCTCTGCCCAGAGGCATGTTCAACCCTCAAGTTTGCATTTCAGGTTGTTGTGGTTTAACCTGGCAGGCAGCTAAATACCACACAGCTATTCGCTCACTCCCCCCTCCTCGCCCTGAGTGGGATGGGGGAGAGAATGGCGGGGGGGGGGAAGTAAAATTTGCGGGTTGAGATAAAGACAGTTTAATAGGACAGAAAAGGAAAGGAAAATAATAATAATAATGATAAAAGAATATACAAAGCAAGTGATGCACAATGCAACTGCTCACCACCTGCTGACCGATGCCCAGCCAGGTCCTGAGCAGCGGCCCCCCCTTCCCCAGCCAACTCCCCCCAGTTTATGTACTGAGCATGACGTCACAAGGTATGGAATGTCCCTTTGGCCAGTTTGGGTCAGCTGTCCCAGCTGTGCCCCCTCCCAGCTTCTCGCTGGCAGGGCATGAGAAGCTGAAAAGTCCTTGACTAGTGTAAGCACTACTTAGCAACAGCTGAAACATCAGTGCGTTATCAACATTATTCTCATCCTAAATCCAAAACACAGCACTGTACCAGCCTCTAGGAAGAAAATTAACTCTATCCCAGCCGAAACCAGGACACAGGTGAATAGACCTGCACCAGGACAGGGGTGCAGGAGCAAGGCTTGGTCTGTGGCAGTGTCGGGGCTCACAGCCGTAGATTGGAAAAGCAGTAGCACCCTAAAGAAGCTCCTCTTCAAGAGTGCCTAAGGCTTTCCCAAGGGAGAGACCTGAATGGCTGAACAAATCCTTTTCTGCTTTGAGGATAGTCCTGGAGACATCAGTCAGACAAGCTGCTCCCAGCCGGTTAAGTCAACATGGGGTTGGTTTGTGAGCAGTGGGACTCTGAAATGCGTAGATGAGCCAGCTGGCAAGAATGGGACCACAGTTATTGCTAATGTTTTTGTGATGATAGCCTGGATGCAATTAAGTTAAGAGGTGATTTGCAAATGTTTTGTTCAATTTAGCACACCATAACTTAGCTGTCACCACTTTGCACTCCTTGGCTTGGTGAGGTGAGCTTCTACCCCATCTTACCTGACTTTTTTGAGAATGCTAAACTGTCTCCAAAGATTAATACTAATATGCCATAATTACATCTGCTTCTTAATTATTGTTATAAGCAAAATTTACTTGCCCTGTTAAACACACTTGCAAGGATGCTACTGCTTTCTTCCTTCCCAAGGCCGCAGTATTATATATTCATAATGACAAAGCAGAAGCAAGTCTTAGATGCAGATGGTCTCCTATATCTTAACGGGATTGCATCCTGTTTCTGCCATGCCAAATAGAGCACAGTTTAAGACCAGTCTTTAAGAACTAGACACACGCAGCGGTAAGGAAACCTGCAACATAAAACTGTAAGTAGCCGGCAGAACGAGTGACATACAGAGCACATGTCCTCTGTGTCATGAGATGACAAATGCGATCATCTTTAGGACTAAACAAGAGGACACCTGTCACAGAAATGCAATAACTGCATTTTGTTGTGGATTTTTTCCAGCAGCAAAATATTAAAATATTCCAGGAATGTGGCCTGATTTCTAACTGAGATAAGGTACAAATATCATAACAAATGCATACTGGTTACTTAAAACTTTTATTTTGTTGTTATTTTCTTCTAAATTGTGGTTAGAAACTGAAGTCTTCAGCTGCAATTGCAGTGAATGGTAGAAACAAGACATCCCTGGTGTGAAATACTGCAGTGTGCTAAGTGATGCAGGGTAGATCTCACGCTATTGTTTGGATCGCAGTGAAAGACAATACATCCATCTTATGTGTATGTATAAATCCTACTGGTGAGGAACTAAATACTCTAGGGGCCTAACTTTACCCTGTGAAAATTCAGCAGCCCAACCCCACTTTGTAGCTTGTATGCCCTACTGGCAGACACAAATACTTGGATGGAAAATTGGAACCTCTCTGAATTAACAAAAAATCTCCCAGGGAGAAATTAGGCTACAGTCTCAGGAATACTTCTTGGTTTTTGTCTTTCCTCTACAGAGGCTGTAGGTGTAGGCTTGAATTCCTTCATCTGCTACAGTGTTGAGCTGAGCTAATTTGTTACACGTCAAGGCCAGTCAGTCTCTCTCTTCCTCTGCTCTTCTTTCTGCTGATAAGAGAGATGGGAGAACAGCTCAGGGGTAGCTTGGTTACACCCTGCTTCTTGACCAGGGCACATGGTAAAGTTCCAGTCTAGCCCTTTACAAAGAGAAGTAACACTTTATCTCTTTTGGAGGTGGATGGAAAAAGAGGAAAGACAAATCACTTTGATACTGCTAAGCCACAAGCAAGGCAATGGGGACAAGGCAGGAGTTTTTTCATTTGTCTTTTTGAGCAATGATATGAATAAAGCAAGAAGCCAGTAGTTTTTTCCATGATGCTCTGCCTGCCCCCCCCCCACCCCCGCCCTTGCAATGTGGTGTCACTTGCATTTCCCACACTTCTATTTTCTGAGTGCTGTCTTGATGACCTGCTCGGTGCTGGAGTGCTTAATTTTAAAATGAAAGACTGCTCCATGGGTGTTCCTCTTAGCTGTCACATATTCTGGCTGTCGACACAGCCAGACATTGTTGCAGCTGTAACTTTTTTTTAGTGGACCAGTGTCACTGTGATTTATACTTCTGCCTAACTAAGGGATTTGGATTTTAAAATAATCTCATCAGAGGCATCTCAGTTAGTCAATGAAATGTATTTGGCCGTGTTTGATTAGCTGAGACCAGCTCTACGGTGACAAATTTGCCATAGAAGTTGCTCTTGGGTAACTGGAGACCATGAGAGCGTGCTGTATGCAGGCTCCCAGTGCTTTCTGCTCATTTTGCATATTGGAAGGCAAATTTTAGGAAAGGTGAGAAGAGTGATGAGAGCTGCTAGGAATTTTTTAATAAAGTTTTTTGGCAAAACACAGGGTTCTGTCAAGAAACATTTTTGTTCACAGCATGTTATTTTGATGTTGCTGACAGCATTTCCACTTCCAGAACTGGATTACTAAAGATGGAGTGTGTTCATTTTACTGAAAAAAGCTTCTAATTTTCTGATGAATTGGAAGTGTGTACATGCATGTACATGTACATGCATGCACGCGTGCATGCAAGCTGCATTTCCCAGCTAGCTGTAATGAATGCAGTGCTTGTCTGTTTTGTTGTGTGAATCCTTCTTAGTGATATTGGTACTCTCCCTCTTCTATAAAGAAATCTGTAGCCCTGAGGAGGATGCATGAAGAAATACAGGCTTAAGCTTTTAGGATACTGGTCAAAATGCTCCATCTAATCAAATTTCTGACTTTAATGGCAAGCTGATTCTTGCAGTCTGACTTTGTGTCATCCAGTGGCACTGCTTATTGCTGAGAAAGATGACTTAAAATAAGAGAGGGGAGATCAACATTAGTTGAAAAGTATCATTTGAGATCCTGTTGTATTTTTTCATACAATTTCTGAATTCAGTGGCTGCCAAACATTTTAAAGGGGCTTTCATTCATTCATAAAGAAGTACCTTCTGCTCTGAAGCACTGACCAAGCAGGATCTCAGGAACTTCAAATCAAAGACTTCTGCTTGGAAGGAAAGTATTTACCTGGAGTTAGAATGAGTGTGGCTACTACAGTCCTTTCTCTAGGGCTTGGCTTTGTTAATTACAGAGCGCTCTAGCCCCTCTGGAACACGCTGTTCTCACCTTTATTCATGCTGAGTAAGGGGAAGGTGTCTCAATCTGAACTAGGTTTGCTACTGCATGTCTTGCACGATAATTACACAATTAAACTCTCTCTATCATGCATATACTCAAAGAAGTTATTCTGTCTTTGGGGTGAATAATTGCGCACTCTAAATGCTATATATGCATTTGCACATGTGTGTATACATATGGAGGTGGGGAGGAAGAATGGGCAGGCAAAAGATGTAATTATTCAACAGAAGCCTTAGCCTTGCATTATAAATATGGTTCATGACTTAAGGAGCCTGAGGACATAATATATTCATCTTCTGCTTGAATATCTAGTTTTAATCATAGACTTGCCTGAAAGTCCTTACGGAAGATGAGCACTGACATTTAAAGCACTTCTGACGTATACGTTGTCTATGTACAGATACAGTGGGCTCTTGCAGCAAAGGGGCTGAGGACAAGAGGATGCTGAATTGAAACAAAGCCTGTCAGTCTTCTCCGAAGAGGAAAAGTTATTTTCATGCATTAGCAAATGCCTATAGCTAAGGCAAGGACACGTTTAGCATCAAATGTCAAATAATTCAATTGAAAGGATAAAAATTCTTGCAGCATCAGTGTGGGCACTGGGGAATAGGCTGGCAGCAAACATGGATTGTGTTCACGGCCCTGGCACTGGCTTTGGGCGGACTGCTTAATCTCTTCCCGCCCAGCTCCTCTTCTGGTTGTATCTGTTCAGCCTGGTGAGCTTTCCCAAAGAGCAAGCATGCAGTTGTGTAACTGCAGAAGGGAGTCATGAGGCAGCTCTGCCCAGCCTGCTGCCTTCATCTTGGCAGAGAAGGGCATGAAGTTCAGCAGCCATGCACCTTATCCTATACACAGTCATTGTATTCTTAGCTCTGCTAGCCAAGGCAGTGAAATACGTGTGTGAAGTATGTGTAAAGAAGAGTTGTTCAAAATGGCATCCCGTCCCCATTGCTGGAGAGGCAGAACCACTGCAACACAGCATTATGATTATCCAGAGTCTACCACAGTGAGGACTTGATTATGTTATTAGCCTTTAGGCTGTCCTATAATTAAAGATGAATGCTGGGTAAAATTAAGCAACTATTTTGCGGGCTAGGCACCTTTCTTTTCATTGAATCCTTTGTGATAGGCAGCTACAGGAGTCTTACTGTGGTAAAAAAGGTATTTTCTTACCCTTGCAGTTTTGAATTTAATGGTAAAGAGAGGTTTCTGTAATACAGTGCCTGTGAAATACCAGATATAACTTGCCATGATGTCTTATAGACATCAGGCTACATCTTGTAGGTGATCAAGCGATGTCTTGTAGACGCTTACTCACATAGCTCACCTAAACACTTGACTCATTTTACTATTTAACCCAACCCATGGTGTTGCATTGAAGTGGAGCACCTGAGTGAGTGGCTATTTGTGGAATCAGGTGAGTGCTTGCCTCTTCATTGTGAGTACTGGGCTCTTTACCGAGACAAGGCTTTGGCACTCCACTGATAGAGATATGCAGTAACTCCAAATTCTCCCTCTCTAGAAAGAAGAAGGAGATTGTGTGGGGTGCACTGGCTTATGGTAGCTCAGCTCATGAGTAAACATCTTCTCTTTTGCCTTTGGCTGCAGAAAGCCCTGCAAGAGGTTAGACTCTGTAGAGCAGATGAATGCAGATGTCAACGTGTAAGGGAGAAGATAAACTTGCAGAGCAAGAAGCCCAATAAACGAAACTGACAATTTTATATCCAGAGACTTTTCTCTGGAAATTACAGATTTTGTCAGCTAATATATCACCTGTACCTTTCCCTGTGCTGCAGGAGATACATCACACGCTACAGTAGCATGTCATTGTACATACGTTGTCTTCACAGTCTGCGTCTTATGCGTTTGTCATATATTTCAATGGCAAATGATGCACGTTAAGAGCCTCCTCTTGTTTGGGTTACTCTTCAAATTTTTTCAGAGTGAACTAGGGACTCTTTCCTAAAGAAGCTCATAAAAGCTATAGCATAACTGCTCAGTAATGTTGCTGAAGTAAAAGACTGAAATTATTGACGAACAATTACAAATTTCCTTTGAGGGCACAGGCATACTATTAAGCGATGAAACTTGATGAGACAAATGACCTTTACTTCTTCCCAAGAAAAGTGTAACCTCTTTATTTTTTCCCCTATCACTTATGGGGTCAGGAAACGCAACTATAAATCTGTGTGTGTGACACATTTAGTAAATGATTGCTTCAGCACTTCAGTGCTAGAAGAAGCAATAATGTAAGGCCGTGTTGGATTGACAGACCTATATGGCTAGACTCCTGGAGGAACTGTCCTTCCGAGGCGTGCTGTGCTGGGATGTCCTGTTGCTGACAAACTGCCCACAAGCCTGGAATGATGCAATGAGCATATTACCCATATTCAGCATCCTGACAAGCTGCGGGGCAGTATGGGAATGCAATGCCAGGCCAAGCCCACTGCCTTCTAGCAGCACCTGTAAGTTGTTCTGCCAGCCAACAGAAACCGGGGTACCAACAGACCAGGGTAGGTTTTGCTTTATTTCAGTATTCCCTTTTACATGCTGTGCTGAGTCCTGTAAGCTAGGAGAACTGGCATAGCTGCTGCAGGAGGACATGCACGCAGTTTTCCTCTCCTACAAAAAGAAATTGCATTTCTAGTAGGAGGGATTTCAGCAGCTACTATGTGCTTTGTGTTCAATTTTTATTTAAAACCTCACGCTTTCTATTATTGTTTCTAGTTTAATATATTTAAATAAGGAGCATTAAAACAGTTGAGCTAAAAGGGAAAATAAAAGCCAGTGGTACAGATTTTGCCTTCTTGAGGGTTTTAGCACTAAATAAACTTTTCTTCCTGCCCTGTAAAGCAGATGCTGAAGCTGTAACTAAAATTCAGACAACTTTCCCCCCACTGTGGACAGAGCTCTGCTTTCTTAGCACGGAGTTTCTTCTACAGCTTGCAAGTCTTCCCATGTCGTGTATCTTGATAGTTAAGGACTAGTTTCGAGGCAGTTCCTCTATTAGCTTGCCTTTGCTGAGCATCTGTAGATCAGAGGTAAGAGCGAGCCATATTTAGGCAAAATACAGAGCCAACAGGAAAGTGCCCCTTTTTTTTTCTGTGGCAGAGCCTCTGTCTATACTAATAAATACGTTTCTGAGCCTACTTTTGGTAAATAAGAGGTGAAGAGGACAATGATGCCTAATTGTTGGAGGAGTGGTGGGATATCTGAAGAATAATCTCAGTTCTTCCCCTGGCCCATGCCTCCGTAACCATATCTGGGATAGTTTATGAAATGGGAAGGAAGGGTCTCCCTTTTGTGCACTTTGGGATCTACAGATAAGGAGTGCTTCATAACAGGAAAATGGTATTGTCAGATGTTGCTTGAAGTCTGGGCAGATGCCAACTGAACCGCTAATACAAAGACATCTTTCTCCAGACATGTAGACAGCTGGGCGCGTGTTTGGTATTACAGGTATGCCCTTAATTGAGGGATAGGAAGCTCCTAGACAGAGTTGGTATTAACTGTCAATGTGGTGACTGACACCTTGGCTCAAAGGAAGATAAAAGATACTGCACTGCAGAGTGCAAAAAGGGGGTAACGAGGGTTTCTCTTTGAGCCTATAGAGCTGATTAAGCTAGTCTCACCGGACAATATGCACTAGGACAGGTCATAAAATGTGTTACTAAAGCTGATTACATGTCTGATCATGCCAGGATTTTTCCTGTTGTGGCCAGATGCTAGTCTGTGAGGAAGTAAGTCAGCATTACACTGAAAGTGGTCATCCGCTGTTGGCTTGTGAAATTAAGAGAGTTACTGTCAGAGATGTTATCCAAAATAGCATCAATAGTTTGATATGAAACCGAGCTTGCTTTTATGCTGTGCTATGTTATGTTAATCCCAGTAATATTTTTTTACGCTGCTGCTACCAGTACTGCTTTCTGTTAGTAACTAGGCTACTTTCCGCACAGTTGTGTGTTATTTGTATAGCACCATGGGGATGTCTTTGATAAGGACTGAGCCCAGAGCAGTTCATGGGCTCTAGTGTCATGGGGGATTTTCCATAGATGATTTTTGTGGAGATTGCTTCAAGCTCTTGATCACTGTTTCTATACCAGTGCTACAGAACCTTGCCAGGAGACCATAAAAGAAAACTGCACTTAACTGAAATGAGTGGTTTCAGCTGAACTGTAAAATTCTGATGCTTTGGAAAGGTATGGAAGTAGACCCATGCAGTTGGCTCTCACCTTGTGCTCCTTTTGCAGGTGGGCCTGTACCCAGCACATTTGTGGAGCTGTCTCCCCTGTGTAAGCCACATCCTGCGCAGTGGCTTGGCTTGGTCTTTATCCTAACCGGCACCATCTGGTGCATTGGGTCAGGCTTAGAAGGTGTAAGTGACCTGGGATCCTTGTTTTCCTTCTTTTCAGCCTAGTATGTTGGCACTTTGCTGTCACCTGTACGTCCATCTTGTCACCTGGGGTACTGCACACTGGGAGAAAAGAGGCTTCAGAGATCTGTTAGAAGCTAGAGAAAGAATAATTTTTAGTAATTAATTCTTAATAATAAAAGTCACTCTTTAATTGAAGTAACGAAATAATATGTTACTTCATCTTCGTATGCCTGTACCATATAGAACCTAACTTAAAGCTAATCAGTCAACCAGCCATCCCCTCCTACCACTGCCAGGACAGAATAGTGACCCGTGAATGCATGGAGCACAGTTAAGATTAGTGCTCCCTCGCTGGCTTCTCTGAAATGAGGGACTCCGACTACGTCCCTGCAGATATCAGTGCAACTTTTAGTTAAGACTGTTCTTTATTCATTGGATAATTTCCATATACTTTCTGCTCATTTAACTTCTACATCTTGAATGGATATGTGCCAGCTCCTGGGCAGGCGTCTGTGGGTGAATTTTTTTCTTCATTAGTTGCTGAGATAGTATAGAGGCTTAAATGGAAAAAGTGCCCCTCGAGCCAGGTGGGGAAGGGTTGGAGAGTTTAAGATTTGGACCTGGTTCTGAATTTTGCAGCTGAGCCTGAAAGACAAGAGCAGCCAGCTTACTTGTGACTATTTGCCAGCATTGGGCAGTGGTTTGTGTGCAGCACCAATTGCCATTTCTCATCTTGCCTAACGTTGAGTTTTGTAGAGCAGTATAAGAGCTCCCCATGTGCTAGTTGTGACATATCTGCAGCACTGGAGTTCTCACTTTCTGATTTTTCTGCTGCTTCTCTTGAAAACAAATGTGTGTCAGGAATTTAATGACTTTGAGAGACTTCAGCATAACTCTGTTATGCACATCACTGGAAAAGAAAATGTCTTCAAGTTTTTACTCGGAATGAAACACTTTTACGCTTGAATCTCCTAAATAGAAAATGTTTTCCCTTTACATCCATATTCCCTTTTTCTTCCTCTTGCCAGATGCCACAAAAGTACAAGCTCAGAGTAACAGGTATTTTGTTGGACAGCAAACATGTTTTCTAGCTGGACTTGGCCCTGAGCTCAAACATCAAATCCACGCACTCTCAGCGGGGGTAGAGTGGAGGGTTCAGGTTTGGATCTAACTTTGAAATCCAGCCCCTGTATTAATGAAAGAATTCTAATTCTTTCAAGCTTTCAGCTTAATTTTGGTCTCAAGTCTTGCTCAAAGGAGAAATTTTCAGGTTGCCAAAGGCTGTGGGGTACTTCTGCGACACGGACAGTAGACTGCATGTGAGCAACTTGCACAGAAATGTGCAAGTGTGGGAGTGAGGCATCTCTGGAGATACTCATGGTCTCTTTTATCTTCCTGTGGTGTGCTGTCGTTTGCAACTTCTGGTCTCTTGTACCTGAGGTCTTAGTTTTTCATAAGTAGTTACCTAGGATTTTGTAGTCCGGTGAAGTACTGGGATGGGTATTATGGGCTTTCTGGACCTCCTCATTTCCATTGTGTTGCCTAGAAAGCTAAATATATATGGCTAAAGAGATTACGGGCACTTTGATATAAATAGCTGTGAGATCTGCTGTCCTTTTTATCTGCTAGTTACTGATGAGACCCCACAAGCACATTCCAGGTTTCTAGCCTAGTTCTCAGGAGGTTCATGCTGATGCTGCATCACAGGGTTGCTGTCTTCACCTCAGTATCTCTGGACCTCAGCATTTATAAAAGCACCTGAGTAAACCCTCCTTTATATATCAAAAGCTGTTGCGGGAAGGGATGCCCACAAGAGCATGGGATATACTATGATGATACGGCGATAGGCAGAGCTGTTTGCATACCTAGGGCAGATGATCAGACATATGGGGCCTCATTCCTTTCTCTGTTAAGACTTGATCCACAGGCTTTTGAATTCCTTCTGGATTTGCCTTAATGCAACTCCATCATAGCAGAGTGCTTGGGATGAGGGAAAAACCAGCCTGTGGCAATCGGGGATGGGTAGGAGAAGGTGATGACGAAATATCACCCTTCTAGTCTTCCTATAGCTCCTGCTACCATAGTTGTCATTAGTTAAACCACTTGCTCCACTGCAATGAGCAACTGCAACTAACGGGTAGGTGACCCTGCTCCTGGCCAGACAATATTGCCAACACTAGTGGAGAAGAGTCTCCGCTGTAATTCTTGCAACTTTTCTGAAGTCTTGAGAAGCTGTATGTTTTGTCATTTCCGGGTATTTTATGTATCATTCTTTGGCTCTGAGAGGAACTAAAAATGAAGTGATATGATATTCCCTTTGTGTCTGTACACGTGTTACATGTATGTGCATTATAATAGTGTGGTTTCCTTGAGGATATATGGCTTGTAAAACTGCACTGCATATCTGTTCCCCTCCCTGGCGTATTAATCGCTTTCAGGAAAATATAAGAGCTAGGCATTTAAAAAATAGCTGTGTTGCTTTCCGCTTATATTGCAGCCTACTCATTCCTATCCTTTATTTTCATTGCTTCTATATTTAGCTTACAGGTCTGTCCTGGGTCATGCTGATATAACTGATGTAGGAATTTGGCCACTTAGGTGACAGTTATACCTATATTTAGAAAATTCTTCTAATGACTCTGATGCCCCATTAAATACCGCTTTCCTTACAGTGATGCTTACTTAAAGAATAGAATATTAATAAGCATCAAGAATTGACATCCATACTGCAATTAAAATAATTGCTTAATTAAGAGGATAATTTAATGCTTACTAACAACATTTGTAACCATGCAATGCAAAATAAGATTTGTTTGCATCTCATTGGTATAGGCCTAGACCCAAGCTCCAGAACTGAATATGTGTTAATTATAAAAAAATTTTTTTTCTAAAAGTTGTAATCAAATAAACTAAGGGTCAAAGAAAGTTTGTGGACCATATACCAAGTTTTAAGAGTACTTGACTTGGCCATGGTTGTGTATAGCAACTAAACAAAATCTTCCAGCCTCTGCTAACTTTATATTCTCATTCAAAATGAAAGGAAAAGTAATGATGAATGAGCTGAGCAGTCATCTTCACTAAGACTTTGGAACTGGATCTGTTGCACGTTGCTTTAGAAGAATTTAGCAGTGATGCATTTTTTTTAAATAAGTCAGAAAACTTTTGATGCTTTGGCCATTGTGCCATGGATTTTTTTCAACGTGTACTATATGAAATCTTAGCTGCACGTTCTCCTTGATATAACTAAGTAGAACAGATTGGAATAGAAGCATAATATCAAAGCAGCATGTTGCTCTTCTAAACAAATCTGGATTTTATTTTTTTTTTGGCTTCTCTGCAGCAGGCTCTTTTCTCTGCTTCATGATATTTTGTCCTGTTTAGTCATATGCTGTCATATGCTTACTGCCATGTATGTGTAAATTATTGTGGAGCAGTTGCATTGTGAGAACTGATTTGCTGCTTGCCCAAAACATAAGAATTGACATCATGTGAGGTTTTTAGCTTGCCAGTACTGAACAGTGAACATCCTTTCTCTTTCACTGAGGGTGTGATGACATTGTCAGTCCCAATCATTATCTGGAAGGTGACCCTTCCTTTAGTGTCTGCCACTCCTTTCTCATTAAGGTTCTTTCAGCTAGATATCTTTGGGTAACTATGTAAACATATTAGGGCTTCCTTTTTACGTAAGGGGGGCATGAAGAGGGAGTGCTGTAATTTTTTGCAAGATTATATAATTTTATCTTAAAATCACAAGTCCACCACAGATGAAAGATTTCACTAGTGATTTTTGATAACACGCTGGTTAAATAAGAGTCTAGAAAAAGTCTTGAAGCTATCCTCTATCAAAAATAAGGATGCAAGTGACTATATGTAGGCTGGATATATGGTAATCTTTGGGATCATTTTCTATTCTTTTCTGTTCTGGGCATCCCCTTGAAGACTAAAGGGGAAAGTGATTAAGGAGACATGGTGAAAATACCAGAATTGTTTTTGATCATTCAGTAGGTGGCAGCTTTGCCTGAAGCTGGCACTGAACCAGTGCCACAACATGATGTCATATTTTGGCCAAGGTCTGGCTTTTTGAAATTACCTCTGATTGCTTGGATTAACTTTATACAGATTCAAATGGGTACAGTATTCTTTTACATGGACCATTTTTAGCTGACCTTCAAGGAACCCCTTCATCAAGTCTGTCCTTATCACACACTTGATTAGCTACACTTAACTGTGAAACTATACAAGCGAATAATCCCATTTTAAAAAATGGAAAAGGAAAGAGAGGAGGGAGGAAATAAAGGGCAAGGAGAAGAAAGGCAGAACCGAAGAACTCCCCAAATCTAGCATTTTCCCCACAGTGCATTTTGGTCCTTGAAGGAAAAACAAGGATTCAGACCCAAGAGGGACTCAGCTTTGCAGCGCCTGAAGCAGAGTAGGAGTTGGTGTGAGCATCCTCCTCAGCTAGGCGCTACAACTCAAGCAGCAGCTGGAAAGCAGCAGTCTAGTTAGTGCCCAGAGAGCCCATTGAGAGGGGTAGTGAGGATGGGTGTCTGAGGAAAGCTTCCTGCTTTCAGCTTGCCTGAGGAAGTTTCAAAATACTGGCTTATCCCTTTGCTTCTACCTCATTCCCAACGTGGCTGCCATGCGTCTATGCCTGTCCTTACTTACTGCCTTCTCAGTGATCCCTTAGCTTTCTTTGTAACTCAAACGTCACGCCTTGGTCACTCTTTCTCCTGGTTCTAAAAATGCTGAGTAATGTGGGCTGTTTTGGTATGGTATCCCCTTTCTGTTTCGTAATTCCATGACTTCCAGCTTCAAAAATAGTTTCCCCTCACTGACTTGAGCTAATATAATAAATGTAAGCGGTTGAATCATCCTGAAAGGGCATTGTTGGGTGGCTTTTTTTCATGAATCATTTTCACTGGCTTCTTTGAAAATTGCAATTTTTGAGCATTAAAAATTAATTAAGGGAGAGGAGGGGAACACCCTTGTGTGCATTGTGCCTTTATGAGATTATCTGATATTTGAGAAGTAGAATTAAAAATCATATGGAGCCATGCAAAATGATGTTTTCTTCATAAAAATGTCCTCAAGTGGAAAGTATAAAGAAAATACAGCAGAAACTTCCATAAATTAAAGAACTTATAACATGGCACAAAGCCTCTCTTTGTATAAGTATACAACTGTCTTCTGTGGTAGAGAAATATGAAGAGCCTGAATCCTGACTGGCATAAATCAGCCCACATCTATTGAAGGCAAGAAGCTGTTTCCCATGGAGGGGCGGGGGGAAAGGATCTGTAATGCATAGTCTATATCCCCATTTAGTGTTTCTGAGTTTTTTCCAAAGATGTGACTGTGAAACACATGTAGACCAACCAACTCTAAAAGCTGAACAGAGTGGATGACCTTAGTCTTCAAATATCCTCAGTGGCCAGAGGATCCTTGCTTTAAATTTCATACCTTGAGTTTACAATGTTTTCATTGCCTGCGTATTTACAAGAAGTGGATTAAAGGAAAACCCTTCCCAAGTGTTTGTTGTTGTTATTTGAGTCTGCTGAGTAATGCTCTTTGCATGTGTGTTTTACTTTGTGGGACAGTTTTTCCCCATAGACTTATACGCTTTTTTGGACAGAGGTTTAATTGTGAGACAGCTGGGCTGATTATAGATCAATTCTTTTAGTTAATCTGAAAGAGAAGTAAGCTGGACTTTCAGTTATAGAATTACATATGGTTTAATTCAGTGGGGGGAAAAAATGTGAAGTTTTATATAATCCTGGCTGGCTAATATTTAACAATATTTATTATTGAGTGCCTGAAGGCATAGCTGTTTCTGCATTATGTGACTTGGAGTTGTTGTTCCCTTTGGTGGGAACCATGAAGTTATGCTCTGTAGCAGGTTACCTCTAAAAGATGAACTATGGTTCAAGCTTGCAAGCGGAGAGATTAAGGCACTGATATTTGTCAGAAAGGAAACAGTCTAATTTAGTCCAGATAACAGTGGGACAGCTTTTGTTTTCTAGGATTAAATGGAGGGGAGTGGTGTGTCAAGATCCCCCCAACAAAACTATTTATAGGGTGTTTTTAATACTTTTTTTCATTAGAAGCTAGCTGGACCATTCAAAAATCAAGTTTCTTCTTCCCTCCGCACCTCTAAGTTTGGTATTTTGATCATGTTTTTCTCTTCCTTTTTCTGCCACTCAATTTTTTTTTTTTTTTTTTGGGGGGGGGAAATGGAGGAAAAGAGACAGCCTGTAGGTAGAGGTAAAAGGTTTATTTTAAAACTAAACCCAGGGTTTATTTCCTGTTTTAAGATGGTAGTATTTCAAAACGTCATATGAAATTTTATCAAAGAAACTCTTCACACAGTACTTTGCTTTGGATTGGTTTTAAATATTATTTATGAATACAAATTGTTCTTTGAAGGGTTGTAGCAGAAATTTTGTGGTGGCTTTTGTGAAGCAAGTCTGACAGTTCCTTGCCTCTGGGAAACAGATACCAAGTGGTGAATGTCTTTGCCTAGTTTTTTGAGATCCACATCTTCTCTTTTTCACCACCTGTTTATCTTTCTGATCTGTGACCAAAAAAACCCCCAATCCTAATCCTTTTTCTTATTGGCATAGCAGAGCAGAATCTGATTTTTTTTAAAGCAGTCAGATATAAATTATGCATTGTTATTAAACAGTAATCAAATGATTCAAATGCAATTTAATTTTTAAATTAAATTATTTTAAAGCATGCTTTAACTGCACTGATTTAATAAAATGCTACTTTCTGCTGCTCTTTTATCAAGAACTTTATTCACAATGTTGAATATTTTATGGTGCCAGGGGCATCATATGATCTCTGATATTGCCAACGTGATAAAATAAAGTCTCTACTGTAATTTCTTCACACAGTAGGATGGAAAACTATCTGGCCATTTGTTAAATAGGAACATACTGCTTTGAAAATGCAAATGAATAAAATAACATTAGCATTAGAAAATACAGTAACATTATATCAGATAACAGCCAAGGAATTATCTGATGTATTACATAGACGGTTTGCATTTAATTCAATTGCTTATGAATCTTCTTTCCTTACTGGTGGATTCTGATACCGATCTCTGCTCTGGTGTCTGGATGAGTGCTGTGTTACTGGAGTCCAGTGCAGCTAATATCCCTCTAATTTGCCCTGTAATAGCAGTGGGTCTTGGTTTAGCTGCTGAACCAGTTGAGTTGTGTGCACTCATGAATATCGCCCTCAGTTAAATCATGTATTATTCTTCATACACTGTTCAAATATATGACCAATCTGTGTGTGTGTGTAAATATGGATAGTGGAGGTCTATGTAAGGTCTGCTCATATGGACTATACCAGTAGTGGCCAGCTCATTAAACCACCCAGAGGTGTCATGGTGCTGGTTGAGTGGCACTGTCTGCTGACCTAAGATACATATTTTCTTGAATTTGGAGGAATTAGCAGAGGTAGGCTTTCCTCTGCTTTTTGGGGTGCTCCTGGGCAAGGTGGCTGCAAATGCCTGCTTCAGGATGGGGACACCAGCAGGGTGACAGATTCCCATTTGATGTGTGAATCATTTTGGGCCAGGCAGCACCCTGCAGGCTGTGGCATGCTGCAGCCAGGATTGTGCCGAGTGCCCAGGCAAGGGTGCTGTGTGCAGCTCAGCCATTCTCATGGCTCCTCTTGATCTCTTTTAGTCCACTACAGCCATGAGGTAATAAAACAGCACTTCACTCGTACCAAATGAGCAGCTTGAATATAAAGCTGTGAATAGGGTTTAAATAGGCAGAAAATCCTGCTTAGGTTGCAGTAGAAGCTTCGTTGCTGCAGTACTTCTGAGGTAGCCTTGGGGAAGTGGAAAGATGTTTGCTTTCCGGCTTTGTTGGCCCCAGTGCTTTTCTTTCAGGGGACAAGTCTTTTGAAAAATGCAAACAGATGGTATGGTCTGTGATCACCTAGTCCTTTTAAAAAATCAAGTCCATGGTTGACACCTTTTATGTGGAGATTGCTATGAAAGGGTTAAATGTTTGCAATGATCTGCTGCATTGTAACTCCATAACTACTACCATTACATCCTATTTTAAGTTTTAGGAAATGAGGCTGCTATCTCAGATGCTGTGGTTGCCAATTTCCTGATGCTTGCTGTTTCCAGCCGCTCACGTCTTCATCTTGTCATCTGCTTCTGGTTACTTGGACCACCTTCTTGTAAAATATTACAAAATTAATAGCTGCTGTTGCTGCCAGTAGTGCTGGGAGATTTTTGTACAGGTCCTGCCTTAAAAATTCAAGAAGACATGAAAGTTGCCCTTACTGTACTATGATGGTATGTCCTGAATCGCACTGGGCACAAGGAAAGGCTGTTACTAGTCAGTCTAATGAAAAATTTTGAGTAAGTTTCACTTAGTAGTTTTTCATCCCTACCAGCTCAGTAGTTCTTCTGTGGCAATTACGTTTTTTGTATTTCAGACTTATCCCAGGACACTTCTCTTCTAATATCTTTCTTGTTGAACAAGCTACGCTTTCTAGTGAATTCAGGCTATGCATTTCAGAATTTTTAAAAATACTTATTCATATCCGTCTAGCTCAACAATGAGATATTTTAGGCTGGGATGGAAGAAT
Organism: Aptenodytes patagonicus; assembly: GCF_965638725.1. Classification (NCBI taxonomy): domain Eukaryota; kingdom Metazoa; phylum Chordata; class Aves; order Sphenisciformes; family Spheniscidae; genus Aptenodytes; species Aptenodytes patagonicus. The sequence continues at coordinate 76,608,833 of NC_134949.1, read as the reverse complement.
TGTTTAAAAAGTAAAAATGTTTCATTTAGAAGGATTTTTAAAAATGAAACTTTTTTTTGTGTGAAAAGAACATTTTTTTAATTGAAACTGGGCAAAAAGTTTTGAAGAACGTGAAAATTAAATGCGACTTTTGGTTTCAGACTGAACAAACTATTTCAGTCAACAATGAAGACTTCCCTCCCTTTTGATTCTGCTTTTGAGCCACTCTTTTCCTCCTGTACTTTCCTTTGCATATCTCTACTCCAAGCTGAATTTTGCTTCTCCCTTAATACAAAGTGGCCATAAAGCTGACTTAGAGTATTTCTTGATGTTCAGTGTAACTCATTCATGTGCTTCCATCTGTTTTATGCCATTTAGACGATGTGAAACAGCCAGTGCATTGCAGCGAATCTGGTCCATGCAACTGTGTTGAATAACAAACGAGACCTCATCGGAGGAATCCATCTAGGCTGCTTGTCTTACAAAATACCATAATGGTCACAAACGAACAACATTTTCTAAAGATGTGGTAGAGAGAAAGCCAAATCCTGAATGGAAATGTTTCTTTTGAGAGGGAGAAGAAGCTTTCTCCTTGCCGCTTACCAAAAGGCAGTGTTTCAGGGGATGCGATAGATGAAGCCTCTTGGAGATAAATCTTCCACTTTTACCTGACTGGTGTCTGCTGCCCAGGGGATAACTGAATGGGATGTGGGAACAGCAGCAGGGCAAAAGGTGCTAGAGACCAATAAAAGCTTCCTTCCATGTTGGAGGGTGCTAAAAGGGAGGAATCTCCCAGGAAACAGAAAGCAAAGCAGAAAAGGGACAATGTACACCTCCAGCTGCTGCTTTTTTTTGTTGTTTTTGTTTTCCCGATAAGCTCTTCTCCCTCCAATCTTATTGAGGACTTTCCATTGATCTTTTCCCATTCCTCAACATATATGTCAAAAGCCTAGGGCACTTGGCTTGCAAAATGGACTTTGTGATATGATCAAATACTGTAATCTTTTTAGCATCAACTCTCTTTGGAGGCTACCAGTTCATCTGATTTACAAGGAAGGGAATGCCCATGAAATTTACCCTGTGAGCAGTAGCATCTCTGACTTTGATTCATCTCCTGGCAGTTCAACTTCAGCCAGTGTTTCATTTTTACTACTTCCATGTAGAATAACTTGTCTCTCTTCTGATTCCTGAGCTGACTGATATGTTGAAGATGACAGTAAAATCATGTTTTAAAGAAAGCAATGGGAAAATATGGCTGCAAATCCTAGAGAGTGTTTGAAGAGATGAGGGCATCGCTCCACTGTTAGAAATGAAAGAACTTAAAGCTGGTAAGTGTAACAATAATTAGCATGACCTTCATCAAACAAGTTATTGTGATGGCAACTGGACTTACTTTACATCAAGTGTAATTTAGTTTAAAGAAGTAGCATTAGGCACTATTACTGCTGCTGCTTTATTAGCAGGAGGGAAACCAACAGCTTCAAATAGTTAATTTTGGGTAAGGATCCAATAAACATGAAACTATTCCAAATGTCTCTCTGGTCTAGAAATGAGGCTGGATCAGAAATTTATAGCCAGGAATGCAATCCTCCTCCAGAGGAGGAGCAGACACAGGAATCGAAGCCAAGTGGTTCTGAGCACTGACCTGAGCCCTGGCATGCACTCAGTCAAGCTTCTGAATGGATTTCATGATAGGTACTGAGCTATTTGTTTTAAAGATGATACCCTTTTAGACTAATATGTGTCCTTCCTCCTTGGGTGGTTGTGGGTGGTGTTTTTAGGGTTGGTCTGTTTGGTTGTGTGTGGGTTGTGTTTCGTTTTGTGGGTGGGTTTTTTTTTTTTTTGGAAATTCAGAGATAAAGTTACAGTGATAAACACTCTTATGGTCTGGATAATAGTGTAATGTGTATTTTGTTGCTAGTAAAGCTACAGCAGTAATAACCACGACAAAATTCAGTATTATGTCTCAGTAAGCTAATGCATAATGAAAGTGTGCCTGAGTTTGGTAAGTTGTCGCTTTGCCTACCTATGCCTGCCTTGGAGCTTTGCTACCTGAAGACATCTCTGCAGAGGACCCCTGGCTAACCAGAAGACCTGGTCTTGAATCCAGTAGTGCTCTCAGTACAGGCCTGGCCTTACGGTTCCCATAACACCGCTGTTGCCTTTGTGACTAACTTCTGAAAGCTGTTCGTATATATAATGTCTCCAGAGAAACTCTTCATTTTTCCTGGGATGGTGTGGTCACAAGGAAAAGTTAGAGTCAGTTTTCAGCTCCTTGCTTCCAGGTTTTATTTAGAAGTGCCCAGAGGAGATGAGGGGGGCTTATGGCTGTTGTCACATCTGTGTATTGAAAACTCCTCTTCCCCATACAGTGAGTTCTCCTTTGGACTCCTATTTAAAACACTTGTCTCCAAGATGATCCATTCCTTGAGTTGTAAAAGTTGTGACACTGTGAGAGATAGAAAGCCTGATGGACTGCTAGAAGACGTACGTTTGGCACAGTCTTATGGATTCCAAGGAAGACTTTATTTCCTTAACACCTAGTTTAAATAGCAGCAACATTGCCATCACCATTGCCAGACTGTTTTATATCTGCTCCTTATACAGTGGGTCTCTGCATCTATGAAGTAGACTGTTCCCAAAGAGCGTCTGTCTTTTGTAGGTAGTCCTGTGGCCACAGTTATGGTATTATCTGAGCCCTGCACTGCCCTGAAAGAATATAACCCCATGGTATTCCTCTGGGGTAGGAAGTACAGTTACTGCTATTTTATAGATGAGGCTGAGAACTGGCTATGCTGCAGAATAAAGATGTGATGTGCTATGGTGTTAATTGTACCAGGCTCACGAGGGTGAGAATAGCTTGTGCTGGCAAGCAGTGCACAGACCCTCTGTGGGCCCTGGGTAGATTGTGTGTATTATAGGCCATACCAGCTGCGTGTGATAGTCTGTGCCAGCTGCCATCACTACTATAGTTACGCAGGGGAGTTCGAGTAAGCAGGCAACGACCTACACTGTCATTCTGCTCTTCGGATATAGCCAAAGTGACGTGCCCAAGGTCATGAAGAGAGCCGGTGTTGGGGAAGTGAATTGGGCTGGGGAATTGGGAATAACGCTGTTACCTCTGAACCGCTCTCAGAAAAGCAGTTTTCTCTCTGATGGGAGAATTATTAAATGTGCCAGTATCAGAAGCTGAATCTGTAAGAAGCCCTTGTAGCCGGGAGTAAGCTGCTGAAGCCTGGTGCCCACAGAGGAGTTGTGGTGTGGTTGAGTACGAATTTGTATCGATGGTTGGATTTCCTTCTTGCAAATGCTGTGTCAAAATGGTGCTGCTTCAGTAAAATCACAGTGGTTAAACTGAGCGGGGTTTAATCCCACGTACAGTTCACGTGCAGCCAAACTGTCAGGGGTCGCGCTGCTCAGGGAGCACCGTTGCTGCCGGGGAAGAGGACTCGCTCATCTGGCTGCAGTGGAAGACATGTGCGGTCGGCTGCCGGATGGGGTCCTCGTGTACTGTATGGGAGGGAAGTGATGACTGCAGAAACCGATGTGCAACAATTTCCAGAACGGTGGTGAGGTAATTTGGAGTGAATGAGCCCTTTAAAATTAAGCACAGACAGTGTAAAAGGTGCTTTACAAAATGCTGTTCTGTTTCTGTCTAAGTGCATGGGCATTAGACCTCCCAGAAATACAGATGAATTTAGCCATTGGGCTAATTTTCAAGGCTTTTGCTGCGATAGTTGGAGTAAGCGATTATCCTGTCTCCTTTACTGCAGAGCATTTTTATCGAGAGTGCGGGACGTGATTTTCCTGTTCATGGAACACAAAGCAGACACCTCACTTGGAGAAAAGTGTTTAGTCTGGGTGAGAACTGCTCTTTGTGTGCATGCATGAGCTATATTTATACTAGATAATTCCTGCTATCCAGATGATTTCTCCCGGCTTCCTTTCAGCCAGAGCCAGGGCAGTCTTTGTCAGTTATGTAAGGTCTAGTAAGTGTGGCACATAAGCAGCAGCCTTTAATTTTCATCCCCGTTGGAAAATGAGATGAGCTATTCCACTTATCCCATGAAATAATAGGGTTGTGTTTGGAAAGGCTGCTGCCCAGCTGGGAGGACAAAGCACTGCACACCCTGCGAAGGTGGCAGCTTGAGGGAACTCATGGTGCGTGAGCAGAGCCATTTACAAAAGGCACGCAGCCAGGCAGGTCCCAGAAAGGAGGGAGCTGCACTTTCAAATTAGCTTTCCTCCCTTTTGTGTTATTCTGGCTTTGTCCTCATCTGCAAAGGCAGAATGGGCAGGAGTTTCTGGGAGTTTGCCCCAGAAAAGGGGCAGTTCCCAGGCTACAGGAGGCAGATGTGCAGGGGCATAGTCCTGCATAGGTGTTTGCTGGGTGGGTCTGGTTTTCAACTAATCTACTATATTTCAAGCATATGGCTAGTAAAATTGTGGATTTCTACAAATAGAGTAGAACCGTAAACCTGAGTTTAAAGACCCTCTGAAAATTAAGCCTGAAAATGGGATTCTAAATTGAGATTATGATAGTGTTTCTGCATTCCCTCAGGGATAATATAACTGCATAATATTGTGACTTCTCTAAAAACTAGGCATGTGAAATTTCTCTTTAAATTTTAGTTGAGGACTTTTCCCTTACCATCCTAGAGTCTGTATAGACATTTGTACCTCTGTCAAAGGAAATGGTAGCACTTTACTCCCTAGTTTGATTCTTCTTGTCCATAGCAATATAAGTGCTAGACCAAAGCTGAGAAACAGTTTGGAGTGAGTCAAACTGGAGGGGAGGGTGTGGGGGTGGAGAACTTGCCTAGTGTATTTGTCATGATGGCCCTGAAGTGCTGTGCTAATTGCCCACGTTCCCCTTCCCCTCAGGCGGGCAATGGGAGCTGAGAGTAAACGTCTATGTAACCCTAAACCTGCTTTGTCTTTGCACAGGCATTATGCTTTACATCTACACGGTCATATCTCATTTTTCAGGTAACTATGACTTGTGCATTATACAACCTTGGATATATACCTGTATTCTGGACAATAACAAGGAAGCAAAATAGTAATAATGATTCTTATTTTTTATAGCACTTACAGCCCTTTGCAAACTATACATAGTAAAAGGAGGGCCTGCATTACTTTACTAATGGGAGGTCAGAGGTGAGAAGAGGTTAAAGTAATTTAGACTAAGGCTGTTAAAGAGGCCTTCAACTGGTAACCACGTTACCTTGTTTTTAAACAGTGTTTATCATCCTTGCCCAGAAAATGCATATTGAAAGGCTGTACTGTAACAAATATGGCATTACATTCCTCTCAAATTTCAATAGGCTATTTGTATATGTGCAGAATCAGTTAGAAAGAAGGCAGATTTTAGGAGACTGTAAAAAATCTAGTGTGCGGAGCACATCTTATTCCTGTACTGTTATGACAAAGCAAAGCAAGTGCTCACCAAATGGCTCTGAGGCATAGCCCTTTCTCTGCTCTCCTGAGCTGCATCAAGCTGTTGTTTAGACCTTACCAGAGAAGAGGATGAGTATGGATGTTACAGCTACACTTTTTAATACATCTGTTCCATGTAAAATCTTGAACACCACAGTGCAGTTGCTCCAGTTGAGAGGTCTCTCTCTTGCCCCCCGCCCAAGTCAAGGAGAAAGGTATTATGCAAGAAGAGGGGAGGAAGAAAAGAAGAATATTTAACTATAATCTGCCTCTGGCAAGTCACGTTCTATTTAAAACTTCAGTGCACCTAAAGAGCCGAGCCTGGCAGGCCATGCAATCTGAAAGCAGAACTGGTTCACCACATGCATAAGCATCCCAGGCTGCTCTTTGCAGCTTCCATCGGACCCCAGAGCCCCCTGCATCTCTCTCTACCTCCCTCTCTCCCACAACAGATTCCCTAGTCTCCATCACCTCTGCAGAGGCATGCTCCTGACATGCATATGAAGCATGTGCATTTTAATACGATATGCTGGTGCTAGTCTCTGTGTTGCTGCAGTTTAAACATGGATTTGCTGTAACTTTCTCTTGATGTTATATTATTTGTTTCCTGCTGCTATCTTGACTCTTTTTCCCTTACATTCTTTTTCACTTGTTTCAAGCCAAAGGTGACTGCACGTTTGTCCTCTGTCTCCTAAAACACCTTCCTTATGCTTTATCTCCCAAACAAGTCATGAGAAAAAGACCTTGACTGATAAGTATGCGGGTTTTGCACTTGATTTCCCCCGCCCTTGAAGGAGGAATTAGGCAAGGTATAACACTTCTTCTTTTCCACTAAAGCTGATATTGAGAGGTCCTGTCCTTTTTTCCTTTCCTGAAGGGAAGGTGGGGATAGTGAGGAGCAGGATCTGTGCGTTACCACTTTCTATTGCAGTAAATCTTCATTAAGATTGGGAAATTGATCTGACTTCAGTTTTCCAGCCCTGCCCTGGGGTCTTCCGCCCCATTGCCATCCAGGAACATCCCTGCTTGGCAGGTTGGTGGGAGGCAGCAGCTTCCTCTGGAGTCCTGTGCCGTCCAGCCCAAGGAGAGAAAGTTGTATTCCCCCTCCCTTCAGTCCCAAAGTTGATCTTTTTCTGTGCAGATAGAAAAACAGTGACACCAATGGACTTTCCCCAGGGATGTTTGTTTTATTTGCAATTATAATTAGAAGCACTAATATGTTTACTCTGTCTGATAATGTATGGAAAGACCCTTTGATTTTGGTTTTTTTCTTTGTAAGTCTCTACACTGTCAGAACTGTAAAATTCTCAGGCTCTGTGCTGTCTCTTGTTACACCAGCTACCCTTTAAAATGCGGCTTAATCCATTTCTGTTGTCAATGAATACCATTACCCCTTTTTGTCCAAAGCCTGTTGTCCTGTTAGTCTAAGTCTTGGGTTTTTTTTCCATTATGAAGAGAAGTTGATGGTCAGGATCTCCTTTGTAAATAAACAAAGGTAGATAAAAAACATAAGCTGTCTTTCACTGAAGCAAACGAGTCTGTTTGTGCAAAGACAGACCTGGATTTCCAAAGAAAGTACTGGATAATGTCAGAACAGCTGACAAGCAATAAATCTTGGTTTGCAGTCCGTGCCAGACCCCTGCTGCCCAGCTGAGCCTTGGAAGGGCCATGCTGTTGGGCACTCTGTGCCCAGCAGCCCTGCATTGCTCCTGCAGACCTGTGAGTGAAGGAATGAACTTCCAGCGAGTCCATCCCTCCTTGCAGCCACCACCAGGTTCTTAGTGTAACAGCATGCTCAGGTGGTTTTCCACCAGTCCATGCCCGTATTCAGCTACTTGATGTCTGCTCAAGGCTCAGCTGGGCTGGTCCCTGTGCAGGAGGGGGCAGAGCCTGGGTCACTGAGCAAAGTGACACCTAAGTCCAGTGAGGGGTCTCAGGGGAGCCCTTGAAGAAGCGTAGCTGGCTGCCTGCCTCCCCACGAGCAGCTTGGCGGGCATGGGTGCTCACCCTCATTAACACATTAGAGTTTGTGCTGCGGAGAGAGTAAAAGGGTGCAGTCTTTATGCTTTAGGAGAAAACTTGCTGGAGGCTGCTCTTGTGCCCTCCTACTGCTGTCTTTGTACATCCGCGCTTTCTTGGCCCTGAGCACGGAACTGTAGAATTGTTTAGGTTGGAAGATACCTTTAAGATCATCAAGTCCAACTGTAAACCTAACAGTACGAAGTCCACCACTAAACTGTGTCCCTAAGTGTCACATCTACATGTCTTTTAAATACCTCCAGTACCTTTTAAATACTTCCCTAGGCAGCCTGTTCCAATGCTTGACAACCCTTTCGGTGAAGAAATTTTTCCCAATATCCAATCTAAACCTCCCCTGGTGCAACTTGAGGCCGTTTCCTCTTGTCCTATCACTTGTTACTTGGGAGAAGAGACCGACACCCACCTCGCTCACACAGCTCATGCAGTTTTGCCCCTCAGGCTGTTTCTCAGTAAGAACTGACCGCAATGTGCATAAGGCATTAGTCAAAGAGCAGCCTGCTTTGGCATTGAATTCTTCCTCTGAGTCCAACCTCAGACCTTGAACGTGCCAGAGCATGCGGCTGCCTTTCACCTGGGCCAGCACACCCCAGAGCTGAATGTTCAGCAATGGTCTCTGTTACTACCTAGATCACAGCGAGAGGCTACAGGAACTCTCCTCCCTCGTGGAAATCTGGTAGATATCCTGCAGTTCAGAGGCATGGTGGTGGTGGGTTTTGTTTTATTTGTTTTTGTTTTTTTTAAACAGTTATAAATCTTTGTTCCGCTAATAAGTGCATTTGCTTGGAATATGAAGGCTCCCATGGTCTAATTTTCTTTCATTCTGCATCTCATGAAAAATAAACAAAGCTTTGTGAAGTAGGTACTATGGCCTGACTTAGACTTCAACGTTTTTCTGCAACTAAGGTTTCCACTATAAATGAGTCCATGAGAATATCCCAATTAGCTATTGATATGTATCATCCAGGTTTCACCATTTCTCCTTTGAGAATTTTGATTTGGCAAGAACAAGAAATACCATGTGCCAGAAATGTCTGCAACACTTACTTTTAACAATGTCCCTCATCTTTTGGCACCCCTACCACATCCGGTTTGCGTCTTTAATATGTGTATATATATGCTCAGGTACCAGAGGTATGACTAGGCATGCAAAGCATCCATTATAAGCAGTTTCTGATTTTCTCAGTTCATGCTAGTCCCTCCGAGTATGCCATGTGCTAGTTAAGCTATCATTGTTCCTACTGCCAGGAACTTTTTCCTTTTATCCTCTTTACATAAACACAGCAATTCCCCACATCTCTTTGTCTATGCCTACGTTAAAATAAGCTCTCTTTAAGCTCTCTTTTTTTTTTTTTTTTTTTTTTTTTTTTTTTTGAGTAGTATCAGTTCTACTGGGGCTGATCCTGGGATATGTCAGAGAGTCTCTAATCTTACACATGTTTTACTGAAAATTGAGAGTGATTAACCTCTTGAAAAAGCTACTTAGAATATCAGGGGGAATTGAGCTATTGAAATAGGACTATAGACAGGCCTTTTGGATCCTTGACTGGATCCCTAGCTGAGCCTTGCACTAAGTGTCATGCTAAATTAATTCAGTATTGCTTCTTGACTTGGCTTTTCTAAACAGAGGTTTAACGATCGGGTGGCACAGTTACTTCTTTCCCAAAATACATGCTTAAACTACACCTTCTATTTGTTCAAGAAAGGTAGCCCTCCTGAATTGTGTGTAACCTCACCTCTGTTATTTAGGAACTAAAATACTGTATGCTACATCTAGACTCTGCTAAAAGAACATCCAAGTTAAGCATTAAAAATGTAGAAAACAGCAGATTTATGGTTAATTCAGCTGCTTTTATACCTATGTTGAGATGACCTCTCTGATTACTGGATTGCTCAGTGATTCTTTAAAGCCTTTTCTCTACATATAATTATTTTATGATTTGTCTTCTCTCATACGAGACTGTGCATTTACTTGCTGTGAAGTGTAGGAAAAGATCTCTATTAAGCATGACGGTTGGCTGTGTGCTGAGGCACAGGCACATGCCAGGCATTGCAGAGTGAGCGTTTCCTACCAAACTATACCCTACCCTCAACAAACATTTCTTTGCCTAGTTTTGGTCATCACAGTATGTGGTGTACACTTAAATCAGTAGTCAGTAAGTGTTAATACTATTATCATACTGCTGTGGGTTTTGAAAGAATTTCAAGCAAGATGGCCTCACTTAGTTCTGTATTTTTAATTTCTATTGGCAATTTTAAGAAATACTTACTATATCTCAAGGAACTATGCTAACTGAATGTTAAAGGTTCCCACATCAAGCACCCCAAACATAGGCAGCCCTTGTTCTGCCATTCCTGTGCATCCTGGCCTTTCCAGGCTGCATTTCTCTTTCCAGAGGGTGAGTCAAACCATATCCAGAGGTCTGCTCGTAGCCAGTAATCTGTGACTCGACTACAGTATAACAACTCCTTTTCCCCCTCTTTACCACCTGCTCATCCCCTCCCCCTTTCTGTAGTAAGTGAAAAAATATTTTTCAGGGCTCAGAGCAATGAACAAAGTTAATCCAATAATTGTGGTAATTTATGAGTTGATGATTGATAGCAGAAGATGTAATTATTCTTTTTCAGCCTTAGCTAGCTCACTGTGATCAAATACGATTGTATGTTAAGTTGGGTTATTGTTAAATGAATTGTATGCTGAGCACAACGCACCAACCTGATGGCACCGTGGTCCTCAGTGGCATTGCATTAGGAATTAGATCAGCTCCTTATCTTGTTTATTAAAGGCCCTAATCCTACAAACACTTGTGAACATTTTAAAATTTACTGGCAGAATAAATCCATGTCTGAGGATTGCAGCAACCTGAGATGAGAGGATTTCAGTAGTCTTCAGTCCCTACAGATATCTGTCCTTGCTGGTTTCATCCTGGGTTATGTTTGTATTTGTCATCTTTGTACTTCTATTTGGTTTTAGCCCAACCTTTTTTCAACCTAAACTGCCTTCAGACAAAGCCTATGAACATATGACCTTTGCTTGCCAACACAGAAGAGGTTGTAAGTTAATTCATAGGCTTATTTTTTACAGTAGGCTCTGGTCTAGGTACTTTCATAGGGCATCCTTAATGCCAATAGATAATGGAGTCCAGGTTGTAGGAATCCTGTGTGTCCTTGCACAACCCCTGTACAATCTAGTCTACACACATCACTACTACTTACCTGCAATCACCTTCTTGATATCAGACCTACTTACTGATTTATATACAGTGTATATTGGTGCGTGTGTGCATATTTACATACCTGTATGTTTTCATTTCAGATGGCTGTCCCCTTTAATGAATGTTTGATTCACACTATCAAAATGAGCCTAGAAAATGTGGTGCCACAGGGAAATAGTTAGCCAGGGAATTTCACCAGGGATCTAGTTAGCTTTTGATGTAAATACAATAAAAACCACAATAGTAGAAGTGTTGTAAGATCTGTCTTAAGAAAGCTGGTGGGAGGAAACAACTAAAAGCTGTCTGGGGCATAGGGCTTAAAAAACCTGAAGAGCATCCCTCAGCCCCATAAAAAGTGGCAAATGCACAAATCTGCGTGAATCTTCCCCACTGCCCTGAGAACAGAAACCGTGGTCCTGTAAGGCAGGCTGCCAAGCAGAGGTGGCCTAGTTTTTGAGGCAGAGGTAGAAGAGCAAGAAGAGTGCTGTGGGGAACCCCAGCCGCAGGAGTCACCCCTAGAAAGGGGATGTGGCCTTGGGTGGGAAGAGAGCTGTGTGAAATGCTTACCAATGGGCCTGCACGGGTGAGACCCCTGGGAGGAGAGCAAATGGTGGTGGGTGGTACCTCAAGGACAACCTGAGGACGTGGGAGACCAGGATAGAGGCAAGAAGATGACCCACTTCTGCTGCAGTCAGCCAGGCTGCAGTTTCTGCTCTCAACCTCAAAGCTAATGTCAGCACCCACAGATTCTCCTCTGAAATATCTGGTAGTGTTGTTGTGTCCTGCACAGCTCAGGCACCTCTGATTCAGTGGCTGGCTGGACTGCAAAACACCTCCTGGAGTGGAATAGATAAATTCATGCTGCTTCCACTCAACTATTCGTGTTTCCTTGTGGAAAAACAAGTAGGTGCGTTTTAACAACCAACTCTGGGGTTGGGCTGATTTGCCTGCTTTCCCTTTACCCCATGGAGAGGTTTCATGTGCGTTTGTGTTTAAAAAAAACACGTTGTTTGTTTACTGTCAACTGGAGTCCTTACTGTGCTTCTGAAGTGCTATTCTAGATACTATTTTATTTGCTAATGAATTGCTTTGGTTGTGATAGATGTTAGTGTGGGAGTCACTCAGAAAGAAGGGTCAAGCTGTTGTATTCGAAGGTGTTAATGTAGTGTCGAATGTTCTCATAATACCATTAAAAACCAATTGCCCAAAGATTTGTATGTAGATTGCTGGAGCGTGCAATTCCCCAGGGCAGCTGAGCAATGATGGAAGTATGAGTCCTCTTTTCAGCCTCGGGCTTTTTTGCTCCCAGCCATGTTTGGTGCATGCGCTTCCAGGTGCTGCTAAACCAGCAGTGTCTCAGCCCTGCTCCTGATTCAAAAAGTACCAGTAAATCCTCACCCTTCCAGATACCATGCAAACCCCAGCGTAACAACGTTGATGCTGTTGCCATGTGGCACACGAACACGTTGTACGGTGTGCTATCTGGTCTCCAACCTTCCTGCTGCACATCCCACCACTACCCTGCTGCAGGTTGAGGTGCGAGTAATCTCCTTTAACCACGTAATGCTTTTGGGCAGAGGTCAATGGGAAGCCGGAGCTAGAACAATATCTTCAGGATGAATCTGAGGGCAGGCGGGTTAACTGGGGTCTGAGGAACCAGTTTGTGAAGTCTGCATGTGACTCGGGCCACCATCTCTTCCTCATAAATAACAGCAGTCTGAACCAGGATGTTCCAGAAAATGCATCATTCCAGCTCTTTAAAGACCTGGTTATGAGTGCACAGGGAGCGTCGGGAGATGGTTACGCTAACCATTGCGGTAGAGGGTAAGCTGCGCTCATCAGGATGACACTGGGCATCAACACCCTTCAGTAACTGAGTCCCTTAAGAAGGAAGTAAAGCCTTTTCTTGTCTAGGCATGACTATGTTGTGTCTGAGTAGTGTGAATGCATGAAAGATAAGCTTGCGCTTGCTCTTAGTAACATACTTCAAAGAGTATAAATGCTTGAAGAGCCAGGCCAAAGTCTTGAATGTGTAAACAGGAGTTTTAGTAACACAGCCAGTGTGTTTCCCAGCATCCCAGCCCCTTACATAGACAGCGCTCTGTATTTGGTCTTCCTGAAAGCTTCCTAAATGCCCTTACAACAGCAAAGGGTAAGAGCCTGGAATGAGTAGTTTTGTTTTACTTTATGCACACATGGGTTGCGGCTATAGCATGTGTGCTTGTGTATGTATATTAGGAGTAAAATACTGCATTTGTCAGTGTGCTTCTCTAAATCCTCCGATTCCCTTTGTCTCGCGCCCTGGGAACAGAAGGTGAGCTTGGGGCTTCAGGGCTGACTTTTACATACTCTGTAGAGCAGCTGTAGATCTGGTGCTGTGAAGCAAACTTATTCCACTCTGTGATGCAAATGGGTCTCATTTTTGGTTTGGAAAGAATACTCCCAAGAGTTTCTCAGTTTATGTAAATACTTTACCCTCTGTGCTGGCGGGGGACCTAATTTAGCTATTTGTGGAGCTGAAGAAGCTTTTGATGTTGGCATCTGTAGTATAAAAATGGGTCACCGCACTACCTTCTGCTGTGGCTTTTGAGCTGACTCGAGAGCGCTTTAACTGATGACATCAGGATAAAGAACTTGATGTCCTCTAACATACTTTTATTAAGATAGCACTTTTTCTCTTTCTATTCTTAGCACTTGATCTGTGCTAAAAATTTAGGGATGCCATTTACTATATTCCATGTGAGGTAATGCAAGAAATAACGCACTCTTATAATGGAAAAGTAAAAAGAGATTTCCATCTAAGAATTGTGCTCTACTGCCTCTTCTTTTAGGAAGCAGGGTATGCTACTGTTGTATATGAATCATCTAAAGGAGAAGAACCATGCTGATTATATTGTCACCTGTTAACACAACAGGCACTTCCGAATACATCTCCTTCCAATGAAAATTGCAGCATTAGGAGCTCACGCAGGCATCTGTGGGACAAGGCTGCAGCTGAACTTCTGTAGGAAGCTGCTGTGGGTTTTTTTTTATTTTCACAGGCACTTAAAAGCTGGGAAACATCCGTTCTATTTATCATCGTTGTTTATATTACATTATTGAAATAAAATTAACTGTAGTAAGCATAATAACTTGTACTGTGCTAGTACCTTGGCTAGACCAGTTATAGACCAATGTGCTTTCATACCAGAGGCTGTACAAGAAGCACACAGGAGGAAGTCTGCGAATCCCTGCTTTTTCAAAAGCCTTCGGTGCATATGTCCTAAGCTTCCGTTAAAACTATTGCATCAGAGACCAAAGTGAATTGGCACAACATTTAATTTATCCTATATATAATATAGTTATTTTTTTAACACTAGCTTTCTTTAATTTGTGAGTTCCAGTTTTAATGCGTAGTCATCAGAAAGGCAAATGACACCATAACTCTTGAGACTGCAAATGCTGATGCATGTGTCCAGTTTGGTTTTACCAGACTTCTCATGAGTACAGATTACCTTCCCAACGAATTCTTGATTTTTTTGGGGAGTATTTCTTCAGCTTCTACTGTTCCTGTTCCAGTTATCTTCTTGAACACATAACTGGGTTTAACTGGCTTTTATTTAACACAGGCTTGCATCAGCCAGCCCTTCCATAAGGAGGAAGGGACAATCTGCTGATACAGATAAGCAAAACTAGCTCAGCCTTTACCACGTTATGTAAATAGCAGATTTGTGGAGTTGCCCGAAGGAAGATTATTTGTATTTAATTGGCTAATCTCTAACGTCTGTATTCCAGAAAGATCTGACCTCAAACGTACTGAAGTCGATGGAGGGGCCTCCATGCTTTTTTTAAAGTCTGATCCAGACTCCGGCGATGCTGAACTTAGATTCCCAGCAGCAAACACTGTTGACAGTTTTATGCTCTCATCCTTCTCTGACCCTTTAATGTTTGGTTCAGCAATCAAATTTAGCCAGTGTGGGGGATCACATAAAGCAAACTTAAAAGCAGGATTTGTGCAGTTTCCACACGTGCTGGCAAAAATGAATTCTAAATTTGCTTACACGTTTCTGATCACCACCCTTCCCACTTTCCAAACATTTTGATGTTCTCCAGTCAAGGAACAAAACTTATCCAGCAACAGCTTAAGCAATCGCAACACAGACGGAACCATCCTAGTTCTGCAAATGAAACTCTCATAGCATACAGTTCACAAGTATCCATACTCCGAGATGTGTCTGAGTTGAGAACAATTGGATAAATAAATTCAAATAGATACAATAAAATTTCCAGTTGCAGTCATTATGTGATTAAAAAGAAAAATTACATTTATTGACAAATTTATTTGTTCTTATTGTTCAGGCAACATTTACAGTCTGTGTGATAATTTTCTGTTTGTTCTGTTTATTTTACTGTGCTTAGAAGACAACAGCAGTTTGCATTCATTTGCATCTCACTTTAAAGGACAGTAATGATTAGAAATGTCGTGTGTGGGTGTGTATGTATATGAGTTTTTTTACATATATATATGTACATACACACATCCAATTCTTTGTGTTTTGCTATAAGCTTTGAGAGGAGATACTTTCTGCTGCTGCTGTTTTCTTTTTACCCCAAGGACAGTAGCACTGATATTTTCACAAACTTCTCTACATTGTACTCCTTTGTCTTTCCATTTTGTGTGGATAGCTCAAAGTTTTAAAACATTGCACAGATCCTATTCATGTAGGGAAAAAAAATTATAAAGGGTAAGAGGCTATTTAAAATAAATTAAAAAAAATTACTCACATGAAACCAATAGAGGCTAACAACTTAACATGCACTGCTTGTTGCACGTAGCACTTTATCAGAGCCATCAATCAGGCCAGGGCAGTGAAGTTCCTGGAAAAAATCCCCAATATTTTGTTGCTGTTTCAACTGGATTGACATTTTCAGTAACAAGGGAAAAAAAAAGAAAGATACTTTTTTAGACTGAGGACTGAAAAAGTGCATAATTAACAAAAAGAGCTGAATATAAGTGGACTAGCATGGGTTGATGGATGCCCTAAATTAGTGGATTTAACAATTGATTTTATTTTGTTAGACTTTTTCCATGGTGTATGCTTGGTTATTAATAGCTAATGGCACACCCAGGCCTAAGACAAATAGGTTTGCATGGACCAGTTGGTCTGATTTCGAAATGTTGGCTTCCTCATGCAATATTCATGTTTAACTTATAGATACTTGCATCAACAAATGTGCAAGTAAAAGAGACGTGTAGGAATACAGAGTGGTTACTGTTCTCGCTGACGCTTGCCAAGATAGCCCTTCCCAGTTTGTCAGTTGTTTTCCTGTTGCGAGTGGCAGGAAAAGTGGCTGAGGTGTCCAGGATACCACTCCGTGATAGCAGGAGGAAGAGGAAAGCTATCTTTTGAAACAGTAAGCACTGCTAAGTAGCAATTTCAGCAACAAAATATGGTTTGTCAGGCTCCTGGGCCAGGTATTTGTACTTGGCTATTAGCTTGTGAAGTGGTAGTGTGGATTCATGTACTGATGTTTTTCCAAACATTCATCACAGGCTGAAGGATAACACAGGCACGCTCATAAACATACATCCAGATAGTAACACTGCACATGTCTGTTATTTAACATATGCATTGTGGTAGTTAATATGGATTGATCCGGGGGTGCCAACATGGATAGACCAAAGCTGACAGTCCAGGTACCACAGATTGTTTCTTGTAAAATAGTCTGATCAGAGAAGACAAAGCCTGGGTAGCGTGTGGGAGCAGGTTTAGCTTAGCATATGTCAGTGTCCCCTTATGTGCCCCTTTAACCCTTCTTTAGTTACACAATAAACCCCATTAAACTAGCCCCCATTTTTTCTCTGATATAATCACTCGGATAACAAGTGTGAATGGCTGTTTGTTAATAATTGTTTTCTGGAACGGCTCCTTGCTAATGTCATGCCATTTCACTGACCTGTTAGAAGTTGTTAGTCAGTTGTGACTCACGGTTTTCTAAGCCTGCTCATGCTGATATACTGTGAAGCACTTCTGGAAATGAGTGACTCATACTCAGTTGAGTAGGTCCCAGTGAGGCTATGAAAGTGGGATGAACTTATCTGCAATATTTTTAAAGCGCTGTGAGTTTCTGTAGGCCTAAGGAAAAGACCTGTACCCTGCAACACATCCCACATCTTCCTAGAAATGTTTCTTCAGGCTTTCATGAAGTTGCTCCTAGGGAGGTGGGAATGTCACATCCTCAACTCTGTATCACTAGACCATCTCTTCTGCCTCATTTCAGGATATTATGGGGTTTATGGAGAAAATCCTGTGTTTTAAAAGAGGTACTTAAGCTGGGCGTATAAACTGCTGGAACAGATGTCATTGAATTAGCATTTTTAAGTATTAAAGGAACTACAGTAGAAAAAATTCAGCATGAGCAGGGAAGAACACCATAATACTTCTAAGGTTTCATCCAAGGTCCACAGAGTTCAATGGAGGTTTCATTGGTCACAGAGCATTTTGGCTCAGACTCATTTTCTGTACTTGGGTTAGAGTTCTGCTTCATAGTCCCATCGACGAGAGGGACAGCCTTGTCAGCCTTGTCACTGACTGCGCAGAGCATTAGCTCTGTCCCTGCAGGAGCACCTTGGGCATTCCTGCTTACTCAGAGGAGAAGCGAAAGGTCTGTGGCAATCGTCACCTTCTGCGTTACGCCCAACAGGTGACTGCCTTTCATCTGTAAGGTTTATTTTTGTGCACCTATGTGAATCTACAAATATACAATGTGTGTAAAATGCCTGCGCATCCCTTGGGGAAAGTATGCTTGCATTCACATCATCAGTGAGAACTGGCTGAGCACTCGGTCCGCCATAACGGAACTGCTTGTTCTTTGGGCCACCGGTTGTCCTTCCTTCTGTGTTTCTACGTATTCAGTTCAGTGGAAGAATGATTTTGGCTGATTGTAAAAAGGAAGAAAAAAGGAGAAAATACTCTGATTTATGTGCTTGTATTGTGAGAATATCTTGGAGCTTGGCTCATTAGCCAAGATCTCGAGCTGGACAACACCAAAATGAAGTCTGGTCTGTGCCTCAAGGATCTCCTCATTTTAGCAGTAGTTCAAATAATAGTATGGATTGATAGACTTAAATACAGTGGAAAATAACTTAGTTTGGTGATACGAAAAGAGAACAACGCTGTAAAAAAAAAAAAACAACCCCAAACCTTCAGTTCCCTAAATTTGACTTGAATAAATCCCATAGCTCTCAGAACCACTGATGCTATCTCTGAATTTAGTCCAGCAGCAGCTAGCAAATAATGAGGTGTGTGCCTTTAGCAGAGCCATTTCCAAAAAATCTTGTGGGGGAAAAAAAATTTCTAAGCTGAGCCCCATTTGCTCTGCTCTTGGGTCAGCCTCCATCAGAGATGTCTCACACAAAACCATTCCCCCACAGCCTGTGTTCGGAAAGCAGCACTCTCACAGTTTTCCAGGGAGCATGGGATAAATATGAGAGAATTGCTGAAGCACGAAGCTCTAACACTGATAACAGAAGCTGTAGCTGAATGTGTGAACCATGTCTTGGTTATGTTATGGACACACCAGTCTTTGTCCCCGATTCGTGTGTTGTTTAAGAGATAGAGATGTTGGAAAGTGGAATAATAGATGCTGATCTCTTTGGTTGGCATAATAAAAGCAATATATTTGTTAGAGCGTAGATTATTTTTCTTAGTGTATTTAGTAAAGTAAGAAAAGAATATTGGGGAAGAAAAAAGAAGGAAAAAAAAAGTTGGCCAATACTTAAAACAGAGTTTTGATTCTGTGCTCCCAAAGAGAACGAGTCCTAATATTTCTGGATATCCTACTGATTTGCTGTCAGTTGGGAAAGGTTGTACATAAGCAACAGAGTAACATAATAGGTTTATTAATAAAGATGAGGGCAGTAGATGAAAGTATGAATGTGGCTGCACAGGAAACCTGGTGGCACTGGAACAGAACATGATCCTCCAGCGTCTTTTTCCAAAGCCTCATCCGAACCCCTCTGCCTCACAGACCTCGCTGCCCAAACTGTAGTTGTGTAGAGAAAAACCTCAGGTCCATTCCTGTGATTCTACCAGGCGCAATGGTTTCATGTGTTTCGATTCACAGAAAGCATCTGAAAGAGTACCAGCAACAGAAAATGCTGTTAGTGGAGAGTACTTCTAAAAAGATACTTAAATCCTGTTTTGTCTTTGGGCTCTGCAAGTACATACCATGGGAAATAGCGTACTATCCTTGGGCAAAAAGTAATTTCTTTTCTAAGAAACCCCCTCCCAAATACTTCTTGGAACTTTCTGATATCATTATTAGCTTTTAAGGAAACGCAAAGCTCCCAGTCAAGCATTCCTTGCACGGATGATTCAGGTCCCTGGAGATGAGTTGGTTTCACTTTTGTTCCTTCTGCGTGTTTGGTGCTCATAAAACAGAGAATTTCATGTGACTTCCTAGCCCAGGCACCTCTGTGGAGATCTGCCAGTCCTTGTTTCGTTCCTGACCTGATCCGCAGTTATTTCAGTGTCGGACTTCCCCCCGCACATAGAACAACTGTTACCTACCTAGGCGCTATAGGTCCTGTGCTAGAAGAGAAGAGGAGGTGACCAGAATGGACTTTGCTTGGGCATCTTATGAAAGCATAAACTAGAATGACCACAACCTACTTGGTTGCCTGCCCGATCTAAGAATTGAGCACCTGTATTTCAGAGAATAGCGTGCAATTTATGTTCGTGAAGGCTAGGACTATAAGAAATGAAACTTTCATGTTACGTATCCAAGACCAGAGTTTAAATATCTCATTTGTAAAATACTGAAAATATTGAGCACTGAGCAGTCCCTATGTGCCAAATCAGATTATAAAGTTATCCTGTAACTCGTGCTGAAGAGAGGGGAAGGCACAGTTAAAGTATGAGCGCAGCCTTCACTTTAGCACTTTCTGATATTGCTGTGCTTAGTTATGCAATCTAGTGTTCTGAGCAAGCCTTTGTGGTTTTATTATCACCTTATAAATTCACTGTATATACAAAGATATTATGCATATTAATTCTGCATTAAAAAATAAAGGAAATAAGAAGCTGAAGGTAATGATCAAACAATAAATACAGAAGAGTATTTTGATTTTAGCAACCCGTGGATTAGACAATTTGAAACCAAAGCCTTGGGTTTGGATTAGGTTTTTTTTCTTTGCAGGCTAAGTTGATTTCTGTTTACATATAATGTTTTTTTATAATGAAATGCTGGTACTGAAGGGAGAAGCCAATAATTTCTTCTTTTCTTTGGCTGCACCTGGAAAATGCTGCATATTAATATATTTGCAGCTATGAATTTCACAGATAAAGCTGTTTAAGATATAATCAGCTTAAGGAGAACTATTTTCTGAAGTGCGAGGTATGTAATTGATGCAGTTTTATCCAGATAAAAGTGTAATCAAAAAGCCATTTGTTTATAATTTCAAACTTCCCTTAGAAACTAATTAATTTATGTAATTTCGGATTTAGTTAAGCTCATCAGTGTTTGGGTTTTTTTAAAAGAAAAACAACAAACAAAAAACAAAAAACAAAACCCACCAACAAAAGCACAGCCCCCAAGCCTGAGGTGTTATACTTCCTCTCTCATACTTGGAAGCTCTGGGTCAGGGTAGCTTTAAATGCCATCCCTTTGCCTTCCTCCTCCTCCTCCTCTTACGTTTTGATTATTCTCAAAAGATGAATAGCTACGAGGCTGGTTTTGCTTTGATATGAGGCATACAACATCCTCCTTGCATCTTGGAGGTTAGCTTTGAGGCAGAATATAAATCTGAGGATTTCCTTTTGTGATGGTGGTAATGATCTTTACTTCAGTTAGTTTTGTTTATCATAATCTTTAAAGACTGGTAGTAGCACTTAGCCGAGACAATGTTCCCCGACGCTGTACTTTAACTTAATACCTACCTCTCTACTTCCTCTGCTAAAAGGAGACTTTTCTTTGGGACACAGCTGCAGGAGGTCTTGCCATCCACATGCATTGTGGAGATCCTGGCAGCTAGTTTCTGTTCTTCATGTGTCACCTGATTTAAGCATGTCAGGTTGCTGGGTGTTAAAACAGCATTCATGCTGGCACCCCACCCCCCCCACCCCCGACGTTTGCTGGATTCGCAGCAAACTACATTTGCGAAGACTGCTATAAAACATCAGCCACAGGGAAACTGGGGCTGGCAGAGCAGAGATTTTTTTTTTCTGTCCCCCCCCCCCCGCCTTCAGACCACCGGGATTCTGAGGTATTTTTAAGCATTGCGAACACTTCCAGCTGTTTTCAGATCCTCCTAGCTGAGCACAAGGCAGCACAGCTAAAGTCTAGGTGTGCTCTCCGTTCCCATTCAGTACTTTTCTTCTTTGTGGGAGCCAAGTGAAGTCGCAGGAGGCAGTACAAAGCTCATCAGTTACGTAGGCAGGTAGGGCTGTGGGAAAGCCGTTCCAGAAACACTTTTGGTTGGAAAAAGGAGTATAGCTGAACTTGAAATGTTTTGTGAAATGATGTCAGCGGTGCAGAAATTCAGTTACAGAGGAAAAATCCTATACTCATCCTGTGTTGATGTATTCTACTCACACATTTTGAGGATGACATAGTCCTCTTTTGCGACAAAGACTTTGAAAGGACTTCTTTCTATAATCTGCAAGCTTCAGTCCACAAAGTCAAGAAAAGTCACTCAGAGGATAACATGTTTTCCCCTTGTCTTTTAAATTGAAACAAACTATGTTATTTAATATCTCAAAAACTTTTCCTGGATGGAATTCCCAGCCTTTTCATACCTCTAAGCTCAAACTGGAGGCGCTCGCCTTGGGTGTGAACTCCAGGTACTACAACCTAAATATAGATGACAATGGTGGAGTCTCATCATCAAGAACACTTGAGAAATTATACAAGCCCCAGCACTAACAAAACTTAGCTACATTTGAGCTTTTACATCTTAGTGTAACGGAGTGTGAGAAGGTAAAACCTTTGTGAATATTTCTTCTGGGTTGGCAAGGACTGACCAGCCTGTCTTCCATGTGTACTCTCCAGTATTTACTAAGGAACAGGCTAGTGCAGCTGCATTTTTTCATGGGTGAGAATATTAATAAGATCTCCATCCTTTACCCGGCTACTTATTTTTGGGAAAATTGTGGGAACTTTAGTTCACTTTGAGACTCGTACTCCTCTGTCAGATTTCACTGATTCTAAGCAAAAGCCTTAGAAGATACTGGGCAAGGGATACAAGCAGAAATGCATGCAGAGGGAGTAACTGTACAAACCTTGTTTCTGTAGGACTTCAGGTTGACAGGAAAACCCCAACAAACAAAATGCACTCATGACCTACCCGTGGCCGGGGAGACATGGTGCAGCAGCTTGCTCTTTTGTGTCACTGGAGCTGTGACTCTAACCCACAGCCTGGACACACAGCAGCAGAAGAGGGAGAGGCATTTTGCAGGTTGAGGGCAGCCACCTGGATTTCTGAAGCCTCCGAGAACTAAATCCACTTCAGGCTGACACTCCGGCAGTACTGGACTACTCCCAGTTTAAAAGGAAGCAACCTTGGAGCCAGTCCAGGTTAGACTGTTGTCCTAAGCCAGCTAAATCACATCAGTGGGACTTAAATCGGGAACAGTTTTAGTCCTACACTAGGTAAAAGCCACAGCATATTTTTTTTTTTTGCCATCCATTATTTAGATTAGGTTTTGCATAAATGAATGCCATGCTGAACAGCTTTTATAGTTGTTTTGTATCAAGGCTGAAGGGGTAAAATATATCTATTCCAAAAGAAAAGGAAATAAAAAAGAAAAAGAAAAAATATCGAATGCTTTTGTTATTAGCCAGTCTCCAGGCAACTCCTGGCTGAGGGCAAAGCTAAATTAAATTTTGTAGCAGCAGACTGATATACATATATATATATATATACACACACACCTTAGGAGCTATTTTTAACACATGTACATCTACCATACCTCACATCTGACAGCTTTATTTGAATTCAGGCTATTCATTGGGAATAAGCAGCTAATTAATTTATCTCATGAATATCAAATATGCAATTAGTCACAGACCACTCAGTATTCCAGCCATTACCCACCAGGGTAGTCTCCACGCTGCCAACAATGACTCTGGGAAATGAGTCCCATTCAGTACCTGACCTGCCATAGAAAGACAGACATAAATGGGTTTACCATATGCTGCTTAATATTGTACTTATAATTCTTTCTTCTTGTGTGAGTGTGTGCATGCGTGTGTGCAGTCAGCTAATGGGTTGTCTTCAATCATAACAATGTGAAGGCAGTAAAGGAGTGTTCAGAAGATTAAATAATATTGTAGTCTCAAAGCCATGAGATTAATATTTCTGTCCAAAGACAATTCTAAAGAAACGCACATGCATGTATTTCTCTGCGTACACTGTTGGTAAGACAAGAGGTAATAGACTAAAATTGCGGACAGGAAGATGAAAGTTAGATGTTGGATGAAAAGCTTTGAAACAGTAATGATAGTTATGCATTGTTAAACAGATGTGCAAGGGGAGATTGTGTAGCCTCTGTCGCTGGTGCTTGCAAAGGAGCGATGTGACAGGCACCTGGAGAATGGCTCAGGCACAGCTGATCGTGTCCTGGAGAGGAACGGCGGGGGATGTAAACTCTCAGGCTCCTGTCTAGCATTATGGCTGCATGTCTGTTTCTTCAAAAACCTCATCAAATTTGGCAGCTGTATTGCCTTTCTCAATAGCAGGCTCAAGGATCAAACAAGCTTGTAAACTGAACTATCAGATGAAGTTGAAGCACATTTATTTACTGTAAAGCAAAAGTCATTACTGTTGCCCTTGAGATATTTAGTGATTAAGTACAATTTCCCACGCTGGAAAATCTAGTGCCATTTATAGAAATGCTAACTTGCATTATTCTATGGCTAGCTCTTCAGGTTTAACCCTGGAGAAGATTCTGGGTGTTGAACAATTTTAAAGATCTGTAAATGTTATTGTAACTGTAGGAAAGCCTTGCAAGATGGGGTCCAGCTCAATTCATTGTAGCGCTTCGGGAGTACATACAGCATAGCAATTAGATAGAAATTGTTTCTGCGAGAGTGGAGCATTAGAAGA
Organism: Aptenodytes patagonicus; assembly: GCF_965638725.1. NCBI lineage: Eukaryota > Metazoa > Chordata > Aves > Sphenisciformes > Spheniscidae > Aptenodytes > Aptenodytes patagonicus. The sequence continues at coordinate 76,585,076 of NC_134949.1, read as the reverse complement.
CAGCATACTGTTATACAGCACTGGAGCATTTGGTCATAAATCTTGCAATTTGTGGTAGAATCTAAACTAATAAAGCATTAAAAAGAGGGCAAAGAAATTTCAGTACCTTTTCAAACTCTTTGTCTGAAGACATGGTTTTATAGGGGTGATGTGAGGTTTAACGAGGGGTGGGAATCTATCAGTGCTTTTGTTTTTATTAAGTTGTACTTAATTTCTTAATGTTGTTTAACCTCTGTGGCTTTTGATGGATATTTTTATAAGTTGCTAAACCAATAGCTCATAAATAAAGCACAGCAACCATTCTTTGAGTTGCAAAATGTAGGCCATTGTGTTCTCAGCATCAGGCTGCTAGTTTAAATGTTAGTATGGAAATCAGTTCATCAGATTAATCACCAAATAAATCAGAGGATGAAATACTGGCTTTAGGTGGCTGATTCAAAACCTTTGGGGGGAAAGAGTTCATTAACAGTCAACATGAAGTTCCTGAGCAATCCAGTGGTTTAAAAAATGCTGCTGTGCACACGTGGACATACTGTAGTGTTCTGAAATTCCAACAAAATTTAACATGCTTCAGTAGTATTGTTAGTATTAGCCTTTTTTTCCCCCCGTGATTTGGGGTAACCTTGAGAAATGTGTTGTAATGCCCCTGTGCTTCCATCAGCTCTGGAGGGCAAGTATGGGAAGTGCTTCATCTGTGCCAGCCTCTGGTATGGATACTGTGGAACGAGGGTTATAAGGGGCAGCTCTTGCTCATGTGAAGGATCACCATCCACCCCACAAGTACATCCCTCTGGGTATCCCCTTCCCCCTCCAAGGCTCACATCTCTCACGGGCAGCAGCACTTGCATTTTGTAGTGAAGGCTTTGCTTGTACTGGTTTTCCAGCCATCAGTACCTATGAGAATAGGCACCGTGGTTCCCACTTGCTAGTCTGGACGGGCAGGCTGTAACCCACACTCGCACGACTGTGCCACCTCCCATGCCTGCGCAGCGCTGGGCTGCCAAGGCGAGGGTTACGTGCTCTCTCTGCGTCGGTGCAGAGGTGGGAGTCTCCAGTGTGAGCCCTGGCCTCTGTTCTGAAACCACTCTGGGACCAGCAGATGACAGTGTGTTTTGCATTCACACATCGTGGGCCTATCAGTCAGCCTCAATGGTTATCATTTAGGGAGTTCAACAGCAACGTTTTTGTAGCTGTAATAACTGGTCTGAAAGTCAACTTTAATCTGTTAAAGCGTTAAATGTAAACAAATGCCATTCTGCATAAAAATGCCTTTCCTATAAATTTTTTTTTGCTAAATATAAAGATTGAAGGAAATGCTTTATAAAAACAATTCTCTTTAAACCCTTAAGGGACGCTAATTACTTTTAATTTCAGTGTGCGATGGTCCTTATCCAGGGGAGGTATGCTGCATGGGCTATAAACCATTTTTATATCATAATAGCGTTTAACAGAGCATGCCTGGAGTTAGTTGAGCTGCCTCCCTGGTTCTCTGATCTCTATTATCCTTCACCATGATTAAACATGCAGTGTTTCACTGCCTAATCATGAAGGGCATTCAGGAAAGTTAACTGAGCTCTTCTCTCCTACCTGCCTGAGCGGTTGTGTTTCTCTCCATGTTTGCTATACCCCCCTTGTAACAAAGCATCACTCTGCCTGGGGGAGGTCAGAGGGTAGTCACGGCCGTGCAGACACAGTTCATGTCTTGTTGCTGTTCTCACAGCAGAAAGAAAAAAGATCAGCTCCAGCGACAGCATTGTCCTCAGCAGCCAGGAGCTGTGGCTCTGGAGCTTGCTTTCCAAGTCACTTATAAAGCTGATATAAATCGCTCTCCCCTCCTCAGGAGCAGCAGAGACTAATATCCTCTCTATAATGAGATTACAATGATGGTTTTCCCCACTTCCTTTTCTCTTCTCTTTACTTGTGTGAAGCGCTGGATGGACAGTGCTGCACATTGACATCCACCCTCCACAGAGCAGCAACTGCAGAGCAAGGCTTGGGAATATGCTGGTTCTGCTCAGATCTGGATCTTATTTAATTCAAGGTCAACCCAATCATCTCAGCTCTTTCTAGGAGGCCAGCCCATTTGCCGTGTTTTCACGTGGTTGTGTTCCTGCTCCCTTTGTGCCTGATCCTGCCGCTGCCTCATTGAAATCCTGAAGATGCATCTCTGTAGGAAATGAGCAGATAGATATTCACAGTTATGTGAATATCTGGGAACAGGTTTATTCAAGCTTAAAATGAAATCAATGCTATAACCATTTTCTGTGTTGACATTATAGTAGCCACTCACCATGTCTGCATTACTAGAAAGCTGCTACTGGCAGCTCTTGAACACTCAAGCATCACATCCTTTAAATCTTCAATGTTTGTTGTTTAGGCTACAGTCCATTCCTCCTTTTCTGTTTGGAAATCTCTTAAGATATTGTAGATATTACCAGAAATAACCACATTCTTAAGCTGTTTACTACACACCTTAGCGAGTGTTGAAAACATCTACAGGAGCATGCACTTCAACCTACCTATAGGAAGTTTTGGAAATCAGCACAGGGTTTAGTTGTGAAACTCAGGCATAGCACGTGGAAAACCGTAGATGATGGCCTGTCATTCCTGTCCATGAAAGTGGCCTGGGCGTCCTCCCATTCTCAGGCATTCCTGCTTTTGGTGAAGCATCTCTCTGAAGCATCTGATTCTCTCTGTGGAAGGGGATGGACCTGATGCCTGATTGAGATCGATCATTCATAAAGCCAGGTGGATCATTTTAAAGCTTCTAATGCTAGTTCTGGTCCTGACCAGAAATTAGCAGACAGAAATATGTATCCAAATATTGCAATTTTATGTAGGAAAAGGGTTTGTTGATGTCTTTTTACAAATAGATGAAGAGTGTAAAGTGATTGTGCATTTATCTTAAACTGCCTGAGGTTCTTAATATCATTGAACCACGACGCCATCCTGAAAACATAATTTCCTTTTGCTTCCAGTCTGATTTAAGTGGCTTACATGTCTTCTACCTTCTCCTGTTACAGAACCAACTTGACACGTGATTACTTTCATGAAAATACATCAGCAGCACTGATAACACCAGCAAAAAATGTATATAGGTCTGAGAAAGAGTAACCAGTTATAGTTATGGCTAAGGATATGAATGCTGTTTTGCTTCACAATGTCTGTGATTAAATGATTGCTATTTAAAAACAAAGATAGATTCATATTTCATCAGTAGAATGACTTTAAAAAAAAAAGAAACTCTGCAAATTATGTAGTAAAATTGAGCCTTCGCTATTCTTCTCAGCGAATGCCAACCTTGCTCATAATGTCAGCACATTATGATGTTAAAATTTGCAGAGAGACCCAAAATATTTTTCTCATGGTAATAGCGTCCAGTTGCTCTTCAGCCTAAGTATGATCTGAAGCAGTGACCGGGAGATGAAAGTCTCTCTATGCCATTTTCAGTCCCCTGAGCCATCTAGACGCTTTCTGCATTTATTTTTCAGAAATTAATTTTTAAAAAACCAATTGTTTTTGCAAACAGCCCTTTGAATTCCGTCCCGGTGGCATTTTAGAGCATTATTGCAAATTATTCAATTTATATGCATAGTCAAGCCTACATCATTATTCCCATATTCTACTAAGGCAGGAAGAGACAAAAAAACACTCAGAAAAGGCAGGCAAGAAAAACAAAGGCAGAAACCAGACCACTATTCTAGAAAAATACTTTTCACCAGGCTGAAAACAAACCTTAAACCCTCTTCATCAAGATGATCTTTTTTAGAAAGTCATTGTAAGGAAAGATTCAAATGACTGCAGTAAAACTCAAAAGATATACTGTATTATGAACACTAATTAATGCAAGTATTAATGTTTTTGGCTTCAGATGAGATGATCCAGCATTCTTAAAAATTAAGAAAAACTATTACAGAGACTTACGCACATACCTGAACGTGTTCCAACTTAGCAGCTCATCATTATTCACAGAATAATTGGTGCTCATTTACATCCTGTGAATTTCAAGGCCTTTTAACTACATACGTATTACTTTCTCATATAAGTTGCTTTGCAGTTCATGCTTCTGATGGGAAAGATGAAGTAACGCAGGCATAGTAAGCCCCAGAAAAATTGTAAGGCATGGCACTACTCCTCCAGCATATACCAAGTGTTTGATGGGTTCAGTGTTCTTCCCAAATTCTACACCCGATCCTCTGGAAATGTCCAGGTGTGCAATGGTGATTCCCCATCCTCTTCGTGTGATTTGAATGTACAGTGGACCTGAGCCCAGCTAACGGACTGCCCCATTGCTGTCAGAAATGTTGTGGTAATTCAAATCCAGAAACATACTGCTGAAAAAAGAAGCGAGGAAGTATGCGGTGGTGGAGCTGAGTTCCCAACCTGTAAGACGTTATGATACATGCTGAAAACCTAGGGCATATTTATCAGTGTCAACAAATGCACAAGTATTAATGGTGTCTTTTTTCAAATGCAACCAATTAGAGAAATGAATGGCTTTTCTCCAGTGCTGTGCGAAATTAACTGTATGGACAAACTCCCTTTATTTCAGCTAAGGAGAAAGGAAAGTTTGATGCTTTTGGCTTGAAGTATTTGAGCTTGCTGAGACCTGTGAAGAGACATAGAATAAAACCACAACAGGAGGAGGTTGAGGGGAGTAGGATCTTCAGCCGTGCCCACAGAGGAGTGATTTCAGCAAGGTGCTCCGCATCAGCTTTCCTGTTTGCTGTGTGTTGAGAAACACGGGAACGGTTCTGTTCCTCTCAGCTGTAAAGGAAAGGCAGAAACGGTGGTTTCTGAGGTATCTGCACTTCTGCTTGTGCCGTCTCTGCTCATGGCTAGTGAATAAAGAAGGCCGCACAATATGGACTTTTGGAGATGGAAAAGCTGCTAACCATTTGCATCTCCTCAGAAAGGTTTGAGCCATTTCTGTTCGCTCCTGCAGGTTTTGCGAATGCCCTGTGGTCTGTAAAAGCCTAGTGGAAGGAGCATAGCTAGATGCCTGATACTTACCCGGAGTCAAAGGGAGTCAGCTATAAATTGCTTTCTCTACACCATGCTCTGGCTTATAGCTTAAGAAGGCTCTTTGCTGGGAGGCAGTTTTGAATTACTTTTTGCTGGCTTTCTGATTTAGTTTACTTAGAGAAGCTATTAATTACAAGTTGGTGAGGTCTCAAATGAGGTCTAGACCAGCTGCTCCAAAGACACAGATAAGCTGCCGGGTGATAATGGCTCTTGGCTGCTCCTGACCTGGGCTGAATTTGGGCAATTGCTTTGTTCTGTAATGAGCAATCCCACAAGCCATCCAGTCTCTAAAAACAGGCTTTTTAAAAAATAAAGTACACTTCTAAGACTTAGCTCACACTGTTGATGGAGTTGATTGCCCTCAAGTTCACCTTGGGCCTAATTGGCTTACTGGCTTAATTAACAAAGTGCTTATTAATGTCTAGTGGCAATTAATTTTCAAGGGATTATTTTCTATTAAGATCATGAGTACAATATTAACGTTGTGCAACTGTGATTCTGGAGAACCAACCGGTACGGGGTGTGGGTTTTTTCTTTTATGCATCCAGCAAAATTTATTTCTTTGGTCATGTTGTGAGGATTTGCCCTGCAGTGATAATAATTAGCATCTGTATAAAACCAAGAACTGCATACTGAGATTAGGGCCATTTTGGAAACAACAGCATGATAGCTTTTACTGGGCTTACATAAATCATGATGGGCTGATGAGCAAATAAATTACTTTGTCAGATAACACAGTATCATACTAACAAAAGGTACATTTCTGAATGGTGATGAGCCTACATTTTACAAATTCAAGTGCATTGTTTTGGTGTTTTCATATTTGTATGTACGTGAAAGTTGGAGTATGGACAATAGAGCCTGAGACCTAGCTATAATCCACAAGCTCATTTCATAATGCCACAGCTCTCACAGAACTCATTTGAGATCTCACAGATTTCATTTATGTGTGTTTTAATGGGACAGTCTTACTCTCCCATGTAAATCTGGGGGTGCTGGGAAAGGCCAAGGATCCCTCCAGCCCAGCGTCAGTAGTAGTTGCTTAGAGAAACAATGTAAACCCAGGGTATATAAAGACATACCTCCCTGGACACAAATTCCTTACTTTCAGCTATGTATGGCTTTCGTGACTTTCTGAAGAAATGGAGCCATTGATAACCAGTAGTCATTGACAGGCTTTTCTTTTGTGAGTTTGTCTTTTTGGAACACGTTTATGCTTTGTATATCTGCACATCCTGCAGCAGTGAGTTCCCCAGCGCGTGCATGGCTTGAAAAAATACTGCCTTGCCTTGCTTCTAAAACATGTATGTGCTATTTCGTTTTAATGCTCCCTGCTTCTTGCATTCTAAGAAAGAGTGACTAATCATCCCTTGTTCACCTCCATCCTGCCTGAGACCGTATAGACATCTCTGCCAGCAGCCCACAGACCAATTTTTTTCTTATTTGAAGAATCCCAGTTACTTAATCCTCACAGTTTTCATACTTTTCCTCATCCTTGGTGCTTTCAGTTTGAAAAAAGGTGACTAGGATATATGACAAAGGTGCATAAAACTGGGGAGATGCAGATGCAAGCTTTGTTTTGGAGAGTCTCTTAACTAGCAGATTGCCAGAAGGTGAGAAGAAATATACTGGTCCTTCTCCTAACCTGTTTTTCGCGTTACCAGGTACTGATCACTGCCAGAGACAGGACCCTCAGTTGGATGGACTTTTGCTTCTAGTGTACCAGTTTCATGTTTTTCTGTACTTCTTGATCTTCTACTGGTTCTATAGATTGCCTCTTACATTCCTTGTTCCTGGTATGTTTAGAAATGTTTATATCAGGTTTTATGACTTTATTCAGTTGTTCTTTAAGACTCTCTTTTTTTCCCCAACCTTATTATCATTGTATATGCCTTTCCTTCAGTTTTCTTATTTGTACAAGACTTCTGTGTTTTCCAGTATAATGTCTTACTTCTGATACCTTCTCTATTCTGCAGTTTACTCTGACAGCTTTTCTCTGGGGGAGGTGGGAGGGAGTTGCTTTAAAGTTGGGGTTGTTTTCCTCAAGTGATGTATGTATGTATGTGTGTATGGGATGTGTTAATATGTGGCTTGCCAGAAGGCTTTGAAAGATGTTTGACCCTCAGCAAAGAACAGGTTCTTCACCCCTGTCTTGCAAGAGTGAAACCCCCCAAATTTTTGTTTTCTCATTCACTGTTTGTGTAGCATTTTGGCAGCTGAGTCAGCTGTATCTGGAATTGTATCTCAAAGCTTTCAAAATTTGGGAATAGAAATAAGGTGGAAATTCACCCCTCCTGAGAGCCACCACCACAACCGAGTCGTGTAAGACCCACTCATGTTCTCCTATAAAGCTGGTGAGTGGTTGACATGCTGCTCAGGCTCTGTGTTGGCCTTCTGCCAACAGGAGAGTTTTCCTCCCCGCGGTATCTCCTTTAACAAATTCTGTGGGCAAGTCATGGGGGATACTCGTGGCTGGCTGCCTCACATAGCATGTGTACCTCCAGCAGAATGAAGCTGTGGAACCATATTTTGTTCTATGTTTTGGTACTAAAACATACCCTAAAATAATAGTAACAATAACAATAATATCATTAGCGGTTACATGTCAGTGATAAAAAGTGCCACACGAAGTATGTTAATCACCTTTCTCCAGCAGGCAAACATTCACATTTAATTTTGTTTTACAGTTTTGTAATAAAAGCTTCATTTTACTCCCTCCCCCCATACAAAGCATGTGCTATAAAGCAACCACGAGCAATCATCCAAGTGTGAATGCAATAGAAAGCTCCATTCAGATTTATTATGCAAACATGAAAGGGAGAGTTTAATATACGGTATATTGCAAAATGAGGCAAATATATTCAGCTAGCATGTAATTGTGTTTAAATTTTATAACTTGACTGGTATTGTGAGGTACATCCTGAGAATGAGTCACTGAATTTTACATATCATCCCATTGTTATTAATAACCTCTATTTCTATAATGTCTTATATCCCAATTGGTCTTAGGCATTCAAATGTTGTATATATTGGGAACACTTCATCTCTGTAAGGGCGCAATGCAGCAGTTGTTTCACACTGTACGGTAACTCCTCAGGACAGACAGCAGAGAGTAATGCTTTAGTGGTTTAAACTGCAGGAGTACAGGAGGCAATACATTATCATTTGGCCCAATACCTTGGCAAAATGTTGCTTCAAACAATCTTGTTATTAATTATTAAGCAGTATTTGCATGTAACACAGGTGGAAGCTGTTGCGATAACACATCGGCAGCAGTGGGTTTGTCGTAGTGGGTGACCAAGGGGACAAAGCTCTAAGAGGTATGTTGCCTTCGGAGAAGGCTGCCTCATCCCTATCGCCTGGCTCGGGAATGGCACAGGTCTGCTTGTCTGAGCTGTGTGCGTGGGCAGCTGATCCCACGTCAGCTTTCCCTCTCCCTGACACGACTGGGACTAGTGGGGCAGGACCAGCCCTGATGATGTAGAGGTGAGCCCTGTCCCTTGGCTCTGGTCACAGCCTCGCTTCTCCCATGCTGTTCCTGCTTGTCGTTAAATGAAGTCAGGCTTGGGGATCTAGTCAGGGTTTGGAGAGAGAGCGTGGGTTTGTCATTCTCCTCATGTGGATTATGATCCAAAGCATGGCATGTTAATTTTATGCTAATTTGCCCTTGCTGCCTCTGCACATAGTTTAAAACCATAGCTCCCATGAGTGTCTGTGAGAAATACAGACATGCATATGGACGGAATAGAAACCTAATGTTCCAGCAGTCCTGTGGGAAAAATGTCTTGCTGCTAGGTGAATCCTTTTAAATGTTTTTCCTGAGCCGTATAAACACAAAAATGGACAGTCTGTTCCTGTAACACGCTTTCATTTTAAGGCTGCATAAGCAACACTCACCACTTGGTTCCTAGGAAATTAAACGTGTGAGGTATAATGTACGGTACTTTGGCTTCCTTTTATTCCAGTGCCTGCATCCAGAAATCATGGAAAAGGGCAAGGACAAAATGTCATCTTTATCGCTGAATTAGACTCTCCAGGACACAGACTGCCCCTTATTTTTACCATGGCAGGACTCAGCATGAAGAAACACTGGCTTCTGTTTCAACAGAAATAAATCAGGCTAACCATATGCTGAGTGCCAGCAGTACTGCAACAAGCATTTTGTATCTGTACATCTGATAAGTGCTAAGGCTGGTTTTCCCTTGGCCTGCAAATAGAGCAGCACATGCAAGTCCCTAAAAGGCACTAGGAGATAGCTGGTGTTGTTGGCCGGGGCTGTGAAATGTGTTACAGCTGAAAAAGCCTTTTGTCTGCCTGTCGTGCGGCAGCGAGAAGGTTTGGCAGTGTGCTGGAGATTGCATAGGAAGAAGCTAATTACTCCATTTCATCCTCTTTTGTTGGGTGTTTTCCCTCTCCCTCTCACAGAGTCATCTTTTTCCTTGCTCAGCTCCTCTCTACAGAGGCCAGTGACCGCGTGCGCTCTGCAAGATGGCAGTCAGAGCTGGCACGCCACGGCCTTGCCAGCCGGGCGAGAGGGTAGTCACCCCCATATAGGAGCTCTCCCCAGCCTCTGCACAGTCAACTCCCGGACACAGATGAACATTTCCAATGAGTTTTTCCCCAGGGGTGTGAAATAAATAATTAAAAAATATTCAGTTGCCTCACGTGTAAATGCAGTCATGTGGCCCAGTCACCAACGTTGAAGGGCTTTGTGAAATCCTCTCAATGTCCCTATTTGTTTATGTGATGTACATCAAGGGCAAGTCAGGCACAGCAATGCAGTGCTCCCAGCTGACACCGTTGTTGCCTGCTATGAAATGCAGGCATCTCCTTGGTTGGAGACCACGAGGTAATCTTGGTTGTTCCCTGATGGGGTTATTCTGAAACAGAATAACCAAATTCTGCTTTTGCGTATCGTTGCCACAGTAGTCGGTACAGAAAAAGACGATGACTAACATGGCGATCCTTGCATGCACTGTGCAATTAGACCCAATTAGGGTCCAAATCTGGGGCAAGAAGTCAGGCAGTCCTAGACAGTTCTCCAGTGTGACCGTGCCTACCAGAAGCTGCAGAAGGTGGTGGTGTGTAAATAGCTGTGTCCTTTGGACCTGGTCCCAGCTACTAGAGAAACCAGGTGTACTTTGCAGAACAGACACAAGTGTGCTCTAACCATGCCTACAATTCACGCTATTGCCCTTGGCCTAAAAAGCAAGTGGTATGAGGCAGTATTTTCCAGAAGCAAAGCCATAAAACATTAAGTTTTCCTTTACTTTGCAGAACAAAGTTCTGCTGAGTCAATGTCAGGGAAAACCACACTGTAACTGGTTCCCTGGCCGCGGCTCATTTTCCTGCATGGAAGAGAGGTCCTTAGTCCTAGACACAAGGCGGGGCGGGGGGAGTATAAACCCAAAGCCTGTGTTTGGTATGCCAGGCTCTACAGACTTCACGGGATTTACAGAAATTAATTCTGTAGCTAAAACAATCTCTGGATTCAGTTCAGGTTTCCCTGTGGTGGTAAATGGGGATGGCCTTCTTGATGAAAACTTCGTTGAATGTCGTCTTGGTGTGGAGGATACATGAAAATGGGCTGTTTTGTGGTTCGGCCCCTACTCCTTTGTGTTGTCCAGTAAATAACACTAGTCGACAGCCAAGTCAACTGTTCTGCTAAGTATTTCTGTAAATCTACCAGCTGCAACCGGGGAATGCAGGGGAATGTTACAGTGTGAAGAGGGCTTTTTTTTTGTTGTTTGCTTTTTTATTTTACAGATGGTTTTGATCTTTTTCACAAAGTTGTATTTGTTTGCCCATTTGAAATAAGTCTCTAGTTTAGTTTTTCATTTTAATTTATGTGATTGCTTCCACTTACCCCAGAGAAATTTAATCACCCTGGCAGCGAGAGCCAACTATTTTGACTAGTAGAATAACATAGTACCCAAAGCAGCACTTCTTGCTGCATGAGGACCACAAAGTACTTGACAAATGTTAAAACACTGTACTTCACAGTATCCAGGAGAGAAAGCAATTGTTCTCCACATTTTACAGAGAGCAGGAGCTGAAATTAATGGTTATATGGATATGTCCCCTAAAGACTAATGTATTTTTATCTGAGCATCACTGAGTTTCAGCAAGTAGCCATGATGTGAGGGTCTTTAGACTTTACTTTTAGGTTTTAGCCTTTACTGGAGCTGAGCATGTGGTTTTTAAGTATAATAGAGCTTTAATCTTGTAGGTATGTGCTTTTCTGGCTTTACTTGCACAGAGCATTACAAATATGTATCTGAAGCTGTGCAGCTGGTGAGCAGAAGATCTTGATATGAAGCCCAGATCTTTTGTCTGAACCTTCATTTGTACGCAATTCATTTTGTCCTTGCTATGAGCTTACCAGAGTATTGATTTAGACAGGGCTTGTGCCCCCTAAGTATTGCACTGATCTGTCAGGTCAGACTTGGAAGAGAGGTGGTTTTTACAAGGCTGATGGATCTCTTTGGTCTGTTACCACTGTCTTGTTTGTTTGAATGGGGCATGCTCCTCAAAGTAATGTCCCTCCTGTCCCAAATGTTAAAGGGTGAGAAATATGTGTGAGAAAATGCGAATATGCTCTGAAATATTCTCTTCTCTTCACCACCACACCCTACCACATCCCATTTCCTTCTTCTGGGCAAATCTACCTGGCAGGTTTTCAGCTGTCACTGCCAGCTTTGTTAAAGATGCCGCAAGGTGCCAAGAATACAATTCTAAAAACATCTTTGTTGGCCAGGGCTGGCATTGCTGCCAGTGCTGGGGTTCATATCTCCTTCTGATAAAAGCTACTGGCTTATGACGTGTTGACTTAGGACCTGTCACAGTATTGGCAGTTTGGGTGTAGTGGGATGGGCTGGCTGTGGCCAACAGGATAGGAGAGGATGGATCAGACAGTGGCTTGTACAGCACATGAAGTCAGCCCTAGGCGGTGGATAGCGATAGATCAAAAAGAAGAGGAGAAGTACAAGGGTGAAGAGAGGTAGCAGTGAAATACCCCACAGCACCCTGGATCATTTTGCATACCTCCAGAGGATCATATATTCTAAACCAAATAAAACTGGATGTGGTGTCAAACTGAGCTGCCTACATTTCTAGCATCTTAGGAAAAGTGCTTCCTCAGTACCCACTAAGGGTTGTGCTTAGACTTGCAGCATTCTGTGCTCAGCCTCCAAATGTTGAATATTTTATTCAAGATTTGATTTACTTCTTGAGGAAGTAGACTAGAAAAGCTCCCGGTGTGTTGCCTCTAGTTACTAATTTAAATTGAGATTAGAGCAGGAGAGTATCCAACACAATTAGTTTGCCTTAAAACTTTCTGCATCTGGCAGTGTCTCCTGGCTGGTGCTAGCACTCTTTTTAAATTGCGAAGAAAGCCTGAGAGACTTTCTACATCTGGCACAGGAGCAAGCTGGCAGTCAGGTAGTCCTGCATGATGAACACTGAAGTTACGATAGGGGTAACATCTCTAAGGTTATGGGAAGGCATTTGCCTTCCTCTTTTTGTTATGACACATTTTCTTGGAGTCCTTCCTCTCCATAGCAGTTATATATCCACGTGTACAGGAGGGGCTCTGAAGGACTCCAGGAAGCTGTATCTGTGACTGGGAGATGCAGCCTGGACTCATTTCTGTTGCTCACCTTCTTGGAGCATTGTGGGCTCAGCTGCATGTTCCCATTTAAATCCAGGGCACTCTGGAAGAAGTCGGAAAGGAAGACAATCTTGAGAGCGATGGTAGGTTGCTGATGCTGCCATGATGATCTACCCAGCATTTAGGACCCTCAAGACTTGTCCTGTGGAAGAGGCCACCAGGAGTAGAGCACAGGCTGGGCAACTAGGGGCTGTCCTTTTATGGCCCAAGGCCCACAAGATGAGGTCCACTTCTGAGCACCATTTGAGCACGGTGTATCTGTGTGCACCAAAAGGTGATTCTTCAGTCAGGTCACCCTGAGCAGAAAAGTTCTGCTGAATTAAAATCTGTATGGGGTAAGGCTTACAGAGAAGCATGTAAAAACATCATACTGCGGTCTGAAAGACAAACTGCAGTATAATATCACTCTCCCTAATTGCACAGAGCTACACTATTAAAAAATGATGCATTTTTATTAGAGAAAAAACACTAAGCAGAGCAAGGCCATGAGGTAGTGAGGCAAAACAGAGCTAAAAAAATACTTTTTATTGTAAGAAAGAATCAGAAATCAGAAAGAAAAAAAGTTGATTCTTGGAAATTACGAATTGTTACTGTGCAAAAAACCAGAGGCTTTTAAATGTTCAGAGAAACAGCAAAAATACCTGGCCCAAAAGTACAGGCATCTGGCACATGAGTGAAAGAAAACCATCGTGGCTTAGGAATCTCAGCCAAGCTGTTCTGATTCTATCTAGAGGAATGCGCTGGTTCATTAACTCACAAGCCAGTCCATTGAAGTATATTTCACAGTTTTTAAGTGTTTATCAGTTAAACCATGTGGGTAAGCTTGTCAATAGATGAGGGATTTTAGCTTCACTATTTCTGCTTTGCTACTTGGATGACTTTGAATTTGTCTTCTGTTAAAGTTCCCTGGTCTCATATTGGTATTTGTGGCTTTCCGCTGAGGATATGAACATCAGCTCAGGCTTGTTGACAGTTTCTTCATTTATAGGATCAACATAATTTCCTCTCCAAGAACAAATTTTTCTGCCACTGGATTCACATCCTCCATGACGCAAACCCCATTTGGTAGCTGATTTTCACTCCCACTATCGGAATTGCAAAAGTCTAAAAGTTGTCCTCCTCTCGACACCTTACATCTTACTCTGTCTTGCTCTTTTTGTCTTCCTTTGCACCTATTGAGAGGCTAGGGTTATACCCAAGAACTTGCAGAGGAGTAAAAGATTCTGGTAAAGGCTTCTAACAATTCTTTCTCCACTTACTGCATTTACTTCATAGAGTGGTTGGTGTCTTTTTTTAAAATTATTATTATTATACATGTCACTGGATTTTACTTTCCCAATAGCATCTTAATTTTCACAGTCCCTCTCTACTATGTACTATGTAATCTGATGAAAGGACAACATCAAACATTTTCTGCTACTTTTAAGTAGCAGAATTTTTCTCTGAACATTTTGATGCCAGTGCATGAACTGCTCTTCCATGCTGTTTCTGTTTTTCAACTTAATTTTTGTTTTCCTCAGTACATCCAACAGGACTTATTTAATCTTTTCTGCTCACATTTTACCTTACAAGTGGCTGGTGAATGTGTGATTCTAAATAAATTCTGCAATCATTTAAAAATACGTTTTCAAGCTTCACATTGTGATCTTGATGGGAAATCAAATAGTAAAACAAAGGAACTGAAAGTATATCGTGGTTCCAGAGTGGTTAGTGGTAAAATATTTCTCACCTAATCTAGACCAACTACACTTTAGTTATTCATCCTCTTTTCCTTTACAATTGATGGGACAATTTAGGGATTAACTAATCTGAACTTTATTATTTTTTTTTTTTTAAATAAAGAGAATAATTAGGATTAGGATCAGGCAAAATTTTTTGCCATTGCTCATGAAGGGGAATCTGAACAGCTTCTTTTAGGATGGTTGGCCAAAGTTAGGTAGGATGAATGCTATGTGCTATGACTATAATATAGTTACATACATCATTTTTCTTCTAGAAATATGAGGTTTACTGGCAGGAGCTGGATGCTTCTGCTGGAATTCTCCTAATGGGAGATAGGTGTGTGTTAAATTTGCTTAGAGCACTCAATGTCTGTCTTCATCCATGCTTACTCCTTTCTCAATAACAAAAAAAGGTGATGTAGCTTTCCCTAAATGTATTCAATACCATATTGGCATCAAAATAGGAATCCCACCATGCATTCTTCAACTTTCCACCTTTCTTTTTTTTCTTAGATTCTTAAAAGGTGAAAAATCTGTGTTACTGCATTACATTCCTTATCAGCAGGGCTGAATCTTTGGATCCACACTACAGACTCTGCTGCTTGAGTGAGTGAGTAAGAAACAGCAGTAGCAGATTGTCATCTAATATGTAAGGAGGTGCTGGAGGAGGCACAGGATGGCAGTGAGTTTCACGGATAGGTGCCAATAGCTCCAGAGGAAAGAGCCTTCAGGAGAGGCTGTGTCTCCTCAACCTCAGCAGTATCTGCTTGTACCAGTGCAGTTCCTTGTCCCAGCTCCAGTTTTTACCCAACTGAATCTTCACATCCTTGACCACTTGGTTCCCAGCCTCTCTTAGGATCTTGGGAGCTCTGGCCTTTGGTAAGTGGGGGTATGTGGAGTAGATGCACCTTTTCAGACTATACAACCATGGGGAAGGGGACAAGGCCATAAAAGCCAGTCCAGTGTTCCCATCTTGATTCCTATCCTTTTACTACACATCAGCCGCTGTTTGTATTGTCTGCTTTTCTCTTCTACTGTTTGATCCCATTTCCAGCCTCCATGCCCAAAGATCTCTTATCCCCGTCTGAAGAAGTCATGGCCTTCCTTAGCTCTGTCCTAAATTACTTCCTCTATTGCCACTCCTTCCATCCAAGATTTTGTCTTTTGTCCATCCCAGGAAGCCCACTTCTTCCAGCCTCCATGCCGCACAAGAGACACAACAGTACAAGAGGGATGATCTTGCAGCAGTTCCAGTGCCCCAGGAGGCAAGCGGGCACAGGAGGGCGAGCCCCACTTAGCCACTGTGTCTGCGAGCCGGGGACACTCAGTGTACAAGGAAGCCCAGGGAAAACCTAGCTGCTGGCCTAAAAGTACCGAGTCTTTGAGTGAGGCTTGAATTCAGTCAGAACTGGGTAATATTTTTTTACAGGGGTAGCAAAGGACACATCTTGCACGTATGAACCCAGCCTCTTAAATTTCATCTTCTTACTGCAGAGCATAAAGGCACTTGAATTTTGTGAAGAACAGTTATGAGAGCTCTTTTAAAACAGGCAAACGGTGTATGTCTTCATAAACCTATATTAAAAAACTTGTTACTGCTCATGCTTTCAGAAATAGTGTCCTGAAGCACTATGGTGCTTCAGCACTTTTAGGTGACTGGCAAGGGCACCAAAACAAGGCACTGGAAACACTCAGCCTTACTATAGGCACTTTTTACCAGCTCAGTCAGCTTCAAGCTCGCGTTGTCCTGAAATCCTGTGCTTCTGGCTGGGCATGTTCAGCTTTCATTGCCTCCTGCTTTGTGAAGTGCCCTGCTGAGGCAACCGATGAAAACAGCAGCCTCTCGTGAGAGAGGCAGCTGGAGGTGACCTTTGGAAAGCAGTGAGCACTTGGCCCAGAGTCCTCTTGGGAATCAGGGGCCTTCAGGCAACAGGACTTAACTGCAACTTTTAGTTCTTCAGAAATTGTTCCTTAATGCTTGCAGAAGAAAAGCTATTAATTGAAACGAAAGATCTTGATAAACTGGTGGGAGTTCAGTGGAGGGCCACAAGGGTGGTTGGGAGCTGTAGCACCTGCCTGGGGCCCGTATCCCCTAACTCCTAGCCCCTGCTGTGCCATCTCATGTTGCGGGTGGCCATTAGCTGTGGGCGAGCTGGTCACGTACCTGCGTCTCCTTTAAACAGGTCCTGGGCGCCCAGGCCAATTGGGGCGCCTCCGCTGGCGGCTGCTTCCTCCGCGGACTGCGTAAGCTTTGTATGTGTTAAATGTTAATGCGTTAAAATGGCCCAATCTGCAGAGGGTCCAGGTTACAATACATGTTCGATCGTAACGACAACACTGTTGTGTCATTGTTCTAGCGAGGATCCCTGAAGAATCTGCCCATCCCCATAGCAGTGTGTGACCCTGCCCTCTGAGGGAGCTGGGCGGGCTCAGCCTGGCGAGGAGGTGGCTTCAGGGGTCCTGGCGGCAGCCTGCCCGGGGCCCTGCGAGGAGGTTACGAGAGGGTGGAATCAGGTGCTTTATGGAAGTGTCTAGCAGGAGGACAGGACACAATGGTCATGAATTGGAAGAGAGAAGGTTCTGACTTGAGATAAGGAGGGAAAAAAGTCACTGTGAAGACAAGAACAGGTTTTCCAGAGAGGCTGTGGATCTGTCTTTGGAGATCTCCCAGACTTGACTGGAAGACCCAGAGCAACTTGGTCTTAATTCCGTGTTGAGCCTTGGGCAGGAGGCTGGTCTCCTGAGGTGCCTTCCAGTCTGACTGATTCTGTGTTTCTGTGAAAATGTAAAAATACCTAGAATTCAAGGCCATCAAAGCCAGAGATGGGTGTCCCGCTCCAAGTGTACAAAAAAAAAAAAAAAATCTGCTGACATACCAGGTTTAGATTTTACCCGATTTTCACAGAAAACATCTGAATCCTTCTCTTTTCCTCATTTTTCAGTCATAAGTCAGACTGAGTTTTGGCCACCCTGAGCCTCTGCTGTGCGGTTGGTCATACTCAAAACAGTTCTGCTGATTGCTAAGTGCTGGGCTGGTAGAATGCTGACAGTGTTGCCAGACATGAGCGCACTCTAGCAGAGGATGCTACATTTTAATATAGTATTAAGAGATCCTCATAACAAGCATGAAAGAGTTAAAAAGCAAAGTCACCATCTGCACTTTAAATAAAAACTTTCCAGACGGCTTCTCACTTTTCCATTTTTCCTCCTAAAAATCTGAGAAGCCCAAATTGACAGCTGATTTCTTAGATGCTGTGGAAAGAGATCCTTACTACAGTGATATAACGCTGCACTTGAATTATACCTTAAAAATAAAAAATGACAGCCTTATCAGCTTGTTTGATGTGGCATTCAAACTGAAGCTACAGCTTCCATTTCAAATGTTGATAGCAAACTGTTGGAGGGGGAGAAATTTCTGCACTAATAGGAGAAACTCATGTCAGTCATGCCAGAGCATTAGGAATCATTATGAGATCTGGATGAAATCTGCCAAAAACTGTACACCATCATTTTCTAAATACTCAGCTAGTCTTTACTGGTGCGCTCTGGAGATTTTTAAATGCTGACTTCATTAGAAAACAAAAACATATAAATAGATGGTTTCAGTGTGGTCACATGTTTAGCAGAAAGGGTTATTTTGGTTGTCATGAAACATTAATTCCCCTTTTGTGCATTTTTATATTAAAACACTAATGAATTTGTATGCCAAAACAGGCCCTCCTTAATTATGCATGATATATATTCATTACGCCCCAGAGGGAAGGGGGAAGGTCATGTGACCAGCATGTGTCTCATTTCCATGCGTGAAATGATAATGAAATTAGCAGTGGATGGACAACAAACTGGAAGCAAGTTTATTGTAACTCGAGGGAAGGAGTTGCTGGAATTTTTTGGTGCCTAATGTTTTTTGCTGAACTTCACGGGCAGAATGATTTCAGTGAGTGTGACAGCCTCCATGCCATCCGCAAACAGGGGTGCTGTAATAGGAAAGCATCACATCTGTGTGTGTACTGCTCCGCAGCTGAGGAAATGGCTTTGGAGCAGGTGGATTGTTTTAATTATGCAGTGGCTAGGAACGACCCACGGGGGCTGCGGGAGCTGCTTTTGGTCAATGGGGACTGCCCTGGTACAAATCTCAGAACATCCAGATCGTTTCAAAAACATCCAAGCTTAGAACACACCAGTGTTCTACGTCTAACAGTGGTCGTCTTGCGGCGAAGTGATAGGGTGCTGCAAGAACCAGAAGCTATAGGATGCTTTTGAAATCAACTGAGGCATTTTTGCAAATGTGCTATTGCTGGTGCTTATTTAATCCTTCAGCAGCTGGAGATGCACTGAAATGTTTAGACAGAATATACAGCACAAGACTCTGTGGCTGGAGCTAAGTTAGGTTTTAGATTATCTCATGTGTTGATCAAGTTATTATTTGATGATAATGTGGCCACGCTCATTACATTCTCATTGCACTAATGTCTTCATCCCAAAACATGGCAAGCATGAATCGGGGCCAGTAAACATAAAGGCTGACTAAGCCTGGGAGGCTTTCTCCCATGTTCTTACAGAAAAAAAAACCCAACAAAACAAACAAACCCAAGCAAACCCCTACAAAATACAGACTGAGTTACTTCATATTTTAGTCCTGTTGCTACTGCGCAAAAGCAGAGGAAGTGTTTGTATTGGTCAGATGAGATTTAGACTGTCTTTAAGGGGAATACCTTACGTTATGGGCTCTTGTAGATTCAAAACAGCAAAGGCAGTTACCCAGTTTCGTAGCACTGGAATTGAGACTTACTGCTTTCCTGTCCATCATCTTAGCAGCTGTCAATCTAGGGTGTAGTGCAAGCTTGTTGGGAATTTTCAATCGGGATAGTCAGTTAAGATCATTACAAAGTCTTGGGACTGCCAATCTCCTTTGGAACAAAACGCTATCTGCAAGCGCCGTCTTGCTTTTCTGGCAGGCTTTTGAGTTCAGGGGAATATGGATGTAACTGTTCTGGGGCGTGTATGTGTGCTGTGAGAGCGATGTGTTCTGCTTCCCTGCCTGGGGTTGGCTAACCTCGCTTAACAAAATAACAGAACCGCCTTCTGGAGGAGTGTGGTTCAAATTATGATTATGAACAAGCTTTCTTAATGCACAAAAGGCAAATTGTGTATGTTTTTATTACAGATAATTTTTCAGTTATAATAAAAGGAGTATTAATCACAGTTATAAAGGGAATAGCATATTACATCTGTGTAATCCTCCCTTTATAATAGCAGAGAAAATATATCTCATGAAAATACAGTTAACATTTTCCCAGTATTTAAAATATTTGATATATTCATGATATTGCAAGTATTCATCTCTGACTTTAAAATCACATAGACACATATTAGTCTAACTGGGTTCTTCTCCCAAAACATTCTGTTGTCCTGCATATCTTCAACTCTTTTCTGAAGAGGAGTGATTTTTCACATCACTTGTGAAACTACGAAATACAATAAAGACATGGTTTTCAACCATTTTTTCTGCCTAGTGTTATCACGGGGGGGTAAAATGTATTTTATACTATTGCTTTTTTGTTCTCTTTGTTCTATATACATACCCATTTTTTGAATACTTATTGTTCTTTCTGGTATAATTTATTTTACTAGTTCTTCCTGATGAGATGTAGCGATCTGTCACTTACAGGCCATGCTGAAAAGTACTGGCTAATGGCTGAAGAGCTCAGGTCATGAACAAGATTCTTTGATCTTTCTTCTAGGCAGGCATAAGGCAGGGGCTCTTTTGGAAAGCAGGACATGACTCCGCAGTCACATAAAGGGGTTATGATAAGCTGGATGGTATCGATGGAGTAACGTCAACAGTAATGTCATTAGGAGAGAGGGATGTTTATCTTTTAATAAAACCAATTATCTAGTCATCAGCTTTTTATGCATGTATTATCCATTCTTTAGGTTTTCTATTTTGTGTTAGGAGCTCTTTCATTTTCCTTTGAACCTTCTAAATGTATATCCTTGACGTGCTGCATCCCGTATGTGACCAGGACTTGTCTTTGGGAGCTGGGTGCGTGGGGGGCCAGAAAGATTGCTGGAAACACCGATAATACCAGCATGGTGACCTCGGAAGATTGCTTTTTCTGAGAGCCTGAACTGTCTTAAAATTGTAACTTGGCACATTTTGCTTTGCATTGAAAAGTAAGTGTTAAGATACAATGCTTTTTAAAGACTGGCAATTTTTTTCAAATGTGCTCCAGAGGTAACGGGTTAGCCTGTAATGGGTACAAGGTTTTACTGATGGTTCCAGCACGGTTCAGCGAGACCAAGATGTTCAGGTGCTTTAGAGATCTTGAGAGCATTTATCACACTCAATACCTGCCTCTAGAAGACATGATTTATTACAATGCAACATGCAATAAGATAGTGCTTCCTGCAAGCTTTCTGTAAACCAGAAGTTTTTACTTCTGGTAACTCTCCAGGCTAGTTCATTTCCTCAGGTCAAACTGTCTTTCAACTGACTGACACCCATCCAAGGTAACTCCCTTCCTCAGGACAACTGTCCCACTGCTCCATTAAGCTTACAGATACGTCTTTTTCCACATGTGGAAGTTTTTGTGATGTGTTGATTTTGCAGTCCTTGTGAAAAACTGTGCTGCATCGAGCTGTGTTTATAATCTCCAGTCACAGCTTTCTCTCCATTAGAATGAATGGTTTTGGAGGAGAACATGGAGCTGGTTTTTAGGGTGTGTGTGTGTGTGAATCTGTCCATGATCTTTTCTCAGGGTCTTGTAGCAAAACACCATAGACACATGAGCCCCGTTTTATTTCATATTACTTGGGACATTATCCCACTATTTTGATTGTGTTTGCTGCAAAATTCAGTGGGATCCTCTTGCAGCTAGTGAGGACCCTTTGCTCAGATGTAAGCTTTATTATCTAAGCAGCTTTAAATTCTCTTTAGAGGAATAGAAATCCCTTCCTGGCCTCTGCAGATTAGCATCAAGTACTAGGAAATTGGGGCTAATGAAGCTTTTGTCAATATTTTAATTTACTATGGGCAATTTACTAGAGACCAGGCCAAGCCTATCAGTTGGTAACTCTATAAAGACGGATCTAACAGCTCCGCATAAAATGTAGATCATGCCGGAACTTGAGATCAGTAGAGTCATACAGAAATGCGTCATCTTCCTGATTTGGGTTTGCTATTTACAGAAAATGCTATTAGGTAGTACAGCATTAGTTATATGGGCTCTTTCTACAGACTGGATAGCTAAAGATAGGCTAAACTAGCGACTAAAATGCAGACGTGAATCAAAAGTACTGGGGAGACAATTCACTGCACGCTGAAGTGAGAGCCCTGACATCGTGAAGCGGATTTTCGTGGTGAGGTTTGCTATTGGGATTGCGTTTGGATATTACAGAATTAAACCCTACTGCTTCATACAGAGTTCTAGATATGCTTCCAACAGTGCTTTTGAGCCATCAGTTTAAAACGTGTCCTCTCATCTAAATTCAGCTACTGTTCTTTTCCAGTAAGTCTTTTCTGTGTTTCTAAGGATGATAGCAGAAATTTGTGTCAGTTCTGTCTGCCTTGTGTCATTCTCTCACCACTCAGACGGCACTTCCCGCTTCTTTTGCCTTCTAGAAAGTAGTAAATTCTGGAAGGAAAAAAAAAAACAACCAAAGAACAAAAAACCCCAGCAAAACTAAGTTACAAACTCAGTTAAAAATACACTGTCCTGATCTACTACTTTCCTTTGCTGTGATTGTACCTGCAACATCTCCAGCTTTTTGGCGGCATTCAGCGTGGCCCTTCATCAGCCCTGCCTGCAGTGCTGTCCCTGCCCTTTTTACAGCAGCATTTGTGGAGAGGGGACACAACCTTCCTACTGACCCGGCACTAGAAATCACCCTCTCCTGGCTCTGCCTTCAGGCAGGCTGGAGATAAGTTTCTTCTGCTGGCGGTTCCCGTATTGCCTGTTCAAACTTTACTCCTATCAATAATCGGTTTGACTACCTTAAACAGATCAGCTAAAACCAGGCAGGTGGTCCTATACTAAAAAGTATAAACATTGAGCTTCCCAATAATTCTTTGTCCAGCTGGTCAAATCCTCATTTTGCCAGACAACCCATAAAGCTGCAGGTAAAAAATTTTTGAAGCTGTTATAAATAAACACCTGAGTTATGTTTTGCCAGCTATGTTGTTGTTTATTTTTGAGATGTCTCTCTGGGCAAGGATTTCATCACACTGAGCTTAAATTAAATTCGGTGAAAAATTCAACAGTACAGCTATAAGTCACAGCTTCTTTTCAGGATAGGGACTGCTGTCTTTGCACAAGCACGCAGGTGCTTCGGCAAAGGATATAATTTTACCCATGGTATTTGTGGAGCTGCTGCTGCCTCAGAGGGAAAGGCTGGGAATGAAGGTGTCAGACCAGGAGCTCCTGTGAACATCCTCATCCTTAGGGCAGCAAATTGCATTGCTTCCTATCCTTCCATAAATCTGTGAGACAGCTTTGCTTCTCCTGTCTGTCCTTAGATTATGAAGTGAGAATGCGGCTCCCCTTTCCTAATCTTTTTCCTTTTCCTTTCTCGCAGGGAGCTCCTACGCAAAATTGCTGTATCAGCCCCACACACCAGTATAGGGCAGGTGCTGAATGGAGCTGGGAGAGGGGCAAATGGGCTGCGGTCATGGGGAATGGGCTCTGTGTGGAGACACAGCTGGCGATCAGCTCCAGCAGAGGGAAAGGGAGGTGGATTAAGAGGTCGTTAAGTGAGGGAAGGAGAAACCGAAATGAAAAGCATACACTTCTGGTGTATCGTCACCTGCCTAGAGATTTCTGTAAGAGGAAGGCAATCGCAGTTCCCATGCAAGAGGGGGAAGAAATAATTGCAAAGCATTTCATTAGCTTTCATTCAAATTATGTTATCTTAGCCTTTGCGTTCAATTATCTGATGGCTGCCAAACAATACCCAGAGAACTAGGGAAAAAATGCAGGCCCAGCTATGGGAGTAATTTAACACCTTACATTTAATGGGAGTGCTTTGTGGGCTTGTCCCTGGGAGGATGGGAGGATCGCCCCTTCCCCAGAAATCAGTGGGAGCTGCGGATGACCTGCACCTGAGCCAGCCCCGTAGGGCTTCCTGCACTGTCAGTGCTGTTGCACAGATGTGCTTTGGGTGTGAGCCGTGGGACTTCCCGCTCAAGAGGTGCTTTGAGGTGCAGGATGGAAGGAGAAACAGTGGCAAGTCCTGATGCTCCCTCCTGACTGCAAGGGACGGGGAGATCTGCCATGGCTGAAAGGCCACCCCGGCCCCCTCTCTTCCCTAAGTAAGCTCCCAGAGCCTGGCAGCTCTGCGCAGTGGCAAGTCTCAACTTGCCATGGCTCTCCTGAAGGCACAGCTCATGGCTTAACTCCCCCTCTGGCACTGCAGTAGCTGATCTGACTTTCAGACGGAGTGGGGACAGAGACAGCACCTGAATCTAGGTGCTGGGTCTCCTTTTTGGTCAGTGCTGCCAGGGATTTCTACAAACTGAGTTACAGCTCAGCGCAGCGTAGGCCTTACCAGAGCTCTGTCAGTAGGGAGGAGTTGTTTCCATGGCTGTAAGTCTCCTAGACCCTTCCCAGCAGTAGAACTGCTGTCAGTGAGTTTGTCTCTTTTTTGCCATTAATAGTATTGCTTTGAGAGTGTTGCTTTGTTATATATTGACCTGAATTGAAGATTAGCACCATGTCAATATATAGAAAAAAAAATCAAGACCTTAATTAAAAAAAATGTTGTGGTGAAATTCTGACCCTGCTGTAAACAACAGGAGGTTGAACCGTTGACTTCAAAGCAGCTGGGGTTATACCCGTTGTCCAAAACAACATCAGCTCACCTCTGCTCTTCCGTTGTACAGATGGCTTCAATCTAAATTTACTCCTCAGCTGACCATGCTGACTATACTAACTTAAACCTCGACCAACTGATTTTTCAGCATATGAACTGTGGGCAGTTTATGGCCAAACTGTGACTCAGCTCACATTTCTGTGCAAGCAAGCAAGGCTACGGAAGAACATGTCTGATGCAGTAATCTGACTCTTGGTGCTCAGTCATGTGGAAATACAGGTATTACCTTCCCCTGCATCATGGGAGTCCCAGGAAAGCAGGGACGGGAGAAGCTTTCACTCCCCTGCCCTAGCCGAGCAGCTCGCTCCTTGCAGCGTGGGCAGTAGTTTCCCAGTGGCAAAAGCACAGGCTGTAACAAAATTCCTGCCCCCAGCCCTTTGCTCTAGAGAAAAGGACGAGGCAAGAGAGGCATGGTGAGTCAGTTACGCGACTAAGTCACAGCGCTTCCCGGTCTACCGCTAGCTAAAGTCTATCCTCTGCTTAGCATTGTGCCTCCAGGCACTTTCTAGCCCCAAGTACACACCTTGCGTTTTAATTAGTGATCTGCTTAGTTTCCCCCTTGTTTGGTGGTGTGGGTTTATTCAATAAATAAGATGAAAATATTTCGGAAGATTGGAATAAATCCAAAGCTCAGAACAAAGGAAAGCCAAATGCAGTTTAACTGGAAGAGTTGTGTGTGAGAAAGTAGTATGAAACTACATGATTGCTGTGCAAACAGCTTCTGTCTTTTGTTAATACTCTTGAACTCTTGCACTCTTCAGTATTTTTTCTTCTTCTACCTAAAGCTTTTCTTCAGTGTTTGCTTTTAGTTCCCTATCTTTTAACACTCTATTCTGCATTTGTTTCCAATATTTTGATGGAAGACCACATGCCTTTCATTTGAGAATCAGATGTCAGGGAAACAAAATGCCTCTGGTGTTGCAACTGCAATGTGTCTTAGCAGCACCCTCCCCTTTCACTCTTGCGCTGACAGCCAGTACATCACCTCAGACCCTCCTCTGGAGCCACCCTAACCCAGATCCCCCCCTCTTCCTCAGTAAGCAGAAATGAGCTGCTCGCAGTCCCAGACAGTCTCTTCCAGCTGGAGCTCCCAGTCTGCCAGGCCTCCACTTCTGTGGGTAACACCACTGATGTGCTGCTCACATGTGTAACCCTTTGAACGTTTAGGGCCAATGCCTCTCTGTTTAGGCTCCATCCTCTTTGCCTGTGGTCTCTTTGAAGATGCAGACGTCTGCCGTCCTTCAATGGCAGTTTTCATGTTTCCTCCCACTGTTTATATTGCTCAGATCCATTCCCTTCTTGCTCTTTTTCTTGGTCCTCCTCTTCTTCCACACCTCCTTTTGTGGGAAAAAGTCTGCTTGCCTGGATTTAATCACCACATTGAAGATATACGACTCTCTAATATGCTGCTCTGCTTGCTGTGTCTTTCTGATTTCTCCTGCAGTACCATCTCAGTCACATACAGCTAAAAATAAACATGTTTTCCTCCTCCTCCTCAGCCTTTTCCACTCTGACCTGTGCTGAGAAGATTACAGAATAGGAAGTTACCTTGGTTTCTGAAAGCACTGAGTTGTATTTCAAGTAGACATAAGATTTTGAAGTTTCATAAACAGATCTAGAGAGGACAGCAGAATTCTGGTGGAGCCTGGGACCTCCAAACGATCTTTACGAAGTTCTAGGAAAAAATTCTGGAGCATCACTACAGCTGGTTAAGTCACTTCTGAGCATGCAGACCAGTGTTTGAATGGACAGCCATAGTCAGAGAGCAACACTTTCTTGAACAGCTATGAAAAAAACCCCTATCAAAAATAATCACTGCAAAAACATCCTCTCAAAACACAGCAACAAAACCCCTGCATCCTCATTCCTGAATAAGTCAAAAGCGTCCCTGCTTTTCAGCACAGTTGTGAATGGATATTTGTGTAGGGTGTGTTAGTAAAAGGGAGGGAAAGGATAAGAAGGGGAAAGAGAAGAAGGGAAAGAAGCCTGGACATGCCTGAGTGAGCAGTAGTTTTCAGTTTGGTCAACTGTGTATGTATTTGCAAGATCACACTGCCTCCATTTTCTGTTTTGAAAAGGCTTGGAGTGTATCATTGAAGTTATTTCTACTGTAATTTTGGAAACATAATGTATCCTGCACAAGTCAGAGAGGGAAAAGAAAGTTTAGTTACCTTGTGTCTTTGTTATCCATTAGTTTTTTGAGCTCATGTGCCCTTAGAGGACCTGGCAGGTCCTCAGCTGCGGAGTCTTTCTGGCCCTGTCTGCATGGACAGATACATAGATTCAAACTCCTTCACCCGTATCCTGAGGGGCCAGACACTACCCAGTGTTGTCTGGAAACTGCTGCTGCCCTAAGGACACTTCGCAGTAGTTAATATGCAGAGATGCCTCTGCCCCTCGTTTTTCTTGTTTCAGACATGTGCTATGTTGAAAATGTCCTATCTGAGATACATTCAGCACTTTCCACATCGGTCAAACTCTACTGCAATTTGTTTTTAGATTTCCCTCGCACAGATAGAGCAGAGCGTGGGGAGCTGGAGCAGCACTTCACCCGCTCTGTTCCATGGAGGGAACAAATAGAAATGTGGATTCATCGAGAAAGCTGTGTGATATTTGACATTGATTTGTTTGGTAGTGGCTTGTTTTGCACCTCCTGTCTGTGTAATGCTGCTCCTGGGTGAGTGAGGAAGACTTGCACTGGATACTTGTGTCATGCATGAATGTCAGTTCCTTTTCTATCATGTTACCATGGCATCCTACCTCAGGTAATTTAATAAGGGAGAAGAGGAGGATATAAAAGGGACATGTTCATAGTCTATTAACCCCTTCAGAAGAGTGATATAAAAGGAATAAGAGAAACTACTATGGAGGATGTCACCGTGTTGGATTCTTGGTTGCTCCATTGCTGCTACTTGGAGACTGCAAATGAAGCAACCCATGTCCCTTGCTAGGTATCATCATATTACCATCACCACAGGTAAATGTGTTAGTAGCCTGGCCCTCTGCCCCTTGAAAGATGAAAAGTCAAGCCCTGAGAAGAGTTCAGGAAATGCAGGGCAACTGGGCTATACATCATGCTAATGCCTTCATCCTGTAGATCACCTGGGGTATTTTATTTTTAAGAGTTCCTTCTTTGCGTTATACTCCCCAGAACAATACCCCCCGTCTTCCTGGAGAATCTGCTTTTGCCTGTGATTGCTAAAGGCAGTCACATTTCTAGAACAGCCTGCTTTACAGGGGGTTTTAGCTTGAACTGCTTGCTGGTCTTATGTAAGGGAGGCAACAACTGAACCTTCATAGTTGAGGCTGCACTAGGAAAGTACTTAAAATAGCAGTAAAATCTCTCAGTATGCACTTTAATTATTAAATTTTGTCCCGCTGCAGAGCAGAGTAATTTCTTTTTGGGATAATTGCCTTTTCGAAGCAATTTTTGCATTAAAGATTCACTGGCTTTGCAGAAGAAACTAGGTGCTTCTAAATGCTCCTTATTAAAAATTTAGCCTGAGTCTTGTCTTGTCTTTCCTCTTTTTGCTTTTTACTTTCTCCTACCCACAAAACAGTAGCCTTCATTCACTTCTAGCCTCATGTCCTCTCTTGCGCATATTTGCCTTCAGAGTTGTACATTAAGGCAGAAAAATAATGCATATCTGTTCTTCAACATTTGGTTCTTGTAAATCAAGGATGGCTGAGGAGTAGCTAGTTTGTGTGCCCTGTTGCCTCAGAGCCCAAACTCCCACACTGAAAGGCTTCCCTTCCTAGTCAAGTAAGCCGACTTCACTGTACCCCTTTTTATTTGTGATGTTTCATAGAAAAAAAAAATGTTATGGAAGGATACCGATTAAATTTCCCAGTTTATGATTGAAAATGTAGCAGCAACTCGAGCTTTTCAGAATCTAGCAAGATGGATGTGCTATTTCTTGAAGTAAGTCCATGGTCTATCTTGGCCACCGTTCATCACATTGCTGCTGATCTCACCAATGAATTTTTGCATGTCCCAAAGGAAGGAGGAGTTTTGTGAAGGAAGTTACAGAGATCACTACCACACTGGAAACAAAGCTGCTCTCCATATTCAGTGAGGAACCTCTTTAAAATAATCTTGGTGATTCCAGTGGGAGGAAGTAGGTACTTGCTAAGCAAGGGCTTTCTGATTGCTGGCGTCCTAGCCAGACATTTCAGCAGGGAGAGTTGAATCAGAAGAGCATTTTAGACTAGCTCACATCTGCTAAAAGAGATCAGAATCGCTATTTCTGTGTGCATCACTAATGCCACATTAGGACAGCTGAAGGTTTCTTCCTATCCCTATATCTAAGTAATTCAGAAATTAATGGAATTTTAATAGCCAGAGTTTGTCTTAAAAGAAAAAGTAAAGATGACATTGCATTAAGGGCACTGGAATTTAACTTCCATCTGATAACTCTTTTTTGCTGCTTGTCCTGATACTCTTCTATTGATTTAAACAGAGTTATTCCAGATTTTCAGTAGTATAAACCAGATCGAAATCAACTCATTGACAAACCTCACAGGATTATAATTTTTTTCCCCATTTCCCTTCCAGCCCCCCAGTTAAGTGGATAGCTGTAGCCTTCAGAAAAAAGCAAAGCTTTCAAGGGTAGCGTCTTGGACAGGGAGTTTAGACTGGGAGATAATGTTAAAAATTCATCTGCAACGTGCAGCCAGGATTAAGATGTGGATTCAGTTTTGATACTGCTGAACCTTCATATGTTTGTACTCATGCGGTCAGCCAAAATTGGAAAAAAATATACTGAGACAAACTGATCTTGTGACATTCTACCTGCCCTTTCCACACTAAAATAAGATTGAAAAAAAACCTAACTGAACCTGATCTGGAGCCCAGGTGCAGATCTGGGTTTTCTCTGAAGATCTCCCACCCCTAAGAAGGGAAGCAAGAAGAAAATTGGGTCTTTGAAGCTCTCATTCAGGTCTGTCTCTCCCTGCAGTGGGCTGCGTTATGTGCACTGTACAGTCTGTCTTGCCCAGAACAGCTGTGGCTGTCATCCACTAGTGTAGTGTTAAAATTAAGACTGATTGCGTTTCCATCCATACAGTTAGCTTCTGTCAGTCTCAAACGTGGCAAGCAATTGGTGCAGAGTTTTGGCCTGGAATTAGCTGGTTTAACCTTGAATAAAGTGAATAAATATATAGAACAGCAACTGGAGTTTGGTAACAACCAAATAATGCTATCTGCAAAACTCGGTTTCAGCTTCCAGCTGGCACCTCTCGAGGGGCAGCAACACAATTGAGATTGGCAGTAAGTTGATTTCATGGGCTGAATTCTGGCAAAGTACTCAACTACCTGCGCAGCGTGTGAGTCATGACTGTTGCCTTTCTCAGTAGCAAAGTGCTTTCTCTTCCTGGTTTCTTTTCACACTTATCTCTGATACTTGTCAGCTTTTGAAGTAATTACAGCCTCTTTCTAGAAGGGTATGGCCTTTTGTAGTCACAACACATGTGTTCTATCAACAAGGAAGGAATCCTCCCTCCTGACTGTCTTGGATTGCCCTGACATCTTCCCCTTCTTTGCATCTTGCTGGGTTTTGCCCCGAGCCTCCACAATCAGCTTTCCAGTGTGTTTTGGTTGCAGCTCAAAAGAATGCAGAAGAATGGGAAGATGCAGAAGGAAGCTGCTGTTGTGACATTTAAGCAGATACAGGAGCGGGTAAACACTAGCTCTCAGGCTCGGGAGACATCTGGCTTTCGCCTTTTGGCTTTCAGCTCTGTGGTTTGTGATCACCTCTGCAAACAGCTTGGTGTTAGAAAACCTCTTATTTAGTGCTTCTCCGTGATGAAAGCTTCAGGCCTGTTGTCAACACAAGGCATTTCTTCCCCTTAGGGGAAGAAAGGGAGCGGTTTTTAGAAGCAGTTTTCTGTCTGTGTCATTTCTTGTCCTGCCCATGTCCCAGAACAATTTTGTGAGCCTGGGGCTGCTGTGCTCCCAGGCACCGTGCGAGTCCCCCAACCTTGCCCAAGAGAGCTGTAAGAGAGCCCTTGCGCTGCTCTCTCAAAGGGCCATTGTCCACCAGTGCAACGGAAGCCATAGAAGCAACAGGAAGATCTGAGAAACTGCCTGATGGGGGTGTGGGAAAGCAAGAGGAACCGAAGGTTATTCCAGTGCCCGGCCAGGCTGTTCATTTAACGAAAAAGACTGAGCCCATGAAGCAGGTCTTGGCCTACTGGGAAAAAAATGTGGCCTTTGGTATTGTTGCCTCTTAATTATTTGTGTTATGGTACCACCAGGAGGCCCTGTCCTCCTCCGGGACAAGTCCATAGCTGGCCGTTTGCGCTCTGTCACATTCAGTGAATACATTGAGGTGACAAGGATCCAACTGTACTTTCAGCGCTGCTGCTGCTGCTTTTTGCTGCCAGCACACACTGCACCCCTGCAAGTGATTTCCTTTACAAAGGGTGCATAGGCTGATTTAATTGCTAGTGGAGCAGATCTGATAACACAGAGTACACAGCTATGTTTGTTGGCATTGTTCTTAAGACATGGGTAAAAGGAGCTAGAAGCAAAGTAAAAATAGACTCTCTTTTCTTAAGAGGTTTCATGATCTAATGCATCTGGACAGTGTCTGGGCTAAAGATTTATCCATCTTTGTTTTTTGTAATATTCTCCTTAGTATTTTTAGTGGCTCATACTCTTCTGTTCCTATCATCACAACGTGAGGTTGGACTTTTGGAGCAGTCTGCTGTGCTTCATTTGCTGTCTTGCATTTAAGTTCATTTGCATTCTGAAGATTTCAAAGTACTTTAAAGATGGTCATTAAGTATATCTTGGTACGTCTTTGAAAAGTATTATTAATTGTATGCTTCAGATTTTAGATGTCCCCATGGAATAACTTTGCCACGCAATACTAGGGATGGATACTTTCCTTCTCTTTTCCTCCTTCAGATTTACAGATCCAGACTCCTGAAGCCTATTCTGTTCTAAGCCTAAACTGTTCTCTTTATCCTTGGGATGTTTTAAAGAGGTTGACAGGTGAGTTACAAGTTGAAATTTAGGTCTGACTTTAAAAAGATGTACTAAACCCACCAAACAGAGCATTATTATGCTGTAGGGGCACTTCAAGAGCCCCTTTTATTGCCAGAATGAGTAAGCCCTTTCTGGTCTCTGTACAGTGGGAGCAGAGGCAGTAGAAATAATAAACAGTTGTCACTGATAAAAATAAAGAAAAATGTGAACCATTTTGTTGGTGGACCAGGAGTTAGTAAGTGAAACAGTCTTTTGAACTGCTGAGAAATCTGTATGCAGCAATTTTGTGCTTGAGGTAGGAAGTGAAGAATGAAAATCATCATGTTAGTATCTTTCTCAAGGTACCGTGAAATAAAACAAGCAAAATAGAGGGGAAAAAAATTAAATGGAATTAACAGAAGTTACATTATAATGAGCCAAGGAAGCAACTACATCAACTACATAATGAAGGAAAAATATTCTAGCTGTGTGGTAGTACTTGTTCACATTGTATTTATTTGACGACTTTATGTTGAAGAGACAAAAATAAAATTTTCCCAAAGTTATTCATAATAATAAGTGTTTGAACAAAAGATGCAAATTAGCTGGAATCAGCTACTGAGTCAGAGACATGGACATGGTGGTGCATCTTAGATGGCAAGGAAAAATACCAACATTCATGGCCATTTGGCTTTGTAGCAGCTCAGAGATGCTGAGCCATGCTGAGCCTAAATAAAAAGCTACAAACAGGAGGCTTATAGCTTACCTAAGGACCAAAGGGAGACAACCTACAGTTCTTGTGAAGGGGCCCAAGTTGAAGGATATTTCTTCCATTTATTTTCCCCCAGCTAATACCCCGTTTCCTGTCAGTTCTGTGCCGGAGAGCTCATTTAGCTGACTTCAGCGAGATGGTCAAGATTCAGATTTCCATTTTCCAAGTGCTGCCTGCTTTGCAGGAAAACACAGACATAATACATCATTAGTCCTGAGATTCAGCTGGTCCTAATAGCCCTATATACGCGCACTCCGGGAGAGCTGAATGTTACTTTCCAACCCTGGGGGAGTCTCCTGAGTCTATCCTTCAAATATTTCTATTCACACATTTATTTCAATTTATGGTAGAAGAACAGGATGTGAACAGGTTGGCAAGCTACCGTGCCACCTCCTGCATGGGTTGCGGTTCATGAGCCATATACCAGGGTTCAGTAAAACCTGGGCAGGATTCGGCTTTGAAAAAGCACAGGGAAGGGGAGCAACAAGGGTCCCTAATTCTCCAGCCTCAAGAGAGTAGGGTTTCTGAGCCACAGTAAAAGGATGGAGCACGCTTTCTTCCTTATCGCAGATGTTGGTGGCGAGCAGGGTTTGGGATGCGCAGTGGGGCCTTTGCTGCTATAATTCATTATTTCCTTATTGCTTTTCAAGGCTGCAGCCCCTGAGCTGTTCCGCGTGCTGGGGTCTGTTCCCTGGGCTACGAGGTCATGGGGCAGGCCCTCTGGTCTCAGCTTTCCTGAGGACAGATCCAGGTGCATTTTGTATCTAACTTATGCGTGCTGTCAGTGTTTAAAAAAGCAAACTATAAGAATGTACATGGGATTCTGGGAGCTGTGCTCCAGTGTTTAACACCCCTCTCTTGTACCTAGCATGGGGTGCAAGAGTCTGCCCCTCAAACAGGTCCTGCTGTGACTGCAGTTAGCAAGCCTCCCCCGTGATTCACGGGAAAGCTTTCTCCAAAGTTGCCTGTGAGGAAGGGAGTTGGCTCTAAAAAGAGGTTTGTATGCGTTGAATGCTCACAGGGTAAAACTCGCTATCGGGTCACCCCTGAGCTGGGGCAGCTCTTCATCGCTGTAGGTGAGGAATACTGGCACAACCTGCCAGATAGCCAGGGAGCCTTTTGATATGTAAAGTTTTTCACAACAACGATGCCAGAACATGCTTTGCTCTCTGCCACGCTGATGTTAATAGCATTATTTTGGTCTCTATGAGTGGAAATGGTATCAGAAGAAAGCCTGCTGTCTTTTGTTTATCTTTAGATCTTATGCTTTCCCCCAGCCCAGGGAGCTATGAATATATTACGCGTGATAATAATAATGTAATTATACATAAGAACAATGTAATTGCTTTTGTTTTAGTGCAAAACTATTTTTTGACTTTGGTGTTTTTCTAAAGAAGTTTTAAATGTTTTAAACGTTAAATATTACAGTATAAAAAATTGCTCAATAATGAAAAAGCCCTGCCTGGGGCAAGATTACTTCTACCTGGTGCTCAGCAGAACTGCAGTCAGTGGAGCTCTGCCACTGCGGTCATTGCAGAAGTGCCACTTGAAAAAGATGAAGTAATCGTATGTTCCTGAAAAACGTCTTTGGAGTTGGGGAGCAATAGGTTTCCTATCACCTTATCATTGATTTAGTCTCGCTTATGAGCACTGCAATTAGTTTGCCTGGAATTAAATCTAATTTAATTTCATTCGTCAAAATATTTTCATTCATCAAAACAGGCATTTAGCCTATTATGGCTGAGGACAGTGTTGCAGTTTTGGGGAGGATGTCGCAGCCAGGAAGCGAAGCAGAAGGAGGGTGAATACTAATACTCTGGGCATTCCCTCCTGCAGTCAGTTGTCAGCACGTGCTGGCTTTGCCACTGTTGCATCCTGCTCTTAATTCCCCTAGTTCCTGCTCTTGTTTCAGAGCAATGCCTGGGGAGGAGGGATGTGTCCTGTGGTCCATCAGCGGTACCCAGGCCAAAAGGGCACTTTTGGCAGCCCGCTGCCTCCCTGCTGTAGTGCAGGCTGGGTCTGCACATGAGGGGGCACTCTGCGTTACTGTGCAAGAGGCTCGGGAATGACTGAATTTTTCCTAGCTCTTAGCCATAGCTCTGAATCTTCCAGTGTGCAAGATGCAGATCACTGTGCTGTGACTGAATCCCACCTAGGTGTCCTAAAGCTGGCAGCCAGCTCACGGCATCATGGCAAAGAAATGAACACCTTGCTTCAGGTGTCCAGGGAAGAATGTAAAGAAATGCCAGCTACCCGGCTGCACTGCAGTGGCTGCTGATCCCTCTGCCATGCTGGGAGAGGGGGACCGCTGAGCCAGTGAACCCCGGATGCTGGGGGTTAGCACCAAAAGAAAGAGACCAAGCTCACCATATTTCTGCTGTACCTGTTAGAGCGTGCTAGACTGCAGATTGGGGCAAGCCTTTAGTCAAATGTGTCAACCAGGTAAGACACTTGCTTAAAAGCCTCTTTTGCAGAAACCATAGACTGTTTCATCCCTTATGCTCAGAAAACTATTCAGATGACTGTTTTCCCCAAGCCATCCCCATTCAGTTTGTTATCATTTTCATTATTAAACATTTATATAAGCACTGTAACATTTTATAGTGTTTGACAGAGATTTCCAAGTCTGCCTAATTAGCACAGTCCCTGCCATATGGAATATACTTTTATTATTACCCATTCATGGCCTTGTTATTCAGAAGAGGTTCTCTTGTGAATGGAAACGTGCATTACTGCACTTGAGGCTAATAAGTGTGACATAACATATGACACACAAAATTAACTACTGCGCTACAGGATCCAGCAATTGGGGGTGATGTGCATATGGTCACACCGAGACTCTGTTCATTTGCATCATTGCTTTTCTGCCTTACTGCCTTATTAAAAGTCTGAGAGAGGAAAATATTGGGAGAAGAAGGAGGGCGAGAAGAAATGAATAAATCTATCTTAGCGTAAATAGGTTTGGCTCAACAATACAACAGTTGTCAGCAGCCTTTTCCACAAGCCTGTTCTCTCAATGAGGAGAGCACAAAACAAGTGATTGAAAAGTCAGTTCATGTCCTTACAGCATTCTTGGAAATAATCTTTTAAAAAAAAAAAAAAGAAGAGGTAGTTATGTTTCTAAAATGAAATGTGCTTTATGCTTCTGCATGTCCAGTTCCAAAGCAGAGCTTGCCAAGTGGAGGTGCAGTCCTGTGTTTGTCGATTGTCTGGTCCAAAGACTAGATCAAAAGAAAAGTGGCATCTCTTCTTTTTTACCCTCCCTCTGCCCATTCCTGCTCCGATTTGTTTTTCTGAAATCATACCTAACACAAAACAATATATTAAGAGCTTTGGCAACTTTTGGAGCTCTCAAACAATAAATTATGAAGAAGGACCATAAAACAAGTCACTACTTGTCTATTAAATATGCATGCGCAAATCTCTCCAGCTCTCTGCTCTGTCCATATATCTGGGTTGACTGATAAGTAGGCTGGTGCGCCTGGCATTCCTCAGCCCTGTGTCCCAGGGAGATCAGACGGAGCATCTAGCAGGGGTCCTGCTCTCCTGCCGCACTGTGCACCGCAGGGCAGGTCTTCCCGGCTCTGGGCTCATCCCCAGGCCTTCGGCACCTCCATCTCAGGCCTGGAAGAGAACAGAGAAGGCAGCAAAGCGATGCCTTTCCCCAGCAGCACAAATGGCTTACTTCTTTGATGAGCCAAGTATAGACTGGAAAATGTTTGGCTGCCAAATATAGAGGTGTGAGCAAGCCAGAGTGGGGGTAAGGATGAAAGCGGTAGGAGGAGGACTTCTGAGACTGAGGGGAGAAACTGAGGCAGCCGGTGGCTGGTTTTTGACACAGCTGGAAGGCCTACGTAACATGCTGCAGTCGTTTCACTTCTCCACACTCAAGATTACAATATAGTAATTAAAAAATGAAAACACTGAATATTCTGGATTTCCTTTCTTTGCCTCACCTTACAAGCAGTGCTGCTTTCTCTGGCCTGCCCAACATGCAGTTCCTGCGCTGAGCCTTGTCTTTATCCAAATTGCTTTGTCTCCCACTACAAATACTGGGGATATTGAGCTGTCTTTAAAAAGAGGCCCAAGGCTTAAAATTCCAGCTTAGGCCCCCAAGTGTCTGGACTTTCTAGTAGCGTGGAAAAATTGTTGCTGTCCCTGTGTTGGAGGCATGCATGGGAAACCAGCACCTGAGAATAAATGAGCGACTGGCCATGGACTGGGGGTGCTCAGCTTCAGCTACTGCCTTTGGACCCCTTTCCCCGGCACCTCATGTCTGAGGCGGCTGAAGGAGGAAGGAGAGTTACTCCATACTCCTGCAGTCCTCAGGATGGCTGGGGGGTCAGTACTAATGGCAAAAGCCTGAATATCTCAGCTGCTAGAGGGGCCTGATCTGCGCGGCACCTATCAGAGCAGAGATGAGGGCTCTCGTGGGAGACCTGCACCTGGACCCCTAAACCGGGAGGCTGATCTCCTGTCTGGTCGGTGCGCGCTGCTGGCCGCTAGTCTTCAGTGATATAACTCAGTCCCGTAATTCGGTACTTAATAACAAGTTACGGCTTTGGAAAAGGAAAGGAAGAAAATCTTGTCCTTCAGTGCATGTATTGATCCACAGCCCAAACGGGGTGGTTCATTGTGAAACCTTTTTTCACTGATTCTTGCGATAGGAAACGAAGTTGTCATTCCTGAGGCAGAGCAGCTGGCTTCGGCTGAAGCTGAGCACTGTAAAGCCTGTACCCTGGTGCTTGCTGGTACTAAGGTAGCTGGGACGGCTGCTACAGGCCTCAACAGTGATTTGTGAGGACACTGAACATTTGCTTTGCAAACATCTGGCCTGCGGTGTGCAGGGTGCAGTGCTCTGCTAATGTGAAGAAATGCTGTGCGTGCCTTCACACGTGGAAGATATTATCTGTACTGTTGCATCTTCTCTAATGAAAGAAGGGGGAGTCTGAAGTAAACCTTCCTCTTCAAAATGTCCCAAACAAAAATATTTGATGAGAGAATACATGGAAAGCTCTCAGGGTGCGTAAGACATGTTGAGTCTGAAAAACAGCAGATTAAAAAAAAACTTAACAGCCAGTCAAAAACCACTTGAAAATGATGTGGGTTGGCCATTGCTGGATTCAAATGTCATCATTTATAGTCAGCTCATTTTTTATAGAAATTGATGGGCTGCTGGTAAGATACATGATTTTTTGCACCAAGTTAATTCAGTCCATGTACATGCATATATTTGGCATAATGCAGTTATGGTGTCTGGATGTATAGATGGCAGCATACATATACATAAATTTAGATGACTTATGGATCACGATTGTGGTTTTTTTGTGAGCACAAATGACAGAAAATGTCCCCTGGCAAGGAAATAACCTTGCTAATTTAACTGCATCAGCTAGTGTACGGATCAGCCTTTCCCTCATGGACAGTGGCTTTGTATTGTTAGCAAACATGCATTCCTCAGCAGCCAGAGAGACACGGCTCTTTTTTCATTCATGTCTTCCACGTGTTCTTGAAGGCTATTTAATGACATCTGAATGTTTCTGATACCGCTTAAAATGAACCACATTTATTGCAATTTCCCAGGCTTTAATGAAGGAGTGAGCGGGGACGAGGATGTAGAGAGGCACGAGCAGAGTCAGAGCAGTTGTTTGTTGCAGAACGGTGTAGCTCTGTAAAGAAGGAAAACAACGGGCCTCACGCAGGGTGCCTCTTGCAGATACATTATCAGTGAGCAAGAACTTAAACAAGACCTCATGGTCTGTCCATCAGCGGTGGCAGCTGCCCGGTGCTGACAGGGGCTGCCTTTCAAAAAGGACAGATTATGTTGCAAACTGGATTTGATCTGACAGAGCTGACAGAGATGTCATCCAGGAAGGATCCCCTTTGTGCTCCCAGCCCGGGCCCGAAAGGGACGCCAGGCGGCTCATCCCACTCCATGCCGGGGACTGCGGAAGGGCTGCTGCAACCAGTTGGGTTTCAGCATCATGTTATAGGCCTCTCTTCGTATATAGACCTATAGATAGCAAACACCGCCGGCGTGCCGAGGGCGGATTTGCATGCATGGGAGCAGGCCGTCGCACACAAGCTGTGCAGGGACCAAAGCCAGCCGGAGGTGAGCTGGCTCTGCTCCACAACTTGCGTGACAAGATCAGCACGGGCCTGACCTGGGCAAGTTGGTGCTGCTGGAGGGGACCTCCGGTTCCCAGAGACGAGCTCACAGCAGTGGAGCAGGCAGGCTGCTGGCTGCCGCCATCCCTCCCCTGAAACTCCAGTGGCCCCAACAGAGCCAGTCAGAAGAATTTGGCTGTCTCCACGCTGGTAAAATAAATATTGCTACCTGGCTGTTGAAGCAGCTTCCCCAACCCGCCAAACTGTGTGCAAGGGTTTCTCCAGGAGAACCGTGCTCACCACCCCGCTGCCCTGGACAGACACCTGGTCTGTCCCCAGGAAGGATAGGAGGTGTTGCAGATGCAGAAACTGTGTTTGAAATTTGTCTTGCCTGGACCCTTAGCTAGGGAGGAGACTCCAGCCCCTGCCAGCTTCAGACTGGTTCAGCATACGAGCTGTTCAACACTGAGGTGTCTGAACACGGACACCACTCCTGTCCTTCTCTCTTGGTACTTTTTCACCCTTGAATACCAAGTCCCCATCCACAAGTCTTACAAGACCCTGGCCGTGGCCCAGACTGCTGAGGATTCTCGGTGTCTGCTGTGTCTCAGAAGGACCATGGAAATCCCAGCCTGAGGAGCATCTGCATCTTATTTGGAGAGTGAGCTTTCCTGGTAGCTAATCTCAGTCAACAACAACAAAGTTGCTCTCATGGGATGTTAGCACTGCGGTCTCACTACCTTTGGATAAAAACTCGTGTCGTTTCCCATAGCCGTCTTCCTCCTCTGGCTGGGGACATGGGCTGTGTCCATAGGCAAACATCACAGTGTTACTTTTAGACTTTATTTACAGGCACAGTCAGACACTTGTCGTACAATTCAGGCTATTTCAGAGTTTTCTACTCTTCCAGTTAAGACAGAGTAACTGACTCTTTGAGCAATTCTAGCCCATTTCAATGAGGAAAAAAAATTTGCCTTCAGCATCAATACCTTCACAGACATCTATGAGGACTTCGCAAACCATTTGTGTGGGTGTACTTGAAATGGTGGCTGTTGCGATGATCCTAGAGAAAGAAAAGGAGAATCCTGATGGATGAAGGGAAAAAGTTAAACAGAACGGTTGCAGTTTGGCAAAGGGAGTTGCCTGTCTGGCCGAGTCTCTTTTGTTTCTCTATTTATGCCTTGCAAAGTGTCCCTGTAGAGAAGAATTAGGAAAAAAAATCCTAAACTTCCTGAGAAACTGTCAGTGAAATTCATTCCTAGATTTAAGTAAGGGTTTACTTGCGTGTAACTATACATATTCAGAGGGCAACTGAAAAGGGACATTTGTATGCATGGGTGTGTACACATGCATATATGTATGTGTGTGTATATAATATATGTGTCAATGGCTATGGGAAATGGTTAAGAGCATTTGATGCTTTTTGCTATTACTGTGTGGCTGGTAATTTAATAAAATATTTATTTCAGGATTATTCTGATAAAGACCAAAAGTGAGCATCCAATGAACGTGGGTGTGTTTGTGGTTTTGGATATGTGGTTTGAAATGCCTGAAAAGCTTCATTAGATGTACTTATTTTAAAAATGAGGGAAGGACTGCTTCCATTTAAATGCAGTGTCCCATAGTTTTTCAGGGTCTCCCACACCAATGTGGCTAGCCACAAGCCTGCCCCAGGCCGTAAAACCATTGACAGTAATTAAATACTTACAGTGCTGGACTCCAGTGCTCTCCTGAGAGCAGCAAGCCAATTTACAACCCACGTATATTCCTGTGGAAAATAGCCTGTAGTTGCAGAGAACCTGCTGGCAATAGGCTCCCCCAAATGGTAATTAATGTTGCAAGTCTGCATTATGGCTGCTGAAACACCCAGTTTTGAACCCCAGCGTGGGATATGGCCTCCGAGCACAGCAACTTCTAGAAAGGTATCATGTGCCACATGGTGCTAATTTATTTTTAACTCAATCACCTGCTACGTAAGTGCTAGTGAAAAACATACCACCTCCCCTGCCCATGAGCAGCCGCTGCTGACTTCCCCCCTCCCTGGCCTCAGGACCCCCTTACCAGCAGGCAGCATAGCTATTAATCTTCACTTTTAAGGTGACGAGGCAGGGTGTGCTCACCGGGTGGGAAGCCCGGGCTCTCATCACGCAGGGGCCACTGCCAAGCGGCATTTGCACTCTGTCGGAGCCCCACTGGTGCTGCTCAAGCAGCTCCATGCAGGGAGGACCTGGGGGGACAGGTGCCTGAAGGAGAAGCAGAAGGGATGGACACCTATTCATTTATGCTGCATGTGTGTGACAATATTTCCAGTGGTGCACTGCAGTAGTCGGGGACTGGCAGTATCTGCTGCAGTTTGCTCAGGACTTGGTTTGCAGAGCCTGTGGTGAAATTGCGCTCTCTGGCCTGTGAGGAAGGGTGTTCCCAGAACTGCTTTTTAAAGCAGATACAGTGAGAAATACTGGACAAAGATGTGTGTCCAGCACTTTTTAGAAACACTTTAAGTAATAATTTTCCCTCATCATATGTTGGGTGTTTCCAAATGTCTGAGGGTGATCTCTGCTCCCGAACGTATGATTCCAGGAAATGAAAGTAGATGGAAGTTTGGGGGCTGCAATAGATCCGTTACTGCTTCCAGCATGTTGATTCAAGATCACATCATGCACGAGACATTAAGTGTACAAACACATCATCTTTGCAGTGTTTGTTGTTCATAGGAAAAGGATAAGAAAGAAAGAATGCCCTAAGTGAAGTACAGAAATGAGAAAATAAAAGCTACTTTCTTTTCCTGAAAATATTCCAGTTCATCTATTTGTTTTCACACCAGTCAGGTATTGCTGGTAAACTAATCTGTCTGCTCCACAGTAAATCTGTGATACAGAAAATCCAGATCTGCAGAGGAGGAATACAAGTCCTAAACCGAAGGCTTAAAATAGGTTCAGTGAGTTTTATCTAGCAAAATTTAGAAAACTTTTTTGGAAGGGTTTAGGTATTTTTCAGCTCAGATGGATACTGTCTGAGCGCATCTGCTTACTGAGAAATAAAATCTAAATAGAGACACATAAAAAAAGATGCCTATATAGTTTGGAAAAAGGAAGGAGGTGTTTTGGAGCATAGTGTCTTGCACATCATAAGCATATTTTTATATACCAGGTTGTGGAGATGAAGTGAAATAGAACATCTGCATATAATAAGGATTTGGGTCTGTTTTGGATCTTGGGCAACTACAATTTGGCTATAGCTCCCAGGTATTCCCACTCCTTTTCCAATAGTATCTCCTTGAGATAAGTTTCCCACTGCCAGAATTTCATTTTATTAAGTTCTATGAGGGTGGAGGCCTGGCTCTCCGAGAGCATTGATATAAAACCTTATTATGGAAGGCCATAGCCAGCAGCAACTCTACAGATGGTATTAGAGGGCCAGTTTCAGTTTGCTCGTTTTTCATGTGTTCCCCGTCAGTAGAGGGGTAGCAGAACATTTCATTCTTCTGTGGAAAGAACATTTATGGAAAGATTTCTGAGTCTGAGTGCGTTTGTCATAGGCTCGGTTCTGTTCTCACTATACTTCACATCAAGTACCTTATAGCTACTTGCAGAAGCAGTTTCCAAGGCAGCTGTAGACCTGGCAGGGCCTGCGTCCCACCCACCTTCTGCCACTGCCTCCCAGAGTACCTACCTGTGCAAGCGTGCCTAGTGGCATGCTTGTCTCTCAGGCATCTCGGGTGATGCTCCGGTTAGAGCTGACAGCGCATATGCTGCTGCGCAGCCTGGGAGATGGCGAGGTGCCTAGGAGAACGGCTCTCATGTTGTCCTTCCTACATTGCACAGGCACCGCCCCTGCCTTCAGCCCGCAAACTGTCCCCTCCACTAGGGTAAGCCCATTAGCACTGCTCTTAGTGGTAAACATGTGCTTAGGTCCTGTTCGCGCCAGCTGGACCTTAACGCTCATCCCTCCATGTGTAGGTGCAGGTAGTCCGTCAGCCCAGCAAGTAGGTGGCTTGAGCTGTTCATCACAGTCTTGAACCAGATCCATAGAAGCATAAACGTGGCCTAAGGTCTGTTCTGATCCCGCTGTCAGTGAGGTGGCTATAATGTTTTATATGTGATATAACTGTGGAACCAAAGGTATATTTTATGGAGAAGAAGCTGAAGTAGCTGTTACTGAAACAGAGCCGAGAAGCAGCAAGCATGCTGTGCATCATGGGGATATATATAGAGGAGGAGACTAAAGCCAGCTGAGATTATCGCAGTGTGTGTCACTGTTAGGGAAGAGAATGGCTCAGAAACAGACCACCAGCATGTGCTGCCATCCTGGAAGGGATCGTTAGTGGACTGGGGATCAGCTAAAAAAGATTTGACAAAACGAAGTCAGAATTTGTGTAATACCTGAAAAACAAGATCCCATCGCTGGTCATGCACACAAAAACAGGCTAAGTGGTCTTGAAGTCATGAAAACTGGCAGTATGTTTTTATCAGAGACGTATGAGAGATGAGTTGAATTGACGTGACTGCTGTGGGCCAAATTAGAAAGCTGGGGAGTAAAAGCAGCCAATTTGGGAAGGACATGGTATGGTTCAGATTGAAAACAGATTTCTCCCTGATCATTTTCCAGAAATGGAAACCAAAACTAAAGCTCTGAGCTATTTCTTGAGGACTGGTATATATGTGTGTGTGTGTGCCTGTGCATTTTGTAGTTTTTAAGAGAGTGGGCAGTAAAAACATATATTACTATATTATGTGGGTAGGTGGCATTCTTGTTTGCATTGCAAACTAAATTGTCAGAGCACGTACACTCAACTATGGGTAGGGTGCATTTTGTTTGAGTTGTGAGAAGGATGCTCTGCAGGCTTGTTTTGTGTAATCAATTGAAATTATTGAATATGAGCTGCACAGCTAACCTTTTTTCATTGTTTGGGGTTTTTTGCATCACTTCACTTCTTTGAGGGGTGTACAAAGAGATGCTGAGCTACTGTGAGAAGGCCTCTTTTTGAAGTGGCTACGCAGATTTTAAGACCAGAAGAAAAGACTGGTTTATAACTGTGGTTCTGAGCCCTGTAACTTTCCCTGATCTGCCATGATCATAGGCTGAATTTGAATCTTTTCTCATTCTTCATGCCAGGCCCTGGTTCGTGTCCGAGTGCTCAGAACCTTGCTTAGAAGAGGACAAAATTTTACCCTGGTAACAAACCCAGGATTATGCAAGTCTGTCTCAGACCTGGAATTTCCAACTCTTAGATCATTACTTTAACCCCCCTGGAAAATCCATTTAACTTTAAAAACAATTACGATGATGTTCCCTTAAATTACATATATTATCAAGCAAATGGCAGGAAGTGAAGGCAAAGTTTATGTTTTTGGCACTGCAGTGCTGAAGAACTAGACAATTCTGTAGCAGAACAGCACCCACAAAGGTCTGATCTGTTCTTTGTGCCTGGTAAAATTGCTGGGTAAGAGGTTCTTTTGGAAAACCTTAGGTTTCTGGAAAGCCTAAGGCAGCCGGTGAATGTCGTGTGGCTCAGCACTGAAATACTTTTGTGGACTCCCAGATGTAGTCCTTAATTTGCCAATACAAATCTCCATGCGTGTCACTGGTACGTTATTCTTAAAGTTAAAAAATAATGCTTATGTTTTAGTAGGATTGAATCTTAAATGTAACTAGTCACTTAAAAATAAGAGCAAGAAATGGTCTCTGGAAAGTGTTCAAAGTCCTTTTAAAACATCCTTAGAAATGAAATGAAGTATGAAGAGTAAATGTGTGCTAAACCCCTACAACATCAAGAATCATGGGAGCAAGCAAAAAGCTTCCTTTTATTGTTTTGCTTTGAGGCATATCTGTGTTTCTTACGTATTAGCATGCCTAAGGCAGGGCTAAACATTTCATGTAACATGATGACCCTGGAAAACATGCTACAATTTTGGGATAATTCCTGATGAGTGTTTATGAA
This sequence comes from Aptenodytes patagonicus, assembly GCF_965638725.1. NCBI lineage: Eukaryota > Metazoa > Chordata > Aves > Sphenisciformes > Spheniscidae > Aptenodytes > Aptenodytes patagonicus. Next base: position 76,541,000 of record NC_134949.1, on the reverse strand, counting down.
TCCGTAAGCATCTTACACAAGTAAATGAACCAGTTCTCCAAGCCACAAAATGCTGGGCTGCTCTATATTACTGCAAGGACCACTTAGCGCAAAGACTGTTTTGCTCCAGCATGATGAATAGGATCTCTGTTATTCAAAGGTAATAGGAAGGCTTAAGAAACCACGATATGAGAGGAACTGACTTTCTTGTTTTGCTGGTTTCGCAGGGTTTTTTTTCTGGTTTGGAAGTTCTGTGCTGCCATCTATTAACTTTCTGTTACTGTCACTTGGAGCCCGGAGCAGGTCACCTCCCTCCCCTGCCTCTGTCTGAACAAGAGGACTATTATAGTCCTCTGTAGTAGTGCCCCAGCAGCTCAGGGCGTCTTATTGCAGTGAAAAAGACGTGTTTGGACTTATTGTTTCATATAATGTAATGCTTTTGAATGAGGGGGAGTTTAGGTGAATGATTATGTTCGAGTAGCTGCAACTCCGATGGAGATGAACAACTGGAAAAACTGAAGGACAGAGAAAGAGGGGTTTCTAACCTCTGGGGAAAAGGGGAGATGGCAAACGCCCTGTCATCGTCGTTATTCCTTAATACCTATGTGTTTCTATTGCAGATCAAGGCTTCACTTAGCAAAAGTGTTTTTCAGGCAAGATGAATATTGTCATTCAACCGTTTCCAGATGCTTATAACTTTGGCCTGAGGGTGAAACATCAGATCATTTCCTTAAGAGGTGACAAAGAAAATCTGGCTGGGATCAAACACCAAAATGAGCTTCTTAGTGGGAAGATATAGGGAATGGCGTTGAAATTGTGTATGAACCTTTACAAGACTGACTTAGGCTGACATGTTAGAGTGTATTGGCATCATTTGGCAACTAACTCATGGATGCAATGTCCTTTATGTCTTTCTGCACTAAGCATGTATTGCACAGCTGCTGAGACTACAGCAGTCGTTTCAGTGATGCAGCTAGTCCCCTGCTAGCCTGTCGTTTTAAAGCAAAATGAACACTTTCTCATAGAGTCTAAATAGTTTTCTGAAATGTTTTAATTCCAGTCAGTTCCTTTAGCTAGCTTTTATTCTTATGCAGATTTTAGTATATGTATTTTTTCATAGCAAAAGCATCCTGCGTGTATTTAAAGCGAGTATCTACTTGATGCAGGGGTGCTGTGTTAGGTCAGAGCGATGTGATTGAAATATCACTATAGAGCTCTGCAAAGAGTGTCAAAGGGTAATGTCTGATTTCCATAGGCTCTGCTTGCCTGAAGTCCTTCTTTTGTCGCATAACAGAGTTGTATTCTGATTGCAGAATGTCAATTATCCATACCTCCCTATTTCTCCTACTCCTTGTGTGTCAGCCCACCTAGAAGCTTTCTAATAATTTATCAAATTGTCATTGGGCTCACTTTGTTACTTTGCAACCGTTAGCCTGTCCATTTGCTTAATTGGTCCATTTCCCATTTGTTAGTTATTCAGTCTGTGAATCATCATTTGAATAATTTTTAGCTAACTATTAATTGAATACCATTTATAATGTGATTACATTGTCTACATCCTCATTTTTGCATGATCAGTAAGAGAAAGGGTTTTTTATTACGATGCATATCAGAGTCTCTGGTTAATTGGTGGTTTGAAAACGGGAAGAAAGTGATGGCTCTGTCCACTAATTACAGAATCAAGGAGTCCAAGAGTGTTTTAACTGGTCGAACATGGGGAGTCAGTTCAGGTTTCTGCATCTGTGTTTGGCTGAAGAAGGCCACAGGGACTAAGGCATGGCTTAGGTGTGTGATCTTACCAAGCTTGTTAGGCCTTGATGGATCAGAAACTGTTTTAACCCTGCCACTGTGCCTCTTAGGACAGTAACATGATTAATGTTACAGATGCTGGGCCTGGGCCCCACTGTTGTAATTCTATTTTGTGCCTTCAGAAATGCAAGTAATACTGAACCTATATGTTGGTTCAGGTTCAGCAAGGACTTTGAACCATGGGGTGCGTGGAGCCTTTTTCAGCCAGATACTTGCCCCTCTCTAGGGCCATTATCCAGCACCCACTGAAGTCAGCGGACACCCTCCAGCTGCAATGGATGGGCTTTTTATCAGACCCCTTTGCGCCAGTGCAGGGGTGCAGCAGGCTCTTGAATTTGTGGTGAAATTCTGGTAAATGATAGCCATGCAAGCAGCCTTTATCCTGGGCTGCTTGTGTGGCTGTTGGTTAGGCAGCAGTGTGCAAGAGTGTCAAGGTCTCCTAAGCTTTCACAGTTGGCACAAGTTCCCCACCTGCCTTGTCCTCACATGTGGCGGAGGGCAAAGGTTGGGGCAGAAGCTGATCACCCACCACTACATTCAGTTTCGGGTAGGATGGCAGTACCCTGTAGCTGGCATCCCAGCTGCTGCTTCTCCTGGCTCATTTTGGACGTGGTGAGCTCAGCATCCAGGGCATGAAGAAGACACAGTTAACAACCTGTTCTTGCTATTCATTCATATCCAACATCCTTCATGTGTTAAAGTGGAGCCTGTACGAGAAGTTGATCCACAAGAGATGGCTGAACCTCACTGACTCTTTTGTGCCAATCCAACAGTTCAAGGTTTATACAGTGGCCGCCTTTGTAACAGCCTGTATAAGGAACTTGGGAGCAAATACAAGTGTACTGTTAGAAATGTTATGATGGAAGAGGGAAAGTACGATGAACTTTGTGGGAGAAAATTAAAGCTACAGAGAGCTCCAGGGCTGCACAGTGAGGCAGAGAAGCTCCTCCAGGTTTGCTCAGTAACATCTGAGATTAGGCTGAGCTCACCTTTGCGAGGGCAGGGCTTGCGCTCACAGAGGATTGGTATGAATGTTGACCCAGACTTCAGGTCCTGGCTTTCTTCCCAGCTGTGCCTGGGACTGGGAAGATCTGGGCTATTGATTCAGATGGATTTTTGGGTTTGTAGTCACCAGAGCCAAATTTTGGAGGAGCATTTAAGTTCTCAGTCAGGGCACGATTCTCAGAGACAGTCACCCCCGCTGTGGGGTAAGCAGCCAGAGTTTGGACACTGGGCATAAAGGGTGCTGGGCTCCTCCTCAGGCTAGGGAGGAGCTTCTGAAGAGCTGGCCTGAAGTATCATCTTTGGCTACAGCAGAAAAAGACTGCTCTAAAATAAGAGAGAGGAGTAAAGATGCCTCAGTGCTAACGTTGGGCAGGGTGGGAGTCTGTCCATCACCTGGGTATTTTTGTGTGCCCAGCTTGGTTCTCGTGACTGTAAACATCCACAGAAAGACTCATCTGTGCCTGTGGTACTGACATAATAGGCAGCATCTAGGCTTAGTTCTTGGCTAAATTATTTAAAAAGAAAACTTGCAGGTTTAGCCAAACGTAGAATTATTATTTTGGCAAACAATAAAACTACAGGGCTGCAAACCATCTAAATAATCCCCCAGCTGGCCAAGGAAATATCATAACCACATACAAAGGCAACTCTCAAGTTAGAGTAACCCTACAAACTTACAGCCATTCCAGAATAGCTGCTAATCACAGATGTGTGTTAGTCTTCTCTGAAAAATACATCGGGGAAACAACAGCTGCAGTAGTGCGGAGATAATTTTATTTACACTTTCTCTGTGTTGGGTGCTGAGTGGCTCATTCTCCACTATTAAATCTAAACAGGGTGATATTGCACCCCCCGGCAAAAAGGGAACGGAGCCAGTTAAACATTGACTGGGAGGAGATGCGTGTCCCTGCTGAGCTGAACACCACCCAGATTGAATTTTGGGAGGTTTCTTAACCTTTACTCTCCAGGTCATTGTGCTGCCAGTGTTTAAACTCTTTTACCTAAACAATGCCGGTAGGTTGTGGAGCATACCATTGCACTTGGTTACCTCCAGCTCTGGGAGGGCCCCTTGCTTCAAGTGCTTCGTCCCCACCCACCCCCCACCCCCCACCCCCCCATCTCCCATTAAACGGAGTGGGCCAGATCAGTCCAGCATGCAAACAATGATGTCAGTATTGTAAAAGAAATGAAAAGCTCAGTGGGAATCCAGGAGACAGACCCCCAAATTAAGGATCTTTTGGCTAAATACAAGCATTAAGAGAGGCTTACAAAGATCAAAATAATGTTGCGTGCCAATGTGGCATTTAATGTAAAAGATAAAAGGGGAACTTATTTCAGAAGCAAGATCGTTTTAGCAAGAGAAAGAAATCTTAGTATCTGTGTTGGAATGCATAAAAACACATGTTTCCGATACTGTTTTCTCATATGCTAAATGAACAGGACATCTGGTTATGTTTTTAAAAATTAAATTAAGTGACACTAAATCAGTGCTTTACAAAGCAAAAGGTAGTAAACCAAGAACATCTAATAAGGTAACAATGAAATTTTTGGCAGGACTTCAGAGTACTAGAAACTCGCACAACCAAAAGGAGTTGAAATATCTTATTGTGATATATAGGAGGCCTTAACGTCTCATTTATCTGTGCTATTTCTTACTACACTTCACAGTAATACGTTGTGTTCCCATTGGTATAGATTTCTATATGTTAGAGCCAAAACTCCAGATGTTTTCTAGGTAAATCTCTGGAGACTATTTTATTGTGTTTCATTTCTCCTTATTTACAATTCACTCATCTTGAACTCCAGCCGCTGGTAATAAAAATCCATAGAGTCTGCAGCTGAGCCAAGTGGACACTATTGTCCTGTTTTTTCAAGTCAGGGATGAGTTGATCCAAGCCTTGAACAGAATCCAAACCACTAGAGTTTTCAAAAAGTTCACCTCTTTTCTTTTTGTTTTTTTTAACCCTTCATGCACCGGGGAATAAAGAGACAATTGCTTTGTCTTTCCTTTTTTTCCCCACTCTCTGGTAAAAGGTCCAACCCCTCTTCACCACAGCAGCATTTCCACAACTGCTGCCCACAAGATTGTCCTTTAACCAAGCCCTTCTTCAAAGACCAGCTCCTGCCTGTTGCTTTCCACTTTGTCCCCACTTGGTCATTTCATAAATCACTTTGGAAGAGATTCACTCATCGCACGAAAGAGCAACATTCAGGCAAGAACTCTTCCCCCCCCCCGCCCCCACTTCAGCACACCGGTGGAGATCAGGGACCTGACATTGTTGTGGGGTTAGTCAGAGACGGCTTCCCCAGCCCTGGTGTGCCCAGTGGCCCTGGGGCTCTCTGTATCCTGCTGCCAGGCTACTTTCACCACTGATCGGCCATCTCTCTCTGCTTTCCTCTGGAGTAAAAGAAAAAGCAATGCGGAGGCACAGTCTTGCCTCATCCCTGAGCCACTTTGCGCTTCTTAACGTATTAAGAATACCTCCTTTTCTGCCTTGCAGGTACTGCACAGTGTTCCAGCCGGACACTTACAAACCCAAGCTCCACTTCCCCTTCCAGGGAGTTGTTCAAGGCCTTTATTAATGAATTCAAACATAATAAAGCCTGCTGTCTCCTCCCTTTCTCGGCTTGCTGTCTATTTAGATTGTAAACACCTTCAGGTTCTCTCGTACATCAGAGAGCTTCTGGTACCCGACTCGTACTGAAATCAGTCTGTGGTTACTGGGGAGTTCAGGTCTCTACATGCTGACAAAACCCCTGCTTAATGACATAGAAATAATTAGCCAGCCACTTTGCTGCAGTGGACTTCAGTTAATTTTAAAGAGCTGAAAAGTTTCGTTTCAGAGTTGCTGGAATCAGTGGTACATTTTATATTCCATCATGGGCATGTTTGATTAATGGACATCAAACAGATTTTTATATGAATACACCCACCCACCATACGTATATAAACATAAATCATTCCACAGCATAATCTGATCATGTTTTCTTAGAGGTTCTGGGCTTGACTGAGCCTTCAGGGGAAAGCAGTGTTGTTTGGAGAACGCCAAACGGCAGGCGAGACCTGCTCAGATCCTTGTAAGCGCTGCTGTGCTACCTTTTCGCTTCAGGTAGAAGGGTGAACGGAAGGAAGTTATTGCAGCTCCAGAAAGGTGATTTATTTCTCCCCGCATGTCCAGGTAAAATTGACTGGCTCTGAGTCCAGCCTCTTCCCGGACCTGTGTTTTCTGTGCTGACATTCAGGGACTGTGCAGTGCTTGAGACCTAGAGCTGCAATGCAGCTAACTGGTAACTCCAGCTCTCTGCAAGGCTGGAGGGAATTCTTTATTGCTCTAGTAAGCAGCTAGAGTGGTAAGTGCCAGTCTACTAGATTTTTGAACAATTATTTAATTTTTCTTTGATTTCTTGTTACTTGGGCAGCTGAAATACACTTAGGCAAAGCAGATAACATCCTTTTTGCTTTGTGTTATTGCTTGTGAATGATTTACTTACTTGTGAAGTAATAAGAGTTACCTATATAGTGTGAAGTTTATAATTTTTGCTTCATGTGTCAGTAGATCTGACTGTGTTGGTTGGCACCCTAGTTACCTGAAGAGCTGAATATTTGTTGTGAATAAATTTCAAAATGAAACAAGTTAAAATGGACCAAACCCAAAATGCCAGACAGGAGCACTCTCACAGTGGATCTAAGAACAATACTTAGCAATTTCCAGGTTCCAAACTCAAGTTACACAAACAGCATTACAAAATGAAGGTAATATTATCATTAGTTTTAGTTTCAAATGGAGAAACAGAAAGATAAAATTATTTTCTTAAGGCACTGCAGTTCAGTGGCAGTGCTAGCAGTTGATCTTCAGTCCTCTATCCTAGCTAGCGGCATTAAAACCTTGGATGCAGTGTCGCCTGAACTTCAGAGAAAACCACCTCCAAATGCCACACCTCAAGCTCATCTCTAGAAATACTTAATGAGCAAAATTTTAATTCAAGTTGCATTAAAATAATTAACAAAGAGAGCATCAAAGCACAGTATCTTCCCAAGCTAGCTGTATTACACAAAACCTAAATCTCTAGCAAACCAGAGAAAGTATTATGCTGATCAACCATTTTCAGCGTGGAGAAATTAATACAAGGCAGGCATTAAGAACCAGGAACGATGGCTGCTATTTAGTTTTAATTTCTTATCATTTCGAAGCAAGTGCTGTGTCTGTAGCCTACGGCTTTATTTGCTAACAGTGAGGCTTCAGCCTGGGCTGAAGCCACATGGGTCACAGATTCCTCATCTGGAAGCCCGTGGATCTTCTGTCATGGTGTCCTTTGGGCGCATTACGTAAAGGTCACCGTTCTGGGTACTTTCCCTCTCTCCCTCCATTTTTCAACTCGTTAGGGCTCTACTTGTTCACTACTAAGGACCAGCTAAAGAAAGAAAAATATTTTTAATTCTCCAGTGAGAAGCTGGGTACACACATAGTACTCAACATTTATATAGTATCTGTCCTTAAAATGTCCGTGTTCGCCAAGCAATTCTATGTATTGGCATCTCAGGTGACATAAATAGCCCTCTGAAGTCAACTGAAGGACTCAAAGGCTTTCAGTGATTTCAGCATATTTTTGATTGTGCCATTTTTTTCCTGCAGTGAGAAAAGAAAAAAACCTGTGGTATCTAAAATGCTGTGTGTATCTTTTTGCAAATGCAGTAATCTCACAGTAGCCTGTTTTTTCCAATGCGACGCTGTCTCAGCCAATCCTTTGCGTCAGAGAGGAAAATCTGTGACACGTTCCCAAATTCCAATAGCCAATTACCTGCTTCCTCTGCCCTCGGTGCTGTCTGTCCCTGAAAAATGCAGAGTTTGAGAGGTTTTTTTTTTTAAACATTCCTTAAAATGAAAAGAATGACCGTCAACGAGGGAACAGAAAAAAAAATACATTTCGCTCATTATAATTCTTAACAGTACTTGAATTTTTAGTATGAAATACTTGTAATAAATTGTGTAAGGTCAGTCTCGTGAGGTAATAACACTTCAAGAGAGGGAAAGATTTTAAGTAATTTTAAAGACAGATTTGAAGATCCTTGCCTGGACACAAAAAGAGGATAACTCTTGAGAAGTCATTCCAGAAAAAGGCAAAGAGGCTAAATTCATTGAATAAGTTATTAGTGTTAAATTATTAATTCAGTTCTGAGTCAGCTTTGAACTACTTATTAGCAATTAATTGATACAGATATTTTATAAAATGTACAAGTAGTTTTAAGAAATACTTCTGAACACTTTTTTTACTGGATGCTAAATGATGGGCATGTGGAAATGTATGCTCAGTCTTAATCTCTGTCATTGTAATGTAGTGGTTTGTCAGATTAACGGTGCTTTTCAGCAAAGGGAGACAGGCACTGATATGCTGGGTAAGGAACAGAGCTTGAGAGGCACTGCCCATGCTGGTTACTGGAGAGGACTGGTAAGAACCTCTTTCTGCACACAAGAAATTGTGTCTTCTCATGTGTTTTTGGTTGCGACCATCTCCCAAAGAAAGTCACAAGGGTTCTGGCTATGCAGGCACCTGGGAGAAGATAGTTACATTCTCCGGGTCCATACTGTGAATTAAGCAGAAAGAGATTGCTATAAATATTAAACAGAAAGGAACTGCTATAACGGGGGGAGTAATTTTCCCAATGCAGGATGGGGAGAAACAGAAGCTGACAAAGCAGAGGAGGAGATTGGCTCTCTGCAGCATACCTGTCCCATCCTTTCTGGCTCCAAAAAGCAGGGAGGGCCCGTGGAACTGATGCAAAGAGATGCATCCATGAGGGGAAAGAGTTGAGGAGCAGCGAGTTTTTGCAGCCTGATCTTCTAGGCTGCAAAATCTTCTCACTGACCCTCACATCCATCTCTATGGCAGCTACGCCTCGGCACAAGAGCCTGTTGTAGGTATTTCCCGTGTTGTGCATGGGACCCCATCTGGTCTCACTCAGGTCAGTGCTCAGTGGAAGAGGTGTTGGGCCACCCATGAAATCTTCTGGAAATTCCACTCTTTCTGTAATACAGATGTGAGCTTGTTCCCATTTCAGGAGAGCAGGAACTTCACTTATTACTTTTGGAGGCTCTGTGAAGGTAAAGAATGTACTTATTCTGATCTTTTCCACATGCTTCTTTTAGTTTCATCACCTAATTTAAAGTCTGATTAATCTTTGAAGAAAAATATTTTCCTGTTCTGTCAACTTCTCTATCTAACCTTCAGCTAAGCAGTTTTCACAGGGTTAATAATAATAATACTTACATACACACAAAGTGAAGAGTACATCCTTAAGCCAAGCAAAAATGCCTTGTAAATGTCTTTTTTTTTTTTGCTGTTCAATAAAAGGCCAGTTGAAATTATACTTTGCCACCCATCAAAATGCACCAAGATGGCTGCTGAAACATGCATGTCCTTGTGCACGTGCACGTGAACTTACTAGAGACATAAGTACATCTGTTTGAAAACTGCTTCTGATTTTCTGCATTGAGCTTGCATTTAGATAGTACTTTCATAGATTGTGAGGTGCTTTACAGCAATGTGCAAAGACGTTGCTGTCCTTGTACAGATGAGGATACGCAGACACAGGGGCATGAGAATCCCTCAGAAATGGATATTCCCGCGAATCAGAAACCTGTATCCATTGACCTCCAGTAGAGTTTAGGTTCCTGTGTAACCTTAAATCACTCCTGAAATCAGATTCTTGCTTTGGTGAACATTGCATTGTGAATATTAACAAAGCGGCTTCGTTCAAATCATCATCAAGTCTGTTGGTGGGCATGGGAACATTAAGATTTGCCTACTCATTTTGGGTTATACTGAGAACTTGATTTGCACCTGGAAAGAGGAATGAACCAGGTAGCACTGAAACACGCAGACTTGCAAATACCCACAAGACTTTTCCTCATGCAGATTTATTTCACGCACACATATTTCTCTTCATCTCCCCTCTAGTGACTGAACTGAAGCATCTTTGAAAATTTTTGCAACCTTTGATGACTAAATAAGCATGATATTCCAATGGTACAGATCTGTATCCTGCATGCTATTTGATTTAACCTGAAAGGACTGATAAATGTTTTCTTGGTAAAAGTTATCAAAAGTAATTCAAGCCATAGAGCAGAAGCAGAGATGATTCACTGTTTAGTGAATGAGGACTGTACCCAAGTCGGGACATGTGTTTTTATTCCTACAGGTACCACCCTTGGGGAAGGTACATTAGTTTCTGTGCCTAAGTTGTCTCTCTGCCTTCGTTTGCTTCATGCGTTAGGATGGGGAAAAATGTCTGTCACTGGTCTCATCTTGTGGATTTCAAAACTGCCCAGTACAATCTCAGCAGGGCTTCTAGGAATAAATGTAACACAAATAATAATAATGGTTATCTTCAGAGCAATAATGCACTAAAAGTTTCTCATCTTTTAAAACATGCTTGCCGCAGTGTGACCAAACACAGCGCGAAGACATTAACACTGTAATAGCTTTCTACAACACTATAATGTGAATTTTTATTCGATCAGAGAAATAACTAATAAAATATAAACAGCAACATCAGATAGAAGAATACATTTTAGGAGAGAGAAGCCCATGTAAATGGTTACACATCCAAGGAAACTGTTGTGGGAATCAGGCAGGGAAGGGAGGTAGGGATGTACTTCGATAATGTCAGCCATCTCGTTCTGTTCTGAAAAGTATGAGTTCTTGTCATGTGTTTATATATACAGGAGACCGGAGAAGTTCCCACTGATCTCAGGAGAAAGTTGTCTTTGTGAATGTTTGTTTGTGAATGCTAGTTTGGGATTTCCAGTCAACAGTTTTGGTCAGGATAATATTTTTTTCACTTAGTGGTTTTCAAAGAAAAAACAAACAAAAATGTAATTTTTCTCAGCACTTTAGTAATTTCTTGACTGGCTTGAGTAACAGGAACAAAGAGTCATGGTACAATCTATAGCTTTCCCATTTATTTATTTTTGTGTCTATATATTTCAATGACTGCTTTACGTAATGGTTTTATCTGCATATCACCTTCTAAAAATATTTTTTAAATTTGTTTTTTTGTTCTGAAAAATAACTGTTCTGTCCATCCTGAGTTGTGTGCTTAACCACAAAGCAATTTGTGCTGATGTTGCAACAGGAAACTCGAACTGCTGTTGTGTTTTCAGTCCTGGCTCTTAGTCAGTCTGCAAGCCACGGGTCCTGAGGTCATTCTTGCCTCTCCAAGGCCATAACACACTCATAACTATGGAGCAACGTAAAGTTCTGCCCCTGCAGCAAAATGGTACATAAAAGATGGTTTGGATCACGAAGCAAGCATCGCTCCAGATGCCCAGCCAATTTTTACTCCTTGCTTGTGAGAATTAGTGCTGAAGTAAGGGAGTCTGCTTGAGGGAGGCAGAAATGGTCCACAAAAGAGGTTTTAAAGTTTGGACTTAAGTAGTACATTTTGCTGTTGTGATGAAAACCCCCTTTTTGCCCTCTGAGTTTTAAGTATTACCTTCGTGTTCTGGAATACTTAGAAAACCAAAATATCTTGGAGGTTCACTCTTGCTTCTACTCAGATATGTGCGTGTGACCACGTTTGTCCTGCCAACCTGAGTATTGAAAACAGTGTTTTCACAACCTGAAAAGAGTGTTTTCAGTCTGACTTCAAGCTTTATAGGATTCAGGTCTAAGACTATTTTAGTTTTTGAATGCCTGTGGACAACTGAAAACAAAATAGGTCATGCAGTGCATGGTGATAGTAAGCCAACTCTAAAACACAGAAGTTAAAAAAAGAGTGTGAGTAGTAGAAAATGCACGTGCAACCAGGTGTGCACCTGAGCAGTGTTGTTAATGATCCTCCTGGTACATTAATTATTGTGTCCCCCAGCATGTGATGCTGCATTCAACCCAGAGCTGGCTCTTTGTACCGCCTGAAATTGAACTGGAAGAAAAGTGAACCGAATCTTGCAGCTTTCTTCTCCTAAGAGGTGCTTATGGGACTGCAAGTCCCAGGTCATAACCTTCCCAAAGTGCATTTGTAGTCACCGTTCAATCACGACTCAGAACGGGTCTGCCTTGCATTAATTGCACTGACTGCGGTTCACATAGACACCTCCCAGGCTGTCTTTTGCGTACAGCAGGCTCAGGTAGTGATATGGGAGTAGCCATAGCAACACAGCACTCAACAGGACCTGCACATCCACCCAGAGAGCTGGATAAATACGGAGGCAGCATGACAAATGCGCTCTCAAAGCTGCCACTACTTCCACTTGTACTCTGGATCCTGAAGATACTCCTACAGCACTTTCCTGATGAGAAAATCCATCGGAATTAGAAAGAAAAAAAAAATAATAAGATATTATTTCAGTCCCAATTGCTTTTCCCCACTCAGGCTTGGCTGGTCCCTTTCCTTTGTGCTTAAGTCCTCAGCTTAGCAAAGCATCTGAGTCTAAAGCATTTCACAGGTCTAAATGATGGCAGTCTGGAAATGGGAGGAGGCATGCCTGAAATGTCAGGAAGCTACAGCCTGTCTCTGAAGATACCAGCAACAGGGGCAGGCTTTAAACATACATGTTTCTTGACCCAAATTCCGCTGCAGGAGCCTAAGGCTTCATCAGCCATCAACAGGGCTGATCACCAGTGGGTGTCAGGGCTCTCATCCGTCTCCTTCAGGCAGGTACCCTGTGTCCTGGGGCAAAACCCCTGCCTGAGCACAGGACCTCGTGTTCGATGAGACAAGGTGTCACTGAGGGTGGTTAGCTGAGTTTTAAATTATCTCATAATGAGGAAGCTTCAGATTAATATATTGCTTTTGATCTCCTGTTGACACGTGGTTTTATAAAGCTGGTTTGTCTGTTCAGTTTCTAATAGCACCTTTAAAGGCTGTCCCACCATTGTTGCCAAGTTATGATTAAGCAGACAAGCATAGCTCTTTTCTCCCAATGCTTAATATCACAGAAGAAGATGCAAAAGTTTATACTTCTGAAAACTTGCTCTATCAAATAGGTATTGGTAGTAAGACCACATATGCCCTCTGCTGTCCCTTCAAACTCTGTGAAGACATATTATCAGAATATTATTGTTATTATTATTACTGATATTAATTTAATTATTATATGAAAACTCAGAAAAGAAGAAATATTCTGAACCAAAACAGTATTCTTTGTTAGAGATCAGTCTGAACCAAATCTGGTTTGTATCTAAATCTTGATTGCTGGATATTAGGGAATGTCACTGAAAGCTCATTGCTGTAAAGTTTAATAGCTGAATCAGAATGAAGGTATCAGATGCTGCTTTTCCTTGCAAATGTTTCCCAAAAGGGCACGCACAGAATGATGCACACTAGTACAGTATTGCTGTCACATCTCCCTTCAAACGGCAGCCCCACCAAGCTCTGCCTCTGCCCTAATATAAGAAGCAACAAAAGCATCATTTTTTTAATGTAACTCAAGCCCCTGCAGAATTACCATTGCATTTCATGAAAGAGCTGTAGAAACAAAGGATCCTTGCTGAGGATTTGAAGCCCCACTTGTCAGGGAGTACAGAGCCCTGTTTATAGCTGATGAAGGGACCCCGCAGACAAGCTGAAGTTTATATCAATCCTATCTAGCAAACCCAAGGGCCCAAACCTCTGCATTTGCAGAAGTATGCACAGCACAGATCCTTTTCAGCCCTCTGTTGTGTTTCCCTGAATTTGCAGAGAGGTGTTGGCTTTTCTTGCGCAGGGCTGGCTGCATGGCTGCCTGCCCCAGGGAAGGCATTGCATTGCGGGGAGGGGTTCAGGTAGCTCCATCTTTGAGTATGCAGGTGGAGTCTCTGGGTTTACACTAGGTGCTGAATAGTACAAGGCAATCTCTTGGGAAAGCTCTGCAGAAATAATACTTTTCAGATTTTGAGTTTTCATGCTCCCTAAGCACACAGTTTGATGTGCTTCACAGTTCTGGAGAGTCATCTGGAATAAGATCATATATGCAAAACTGTATGCCTTTAAAAAGAGACCTATAACAAAAACATAGATAAATCTCTAAATATAGTGGGCATTACATTTTTTCAGTAAGCAAACTGCTTGCTGTTTTTACGTGCTGAATTTCCTTGATTTTTCAGAGATGGCTAGTCTTAAGAAACTAATTTCTTGGTAGCAAGCAAGCCTTTAACAATCTCGGGTAAACTTTATATGGTGCTTAATTTACTCTAGCAGCACATAATAGAAACAAAGTGTTGACTAGCATGCACTTTTCCAAATTAATTCCTGTCTTCTGACAACACATACTTTTCTTGACAAAGATAAGTTTCCGAGCATTATTCAAATTGCTTCCTGCTGTTTGTGCAAATTGTACACACAGTATTATTTTAATATTTAATGGCAGCTGAGCAACTACTTGACGCTCTACTTTTAAATTATAGCCTAATCCAGATCTCACTGGCTCCTAATAACTCTCATTTTGGATGGCACTTCTGAAGAGCATGTGTTCCTGTGTGAATGTCATGCAGCAGTGGTCAGCCGAGGAGTTGGAGTTAACATCTCTCAACCAGCCACGGGGAATGTGGTGGAGTTCTAACAGAACCTAATTTTGGTAACTGGGAGAGGTGACTTGAGGGGTCAACAGTTTTCCATGGATGGATGCTAGTTTGGCACAGGACAGCACAGAACTGGGTTGATAAGGTGCTATTTGAGCTACTGTGATTATTTATATGGACCGAATTGCACCCCCTGCCCAAACTCTTGGATAGACCCATAAGTTAATTGCCGTGCCTGCCTAGCTAGCTAGCGTGTGATCGTGTGACCACGAGGTGCCTTCATACAGATTATTTTCACGAATACTCTAATTAAAATGCCTCCTAAGATACTGTGCCTATATTGGAAGTGTGCATTGAATGCTCAGCCAAAATTATCCATTAGGGTGCAATTAGCTGTGAGCAGAGCACTGAAACCTGGAATATTTTTGACTAAGAGGTCAATTAGTGTGATTGGGAGGCAAAGAAATCGGCCAGCCGTAGTATGGTCAGAGGGAGTAATCAAGTGAATTGAGCAGTCAGCTGATTAGGAAACAACTAGTGAGAGCAAGATGAATTTTCACCCTGGAAGTGATGAATGTAGACCTGTCTGGAGTGTTCAGCTGAACTGAGCACTCAATCAGCATTCGATTAACCTGAGCTGCCCCCTAGGAGAAGGCATATACGTAGGATTTGAATATATATGTATGATAGTCTCATCATGTATAACGCTCCCGAGAGCTGTCCTATATGTAATAAAGTATTAGCAAAATTAGTAAATAATAATAACTCAAAAATACTAAATAAAAGTGAGATAACTGTGTATTCAAACAAAATATTTTTGTATCAAAGAGATGACTCCTTTACCTTGCAACTCATCTGTTCTTAGATTATAGTTGTGCTTTAAATCTAAATATCAGAAATTTTTCTATTGTCTAGTAATAGGTCTTAAATTAAAATAAGACTAGGCTTTGAGGTTAATTAAAGTTCACTAGAAATGAACTTTTTAATATCAAACATAAGCCTTTGTAATTAACATTTAGGAGGCAGGGTTAATTATTATTGTCCCCTTTGTTAGTTTGCAGTGTAGAATGAAGAAATCAAAACCTTTGAATTTGATTTCAAGGGTGTCTTTTATGAATGGGGAAACTATGCTGACCCATGAATATTGCTGTGGAGTCCCCAGTCCAGGTCTGGAGGAGGAAGGGAAAGATAGGTGGGCTTAAGGATTTCTTCACTCCCCAGCCCTGCCATCAGCAACACACCTGCCCTATAGCCTGGGGACAGTCCTTGCAGGGTGGTGGCCCCGGGGTGATGAGGCAACCAAAGGTCACTTTCCCCTTTGTGTAGGAGTGGTTGGCTTGGCGTCTTCACTAGCTTTCTGGCTGTCGTGTGCGAGTGGTGTGGCTCAGGGGGGCTGCGGCTTTGCCCACCCTTCGGCTAAGCAGTGGTGGAGGCATGGGCTGAATTGGAAGTCGCTGAGCAGCACTAGTCTGGTATCGTCTTGCTGTTCTGGTACTCAGCTGCAGCTGGGTGACAGGGACAGCAGTTTCCCCGAAACTGGGAGTTTTCTCCGATCACTCAAGGCTTGGTGGCAGGAGCTGGTGGCCACCCATGTTTCCAGCTCTGCCTTCGCTCCCACAAAATGTGCCATGGCCACAAAGACGGAGCAGGGCACGCTCTTCTAAACAAATTCCTTCACTTCCTCCGTACAGCACTTTTAAACGCAAATGGAAATGTGTCTTGCTGGTCAAGCAAATGAGTAAGCACGTGCAAGGAGAAGTCTGGCAGGCAGTGGAGCAGGCAGGCTGGAAACTCCTCCAGGTCCCTGCAGCAGAGACAGCTGTCAACAGGGCTTGCTTGTCTGAACGTGAGCGGCGAGCCAGCTCTGGCCCTGAACCACTCCTCCCACAGGGAGAGGAGGCTGGCCCGGCGGCGGCAGTGTTTCGGCTGGGCCTTTGCAGACTTGCTGTCATTATTTTGCAGAAGGAGCATCAGGAAAACCTCTGGGGAAGGAAAAGCCGGAGACGTGCTCAGGTTTGGCTCTTCTAAAGGCTACCCCAGTTAACTTCATTTGGTTTATCTCTGTGACTCAGAAATGTATGAACAATAGTCTAGATTATTATTTTTTTTAAAATGAGGTCATAAATGGCATTGTGCTAATCGGAGCAAAGGCAACGCTTGCTTCGCATTAGCTAGCTGGATCATCTCTCCTTGAAGTGGAAATTGTGACTCCCTACATTTAATTCTTGTCCCTGTTTATATGTGAAGAAGTATTTGTTTAGCATTTGGGATATGTCTTTTAACCCAGACTAGTTCTGTTTATAAGTATATTGCGGTACTATTGGATTTTATGTTGCAAAATTCCCTTTATTAGTTCCTCAACCCTGACCAAAGTTATATTATTTTAGCATTGAGATGGTTGTTCTTTTTTCAAAATATTTATGTTGCAAAGCTCATGCTCCCAAATTTAGTGTAGTGTAGCAGTCACGAGTTCACTTCTCACATGTACTGATTGGGCAGCGATCAAACCACATAGATGTCAGTAGACCTACTCATTTATTCTGGAGAAGGATGAGATCTCCAGGGGCTATACAAACAAGTCTGATTTAAGATTTGTTTTCCAAAAAGGTTTCAACCGCCATGTACTCTGTGTACATAATTAATATGGAGTCTCTTAATCTTTGAAACCATAGTTTATGTTACTGATTGCACAAATCATCTGGGATGCCACCGTGATAAAATTCTGGAAGTTTTTCTCATGGTAAGAGAAAAATGATGACACTGGAAGCGTGATGCTCAGCAACGGGGCACTGACCTGTCCTACTCGAGCTAAGGAGTAGCCCAATTCGCTTGCAGATTATAAGAATATTGCCTTCTGTACAGAGACTAAAGAAGGTCAAAACGCTCTGTGAGCAAATTGTTCCTGCACGTCAAATGATACTCTGGGGTAATGGTTGTTGTGGCTTCCAGAGTCCCGTCCATGGCAAAGCTCTGTGGTGTATTTTCGGATTCACACCCATTGCCCCCTGTCCCAGGTGACCCAGAGATTTACTGGCCCTGCCTGGGGAGAGGTAGACAGCTTCCCGACTTGCAGTGTGTCAGGAGGGTTGTGTGCTGTGCAGAGACTGCCTTGTGCTGCTCTCCTTGCTCAGTAACACAGAGAAGTAATTTCCCAGGAGCCTGAACAACTTCTTTTCCCATCACAATTGTGGGTGCCTGGATTTGCACTGCCACCCACTAAGAGCTCTTGTATTAACCTTCTTCAGAAGTGGTCAGTGCATAACTCGTTGGGAGATGTCTATACGTTTCTATTACACATTTTGTCCGGTTGTTCAGTGCAACACACAGTGCATGTTTGGGTGCGCATTTGAGACGGCGTACCAGACTCTCACTGTCCTGTGAGGAGCATCTTCCGACAGAGTGCAGTAACCGCTGTGTGTGCAGAGATGTCAGTTCTTCCAGCTTTTTCCTGGCTGAGAGTTGAGAGGTCACTTTGTGTTGGTGGGATATGGAGTTGCTGTTTTTTCTGTTTTGTCTTTAAAGTGCACACCACTCTGTGGTTATTTTAGGAACTTCCTTTCTGTGTGTATGTAGGTACAAGAGAACTTCCAACCTGGTACAATCAAGTCAGACCCAAAACATTAGCTCTATTTATCTTCTTTTCACTGTGTTTAACTACAGTGACTATTGATTATAAATGATCTTGCCATTACTTAAATGACAAATACAGACACACGCTTACCTGAGAAACTAATGGCAAACAGCTGAACTTTAGGATTTAATGAATGTAGGACCACTTTTGAAAGATTGCAATTCACAGGGACACCATCCTGTTTGGCTCATAAAATCAGTATTTTAGGGAGCCAAACTTATAAAGCATTTGCAGTTCCTTTGGCACAATGATCAAAATATGAATGAAACTTTTGTTTTTCAGATCTGAAGTCCATGTTAGGCTAGCTGGTGTGACAATCACAAGCTTCAAAACCATTTTTCCTCTGATTTCGTGTAGTTGTTTTCTTAGGAGGAGCAAGATCTTCTTGCCAAGAAGGAAGCACTGAAGGATGTTCAGGAGAATTACATCTTCCTGGAAAGTGAAATCAAGTCGCCCGGAGATGTGCCTGGAGGAGGAAATAGGTGGGAGAGTTAACTGAAAAAATCAATCACTGTTTACCTTATTTCCTGTTTTGCTGTACATCTCTTTTAAAACTATATTTGAATATGCAGATGTCATGTGCCAGATTTTTTTGTTTTAGAGCAGACAAAGAAAGGTCTGCGCCACCACCCCTCACAACTTTAGTCCTCTACCTCAGGAAAAAGAGTATCAGGTTTGTAAAGGCATCACTTAAAGAAGATGACATAGCATTTCTTTGCCATGTTGTTTGAAAAACCACTGAAAACCCACAAGTGCTAGACAGACTTTTGTCTCCCGAGTTCCTACCAGTTCTCCCTCTCTGGAGAGCCCCGTTATTACCCCATCTAACCTCCCAGAGCAGAGCGTGGTGTTCACATGCTGTTGGATCTTTTGTCTCTGTTTATTTCAGAAGTACCCATGAGCCTATGTGGTAGAGCTTTCATCGGATCCCCAGTTTTCTCAGGCTTCCAGCTTGCCTGAGTCTAGCAATTTTAATTCCAGTACTATGTGTACTCTTACTGTTACTCTTTGCCATGCTCTCAGTTTTCCTTTCCCACTCAGTTCAACAGGCTCTGTTTTGTGGGATCTTTGTTAATACCTGTTCCCTATGGGGGAAGTAGTTTTGCAAAACCCAGAAAGGCCCCAAGCAGCCCTCCTCAATTCTTCCTTGTATTCTTCCAAGCCAACTTCCAGTCCCCTGCATGCTGAATTACCAGAAATCCTTTGTTTGGGAGGCACGGAGACTCCCCCAAGGCAAAGCAGCCTATGTAGACTTGCCAACCCAGCCTCACCCCATCTGTCTCTGAGCTACTCCTGACTGAACTCAAGGAGCCCTTTACCTCTCCAAGCAGGCTCTGAGAGTGGGAACTGTCACCTGGTACTGTTGAAGCTGATACCCAGCTTCCTAACCCTGGTCCATATCATCTTATTTTGTTCCCTGCACATACAACGTTCAAGACAACTGCTTCCTTCTCTTAGAGCAAAGTAAGACAGTCACAAGCACCTGCTGGAAGGGCTGTGCCTGGAAAAGACAGAGGAAGAACAGTTGTGAGAGAAAGTATTGAAATGACCATGACAATTTTCATTCTGCTTTCTGTATCCACTTAACAAGAACTGTTTGCTCAGGTTCCACCTAGCAGTCAGTAGCTGAACTGTGTCGCAGGTTCCCGGAGTAGGAATGAATTTCACTGGTGCAGTTCTCCTCTTGCTGCTCCCTGTAGTTTGAAACTGCATGTGCTTGAGATCTGCAAACTAGCGTGGTGGGAAGGGCGCTCCACTAACCAGCTGTGGTGCCAACCCCCACAAAATTAAAGGTCCTGTTGAAGAAATGGATAACTTGAAGGAAAATGTAAGGGCTGCGTATACATCAGTAAACATAGGCCCATCCGATCTCTTTTGATTAGAAAGTCTAGAGGAACAAGGAGCAAATTCCCAAATATAAACCTGCTTCAGTGATCTGATCTCCCTGTCACGAATGGTGTGTTTTACACTGACGTTACTTGTTGATTTCATGCAGCAGTGCATGGCCTGCCGAATCTTGCTGACCATTCATTTGTTCACAGACATATATCTGTGTAAGTATCTGTATGTGTACACACATAAAATCATAAAATAAAATACATACTATAACATAATGTAGCGTAGCATAACATAATATAATTAATATAAAGCAAGCCATATAGCTTATGCTTTTCTGTCTGCTGGAGCCATTTGCTAGTTGCAAAACTAAAGAGCTCCGCAGCCTTTTTAATCAACACAGGCTCATCTTTTGCCGTTCTGACTGGAAACTGCAGAGATTTATGTGGAAAGCAAATTTCAGTGGTTTTGGTTGTGATGTGTCATTCCCAGTACTACTGCTGTCATTAGCTGCCTCATCTAACTCAGGGAGACTTTAGTCCACTCCTCTGTTTAATCACAACACGTAGTGCGGGCATTGAGCTTTGTACTCTAAGCAATGGCAGGGTGGGGTGGACATTTTAACATCCTCTTGTTCTATCCAGTATAAAGACCACAACAAATTTATCCGTATCTTAGAATTCGTAATACAGCTTAATGCACGATGCTGGTGGATGACATCCATTGCACAAGCAGGGTTTTTGTTAGGTATTAGAATCAGGTTGCCAGTCTCTGTGGATGTTTTCTATGAGCTGGCGCTTAGAAGAGACTTGCTCTGGGCTCAGCTGTGCTCGCACTGACACCTGTATAAACCCACAAGTAATTTCACTAAGTTATTAAATTGCTCTGGACTTGTACCGCGGTAGCTGGAAGCAGGAGGTAATTAAGTTCATTTTGAAATTCTTCAATGTACAGCAAATGCTCAGCCCTACCCACCCACACAGACAGAGAGGCAGAGGTACATACATGCAGGTGAAGTTCATAAAATAAACGGCCTGACCAAGTGTATCCGCCCAGATGAAAGCCAGATGCTTGGGAAGGAAACTCTTTTCCTGCCAATGTGGCCTAAAAGCCGCCAGCTTGTACACGGTCAGCCTCAGCTGTGTTGCCATGACCAAAAATAGTGTTCTTGGGAATATTTACAAGGATGAATACACACACACTTTTTCTTCCTTTGAGGTTTTCAACAGATGCTGCTAAGCTTTGAGTTTTCTAATTAAAAAGGTCCTACACGTGTCAGTATCATATGAACTGTGGCACTTTTTCTGCTATCCTGTTTCATAGTGTAGATCCAGGGAAGTCCAGAGAGTGCTGGTTGCTGTATGTGTGCAGAGGGGTGCCTCTGCATTTACAGCCACATTGTCTTTAATCACATGTTCCTTAAAAATGTGCATAAGTTAACTTACTTGTCTGTGATAGTTAAATGCCTTCATGTTTTCAATGGCCACATAGGGCTCACGGAGTTGCAATGGCATAGCCCATTAGAGAGGTGATGCAAAGGACTGATGCCTTGAGTGGAACAGAGAAATTATGCTTCAGAGAATAGTAACTCTTGCTTGGGCAGCATACTGTCCTCACAAGACATGCAGCTCACACCCTTTTTAGGCTGTTGGAAGAGCCCCCACATGCTGTCCCATGAGGCAAGGCTGGATGAGGGACAACACCATGCTTCATCTCCTCCCTTCCCTGAACCTCTCTTGCTGTCCTGACTCTGCAGCAGCAACTCTCAGTGCCACAGTAAGGAATTCTGCAAGGTCCCCTGAATGACATAAAATGAACCACATAATTATTTAACTTCAAGAGAAGGACAAAGACTTTCTTCTGAAGGACTTAATATGGGGAACTCAGCAATTCCTGTAAGATTGGGGTGGAAGATGTTTACAAACCCCATGGCCTTGTGGGCTAGCTATGCTGCAAATTATCAGGAGCCTCTCGAACCACTGTCTAGGCATCCTTCTAAGGGGGCAGTCCACACACTTGGCACCTAGAAGCATGTCTAGGTTAAAAAAAAGTGCAGACAAATCCAAATCCCTCTGTCTGTGCTCCCAGCAGGATGGATATAAGCCCACTCTGGTCCAAAACCTACATAGCTGTGTTATGATAAGTGAGTATATTAGTTAGGATGCGGTGCTGTGCTGACTTGGCAAGGTAGCTTCCAGATGGGAACCGGCTTAGGTTCATGTGGCCCAGGGAGCAGGCACTACATGCTCAACTCCTGTCTGCTCCTGCCCATGGTGGCATGCAGAAGAGAATTAGAGTTACAGATTTCAGCCAAAAGCCACCACAGTCTGGCAGCTTTGGTAGCCTACAAGAATGCAAAGATCTCATCACAGATACGGACCTGCTCAGATGGCAGGACGTGACAAATAGTCAACCCAGCATACAGACACATTAGAGAGTACAAGCATATTGCTCCGAGCTGAAGATAGCTTTGTTGGCTGTATCGCGATGCAGTATTGCTTAGCTAGGAGTGTGTCCACTTTAAAATGAGGAAGAGGTTGGAATATCATTCTCTGATATGATTTGTCCCCATATAAGATCCTGTTTTCACTTATTTATTTAGTAGACAAAGAGACCAGTGTATGCTTTGGTCTGGTTTTAAAGATAATTTTCTTAACAAATTACTAAAGGGTCATTTTTTCATACAGCACAGAGATGACATCCTCCCAGCTGTCTTCTGAACTATCGGTCACTGGCTCCGTCACTCCAAACTCCACAGCAGATGGGTCAATGTATTCTTCAGACATGTCCTTTGCGGGTTTATCTCATCCTGCCTCTGTCACAGGGACCACAGAAATGCCCAGTCTGGCACGATCTTCTGGCCTAACTCAGGCTTCACAAAGGAGAGCCATAGGTAAGCCTCTGGAGACTTGACTGCTTTGTATCTAGGACAGAAAAACACAGCCCTTTATTTGTCCATATGCACACAGTATGAAAATATAACCCTATAGCTTGAAAGGAGGCTTTGGTTATATTTCAACTAATGGAGTGCAGCAGCCCACATCCCATTTCACATCCCGCTCTCTGGCTGGGACTGATCATGTCTCCAAACATGAGAGTGGCAGGTGAGGCCTCAGGTGGTAGAGAATATGCCTGTGTTCCCTGGACTAAGTGTTGTAATTTCCTTGTGTTTCACAGTGGGTATAGCTGCAATAAGGACTCCATAAGAACCTTTTATTTTCATGCCTTACGTTATAGTAGGCTTAGCTTTCCCATGTAGAAAAATCTGCAACTGTGCTCCAGGCAGTGTGTAGATGCCTGGAGGAGGTTTGTGGAAGGCGGTGTGTACATGTTCTGGGAGCCGTGACTGGCCCAGAATAAGCTGCTGAACAGTGAGCACCCGGCTCTTCCCTGTTGCAGGGGTTGTGATTGTTTCCAAATCACAGCCAGTGCTGAGAGCATCCTCTGCCTCCCTCCCCATGTCATTTTCTCCAGCATTGCGTTGTGAGACAGAGGGTAGTGACACCAGCGGTCTTGCAGCAGGGTGCTGCTGATGGGGCAAAAGCCCCGGCTTTGCACTTGGCCACCGGATCTTTTTGGCTCCCACAGAAAGACACAAGAAGTCCAAGAAGAAACTGGTGCTGGGTGGGGATTTGTGTGAGTGCTGCTCTGTGTGAGGGAGGCTTATGAGAGAAGGAGGACAAATCTCTGTAACATGCCTCTGAAGTGAAGCAGAGCATATTTGTCCCCACAGATTTTTAAATGCTCTTTAGTTACTTCAACACAGACCAGAGCAACGATGCCAATCATATTAGGGGGTTTACTCAACATCCTGCGAAAAAGGGGATGCAGCAGAGCTCTTGAAACACAGTTATGACTAGAGTTTCTAGTCCGTGGGCAATTCTGATATTTTGGTATTTGGTTTAGACCTGCACAATGATAAAAATGGAAACACTGTCATTTTGGGGGAAACAAAAAAACATTGGATTTTTTTATTCTTGTGGTACCTAGCTACTGGTCTGTGTGCATATACACCCATTTTTCTACCCTTAATAACTTTGGAATACATGGACCAGTTTCTCCCTCCCAGGTTGGCATGGGCATAGTGTCCTCAGGGATGAGGTCCTACAGGTTTGCTGAAAATTGACGGTCAGGCATGAGAGATACTGTTAGCGCTCCTATTGAAGAAAAGGTTGATATGTCCTTCCCATTTATTAGCCGTCAGAGAACCCACATCATGCCAGGGCAGGGGGATGGGGAAGCAGAACGAAGGGAAAAAGTCATTAGAAATCAGGCTTCATTAATTCAGCTGCTCAGGGAACAGCGTGTTTGGAAAGGTCGAGATGTTTCATTTGACCTAAACAAAATGCTTGGACATTCTTCAGTTGAAATGTTTCATTCCTGCTTATTGAACCAAATCAAAACACTTAGCTTTGGTGAAGCACTGTAATGAAGAGCTTGGGAGGGAGCAGCTGCAGCTTATTCTAGCAGCCCTTGTCTGCCCCAGGGTTGGGAGAGGGTGACATTCCTTTTCCAAAGGTGCAGTGTTGATCATCTCCAACGTATTGATGAATTAAGATGGATTTCAGCCCAGGTATTAGAAAACAATGAAAGACCCCAATCTGACTGCTGTCCGAAAGGAGTGTATGTCCTCCTGCCATAAACAGCTACTTGAAGGGAAAAAGAAGTTGTGAAAATGTTTTAATGGCCTGGTCTTCTAGGGGAAAGAGGCTGATGTAACTTGCCTCTCTGTGTGTGTGCTCATGTTTGTCTGCCTGTCCTCCCAGTTGTGTCTTTAGATCCACTTCAAACAAATTTGGGCATGTTTATACATACAATATGGGGTAGGTATGTGGAAAGCAGTGGGCCTCTGCTGTTCCACCCTTTGGAGTGTGAGCTAGCCACTAGCCTCAAGTCCTTCCCTACTGTTCCCATATGTGTATCGGTGAACAACGAAGCGTGTTAGACAGCGGGATTTGTTGACAGTTCCCTTTTTCCCTCCACACCATTGCCTGGAGGTTAATCCAGCCCCCTAAGTGGAAAACTGTGATTAAAATCATTGCCCTTATTCAGATAGGGTGAGTTTGAACTCGGAGCCTCCTCTCTCTTAGGAGAGCTTTCTAAGCACTCCACTATGAATTTTGGGGTATAGGTATCCCTTGCTGTGGCATGACACAGCAAAATGGCACAAAAAAAATGGAGAGCCTACAGGGCAGAGCTGGTGCCCCAGGGTGAACTACTTAAGGCAGCTTAATGACTGATGGAGATGGGGCTTCCTGGAGTTCAGGGTGCCACAGAAGAGGAGGCTTTGTCTGCCCAAGAGGTGCTCTCCTGGAGGCTTCCCCTACAGCACTTTTCCCTGCTGAGTGTTTGTGGAGTGCTACCAGTTTAGACAGTAGTTTCCAAAGGAACATAAGGGAATTAGTCCTTTGATCCCACTGAATTTCAACAGTGTCAGGGGCCCTCCTAGAGGCTCCCCAAAAGCCCCTTTTAAGGATGCCAGATCCTAGCAACAGCAAAAGCAACCATCAGTCTGATCTCAGGAACAGACTGGCTTGTTGACACATCAGTGCAAAGCAGCTTCAACACAGTCTGTTCACCCTGCAGCTGCCAGTTCGGCTGCCGCTCTGAGTGTTTGATCTAGCAAAGGCTCCAGCCCAGAAAAACAAAGCCCAGTGTTTCTAGCTCCCAGCTTAGGGAGCTCCTCGCCCCTTGTGCTGTTTCTCTGCTACCAAAAGCCCAAATGCCATTCTTCAATGTTTCCTAGTTCGGTTCATCCTCAACCAAAGTCACATTCTGTTAAGCTCTACACCAGCTGTAGCTTTCTCTTTAGACCGCTTGCGCTGTAGCGTTTCACCCCCGTATTACCCCTGTGCTACTACACTTGGCTGCTGCTAACTGCCTGTTTAACACAGGCAGGTGAACCAGCACCGCTGTCCCAGGGCTCTAGCGGTGCTTCCCTGGGTATCCCAAGGGAGGGGATTACAAATGACACTGGAAGAGTGTCTGATGCTGTGCCACCACCATGACACGATGAAATGCACAGAGAGAAGGGACTACAGATTACAGTTTTTTGTAATTAAAAAAAACTCGCATGGAAAAAAGTAACACTGTCGACAACGCTCTTAGGGAGCTGGTGAAGCTAATCTGCATTGCAGTGATGCTGTCTGACCCAGACGCTCATCCAAGTGAAGCTGATTTGTGCTCCAGTCATTTCAGAGCTAAGATGAGCTGAGGGATGCATCTTCCCCCCCCCAAATTTAGGCTGCCCCACCAGATCTGGTTAGAGATAGATTTGTCTGGTGGAGTGAGTCTGGTACAATACTCAGCATACAGGCACTGAAAAGGATTTAGTTTGTTGGGGAGACTTTGATGTGGGAGATGAGAGAAGTTTTCCTGGTGAAAGACGGGTTTGCAGGGCTTGTTCCCTCTCTCTGGTTCTCCCTGCCTTTGATGGGGCAGGGAGTCCCGCATAGTCCCTCTTGGACACTTATATTTGAAAAGGAGAACAAAAAGGGGATTAGGGGATGTTATCGCTTTCATTTTGTAATTGGAAGGGAGCCTTAATATATTCATTATCCACTCACAGCTGATGCTATGCCATCTAACAGCACTGAAATTGCAGGATGACAATTATACCACTGATGGCATAATTTATTGTTTTTTCGTTACCCAAGTTAATTCCAGTGAGGTAATAAATCTACATGTCAGTAAGAAAATACTCAGTTTACCAGCTGTGCTGTATTTTATAGCCATGGGTTTAAAGCTTTGAGAGGAGCGTTTCCTCAGCATTGCTTTGCAATTAGAGGCAAAGGGGAAATTAAATGTTCCATTTTTGTTACCAAAATAAAAGATTTGTTTCTCATAAGTGGTCTTTCTGTTAATATTGCATAACTCAGTGTCTTTGCCTTTTGCTTGCTCATCAGCTCAGCCCAAAGATGGCATTGAAATACCAAACTGGAACCCTGCTCCATCAAGAAACCTTAGCCTTTCAATGATGGTGTCAGGACAACGCCAGGACTGTTTCAGCCCTTTGTTTACTGACTCAAGGAAGATTGCCCAGAGCCTTGGATACATGGAGAATCATGGACGGACATGTTCTGCTTATGAGGACTACCGAAAGTCTGCATCCAGGTACAGGCACAGTTGGGGCTTTCCTTCAGGTTATTTTTATAGGGAATGGTGTTTGGTGCAGTATCTCCTTTAGAGGAGCTGCAAAATGCAAGCAAACCCTTAATAAGAGGCTGAGTCGTTATCCAGAAGTGTACTGGAGAACATCAAAAGCTTTGAAATGTAACGATCTCACATTGCTTTAGGGACAGCTGCCCCTAAACTGGACTTCACCCTCAGAAAGGGTAAATCACTCTTCATTCACCGTGTCCCTTTCAATGTTTGTTAATGCATTCTGCCTAGTGCTTTAAAGATACCTCCCTTGTGAATGCAGTCCAAAAAAGGACCAGAAACACTGTATCTCATAGCTGGTTTGGCCTTGTCTTCAACTGATCGCACCCAGTTTTGAATCCAAGAGTAGAACTGATATTGTGGGGGACTTCAGAGGGTCCCACCATGTGGGCTGCATGAAGCTATTTGAAGCAGTGACAGGCAGCCAAAGGAGTGAACTGGGCTGCATAGGGTTTACACCTGCCTAGAAATCCCATTAAAAAAATAAAATATTGTCTCCTGGAGAAGCTAGTTGTCCCAAAAAGGCATTTGCCATCTTTAATTTAGCTTCACATATACTAAAGGTGGGAAAGACTTATCAAAACAGATTCTCAGCTGGTTTCAGTTATCTTGGATCTGTCTCCTTCAGAGGAATGACAGTTGACATCTCCAGTTTTAAGGCTAGCCCCCGTGTGGACACTGTCTCCTACAGACTATTTCCTACTGCGTTGTTCAGTGGATAGGCCTGCACATGCTTATTGCTAAGATTGCTTTCACAATACTCAACCTACATTTCTCCTTTTATAATGATATTTCATTGGTGGTAGTTCAGCTGCATAAAGCCTTTGCCTTTTGGGGATTTTCCACCCACCTGCCATACCCGTTCTGGTAACACATGTCCCTGTGATTAACTGTTGAAGACAAGCATTTTAGCTCTTTTACTCCCCACCCCCCCCAATTAGCTCCTGGATCCCTCATTATTTTTATACCCTTCTATAGTGCCTTGATAATTGTCAATATTTTTCTGGTGATGAGACGTCCTAAAATGGACCCAATACATTTTATTCTGGTCTCATGCCAGACTAAATCCAGAGTTTCTAGCAGAGTAGTACTTAAAACAAAACAAAGCATCATGGATGAGGCTGCATGTTTGGTGCCTCAGGCCAAGATGTGAGGAGTGGATGAACTCTATGTTGCCTGTATTAGAAGTGGAAGAACTCTATTTACCTGCATTTAGTCCTAGGAGGAACTAGGAGGAATTTTCTTGTAGTCAGTGAAGCCTGGTCACACCAGGCACTGGTGCATGTGAACATCGGGATGAGTAGTTCCAGCTTCCCATCTCCACAGCTGCACAAAGGGAATCTTCCACTCCATGCTCCCTACTCCTCAAGGACAGTGCCATCAAATTGTAACAGCCTTTTTTGTTCTGTTAAATTGCAAATGCATCATTGGCTTCCTCCTAGACTTCTTTCAGCATTATTGCTCTCCATACTTTTCCCTCCAGTGAATGCTATTTCCCCCCTGATAAATTAGTGTACCATTTTCCAAGAGCTGCATCTCACTTATTTCCTGGCCATATTTCTAAGCTCTCTAGGGCTCTTTGTATTCTTTCTCTTGCTCTCATTTGTGTTCCCTTACCCTTTCCTCTCAACTTAATGTTATCTACATATTTTATTAACCAGCTGTTTTATTCCCCCTCGCACATCACAAGTAGAGATGCTCCGTGAAATGAGAGCTACCGGTTGTCCCTATAGGGAACATATGAGACGCAACCCCCTTGTCTATTATTATTCCTTGTTTGCAGTCCTTCAGACAGTTCCTGTGACAGTATTTATGTCTAAGCCAATGGGAGATAATATTCTGAGGCTCTTTGATGCCTGCTGCTTTCCCTGCTCTCATTCATTTTGTACTTCTGTCAACTTTATATGCATTTTTCTCATGGACTTAGTCTTTGTAAACCCATGGTGCTCCTTGCCTATGTTTCCATAAAGAGATCTGTGTAATTCTCGGGACATTATAGGGAAAGCCATGAAAAGATACCTTTGAAAGCCAGCACGAAAGCTCCAGGTGTGATCAGAGCTCTAAAGCTGTTTCCAAATAATGAGATACGCCATACTGTTTGACTGGGCTTGGGGAGAATAACTCTAAATAAACATTAGGAGATAAAAGAGATCACCTTCCTCTTTATGCATTTCCTTGTATTGTGTGAACTGTTTTCCAGTGGGGATTGAATCACATCTTGTCTCATACAGAAAGCAAAAGAAGTCATTAGCTCCGCTAATTGTTAAAGAGTAAAAGGTGATGACAGTTTGCTTTGTGTGTGGTTAAACTTGTTAAGTGCATAAATTAAGCAATTCTTTTAATTCTCATTTGATTCATTACTATTATGGTATTCCACCATGCCAGCACACTAGCACTTTTTTTTTTACTCCACTCAGTTTGAATTTAAAGTATACCTTTTCTTGTTATACACATTAAGTAAATAAAATTACATTGAGTACCCAATACCTAATGTTTTAATTTGGTATCACATTATATAACATCCTTTGAGTGTACACAATGTGAACACATAGTTTAGTAATACTTCTATAGAAAGCTGGTGAGTAGTATGACTTGATCTGATTTGTTGTGAAGCCACAGTACAAGTATACACAAACTTAGTAGAAATGCGTGGTTTTGGCCAACTAGGATATTTGGGGTTTTTTGTTTATAATCGAGTTTAATTTAAATCCATTTGCTTTTGAGAATATGTGAACATACTTAAAGCACCTTGTAGGTTATATGTTTAATTAGATTTAATTAGATTGTTAATGCATGTCATACTGAGAAATGGATGGGAGTTGAGGCATTGGGATTTTCAGCTGCATCAGGATTTTCAGCTATCAGCTGTGTGCAAGGAGGGTGATAGTATTGTCACACGTGTCCTGGCACTGATGCTTAGAGACAGCCATTATGTGTGTCTTCAATGTGAATGTCACCCTAAACCTTTCCCTGACTTTTGCACCTGAGCAGTGTTAAATCTGCTGTATTTTGGCGTGACTGTTTTGCAAAAAACAAGAAAAATAGACACTGATACTTGAAATTTTGTGCATGGCTATTGAAAATCATCAATATCTATTTTGTACTAAGTGCAAGTGCGCTACATACTGAAGATGAGTGAAGTTTAATCCCTGATCTGTAAAGCACTTGGGATCTCAGCTGAACCTTGGCATTTCAGGCCTATAGTTGCATACAGCTACTATGTATGCAACATTTCTCAGCCTTTCACAAAGAAAGATCTGAGCCTTCTCCCAGGACTTTTCCTGTCCTCTAGTATAGTTAAATCTCTTGGCATGAAAATAAATAGATTTGTACTTCTGGAGATAAGCCTTTCCCAACATAATAATAGTATCAGTCTGTGACTTTCTTTAAGACTTAAGAGCTTAGAAAGACTTGAATTCTTGGCATGTTTTCTAGTTAAAATGCCCTGTTTCTACCTCTACCAGCTCAGAGAGAAGCAGTTCAAATGGTGTCCTACTGAGGGGTTACAGGTCCGTGGCTGATGCACCCTGTGCTCCCAAGAGCACTGACATTTTTTCCTCCCCTCAGTGTTATGTATGTTATAGAAAATTTGGGATTCTGTTCCACCAGTGAATATTAGCACATAGCAGAAGAAACTACAGCATCAATGCACACCAACTTCTCCCCCATGCACTTTAGCACTTTAGCTCCTGTCTCACAGGATCTGGTCCAGTATTTTGAAAGGTAAACTAACTTGCTAAAAAAAGCTTTGAAGACGTCAGTGAACATCTCCTTAGAGATGTTATTCCCTCATTTAAACTCACAAAAGTCTGTTGCCATCCAGCAGCTAGCTGGCTGTACAAGTCCTTAGAGAAGTCCTGCAGGTCTCACTTTCCCCACCAGCTCCCTCCCTCATGTTACATGTAGGAATTTTGCATGGAACTAAGAACTGCACGTACACTTAGAGTGCAAAAAACAAATGGGTTTGGGGGAATTAGTTCAAATGGTGCCTATACATTTGGGATTTTTAAGGTCGAGGGTAGGAAGTGAGCAGGCTAAGGTCCAAATTCCCAGTGAGACATACATATAGGTCATGATATTCATAAATTCAGAGTCTTGTTTGGCAGAAAATAGTATACCAGAACATGAATGCACAAAGCATAAATATTTTGTTATAGGATTCCTTAAAAATAATTGCTGGTAAAACAAGATTTCCAATACAAACAAATAATCTTATCTTTAGTCAGTCCTTTGCTAATTTAGTCACTCTCAATTTCATCAAATAGAGGCTATATCCCCAGAAATTCCTCTGGCAAAGAGGTCTCCCAAAACCTGGAAGATTATCCAATTACAATTTAAAGAAACGTACAGCAAGGATGACTGACTAAAGATAGAAGTCTCTGAGGAAAAGAGCAGGAAAGACTGTGAGGGAGTGTGTGTGTGTGAATGCTTCACTTTCTCTTATAAGTAAAGTGAGGAGAATTATACCTGCGCTTAAGTTTTGTGGTAAGTGGAGTCAAGGTTCCTGGTGTTGGGTTCGGACCTGCCTGCTCTCCATTTCTCCTTCCACTTCTCTCTTTTGCTATGTGCAGACCCCATGCCTATATGAAAAACTGACATTCATTCTTAGGGAGTTTTTTTAGATTTACATGTGTTAACAAAAAAGGGGCTCTTAAGAGACTTAGAAGCTCTGTTTGGGCAGTACAGGCAGAGAATAAAGATTGCTGTTAATCCCAGGCTGAGTCAGGGGAGCAGTGGATGACTTTTTCTCCTGCGAACAAAAGGGAGATGCCAGAGAGCCATCACCTAGGAAATCCCACCCAGAGCAGGATCATCAAGAGCTAACAGCTCCTCCTAGGCTCTTCTGGATACTGGGAGCGGTCCACAGAAGGAGGCTGTATTTTCATGCCTGGAAGGAGAATTGCATGACGATGCATTCCCATCCCATGCCCATCAAAAGTACTGTGCTTTCTGAGCTGGCACAGGAGACTGTCCAGCTGATTCAGAAGCATTTGAGATTGAAGGATGATCAAGCCCATTTACTCTTCTTTATCACTAACAGCTCTTCCTGATTCACCCTTAGGCACGGTTGAGCTAACCTTGCTGTTTAACCCTTGCAGCTTTGGATCTGACCTTTTCCTTCAGCCAGCATGGCTGTGAGGCAGTGTATTGCTTGGATGCAAGCTGGCAGCTCTGCATCGCATGCTTCAGCAGCTTCCAACACCGAATTCCCGTGTCCTATCATTTGCTCCTTTACCAGTCCTGTGTGTTGTATCAAAAACTCCTGTCAGCCCCATTTTATGTTCCCAAGTCTCCCTGGCTTCACTAGGTTCAACCTGAGGTCTTGTTTAGGGAAAGTCACGCTACCGTAGACCCTCATTATTCATTCCATTATCAACCAGGATTCTGCTGTTTACAATGTTACATCATAAAAATGACCTTTTAAGAACATTTTAAGAGGTTTCTCTAGGCTCCTCCTACGTACATTTTGGCATCCAAAACTTTTCCTTCATTTTCTTTGCACAGATAGAGAGAAATGGGAGATCAGGAAGATCTTTGCCTTCTGTATGGTTTAAAAGTCTTCTCCCATTGACATAACTGGCTTTTACCCTTCCAGAGGGTAAAAATATCAGGGATTTCTCTTTGTTGCTGGTGCAATTCTGTTTTTAGAGCCCAGTGGAGTCCTAGGCCACTGCTGGAGATCTGGGACTGTAGTGATGTAGAAAGCAACTGTGGATTTGAGTCACAGCATTTTACATCTGCGTGTGTACTGCATGTGTAAAGGATGACTTACAAACCGAGGGATCCCAAAGGATCATTCTCTGCATCAGCAGTCTGCAAAGTTTTTCAGCACAGCTGTCCATCCCTTCAGCTGCACCAATACAGCAGCATGGAGAGACTGACAAAAAAGCTCAGGTTAAAATAATGCCCCCCCAAAACCTTTTACGCTGGGTTATTTCAGTGATCCAGCTTAGAATGTGTTCCTATGAGCAGGGAGGAAGGAGAAACGTGCCAAACTGTGGCAACCAGACGAAAGCAAGCAGCCAGGAGAGGGGGAGAGTCTGAAGGTCAGGAGCCCCTCAGCCTGGCTGTGCTGCCAAAGCCCATCCGAGGCTCTGCGTCTCCGGTAAGCTGTCTTCCAGGTCTCTCCTTGCTGACGTGAAGCACAAATGGACCAGGACTGAGTGGGAGGAGGGTTGCTCCGGAGTTCCCAAAGTTTGCAGGAAGGCAGAGGAGAGGCAGCCAAGTGTTACATTCGCTATACATGTCTTCTCCGGCCAGGGAGGGGGCAGTTCCCCGCGGCTCTGCTCTCAAATCTGTCAATGCCAGCGGCAGCCTGGAGGCAGCCTGGCTGTCGTGAGCAAGTGTGACTCACTGCCACACCACCCAGCTGAATTATTTGGGGTGGGTGGGCAGTATTTGTCACGCTGTCGATGAGGATTTGGCTGCGTTAAGCAAGCACATTGGCTGTCTGGGCTGTTGGGTCAACCTTTACTATACACACAGAGGTCTATGGCTTAAACTTACTGGAACAAGATGAATGTGGCAAGGGCAAAAGCATTATACGCACAGAAGACAGACAAGTAACTGCACCAGTGCTAAATAATGAAGTTTATTGCAGTAGATGCCGCATCAAAAGCTGAATGATTCTTAGACTTCATTCACAACCTGTCTAATAAGACCTATGATGAGTATTACAGTCTGGGACCGAGTGTTTAAAAGTGCTCCCTTGACATGTGCACTACTTAAAGGAACACTCAAGTGATAAATTTGTTTTCCAGTGCTTAAGGGAGACTGAGCGTTCCCCTGCTCACGCAAGAAGTCCCTGATCTTACTGCAGATGCAAAACAGACCCTGCTTTGCTGTGATTCTGAAAGAAGGGAGGGATGAAATCTCAGTCTTGTAGCATGGAGTCTTTCTGAGTTAATAATAAAGTGTTAACAATGAAAATTTGTCTTTCTCCAGGAAGGAAAAAACAATGAGAGGCGGGAGGAGAAAGGTGTACTGATGGACAGGAGGAATTTTCTATACTTACAAAGGGAGTCAGCTACACAACTACCACTAATTATACTAGGCTAAATACCCAAGGCAGCCTTAGAGGTTGTAGCCTATATAGATTTAGAGAAACCCAAATTCAAATGGTATATTGATGACTTTTTGCCCCACAAAGAATCTTCTAATTTTTTATGGTAATGGGTGCTACCTCAGTATGAAAGAGAAATAGAATATAATAATTTTAATGCAAATGGATTTTTTCAGATGAAGGGCACTGCACAAAAAGTGGAATGGCAGTGCTGTAAATATTCTGCCTGTGGTACGTTTACTTACCATTAATTACTGACACGTAGGCTAGTTGTTATAAGGAAATACCTGTATTTTTTCAATTAAGCAATGCTTTCACACTTTCAAATCAACTTCTGTTCTTTCAGTGCTACTGGAAATTTGAAAATTGCTGAAGTTGATCCAGGCGGTCATTTTGTAAAGATCCTGAACTGTGCCTCTGAAAAAGAGGAAAGCATTGGGGATTATCTCTTGAAGCAGGACGTCCAAGGTCAACCAGTGGCTGTATTTCAGATTCCCCCTGAGACCAGGATGGGGCCCAACTCCACCGTGACAGTGAGTGTGGGGGGTTTGAGTGCCTTTTCTCAGCTGGCAGACTAGGGTACACTCTTAGCCTGATGGTATAGAGTCAAACTTAAGTCTGTATTTTCAGAAGGGCTAACGCTCACTAATAATGATGAATCCAGAAGAAGCTCCTAATGTCCATCATCAGTCGAAGCCTGGCATTTGCATGACATGTCCAGCATTTCTTGTTGCCCAGCAATGGGAAGCTATCCTGGAAAGTCCTTGTTTGATACATTCCTTTTTCCAACCATTGCTCCCATAAAAAGCTCCCCATACTGTCAGAATATTGAGTTGTGCCAGTGTTTGCCAACAGAGGGTGTGAACCTTGGCTCGGAAACCCACAAATAATAGAACTGGAAAGAAAACGAGTTTTATGTGTTGCTACTGAAGCAATTAATATGGTTTTGTGTATAGTCTAAGGTATCACTATAGTAGGGTCTCAGCGAAAAATTATGTTGCTTTCCAGACTGCGCCCACTATCTAAGGACAGCTGTTATCCAGCAGAGAAAGCCATAAACCGCTGTTCTGGCAATGGGGCTCTGTTCCTGACTTTGCCTTGGATGACTTTAGGCAAAATGATGGCACTCTGTGCCTTAGTTTCCTATTCTGTAAAAGAAAAACAATTATGTGCTCTCCTTTGATGTTGTGCCAGAACTATATGTTAAAAATTCAGTGCATGGGCTGCTGCTCTTCAAAAATTACTGCTCCTCCAGCTAGTTCAGATGTATCTTTTTGCCACTTTGAATAAGAGTTAGAGAGGTAGGTAGGATCTAAGCTGCAAAGAGTCAGATGACTTCGTCATACTCCAGAAAAGCTTTAAATAGAAAGCAACAAATATATGCATCTGATATCCATGGTAATGAAAAAGGCTTGAACACGTGAACTAAATGTGACCAAGGCTCAGTTGTAGGTGTAGCTGAGGAACGTCTGCTGGTGTCTGCACGCAGCCTCCAGCAACCTCTGGGATGTACCCACACTCAGAGCGGGCACAGCCTTTGCTGTACAGGGTAAAGATGCTGCTTGGCTGGCTGCAAGACACCTTGCAGATCTCCCCAGAAATGGTTTCCTCTTAGTTGGCTTTGATGCGCCAACCATTCCCACCCACCCCAAAAGTAGTCCTTTCTGAAGTGCTCTGAGCAGTGCTGAAGTCATTGACAAGGTTGCTGTTCCCATTATCGTTAAAGGGCTCTTGGGTGAACAACTGACTGAGGTAGAAGGTCCACCACAGCTTCTGTTTCAGCATACGCAAGCAGAAAATTTCTGCTGGTTTATTAATTTCAAAGGGTCGTATTCAGGCTGCCAACTCTTGCATCTAAAATTCATGTACAACAGTGTCTGTGTCAGACAGCCAGCTAGGGAGGACTTCCAGGCCCCAGCTCCCTGTGAGAGCAACAGATGAACCAAGGCAAAAAGTTAGATGCCAGTGTAGATGGTTGGAATATGGCTTGAGGCCTCTTTTACCACCAGTGCTTGTTTCGTTTTCTGAGATGAAAACTGAGGCCTCACAGAACAAAAGGAGGCAAAGTCCATGTTCATCACCAAGCTTAATGCAGGTCAATGCAGCCCTGCATGAGCCCTCTTACAAGAAAGCTGGAAATGCAAGCTGGCAGGGGCCCAGAAGAGCCACAGTCAGTGCTGTCTTCTGGTGTATGTGTGAAAAAGCCACAAATACCCCTTAGCAGAATGCTGTATGGTGAGCACTTTTGGAAGAGAACATTCTATTTTTTTCAAGATACTTCTCCTTTAAAATTGAATGAGAATTGTTTTGGCTCCCAGGAAATGGTTGAATCCGTTTTCTCACAGATGGCAAATGCCAAATCCTTTAGGAACACCATTTGCAAAAGCGTGTTGTGGTTGTCTTATGTAAGAGAAATGTTTTCATAACAGGTCCTTTTGCTGCTGCGTTAGTGATAAAGGTCACAGATAATTGTGTTCACTTTATAAAGCACAATGTTGTTAAATCTTTTGTATAAGGATAAAAGTACAAAAAATTTCTAGTCTCCAGTAGAGACAGATTCTCCCTGAACAGAGGGAATCCAGAATCAAGCAGAGACTGGAATTTTAAAGCTGGTATCACAGACCTCTTCCAATGCCCCTGGTAATTCAGAAAATAAAAGAAACTGCCTATTTTTAATCTTACTCTCAGCAAGCCAGACCAAAAAGCTCAGGATTTACTATCGCACCTTGAAAAATGTGCCTTTGCTAATCTCTGTTAATCCATAGGAGAGGTACTTGAAAATAATCACTATAACTAAGCTGTGAGTCTTGAAATATAGTGTTTTCAGCTTTGATTTCACAGATCAAATAGTGACTGGTGTTACAAAAATCAAAAGGAAAGGGAAAACCTGATGTTTTTACTGAGTTCTAAAATTGTATAAATATCCAGGAGCCATTTTGTCTTTAACCTAATGGCTGCTTGATCTTTGCAGGTTTGGGCAGCAGATTCTACAGCACTTCACAAACCTCCCTCAGATTTTCTTTGGAAGGACCTGGAGAGATTTAGGACAAGCCTTGACTGTGCTACCATTCTCTGTGAGCCTAGCGGTCAAGTGAGTGCCCTGAGCAAAATCACTATGTTTCCTTACCCAGACTGCTCTATCGCTGGACTTCCTTCAGAGATTTAGGATCATATTGTTAAAGTCCTTGTAGAATCAAGCACAAGCAATCCAAACACAGCAAAGCTGTGATCTCTCTGTGTTAACCTTGCTTCAGTGCGGAGGTTAATTATTAGGATCTGAAGGACTGAAGAAAACCAGCAGATTGACACCAGACACCAGCAGATTGAAAACCAGACACCACTCGTTGAATGAAAGGCTAACATCCTCACAGCAACTGAAGCATAGAATCATAGAATCATTAAGGTTGGAAAAGACCTCTAAGATCATCGAGTCCAACTGTCAACCCAACACCACCATGCCCACTAAACTATGTCCCTAAGCGCCTCATCTACACGTCTTTTAAATACCTCCAGGAATGGGGACTCAACCACTTCCCTGGGCAGCCTCTTCCAATGTTTCACCACTCTTTCAGTAAAGAAATTTTTCCTTACATCCAATCTAAACCTCCCCTGGCGCAACTTGAGGCCATTTCCTCTTGTCCTATCACTTGTTACTTGGGAGAAGAGACTGACACCCACCTCACTACAACCTCCTTTCAGGTAGTTGTAGAGAGCGATGAGGTCTCCCCTCAGCCTCCTTTTCTCCAGGCTAAACAACCCCAGTTCCCTCAGCCGCTCCTCATAAGACTTGTCCTCCAGACCCTTCACCAGCTTCGTTGCCCTTCTCTGGACACGCTCCAGCACCTCGACGTCCTTCTTGTAGTGAGGGGCCCAAAACTGAACACAGTATTCGAGGTGCAGCCTCACCAGCGCCAAGTACAGGGGCACGATCACTTCCCTACTCCTGCTGGCCACACGATTTCTGATACAGGCCAGGATGCCATTGGCCTTCTTGGCCACCTGGGCACACTGCCGGCTCATGTTCAGCCGGCTGTCGACCAACACCCCCAGGTCCTTCTCTGCTGGGCAGCTTTCCAGCCACTCTTCCCCAAGCCTGTAGCGCTGCATGGGGTTGTTGTGGCCGAAGTGCAGGACCCGGCACTTGGCCTTGTTGAATCTCATACAGTTGGCCTTGGCCCATCGATCCAGCCTGTCCAGGACCCTCTGCAGAGCCTAATGTCTCTGACCCGGGCCTCAGGGAGGCAGCAGACTTCCCTGTGGGATGGGTCCGGTCGGCATATAGGGCCCTCTGTTCCCCTCAGAAGGGAATCGCCTATGACAATTACCCTCCTTTTTTTCTTAGCAGAAGCAGAGGCTCCACAAGTGTGAATTGGCAGCCCACTGTCCTCTTCCACTGTGTTTCAGCCATGAAAGATCCAGCTATGCCCAGGGCTGCCCATTAGTAACTGCCATCAGCTTGGCAACTGTATTGAATATGTTTAGGCAAACTTCTGTTGTCTTGGGGATGAGAAAGAGCCCGAGATCACTTTTTACGCTATAGTTGTCCAGTGGCAACTATGGGTTCGGTAATTTTTAGCTAGACAAACTCGAACTAGTGACAATATGGAAAAGACCTGTAATTTTCATAAACAGTGTAAGTTATACAGCTTCCCCAAGGTAGCATAATTTACACCTTACAAACTGTTAAGTGAATGTTGACTTTTGGTCTCACCTTTTCACATTTACTCCTCTTCTAGCTCAGTTTGGCCATACTTGCTATTACCTCAGTGCCAGGGAATCAGAGGCTGAAAGGGAACTTGAGACGTGATTACCTCTGCCAGGATTGCTCCTGGCTGTGGCTTGCCTAGGTAGTTCTGGAAGACCTTCAGTAACGGAGACTCCACCATGTCCCCAGGCAATCTGCTTTAGTGCCTCACTCTCTGTATGCTTAGAAAAGCTTTCCTAGTGCCTAAACTGAACTTTTTCTGCCTCAGTTTTAGTCCTTTCCTTCTTGTCCTATCTACTGTGGCCATGGAGAACAGATTGCTTTTTCTTCCTTCAGCAGCCTTTGACATACTTGCAGAATTGTCATGTCCTCTGTTCTCTCCTTCTTTGTCTGGTTTACTTAATTGGAGCAGTGGAATTTCAAGGTTCTTAGATGATGAATCTACCCTAAATATATTTAAAGACTGGAAATGGATTTTAAAGACCAAAGAAAAAAATCATGAATTTGGTGGTTGCCATTAGTATTTATCTTTCAAATGATAGATGACTCAGAAATACATTGGAGCACCTACCCTTTTAGCCCTTCCTGGTTTGTCTACAACAAACAATTACCTTGAAGAAAAAATGCAGAATATAAACAAGCAGTGGTATGTTGGTTTTTTTCAGGCTGTGGCTTGGTACACTCCTCTCTACTGGAACAGAAGGCAAGGATGGGTGGCAAATGAGCAAAGTGGAAACATTGAGAACGTGGTTATATCAACTTTCTCAACAACAAAGCAAAAAGAGGGATTGGAAAAGGAACAGCAATTCACAATAACTGATACAGAGTGGAAGAGGGCTGACCCAGGGCAAACAGGAAAAAAAAGACAAAGCTTTATTAAAAGGTATCTGATGTTCATTGAGTGTACTCTGTAATTACAGCATTGTGCCAGACTGGCTCTGTAACTGAACACTTTTAAATGAGCATCTTGGTAAGCAGTTTTTGCAAAGCTTTGGAATTTTGAAAATAAGAATTAACCTTAACCTTCAAACAGGAATCCAGCCCAAAACTCCTGATAGGAGTGCATTCATTGCCAGTCAAGACTCAGTGGAAAGTGAAATTCAAGTAAAATTCTTCTTAAAATGTGACTTATTATTACATATTATCCTTTCAGCCCCAAGTGTTTGGATGGCACCATTCCAAGTCCATGAGCTGGAAAGCTTTCAGCCAAAAATGTTGATGTTCATGGAGCTGTTTACCTTTTTCTTGAGAACAATGGCCTGAACACGGTCTTCTCTCAGACCACTGCACTTTGAACTGAGCTAGGGACTGATAACCCTTGCTTTCTAAATTACTTCAGAACTGTCTTCTAACCTTTGTATCAACTTAAACTTGGCAGCACTATGAAAAAGTGTGGTTCATTGGTCTAGCTGTGGACAGTTTAGTTTGGGCACCCAGGTCTCAGTCAGGAACGCCTGAGCTGAGCCATTGACTGTTTTGAATAAGGAATGCAATGTTGGTGGTTTTTTCCTAAGTCCCCTCCAGAATATTGGTTCCAGGCGCGTTTGAGCAAGGTTCACAACAGAAAAGCATGTGCAGAGGAATTGATGTATTTCAAAAATAAAGGATTAGCCAATCTGGATATATTTTCACAGAAAAAGTGGGTTACCCTTCTCATGTTTGGGGTAATTGCTCTTCTCTAAATTTCTTCTCCAGACTGTGGCTGGAGATGTTCAGAAGATATACAGTTTTCAGCATAGGTTAAACTGGCTGTTCTTCGCAAGCGTTGTTCTTAAAAATGACTAAAATCACTTTTGCTCAAACTCTCCAAAGAAACTAAGTCAGAAGCAGGGAGAAATTATGTAAAAAATCAGTGCAAAGAGTTCGAGTCTGGCAGAATTATAACCAATGGCAAATGGTAAATTATAATGTGATACGTCAAACAATATAGAAGTTGCAGTTCTTCCACCTACAGCTAAATGCAGAATGTGTCAAATATATGTGTGCTGTTTGTTAGGTATATTGCATAAATTTAATGTATGTGTGCAGTAAACACAGTAAATCTATGCAAAATACATTTTAAATATGATAATGCAATACAATAAATAATGCAGTAATAAATACAACATACATATTTTTATATCCTGTGCACATACATGCATGTGCAAAACGTGTGAAATACACACAGTAAAATTAATTGAATTTCTCTTTACAGGGAAAAAAAGACCTCTGCATCCCTTTTCCCTAATCAGAGTGCCTGGTGCCAAAGTCCAAACTCTCCCACACACCCTCACTTTTCTCTGGTTAGACCATTAACCATGGGGAATGACGGCAGCAGTTTGTGCAGGCAGTCCCGGTGTCAGTCATCACGGCCTGACCCCCTGCCAGGTGAGTTCAACAGCAGATGCAGTATATGCTGTAGCATGCACAGTGGCAACGGGGTGGATTTTCTGACACAAATAGCTTAGGACTTAAAATACATATATGTTACCAGCTCTTACTTCTGTAGCAGTGATCTGCAAACTTTTTTAATTGTGCACCCCTATCAGTAAAAAATTTTTGAACAGGCACTCCCAATATATGTACATTTATTTATTTGTAAATTATATACTTTTACTACTGCAATAATATATTATGTATATTATAAAATGTGCACACGAATAGAAATTTAAAAGGATGAAATAAAGATGAAAAAATACTATTTTACAAGTATTTTTAAATTTAATTTTATTTATTAATATTACAAAAATATTTTCTTCCCGCACCCCAATGGATTGTCTTGCGGTCCCACTGGGAGACCACTGCTCTGTAGAACTGCATATGTTGGTAAGATGTGAGGAGGCTATTGTTACTAATACTGATGCATTTAGGAAATGAAACAAAATATTAGGAATCAGTAAGAGAAAGAGACTCTTATATTGGCTGTGAACTGTTAATTAGGCAGTGGTGAGAAAGTCAGTGTGTAATTCAGGTACACAAACCCAAAAAGGTGTTGAGACACTGGAAAGAGTTCAGGGGAGGATGACAGAGTGAAAAAGCGTCTGAAGAGATTGATTCACAAAGATTAAAAAGAGATAAATGTGTGTTGGACAAGCAAGGTGATCATTGTGCAAGGGGGTTCAAGCATCACAGCGAGAGGAAACAATCTTAGATCCACGAAACGGAACTAGAAGGAATAGGACCAAGTGAAACATAGGAAGGCTTAGGTTGAATATGTAAATAAAAAGGAGTTTTAATGATCTATAATGTAGTCTTCCAGTTGTGCTCGTTGCTCCACTTAATGTTTTAAACCACTGGCAAGTTTTAAGTGCCCAGCTGCCATTAATTTTTAAGTAACTAGGTATCCAGCTCCTGAAGACAGCTTTGTAACACTCGTTCTTTCTTTAGTGAACATTTAAAACCAGACTGGTCAAATTATTTCAATATACTAAGGAGGTCACCCTGTGACTGGCGTGGATAGGTGACTGTGCAGTTGTCAGGAGTTTTTTCCCATTTCTAGGAGTGCCAGCCTAGAAAAAACCTTTCAGCTTGGGCCAGGAAAGTATTGATGTACCTGCTTAGCTTTACACACCCAAATGGTAATCCTGCAGCCAGGGAGGACCGTCAGGAAGATCCTTCTCAACTGTTAAATCCAGGAAAAGCAGATTAAAACCTGATGGAGTCAGTTGTAATAGACCTAATTTCATGGTTTGTTTCCTGCTCTGTCTTAATCACTGGTAGCATCAGCTACCAAGTGTCTATTTTGTGTTATTAGGGTTTGTCTAATTTGCTAAAACTTAGTTTGTCTTGTTCTGTGTCACTCTGGTCTTCTGCAGAGCCGGGTCCCCTGTATCTGTTCTGCTAGTTTCCTGGACAGGGAAAAGCTGGGGACAGAAAGGGAATTGGCACCTGCCAACTGGGGGTGCTGGTGGCATCAGAGGTGGTGTTCACATGAGCAAATGCTGTGGACAAATAGGAGGTGGTCTGTAGAGCAAACCCCTTGGTGCTGCAGACCTGGCATCCACCCTGTACACATTTCAAAGGTGATTTACTTTGTCCCACCTCTAGGCTGGTACAACAGGCCATGAGGGGGCACCTACCTCTGCACGATGTAGAGGGTACTCCTTTTTGGGTATGAAACTTCCTGGGCTGTTGTGTAGCCCACTCATGCTCACCACTGGTCTGCACAAAGCGGTTTCTGTTTGAATACCC
Organism: Aptenodytes patagonicus; assembly: GCF_965638725.1. Classification (NCBI taxonomy): domain Eukaryota; kingdom Metazoa; phylum Chordata; class Aves; order Sphenisciformes; family Spheniscidae; genus Aptenodytes; species Aptenodytes patagonicus. Next base: position 76,498,142 of record NC_134949.1, on the reverse strand, counting down.
ACTTGCAGGCAGAGTGCTTGAGGTTTGACTCCGGAGGACATCTTCTGGCTCAGTTTTATTGAGGAAGCCAGCTTGTGCACTTGATAGTGCTCCGTGATGTGAACCTCAACACAGCAAGTGGGGGGAGTGGCAACTCTGCTCCACGGGTGCACTCTTCTTCGAACCCGAAGCGCTATGGACACACCCAGGACACCCCTCAGTAGTTCTCCCAAGCCAAAGGGAGTTTGCTGCGTGCAGTCCTCTCTCCTACGTTCCCATCTTTTGTCACATCTCCGCAGATGGAGGTCAGTGCTGTTGCCACGAGCTACATTTGGTTTCAGTTTTCAAGATTTTTTCCTTGCAACTGTTAAGACTAAGAACTTTTTCAATAAAGCAAGCAATATGAAAACAAAACGAAACAACCCTGAGACTGTAACACAATTGCGTTGTTCCAGGACCCAGGGCTGCAGGCACAGAGAGAGGGCCTGCCTGCAAATCTACTTCCCGAGTGTGGGAACTCTGAAGGCAGAACTCAAAGCAAGGTGGTCTGCCACGCACTAAATATATCTGATTTTCTGTAGGTTTTCACAGGCAACCTGCATAGCCTCAGTCTCTCTTTCTCAGATCTTTGCAAAAGATAATTCAGCTCTATTTACTTATGGTTCATTTGCAGTTCTTTTCACTACTGAATTATGAAATTATTCCTCTTAATACTGCCAGGAAAGTTAATAATATCCAAGATCTCAGATTAAAAATTAAATATGAGTATAACCATTATTTTCCTCTGATAAATATTCATGTGTAGTACATATTATTGCTGAATTTTTCCAGAAATGAATATAGAGAGAGATGTAAGCATCATTCTTATTTTATTACAATGCAAAAATTACAAGTGCTTTAGGCAGATTTATACAGGTATGCCGCTAGACATTATTACTGATGGTGATGGAATGATGATTTTGAAATGTACGACTACTTTCTTTTTTTCTTTTTTATTTTTCTTTTCTTGCTTGAAAATTTTTAACTAGCAGGCTTATAACTGACATGAACAACTGGGGTCCACAGCAATATGCATAAATGCAGTCTTGCTTAGGTCCTGGTCCAAGAAAGCTTCCCTATTCAGTGAGGACTCTTCAACTTGTTCATAAATGCTTCATAATATCAGAGACTTACAGAAATCAGTATTGTTAACATTTATTTTCCTTCGCAAACACATTTTTGATCACTATTATCTTTAAATATGGGTAGTTATTTTCCTAATGCCATAATACAGCAAAGTTAGGTCAACGGCTTTGAATTGAATTAGTGAGTCAAAGTATTTTTGCATTTTCCTCTTAGGTACTTAGTTTTGCTTTTCAAAATCAGTTTAGTATACGCTCATATTTCAGAAGTGCAAAGGTCCACTCAAAACTGCAAAGAGATGGGCCTCACAGATTATACTGTTTGATGGTATTTGCTTATTAGCCTAAAGTACTTAGTTTCTCATACATCTGTTGTATCCTTTCTAGCTCCTAGCTCTCCTTGATAATAATCAATAATCAAACATTATCTTTTCACTGTCTTTTGGGGGGATGTTAATAGCAGCAGTCCACAATATTCCAGTACAGAACAAAGTGTGTTTAGTGGCATGATGCTGTTTTGAGAACTGTTTGCCTCTCCTCTCCTCATGCAACTTAGCATTTTACCTTTCTAGCTGCTACCGAACAGGATTTTCACTACCCGGTTCCAGTGACTCCTGTGGCTTTACTTTTGAGACTTTGCAGTTGATAAGACGATGGTAGGGGGTGTGGTGGCTGTTCCTTTCAGCACATACCCATCCATATGAAATTTTAACTGGCACCTTACCTTTTGTTCACTTTGCCTTCTGAGTCTCTCCTGAAGCTCTTGGAACAGTGTTCTTTGATGGTGACAACAAAAGGCTTCGCAAGTTATCTAAAAATGATTTCACTTCATTTCTCGCTATCTTTACTTTATAGTCTCTCTTATTAATTGTTGAACTGTCTATTTGGTTTCCTCTTCACCCAAGTATCCCCATTTTCTTCTCAGACTAAGAGATAGGAGGGGAAAAGCTGCTACTGCCATAGGTCACAAAGTTCGAGCTGAGCTCCTACCTCCCATTTTCCTCAGAAATGCATCACTCTGGTGATGGCATTTTTTTCTTCTTGTTGTTGATGAATTTCACTCTGAATCAAAATGCTCAGCTGTGAATTTTGCAAGGAGTTTAAAAATAACCGTGGAGCGTATTGTGAAGCGAGCACTTTGAAGCCTCAGCCAAAACCAATGAGTTTTGTCAATCAGAATGTTTCCCCGTTGCTGAGGAACGCTAATTAAGCTTTCAGTGGCAAATTGAACCTGCAGACAAGGAACATATTTAGCACACATTTTCAGTGAAAAGGAGCCAATTCCTACCACTGTCTTCTTGAGCAAGTGGATCAAACCTGTTAGCTTTCTGTTCTTCCCACTAGTTCTCATGGGTTTTGTCCCAAAAATTGGAGTCGAATGAGATGAGATGCACTCATATCATGATGCATTTGCTCTCTTGACTTGTCCCAAGGACTTCCATAGTCTACAGGACTGCCCATGTAATTTCCAGTTAGCAGTGAGAAATGTTTGCAGATTCATCTCTTTTCTCATAGGGCACTGACACATTATGGACAAGACCAAGCAATTACATTGGCTGTTATAAATTATGTTATACAAACACACAGATGCACTTTTTGAGTAGAAAGAGGTCAAACAAGATATTACAGTGATATCCCATGGTAAGGAACTAAGTCAGCTGCTTTCTCCAGTAGATCAATTGACCAGTGCGGATCAATGAACTGTTCCAATCATTACTAAGGCACAAAGCGAAGCATCTCAGGTTGCTCAACACAGTGTCATTCACTCTGGCTGACAGCCAGGTGTTCCAGTAGTCTGCACCTTTGCGTGCGTTTATGTGCCCTCTGCCAGCTTAAGTTCTTCTGTAGCCTTCAAAACCTTAATATAACTTTTCAGTTTGTCACTGATGCAGATTATTTATCTGGAATTCCAAGGTTCTGCAGTGCTGAGGAAGAGGATGTTCCAGTAAAGGAGACCACTCTGGTGGCAGAAAGCTATCAAAATATCCTGACTTCATTTATTAGGTACCAAATGCTGTACCATCATTTTTTATGAGAAACACAGTAATTCTGGTTTCTTTATTACTGCTTTCTCAGCCGTGATATCTTATGACCTGACATTGCGTTTCCCTACCTGCCAGGCAGGATGCCAGTCTGTCAAAATAATTTCCTTATCTATTTGTTGTTTACTGCTTAAAAACCACTGATGTAATGTGCATTTGTGTATTGTTGGTGCTCCAGGAAAAAAAACAACAAGTTATCCTGACCTAGAATTTTGGAGGAGGGAAAAACTTGGGAAAATCAAGGGGATAAATAATAATTCTCTGTGGCCAAATACGGAAATTGTGAAAGGAATTAAAGATTATTGCCCACGCCTTCAAATAATATGAACAAGCACAGCTCTTTCAACTCACCTCCTTCCACCATGGTCAAATAAGTTACATTATGAATACTTCAGCACCACTGAAAACAAATTGAAGGTTTATCCATGGTTCTGTTGAGAGAGAGAGGAGGTGGCGTTCGATAAGAGGCTTTCTTAAGACTGTAGGAAACCCAAATACCTCTGCCACTTTTGATGTGGGTGACCAGAGGTGACAGTAGGGTGTGTGTAGCAGGCTCTCCTGAGAACTGCTTCAGAAAGTCAGTAGCACTGACCTGCTTGGTGTTCATTAGCATCACTTACCAGACAAAACATCGTCACCATGCTGAGATGTGCGAACACATTTGGCACTTGCAAACTCCGGTTGCCACTGAGAGGAAAATCTGGAGAGCTGCAATGCCTTTGAGATGTGAACATTTGCAAGCACACAAGTCCCCTGGAAATATCAGCAGAGCTGTCTGAATGAAAAGTACGTTTATTGTCCTTTGCTTCTCTTGCAAGCTGATCGCGATGGGGAAACTGTGGTTGCAAGTGTCAAGTTGGCCTGTGAAAAAGCAATTCTCTCCTGGATAATTTTGGCAGAACAACCTGACCTTCAAGTAACCATGACTAAGGATGGCCCTTTATCTTGTCGCCCATTACAGCATACAGTCTGTGACTCAGTCATATAATGGAGTGATAAAATGAAGTCCAGAGATTCACTTCTGAAAATTGCTCTCATGTAATAACAATACCCAACACTTATGAAATCTCCAAGTGAACTTGCGTAAAGGTGGTGTTCATGTCAGTAGAAATGTGGAGTCATTTAAAAGCTGATTCTATGGTAAAAGTATGTCAAGGTCTGAGATTAGGTTTGAACGCAGCTCAAGGAACTGACAGAAATCCAGGGTCAAGGAGTGAAAAAGCTTGTTCCCTCCCTGCCAAGAATTTGTGGCGAACTGCAGGCAGTGAAAACAGGGAGCCAAAGACATAATGATTTTTGCAGTGAGACTTGTGGAGACGGTATAAGGCAGATAATCTGAGAGCATCAGCTGGAGGGAAAGTGACAGTGAGGAGGAAAATGACGTGATCTCCATTCAGAATCTGCTAAGGGTTTGGAGAAGTACATGTTGTTCATGGACAGCCAGCACAACTGTGATTTTCGCCAACCAATTCTTGCTGAAATCCAATTCAACCGGAAGTCTGCAAGAGAGAGTTTGATCCTTTAAAGTAAAGGTATCTTAGTGGCAGCTAGTGACCTTGCATGTGATTGTATATTTATCCCAATGTGGCTTTTACTTAACATGTTCTTCCATAAGGTCAGAGGAAACAGAGAGTTTTTGTTGTTAGCGTGCTTGTTTCCTAAACTGACTTTCTTTTTAAAGTAGGTATGTGGAAATAATGACTGTTGTTATCAACAGGCATTCTGTATGCAGGAACTAGTCGGAAGAAAAATCCTTCAGTTCCCAGCTGTGTGAGTGGGGAAGGCAGAAGAAGGCCTACTCGGTCAGCAGGGGTGAGTCGAATTGCTACAATTCAGTTTTCAAAATAAACAAACAAAAATCCAAAGAAAAGAACAGTGGAGTTTAAAAAAACCCACAATTCAGAATGCAAGAATGTCTTTATTTTGTTGGATTCTTCTAGTCTTCTTTCTGTGAGAAAGACCTATGCCAGACCACAAATACAAAGCATCTGGATTCAGGCATTGCAACTAGATCATAGCTACATGCTTCTAGAGAACTTTACGTTTGCATCTTGGGTTTGCTTTAAGTTGGAATCTATTTACACTATTCCTTCTAGGAAAAAGAAGGTTTAAGTGCACACCCAGACATATTTTTTAATCTGTTTGAAGACTCTTTTGCTTGCACTACCCTACCTAAAGACCTAGAATCCAGGGTCAGTAATGAAGCCCTCATATGTAAATATGTAGACCCTCAAACTTGAGTTGTTGCAAGTTCCTCTTTCAAACTTCTTGATTTGTAGACTTGTCCCCAGGAGTTGGTGGTTTGATTTTACTTAATATCAGTTGCATGATTCATTGTAATGCAGAATATTTTCTCTACATTTTTATTTGTACTACAAAATATCATTAGATATGCAGATGTTGGAAATGTCTGGCGACACATTAAATATCATTCCAATTTCCTACCTTTACTTCATAGGTTCTGTTACAAAAGCTATAAGAATTGATGGATTTTGTCCATCAAACAACTTATATATACAACTTATTACTGTTGCCATAATTATTAAATTGTGCAATAGGTATTGATGTTACTTACAATGGTTAATGTTCTCCAAAGTGCTATATACATTTATATATATCTATGTATAAGTAACAAGAAGAAGAACAGTCAGCCTCTCTACATCAGGTAGAAATAAAGAAGAAACGACACTGGAGGATTATTGCTTGTGCCTATCTGCTCACTGTATACATGAAGTGGGACTCTTTGCCCAGGTACAGACTTAAACAAATAAACACATCAGTGCTACAGTTTTGCCTTATATAAAATGATAGTAATAACACGTATCTCCTAGGGGCAGTGTGAGTCAGCAGTGTTTGTAAAAAGGCTTTTCTATCTTTAGATGAGAGGCGCTTCAGAAGTGCAATGAATTAGTGTTTTTCTCAGTGACACTTGATTAAATGCTTTTTGATTAAGAATCCCACAGTTCCTGAGAAAGTTGCTGAATTAAGATGACCTGAACACTCAAGAAAACTATGACCAAGTAACTTGCTTTCTCATCTCTAGGTTTGCTACATGATAGTCAGGGTTTAGTGGAACTATTGCAATAGCCAAAGACAATTATGTGACATTTTACAGCTTTATGGGGAGGAAGCCCTTAGCACTATGAGCTTGATGGCGGTTCATACTGTGAAAATTTGACAGCTCAGAAAACAGCTCATCCTGTGACCTGTAATGTTATCAACAGTAACTAACTCTGTGTACACACTTCTCTGAGAGCCAGTGAAAACAAGGATGTTTGCTTTATTTTCAGCAAAAGAGATTTAAAAGAATGCTTCAGATTACAGTATGTTAAAAGTTTGGCTTGACACTAATGTAGCTGACTTGTAGCAACTCATTAAACCCTGGTGTCACAGCTGTGCTGCAGAGCCCTAAAAATATACCTGCTTCACAGCCGAGTCGAGCTTTCATTCAGATATTCCTTACAAAATCTTTTTACCTGATAGACTTACGCTTTCAGTCAAGCCAGATTGCCAAGAGCACTAGCTTAAATCCCAAGAGAAGCTCTCATTTGGGCTGGCCACTTGCCCATTTTGCCATGAAGAGGTGTCCAAACCAGCTGAGACAGAGAGATGCAGATCTGTAAGTTCTTGCACAGGATAAGAAATAACAGAGCAGCTCAGTTTACTGCAGCTTAAAGGACCGTGGGACATGCTTCTGAAAGTGAGGTGCGTACAGCACCCGTGAAGACACAGTAACTCACGTGTAGCTTTGCAGTGTGGCCTCTCATGCACAAGCAAATCCATATGCTAATTGCCTTATAGAATAAAGATAATTTTATATGTTTTACTCCTAGTGATTGTTACAGACAGCTGTTAATGATTTTCACAAATGCTATATGCATTTGTAGTGCTGTAAAAATGATGATTATTAAGACAACATTTGGGTGTAAGGTCTTTTGACTCACTATGGTCTTACCGTTCTTACCGAAACAATCATAATGCTCATGTAGTCCTAACTTCTCAGTCATGAAACCACATAGTGGACAGGAGATTCTGAGAGATACCAGAGACTGATGACTCAAAAGTTTTGGTCCCATATAAAGGTAGTTTCAACATGGGAAACTGGAATAGGTAAAATTAAATCACTGAATGCATACTATATGGATAGTCTTATTCCAAACTAGAATGCCCTTTTTCTGGCTTAATCTGTTTCACTTTCAAAATGACATAAGCTAAACAAGAAAAAAAAAATCCCTCTTATTTTGAATGGAATATCTATAGAGGCAGTTAAATCCCCGTGACCTCGGTGGTATAACTATACTAGTAAGTTTTCCCATACAGACCACTTTAATAAACAATTTCATAAAGTATCCTATAGACAGCATGTCCTTTACTATATATTAATTGTAGAGGAATCTCTGTGAGTATGAACTGAGCTCAGATAACTTAATACTGACATTAAGCTCCTGGTTTCCCAATGAAATGCCTCTCAGATTGGTACTGAGTGGCTATCTGATATTGAGAGGAACTGTGAGCTTCCTTCCAATTCCCAGTGGACAGTATTTGCCAACGCAATAAATGGGTTTCCTTGGTTTGCTATCTTAGTAGACAAGCAAAAAATTGAGTGAGAAAGGACTAACATCTGGCCCCTCTGGCTCCAGGAGGAGGCATTTCTGAAGCAAGATGGAAGTACCGTGTTGGGATGGAGCGAGGAAGCTTGCAATGACCATAGGCTTTAAAAATTCACTTAGAAAAAACGCACGTGAGGATTCCATCTGCCTCCCCAGTTCAGCCCGTCCCAGAGAGATATTCACATCTTAATATGTGCTAAAATTTTACTTTTCTCTAGGAGGAGGAAATGCATATCTAGTGAACAGTAGGATTTCCTGGGGTGTGGTATCCAGTCACCAGCTGTTAGGCGGAAGGAGACACGACAACTTGTAAGGCATCTGGTTGGCTTAAAAAGGAATAACTTGTTGGACCTCAAACTTTCAGCTTCTCAAGACAGGAGAAGAGGCATCAATCTGGTTCAGGTGTTTCCTAAGCAGAAAAAAAATAAAAACAAATCATACCAAGATAAATCAGTTTGCTGCTTGGTACTCATCACATTCCTAAAAAACATTCATTCCTTTCTCCTTTACCTTTGCTACTAAGCACTTCCTGAGTGCTTTCTGTTGTTCTTGAATTGGGTTTTTCATAGCATTTCATGTAAGGAAAATCAAGAGGGTTTACCCTTGAAGCTAATTGACCAAAAAGTGCCTTTTTTCTAAATGGAAAATGGACCGTTTCCATGCCAAATACGCATTGGGAAAGCTTAGGATACTTGAGAAGTGACATTCGATTACTTGACAGGGCCAGATCAGAAGTGTAGCTGTCCATCCCAGTGCATGTGTCTGCTTCATGGGTGAGAGAAAGCAGGATAGAGAGGACAAGGCTGGCTGCCTTCCAAACTCTTCTGTGGGGCTCAGTGGGAACCAGCAGATGGGAAAAGGGGCTGGCTTATCTGCGAGCCTGTGTGTGGACTGCAGGAGTCGGGGCAGAAGGAGATGCTGCCTGACCTGGCCCTTTCTCCACCACAGCGGTCCCCAAAATTCTTTCTCGTGAGGAATCCTAGCGAACCGGTGCATATACATTTAAAATTGAGATTTCAAATCAGCAAGGTCCTATGGTTGATAAGCAATCCTTTTGCCTTTTGGTTTGGTTCTTCTGCAGTAGCTATTGTTATGTTCCAAGGTATTTTTTTAAACAATGAAATAGAAACAGTCCAAACAAGCTTGGTGCAGGCACACAGTCAATTGTCAGAATACTAGTGCAGAATTAATGTTGATATCCTCCTCACTGCATTTCAGGTCATCTGGAATAGCTCAGGAACAAGTGACACTCTAGATTACTGTTAGAGAGAAGATGGAGCAGGCAGTCTCTCCTGGTACCCTTTTGTTTTCTCATTTTCTTCCACTGCACTCCAAGTACCTTTGCAGTCATGCTCAGTGCTGACACTAAACGGCTCCAGCACTGGGGATGCTAATGACTGGGATTTAATTGCAAAGGCTCTCGAACCTGTGTGTCAGCAGTGTGGATTGTTATGACCCAGTTGTTGTCGCAAGCAGATTGCAACCTGTGTGGGACATGTTTGTAGGTCTTAGTGTCTCTAGCAGGGAAGCCACTGCTTTATGTGCTGCTAGTAGCAATCCCGACAGCAAAGACAGAGACTGCATGGGCATAGAAAAGAAGCAAACCTGTGGGACAGTTTTAAGACAAATTAGATGGGTAGCATAAAAGCACTGTTTCTACTACTTATCCTGTGTTGTGGATTTATGAATTTATGAAGTTTAGTCTCCAAGGTTAGCAATATTGCTTCTTTTACAAGCTAAGTGAGTGTCAAGCACCCCAAAATAGACCCAGGAATTTCTAAAGATCTGGGAAGATAGGCTTGGTGTAATGTTATCCCATTCAGTTCTTCACACCCACCTGAGGCTTCTTTGGACACTGTCGGATAAACCAGGGTATTTCAAAACAAGGAAATTAAATCTGCACCTTATCTCTGATCCTCATATGCCCTACAGTTTACAGTTTTCATGGTGTGGAAATCCAGATTTATCCCATTTAAGTAATGTAGGGCAAGGCCACTCCATATTCTGTCTTACCGTTTAATGAAGGAGATTGTTTCAGAAAAACCTTAAGTATTAGTTGAGAAAAAAAGTAGTTCTGAAAAACAAGCTGATAGCATGGGGAGGGCTCAATTTCATTCTTAATCCTATGTATATATGTTACAGCTACAGACAGCACATCCAACCTGGTTACGATATAGCTGCCCATCAGCCTCCTTACACGGTGGTTAGAAACAGCAGCACAGAACTGATGGTGTCCCAGGCGATGTTTGTGCACGAACCGCACTCTGACTTCAGGAGAGATCAGACAAGTTGTAAACAGATCCCCTGGCTTGTATACAGGACTTGACAGGAATAAGGAAAAGGTGAACCTAGTGGCTATATAGTGGTTTTTAAATCTTACTAAGACAATACAGTTATTCCCCTTGGAAGTGAATTTCAGGCTCTGTCTAAAGTGTTTTGGTGGGTGACAGAAGAAAGCTGGATTTGTTCATTACACTATTTTTAGTAGCTTGGAAAATGAGCATATTAAAAAGTCACTAGCAAATATGCTCGTTGGGTGATGTTGCATTCCTGCATGGAAGGGTGTGTGTGCACAGCAAGACAGGTGCAGGGGCCTCCCCGGCATCCGGGTACCAGTTCTTACATCCAGTATCATATCACTTGTGCCAGCCATGTTTGCCCATGGGTTTGGGCCCTAAACATTTCATTTTGCGGGACTATAAGGTGCAAGTGCCAAACAACAGAAGCACAGACGTGACTCCATTCTGGAGTAACCACACAGTCACAAGAGTGCACAGGCAACACACGGTGGATGGAGAGTGCCCTGTTTTCTTTTAGTCTGCCTCTTTTTCTGTTAAACAAAATACTTGGTGAATCACAATTTTGCTGCATGCTCCATCCAGGAGACACTGTAACACACAGTGAACTTCCCCATGGACTTGATATGAGTTTTAAAAATTTATTGCCCAATCTGTAGGTTGATATTACTGTGTGTAATCCCAGAGAGTTGGTACGTGTCCATGTGTCACTGCAAATTTTCTTTAGCTAGAGCTCTGAAAGCGAAGTTGAATCACATGCTATTTATATCACAGTTATTAGAAAGACAGCAGATGTAATAGAGCTTAGAAAGACAACAGGGGTTCCTGTGAATCTTGGGGCACTGTAGAAGCCTACTTTGTAACCTTGCTGAAAGAAAATGCATTCCCAAAACCTTACGAAAGGGCTGTATTTTTGACAAATCCCCTTTTCTTCCCCACAGTGATGAGAGAAACTTCCATAACAAAACTTAAAGCCAAAATAAATTTGTCATTGGGTACATCTTTACAGTTTCAAAGCTCAAGCCTTAAACACTGAAAGGATGACTACATAGTAGTCCACATATGTATTTCGTGACTAAGTACATGCACGCAGTGCACTGCCAGCTTCATCTGTTCAGCTCAGGCCCATTTGTAAGTTTCAGTGGCAGTTTTAAGTGGCATGTGACCGAGGAGGAAAATAAGGACTCAAGCAACAGGAAGCGTATTATTTTTCATGCCTCTTTTGACTTTCAGAACATGGGATTTGTGTTCATCTGTTCTTTGTCTGTGGCCTTTTCTATCTGATTTGAGCAGACATTTGCAATAGGATGACATTGGTGTCGTCTTCCATCAGAACGCAACTTTATTTTTGGTTTCCATTTATCCTAAAGTAACTGAACTGCAGCCTGTGAAACAGCTGGGAAGTAAATACACTATGTAAATAGCTTTATTTCATTAGCTGACATTAGGTTTTAAGGGTGCTGTGTTGTCATTTGCCTTCCTTGCAGCTGTTGTAGCGTGTGCTGGACCATTTCACAGTGTACTCTGAATATAAGCGTATCAAACGGCTGCAAGGCAGAAACTAGACAGAGAGTAGTTTCTTCCTTTTCTTTAATTATGAATTACATCTTGGAAAGATAGGTCCAATCTATCTCGGCTTTGGAAACAGCTCTTGCAGAGTTGTGCAAGATCAGTACATGCGTGCACGTTCAAAATGACGCGGGAGCAGGAGGTGCTTTGTAAGCCTGCAACATTGCACCACTGGCCTAGTGACCGTGGGGAGGTGATTGTGCCGGCTAATGATGATTAAATAAATTGTGAGCAGCTGTTTCTTTAGTCTGTGGAATTGCAAGAACAAGAGTGAGAGGTGCAGGCAGCAAACCAGAGCAAGCCTGTCACGACACAAGGCAGGAGGCATAAAGGACATGCAGTATGCTCTCTGTACGTGCACAGGAACAGAGCCTGAGAGCTGGTTTTGAAAAGAATTGTTGGGGTTTTTTAATTGACAACACTTAATTTTGTATTCTTTAATTTTTCTCACTTAGGGTTGTTTGTTTGTTTTATTGTTTACACATGCTGAGTCTTACAATCTGAACAGAGTTCATCTAGCCACAGTAAAATCTTGATCATTCTCAGTTAACTCTTCTGCAGACCCAATAATTTCCATCTGGAAAGGCAGTCAGTAATGAATTCAGAGTGCTGTAGTCAGATCTCCTGTCATTTCATTGCTTTCACATCACACTGCTACAGAACATTTAATGGCCCTCTATAAAGTGTTATTACAAATACATAAACCTAAACTTACAATTCAAAATAAATGAACTAAATTCTTTTGGTGGTGCAATATCATCAACTGTTTTTATCATGGGGGTTTGCCTTTCTAATTTGCAAAATTTGTTAAACTTCAGTACGTGCAAAACCCAGGGCTCCTCAGAGTTTCCAAGCTGACCTTTCCTGAGACTTAACTTTTATCCACAAAACAGAGGGAGCCTGAGAAATGGCAGGACGAGTTTCCTCTCATCGTCTTGCCAGTGTGCTGAAAACTGTTCATGATACTTTTAGTCTCGGTGCCCTTTCATTTTTAAGTGTCTCTGCTGAGAGTGTCCGAAGAGATAACAAATAATGCCAACTGTGTAGTAATTTTACTGAGGGTAAACAATGCCTCAGTAAGAGTGGGGTTAAGGGCAACTAATCATTCACAGAGGTCACCAAATAAGCACGTTACATCACATTTTCATAGCGCTGGGTGAGTTACTTGTTTTGAGTGAATTATCCAATAAACTTTGGCCTTGGCTGATTTCAGAACAGGCCCTAATTTTCACAAATGTGTTAGTCACACAGATGAGTTTGCAGTGTTTGTTATCAAGAGAATACTACAAATGCACTCAGTACTAACGCACTGGTACATTACCATGTACGATTTATAGTCTGTGAGCTTGCCCCTTTTATTCTTTATCCTCTAGGGAGCCAGATTGTTCATATGAGTTCCAAGCTGTGATTGAACCTTTAATAAAAAGTGGTGAGCAGCGATGAAGCTTTGGGGAGCCTAGGTAATACTGCAGTCTGTAGGGCAGCCATTCAAACTCGGGGTAATTTAGACAGACCCTACCTTGTCCCAGTCCCCCGTAAATCATGGCTGGGGCCTTTCCAGTCCCCCAAGCAGTGCTGAACTGAGGTGTTACGGGGGGCTGGAACTGGCAACGTAAAGTGCTGGGGACTGGACAGAGATAGAGGTGGCAAGTTGAGTACAATCTGAGCTCTGGTCTAGAGGATGGTGGGGAGCTTCAGAAGGTACCTTCAGTTCACCTCCTCCCACTCCTCACTTCTGTGGGCATTAACGTGTAGTAAATCCTGCTCTGCATCTGGCAGGGTGAAGGTGCAGTTGCCAAAATAGGATAAAGAAAAGCCCAGAGCAAAGGCACAAACAGTGCATCAGAAATCATGTAACTTCGGTTTCATTCAGTCCAAGTCTGATTTTGCATATTTGAAGTTGGCTGCAGCAGACCAGCTGATCAGGCAGCAGCAGATACATCACATCGTATGCGACAACCTCAGTGTACATTCACAAATGATTTCCTCACAGGTTTTATGAGGTGAGCGAGCGATGCACTATCAGACACAGCAGAGGTAACCCTTCCCACACGGTGTGCGCCATCACCTTAACTAGACCTCTGGTCCCTTGATGCCTGTTTTGTGCTTTTCCTGCAAAGCCCAGGGAAAGAGTAGAATTATGTTTTCTGGGGAAGCACGGCCCTCCATGTGTCCCCATGTAAGTACCCGTGCTCAACAGATAGTAAGTTACATTAATAATTCATATAAAGTCAGGCAGCCTACAGATAGTTTAAATTCATTCTCAACAGCTAATACTTTGTAGTGGTAAAAAGAAGTTCCTCTCCCCTCTTCTTTCCTGAAGGAAGTAAAACCCAAGGCTGTGTTTCTCGGCTGAAAATGGACTGACTGCAGCGCACATTGTGTGCCAGCTGGGAGTCTGGCTCTGGGCTCTGAATTCAGCAGCTCCAGCCTATCTCTGAAAAAAGCTGCTGCTTCTGTCATGTACGGATTCTGCCTTATGTTCAATATATATAAAAAACAACCGTAAACTAACCAAACAGTGACCTTGACTGTAGCATCAGTTAAAGAAGCAGCAAAGAACTCCCCATGGCATGCAGCATCATTTATCAAGGCACGCTTCTATCGACCATGTTCCCTCTAAGGAAAATATCTTGATCTCAGGCTTTATTACTGAAACTTTGGGAAAAGTTTGGGTAAATCTTGGCAGTGGAGGCTTAAAATTTTGAAAGCAGTTAAGAAAATTTGCTACTTTACAGTCTTTCTCCTCCATAGTCCCAAGCAATTGCCACGATGACCACCCAGACGTACAACACACTGACTTCCCTTGCTGCGTGATGCTTTCCAGTTGCTGCAGTCGCTCCTTGTGGGCAGCGTATTTCAGACAGTGGCACACTGACTCCGTGCTCTGAAGCACCTCTGAATGCTACAAAGCGGCAGTTGTTGTACACACACCATAAATTCAAACCCAACATAATGAGTTCTCGTCCCCTTGTAAATCTGTGATGTTCTGCTGGCTTCAGAGGACAGATGCTGTTTTACCTCGGTTGAGGAGTATGCGTAGAGACCAGTAGAGTGTATTTTGAAGATTTTTAATAAATAGCCTCAGAAATTCAAATAGTAATTGCATGGGAGCTGTCAAACTCTTTTAAAACTTCTAATAACATAAAAATACATATATTTATTGTTATATAGATAAAGATATACATAGACTTAGAAATTGGCAGGAGAGAGAGTGAGAGAAAGTAATTCTCAATGAATATTGTATTAGATTTTTCTTCTTTTACGGATACTACCTTTTCAGATCTGGAGTGCACCTCATTTCCCAATTACTACTTTCTCCTTCCTCTCTGACAGTTTGCTTTTAAAAAAGAAAAGTGACAACTGAATGATCTTCCACTATTTTCTCGCTCTGTTTTTACAGATATTATTTCCCTTTGCTGCCCCTATTCTTTCATTTAAACTGTGCACAGAATGATCTGTCACTTCTTACCCTTGAGAAATATCTGCACAATATAGAGATTAGGTCCTGATCCAAGCTTTATTTAAGCCAGTGTGAAATTTCAGTAGACTTTGGATCAGATCCTAAACATTCCTTGCGCAAAGATTCTCCCCAGTTGGGAAACTACTTATTTAAAGGTATGCCTCTGTGCTCTTAAAATCTTGGTTTTCCTTTCCTCAGGGCAACTTCATAAAACTGCAATCTCTGGCCACTGTGTCTGTGTCAAGAACATACTGTGTTTTTTCATAGCGTAATTTGATGACAGCATTGATTCTTCACTCCAGAAAAATGGGCAATACTTAAGGATCAGCAACGTGCTAGTTAACACATTGGACTTGTATATTCAGCTCAGCCTCTCAAGGAAATTGCTTAGCTGCCCATTTGCCTCAGTTTACCCATCTGAATCCAGGGCATAAGGCCTTTGTGAAGTTTGAATGATGCTTGTTTTTAAAGTACCTGAAACAAAGGGGATTAAGCAATGCAAAAAAAAAGAAGTTATTTGTTTAGGAAAAAAAAAAATCTACAGCATTTTCCTAGGTCTGAGGAACAACAAAAAAGGATTTGCTAAATACGGGCTTAAAGCCAACCTTGAAAATGTCCTTTTACTCTTTGTTTTGGATCTCATAACAAACACGCCAGGTTCATCATTTCAAAGAAATTATGTAATGAATGAGAATCTTACCCATACTCTAATCATGCTTCATGGTACATAAATCAAGCAGATTGCCTATTAGACTCGTGTCTTTCCAGAAGAGCAGATGCAGTCTCACTCTAAATGTATTGTGAAGACACGTCCTTTTGGGCCAGAACACTGTGTCCTCAGTCAAAGCCTGGGCCTATAAAAAAAACATTGCAAATGGGAAAGTAATGTGCAGCAGGGAGAAACACCTAGTCATGTTCATCCTGTAAAGTGAGGTTTTACTGCAGTAACCTGCAGACGCAGAGTTAATTGATTCAGCAGCAGGGCACTGCGCTGCAAAGAAGCCTGAGCACACAAAAAGACATATGATTGTTTCAACCGTTTCTATTGCACGACAAATATATTTGCCTTATAACTGTGCCACATTTCACTAAATTACATGCTGTGCGGTTTGCTCTGATTGCATGATGACATCACTTGCTACAACCACAAACCATGGGGAATTGACATTGTCTCCATGATTTCACTGGTTTTGTCGTAACCGTACCCTTTGGCATCGCTGCCGGTTTCACCAAAAGGAAATGCTAAACTGGATACACCATAGAACATTTCTACAAATGCTTTTTCCCAAACTCTTTTAAAGGCACATGTCTATAGGCAGCGCTTCTGTCTAGTGTAAACCTCCTTGCGAATGCAACTTAGGCAGCTCCCTCCTGCCCTCCCAAGTGGTGGCATTGGACTCCAGGTCACCCAGAACTGAAACGCCGCATGCTTTGGTGGATGTCGTGGGCCAGCTAGCCTTCCAGCTAGCAGATTTAAATGTGCTTGTGGTTGATAATGAATGAAGCCTAGCAGTTGCTCGGCCTGTTATTTCACCTTGATTACTACACTTGAAGCACATGATAAAGATACCACCCTGTGAGATGAGTTGGCAGGTGGAGGTGGAGGCCAGGAAACATCCTCACAGTTGGCACAATTTAGATGGCATAGGACTGAGAAGATCTGGGGATCAAAACACCCTGTGCTTATTATGGGCTCCTCTGGAAGAGAAGAAGAAGAATGCCACTGGCTTACAGTGAGAGTGGCTGATCTTTCATTCCTCTACTCCCTCCCTCCACCCAGAGGTAATGGCCTTCACTTGTCCAGTTTTTCAGTTTTGATGTCCCTTGAGGACATTGCATATGCTCAGGCAGCTGGAAAAGGAGCTTTCAAATCATGATTTCAGTGGGTATGGCCAGAATCTCCTAGCACTTGAAAGCCCTCATAAAATAATATTGACAATCTGTAGGGCTGCAGTACTTTTTAAAGACAGCTGTTTCTTCATTATCTGTGATAGTGGAGGTCTAGGAAGATCCAACTAATAGACTAATTGAGGTTATACACATACGATAGGTTGTGGTGGGGAGCATATTAGAAAGATACCCGAGTGGTGCAGCAGGGAGCCAGCTCAGGTTGTCCAGAGTGATGCTGCGCATTAATGCATGAGCTCTGCTCGTCTCAGGCGGGCTTTTCCCTGAGTCATTCCAGTACCTGCACCCTGTCCTCTTCAGCCGGGTACAGAAGGCAGAGCCACCCACACTAGCGCCGAGTGACACCAGCTCAGGTTTGCTGGGACAAAACTGCTCAGTCTCAGCTCTTGGCACAGCTGTGTTTCTTCTAGAGAAGGCAGTGAAGCTTCATTCAGTATAGTCTCATTCATGAAGACTGTGCTCTGCAATGAACCAGAAACTGCTTGGATTTCACCAGATCCATGGTATGACCTGTCTGTGCCAGATAGGCTGCCCACAGAAAAGGGAGAGTTGACTGTAATGCTGTTTCTGTTGGCAGGAATAACACACAGTCTCATTGCAAGGATGAGAATACATTGCCATTTCTTAGTTAGATCTGTTCCGTGGAAGAACAGAGAACTTCAGTTTCAAGTGCTATTTATCTGGCACATTTTAAGAGATTACTTCTAAATGATGGAGGAATGAGCTGAACAGAGGTATAGTGAAATATGGGGGTGATTTGTTCCAGGCAGTCATGGTATCACTAGCTTGATTAGTTTTTGTGTCATCCAACTGCACTATTTCAATAATTTAGAGCATTTTTATGGCTGAATTGAGCACTGTGGTGCATAGTCCACTTGTGTCATATAGATAGTTCCATATATATCTCCTGCCAAGTAGGTAGTAAACAAAGGCTGTGAATATCTACACCCAGCTAGAGTAGCTCTGTGTCCCCATTGTAATTTGTGACCAAAATAACGAGATATGTTGTATACTAATGCTATGGCATGTATTTGGCTGTTCTGAAAGGACATCCATACACACACATACACACACTTTCCCACACTCAGATGCTCTCCCTCTCTGTGGGGTTGTACAAAGAGATGTGAAGCACATAAATCTTGCCATTCCAAGAATCTCCTGCTATAAAGAAATCCTTGGTTAGAAACAAGCTTGTATATAGTGGTTTTTCAAAGCAGCAGAATTCATGTTTCAACTAGATAAATAAATCACAGGCTAGATTCTTATTTGACCCTCCTCTGTTTGCAAATTTAATTAAAAAGAAGCAGGAGAATCACTGTATAGTCTTTTTCTCCTTTTTCTCCTAGAATTTAGCAAAACACTTGAGAGTCTGAAGAAATAGGCGGACATCATCTCTAATCTGGTCCAAATTTCAGAGTTGCTTTATTTTCAAAGAAAAATCATCTATCTTCAGTCCTGCTGAATCTCATGAGAAGTATTACTAAATACAACTTACCATCGGCACCTATCTTCTATGAATATATCAGTCTCTATTTTTGTGTAATTATTGCTGAATGAACAAGATCTGCCCATTTTTGCTTTAAACCTAATGATTCCCCAGTTATGGAGAGGCTAATGAGTGTAGAAGGCTCCCCAAGGATCCCCATCTCTGTACCACCAGTGGGACAGGACTCTGTTGGGAAGGGAGGAAAGTGGGATTGACATCCCTTCCGCCTCTCTATCAGGAGTGGAAGGCTGCAGCTGCATGACCTGTTAACCTCATTATTTTTTGGAAGTTCAGCATTCATTTGGTAAACAAAGGCAGGATGAAACCTTCAGCTGGTATAAACCAGCATACCTCTGTTGTCAGAAATGAACCTTGCCAGATTACTCCATCAAAGGAATTGACCCGAAGTCACAGGAATTTGTTACTGGAATATACGTCGAACATTTTTGGACTGTATTCCTTCTCTTGAAAACTCACTTTAAGTTTGGTGATCCTCCAGAGGCATTTGCAAAGACTGTTTTTTAATTAGTTTGAGATCAGGTAGACAGGAAAAAATCACTGGAGTTGGCTGGAACTCCAGCAAGAAAAGACCTTATTTAGAAGAAAGGAAAACACTGCTGCATTGAAGTTGCCTTTACTTGGCAGAAAGAGGGGGAAGGAGGCTGTGAGGTGAATGATTGGAGCCAAGGTGTTTTGTTTCATTTCTGTGGGTTTTTTAATCGTTGGCACTACTATTATCGTGAAGCAATACAAAGATTTAAGGCAGCTCATGCAGCCACTTCCGAGGGGAGGTGGAGAGAGTCGGCAGATGCTGCAGACAGACAGAAAACCAGCCTCCACCCACAAGGCGAGAGGTACGTAGTGGCTACGTGCAGATGGCCTCCTGCCAAGAAGTGTGTAGCAGCCCTGGAGAGCTTCTAAAAGCTGGCTCAAGGCACGCGGTCTGCGTGTGTTGATACCTACACATTCCCTAACTAAACAGTGATTAGCTGCTTAGACTGTTTCTTTTTCCATACGCTACGTGCCCATATGCACAGATGATATCTGTTCTGGCTACAATACCCACGGAGCAGAGAGCCTTCAGCCTGGTGATGTGGTCAGTCATAAAAGCTGCGTGCATTGACTTCACTGTGTACATCTGTTTGGGATGCTCTCAAACTCAATGTTGACTATTTTTTTGGGTAAGAAGGCAATTCAGAGGGGAGCCAAAAGCTCACAGGACTGATTTATTTACTCAACATACTGAAGGGGCATCAAGAAGTTATATAAATGTAGCATGTTAAGAACTTTAAATCTTGTACTTAAAGATTATTTTTGTTTACTATACTAAGTACCAAGCAAAAGGAATAGCAAGGAAATGCATGAAGTATACCCCGAGCTTTTACTGTATTTGCAAGGAGAGAGTGAAAGCACAGCACTAGCATCTGGCTTTCTTTACTGAAGTTTAAGATTGCCACCTAGTTTTCCTGAGATTGCCCTAAGCTTGATCAGTCCTACTTTTAAATGGGCATTTCTAGAATAAATAGCGCTTCACATTTTATTATCAGGATCATTGTCTTTGTGTGACAAATTGTTGGTTTTATACCATGAAGATACAACAACAAATTGTTTGGATTGAAACATAATGATATTGTGATTTAGAGTAAGACTTCCTTCATTTAACCTTAGGCATAAAAAAATTAGATGTCTAGTCTCAGTCTGGGCTCTATCAGTAGCCAGTGAAGAGAGATGTGCTTCTAGAAGAGGATTCATCCTATTGGAAAATAGGTGTCTAGGACTGACTGGATGATTTTCCTGCTGGAGGTATGTATCTTTCTCTCTCCATACAGCAGGGAAACCTGTATAACTAACTTGGACAGGATGCCTGCCTTTTAGACGGTTACATATTTGTGAGAAAGGTGTGCTGAAAGGTATTTGGTTACAGTCCTCCTTTGTGGCTTCTCTATTACAGTCGAGGCTTTGGACCCAACTAGAGCTCTAATAAGGTTGTAGCAAAATTGACAGAAGTAGATAGTAAAGATGATAATTTCATTGCCAAGGAAAAAAGCCCGAAGGAATGCGTATGCACTGTGGTATAATTTTGCCCTCCATTGAGAAATGTGGGTGTATTCGACAAAAACGGAACTGAGCTATATGATTTCTGCCAACTGTCAAAAAAACCTCCACATATTATAAATTGCAGAACTGAGACTCCTTGGGGACAAGCACATGGTGAGTGGTCACATTAAGCAAGTGGTAAAGGTAAGGATAAAATCTAGTCATCCAGAATTCACAGCCCTGTTCCCCAGTCAGTGCAAGTAGATGCCATTTGTGTAATGGACCTGTGCCCATTCACGTCTTTCTACAATTTGGCATCCAGTTGTGTGCCCCAACCTTCTCTTGTAAAAGGCCCTGTATAAAAGACCTGGCCTTGCAATGAAGTATGCACTGAGTGATGCACATGTGGATGAAAGGGAGCAGAAGTGCCTTAGCGCAGATGGACATGTCTCTCCACTCCAGAGATGCTGATTGTTTTGTGGGATCTGAGCTATCATGCAGCATGTTCTTGGATCTTGTGAGAGCCTCTGAAAGGTGTGGTTTCCCACTGGATCTTCTGAGATGACAAATTATGACTGTAAAGTGTTATCTTCCACATGCAATTTATTACATGGACTTCTTGACAGCTGGAGTTCTATTAAAATATTCTAATTTCTCCCTTTTTTTCAGTAATTAAAACTCAAGTGGAACAACCCACCTTCTAAATGTGCTACTTAGTAATTACCCCGTAAAAAACCCTTTGCTGTCATTAATAGATAGTCTCCTTTGCTAGGCCAGCAGAATAATTAAGCTGATCCATATATTAGGCTGAAGTTTACATCTTCTTTCTGATTCGTCCCAGGTGTAGAAGAATAGCCCAAGTGGCTATTTCTGTCCTTTTAATACGGGCATAAGCCAGGCCACCAGGACCACGCTGTTTCCCTCAGATGACCACCTAATCCCTCTGATGATACCAGGTGCAAGAATGGGCTAAATGACAGAGAAACTGATAATGAGGGAATAAATCATGCAAGTTGGAACCCCTTAAAATTAAACATTTACGTTGACATCCTTCCTGAATGAGGATGCTTTTCTGGCTCGGAGGAAAACATTTTATGAAGTTTTCCTGCACCTCTGCAGCAGCTCTGTGAGCTCGTCTGCCCAGGGACAATTAGCTGCAGTCGCTGCTGCTGGAGTGAATCACTGTGCAGCAGATATTCCCACCGTCAGTAGGTCACATTGGCAGAGCTCAGAGTATCGACTGCCTCTGCTGCATTTTCCAGAGGTGGGATGCAACGTTGTGTCAGAATTTGTACGTTTTCATTTTAATCACTAGCCACATCAGACTTCTCCCCCAAAAAATACGATTCTAGGAGAATGGTGACTTTAGCCCAGACTAATCACTCTGGCTTTAGAAATGCACTCATTATTCCTGAGCAAAAGCATCTCTTGTCCAGCATGCAGCATCAGCGCAGAGAGTTATTTTGGTCAGTATCCCATACAGAAAAGCTTTGCGTCATATGGGTCTATACTGATTACAGACAACCCTGAGCTGAAATTAACTTGGTCCTGTGGATGAGAATGAGGTATCCTTTTGCTGCCCTCTTTCTTCTACTTGCAAACGTATCTCCTGCATGTGTTAGTTTAGTCACTTCCACTTTCATCTAAGGAAGTCAACGCTTTGAAATCAGGTGATATACTTAAAATCAGATTATTTCAGAAAGACTCAGTGTAGTCAAAGCCTCTTGAATCTATAGCCTTACTAAATCGCAGTGTATAGCAGATTTTTTTTTTTTCCAGACAGTTTTTAAAGGGGTTTCATGTACATACAGAAATGATCTGTTCAGAATATTGGTCCCAGCAGATTTATTCCTAGAATAGATCTCCTGGTTTAACAGGTAAAGATAATCACGTTTTCCCTCATTGTACGTAATGGAATTTATTTTCCATCAAAAACCACTTATTCTTCCCAGATACGCATTTAAGACTGCTATTTTAATAAAGAAAAAGTATCTGAACAGTTTTGATGACCACATTGCATTGAAATATAGAGATCAAAAATACCAGCAGGCTGTCTTTATATTCCCCCATGATATTGTCATTTTAAGGACTAATGCAATTTGACATTAGGAGCATAAGGAGAATAGACAATAGCAACATAAGATGAGAATCATCAGAGGCAATTTTTCATGCAGCAGTTCTTGTTCAAAGCACTTTTTATTTAATCTCACAGTGCCAGTATCTGAGAGTTATTTATTGGGTTTCTTGTAAACATCTTAAGCAACAGTTAAATTACTACTCAGTATTAGAAATTAGATAAGACGGAGAAAATAACGTCTGAAAGAAATTATACATTTTCACATTGGCAAAGGATTAGTAGCAGGTGTCTTAATGAGCCACACTGTCAGATGTATTCTTTGCTGTTTTTATTAATGGTCTGGAAAAGTGAGTGAGCAGTGAGGTAAGAAATTTTGCAGATGACACAAAATGGTTGAAGGCCACTGAGGACTAGGGATGGCTATGAAAACTTTTAGAAGACTAGGAAAGCAAGGTGAGGTAGAAATATGAGAGCAAGCAGAATCTTCTGTTTTAAATAAATACAAAATAATCAGATTTTGGGGGAAAAAGAAACAAAAACAAATGTCAGCTACTCTTAAAAGCTGAAAATTACTCAGAAAAAAAAGTGGGACATCATTGATGACAGTGAAAATCCCTACTTAAAATGCACAGTCATCCAAAAACTAAATTGTGTGAACACTGCACAGCCCAGGATAGAAAACAGGCTCTGTAAATATTACAACACTGCTTTATAAACCAAGCGTACTGGCATATGTGAAATACTGTATTCATTCTTGGTTATTTTTTTCTTGAAAGTATTTTGCGGAAATAGAAAGGTCTAGAAATGGGACATTGAAATTACTAGAAAAAAGTGTTCACAGGAAGAGAAACTGAAAAGATTGGAGCTGTCATCTAGAGACAAATAAAAGAAAAAACACTAGAGAGAGGGTAACTTTTTTACTTCAGCTTATTCTTTCTTCTCAAGAAGAATAAAAGGAATTTAATTAAACTGGGCATTTAAAACAGATCAAAGAGGACTCTCCTCCACAACGTACGGTTAATGACAAGATCTTCTCGCTACAAGGTATAATCGAGCCCAGGAGTCATCCCGTGGGGAGGCTGCTCCGTAAACTGCCACTTCTGCCTCGGTTTCCTCCTCTCTGGGAACTTTTCATAGAATCATAGAATCACTGAGGTTGGAAAAGACCTCTAAGATCATCGAGTCCAACCGTCGACCCAACACCACCATGCCCACTAAACTATGTCCCTAAGTGCCTCATCTACTCGTCTTTTAAATACCTCCAGGGATGGGGACTCAACCACTTCCCTGGGCAGCCTGTTCCAATGTTTAACCACTCGTTCAGGAAAGACATTTTTCCTCACATCCAATCTAAACCTCCCCTGGCGCAACTTGAGGCCATTTCCTCTCGTCCTGTCCACTCTCAGTGGCTGGGTATTGAACTAAGTGAATCACTGCCCGGCAGCTAACACTGCACCATTCCTAAATTCAACATCAGCCCCCTATACCTTACACTGGGAAACATTTGCGCTCCTTTGATTTATACTGTCAGTTCATTTACAGCTAAAAATACTGCCACTCGGCAGGGAATTGTAACAGACGAACTGCAGGGGCGGCACCTGCCAACACATTTTTGTTAAATCAGTCTAGGTAGCTGATCCTGAACATAACCAGCTAGAGGGCCCCAATTATTATAATACTGTTTTTCACTTCCCTTCTGTGGATTTGAGACTTCAAGACTGTGATTAATTAAGCCTCTCAACTACCCTTATGTGCTAGGTATTATTAGACTGATGCCTAATGTAACCTTTTCAAGGTCACAGTGTAAATAGCTAGTTCTGCTGTGATAAATCTCTGCGTTTCTCTTGAAAACTATGCTGCTTCTTTAGCCACTAGCCCACATCCTTCCACAGTAAAGTCTCTTTCTTACTCCTCTATGAATTACCAGTCACAGTACTGCAATCATTACAAGCATCAAAAATCATCTTGCCATCTCACATCATACCTGGCATACCAGTGACTCTTGGCCAAGATTTTTTGACGAATGTGTCAACTCACCTGTGTCTTACACCTCATCTTCTAAGTAAATGGACAATTCCAGCTGGGTTGAACGTAGCATAGGAGAGAGATCTGGGACTCGCAGTGACTTAACATCGTCTTCAACCTTACAACTGCATTATGGAAACCCCACTGACTTAGAGAACACAGCATTTTCATTTTTAAGAAGGAGCACTACATAGTTTAGCGAAGTATTGCTAAGGTGCGAAAGCCCATATAAGCCAGTGGAAGAGCCTACTGACCTTGACGAACTCCGTGTTTTGGCTCTTCACTTCGTGAGTGCTTTAGCAGTAATAGCATCACTGAAACCAATTCATACTCATTTCAGTGGTTCAAGAGTTACATTTTTTTGTTTCCATGGTGCTTCTTTATGCAACCATCTAAAAATGCCTCTTGTTCTCCTCAGCTGCTTGCATGCTGACCAGACCTTAGGAACACAGTTAAAGATTGCAAGGCAATGAAATTATCAATTTGTTGGCACGAGTTCTTGGGTACGATGGCTAAAATTGGGACACGCTTTTTTTTCCAGCTGCAGAGTGGAAAATGTAAACTTTTGAGCTTCAGAATGTTGTCTGAATGTCATTATTTTGAACAGTTCAGGTTCTTTCTGTTTGGAAAGGGACTGGTGATCTGCAATGCCTTGGTATTTATGTGATCACCTTGAGTAACCGTTGATTTTTCCAAAAGTGAATGAATATTCATCACTCACTGA
Source organism: Aptenodytes patagonicus (assembly GCF_965638725.1). Lineage (NCBI taxonomy): Eukaryota > Metazoa > Chordata > Aves > Sphenisciformes > Spheniscidae > Aptenodytes > Aptenodytes patagonicus. The sequence continues at coordinate 76,472,804 of NC_134949.1, read as the reverse complement.
AAACCAGGCCCTGTTAGAATAATATCATCTGCATTCTCCGTGGTCAGTAGTACCCTTGGAAAATCTCAATTTATCTTTTTGCTTGATACTTTTTGCTCTGATTAAATTCCAGAAAGGAGCTAGGCAGAGCAAATATGGGTCAGAGAACTGGGAAAGGCAGGAATGTTCATACTACCAGGGTCCCAACCTGACTTTTTTCCCAATGTGATTTACTAGTAGTGGTCAATTTACAGCTGGGAGAGGGAAGTGTTAAACATAAAATCGTGTGCAGTCCAATTCATAGTGAACGAATGCAAATGGAAATAACACCACGATCTTCTCTGACACCAATTAGCCCCCCCATAGGAGTCTCAGGAGAAGAACCCAGACACAGAATGGACATTTGTTGGACCCTTGGTGTCAGGGCCGAGGTAGCAGGAGTGGCACAAGAGATATTTCTGTGGTCACTTGACCTGCCAAATACCGAATAAATAATCAGAAGCACTCATGACCATTTAGATTACTAAGAGGAAAGAAAAGCTAAACTAAATCAGCAGGGATATCGTTAAAAATTATTGATTGAATGCTGTATGCACTGCCAGTACTTACGAGAGATCTTGTTTTTTTCTTGCAGCCTAATTTTGGTGGAGTGATGTATGCAGGGTCTCTCCCCCCGGCTGGCACTGCTCTCCAGAAGTACTTTGTCACTCCATCTTACAGCTCCATGCTACAAACACATCGCTTGCTCTAGCTTCCAGCACCACTTCCATGAACGGGAAGAGATTATCTGGGCCTTAAAAAAAAAAAAATCCTTTGCAAAACAGTTGTGCAGGTTTTTGCTTCAAGAAATGAGGAAATTTGGCTCTGTGGTGACACCAGAGACTGTCAACCTTATCAGTACAGACTGGCATGTCCCATAAAGTTTACTTTAACAGTTCTTATCACTGGCATTTCACAGTAACTCCATATTTGTACTGATGCACACTGAGGTGTGTATAGTTTATAAACTTTATATGTACACCTGCATGTATGTAATGTTTAAGAGAAAAAAATGTTGCTACATAGGTCAGTGATTTTACCTCTAGAGCTCTTCAGAAGCAACATCCATTTTGCCTGCAGAAGCAAGGGATATTGAAAAGATTTTGCAGTGTGCTCTCTCTCCCGCAGTCACTGTTTGCTTTCTGCTTTAGCTTTACAAGCTACCGGCAAACCATCCACTGGAGTGGAAGCTGCTTATATATTCAAACGGGTGGGCAGAGCTGGTCAGATGGGGTGTCCTCGAGGCCAGCGGGAGGTAACCATCAGATTAGCTGAGTCATAACGGCCAACCACAGCTATATATACATCATGGCTCCCCTTCAAAGGAACTCACCTAATCAGATCTGTCCCCAGGAATATGTTTATCCCGTCTAGAGCTTGGCTTTTGAAGCAATTTTTTTTAGATCCCAGCTCCCTGTAAACCTAGGAGTGCTGAGGTCCCAAAGGCCCTTTTGATTTCACTCATTATGAGAACGTTATGAAATTTAAGTCCCGACTCTAAATGCCTAGTTTTTCTCCAGACATGGAAAGCTGTGGTTCAGCCTCAATCCTGCTGTCAACAAGAAAAACTTGCTCCAGTTCTTTCCGCAGATCTTTACAGAATTTTTTTTCCGCAGACTTTATTGAACTAGTCCCTTAGCTTTGAGCATCTTCTCTGGATTATGAAATCGCTCCCTTACATGAATGACAGAGAATAGCTCCCCGCAGGAGGCTACAGAGGTGCGTGGTTTCTGTCACCAGGAGAAATGCCACCAGCAGAAATGCCTGTGCTTCTCCTCAGTGGCGAAGGATGAAGACAGTTTTCATGGCCTTGCAGTCTGCATCCCCAGAGGTGCGTTGTTGACCTCACTTATTTTTACATTCCAGTGAACGACCCATATAGCAGCAACAAAGCCAAAGAAGCTCAAAGCTTTCAACTGATGACCCCGAAATGTGAGGAGAAAGCTGAAGTCATATAGGAGGAGGCAAAACAATTCCCATTTCCTGCCTCTGAAGTCCAGCTTTCTCCTTGGCCGCTTGCATTTGAATCTTTTCCCAACATTAACCCCTGCAGCGCCGTTCAGGTGACCTGCTCTGATCCTTTAGGGCGTAATGTGGAGAAATATGTGTGAATAGGCAATTCTGGAGTTTTTCCTCCAGCACCTGAGTGTGTGGATTGCACCAGCGCATCAGGTGATGCGCTCTCTCCTCCTTCCCAGACAGCCTGTCCATCCCAGTTCTGCAGAAGCGATGCTTCTTACAGCTAATACAACAGTGCAGCAGTTTTGAGCCAAAGAGCTCAACTTCTCATTGCTGTTTTTCTGCAAAAAAAACCAAAGCAAAAACAAAGTAAACTTTTTTGTCTGGATTTTGAGAAGTGCCTTTAAATCCTGGGTCTAACACATGTGGGCAGCTGAGAAAGGAAAAAGACCTGGGAACAGTGAGGTTTAGCCCAAAACCTATGGAGATATTTAAAGCGCAGTTTTGGAAGCAGCTTTAACTGATAAGCCAAAAAATCCCTGCGACACTTCAATAGCACAGAGGGAGCTGTACAATTACCTATAAGCCAGGGAGGAAAAGCGCAAGCGCATCTCTCATCACTAAAGCCATGCCTGTTTGCTGTGTGCTTTGCTTTGCACCACATTTGTAGCCTTGCATTTGTCAGCTTTTCTTCCCTTTTGTTTTGCCAGGCTGTCACCGCTGCATAGGAGTCAATAAACACAAGTTTCAAGTACTTTTCGGTTTGTGATTATGATATAATGTTGCCATATATGCTGGCTCATCCAGAGGGGTCTTTTAGCTTCTGTTAAACTCACAACTTGTACAGTAAGCCACGTGCTCACTAAAAAGAGCAAGGATCATGAGGCTCCAGTTAGCGGTGGTGGTACCATGAGTATTCAAAACCTGAAGGAAACTGACAGCCGGTGGTGGAAGATGATCGAGTTAACTCCTTCAAGACAGCCCCTGATGCCATTTTACACCCCTGTGCTCATTCTTTATCCAAAGGATGATGGATAACGTAGTAACCTGTCTTTTACAGCTGCTGAGTTCCCTTACCTCTAATGCTGGCTGCATCGACCCCCGGCAGCCTCGCTGCTGGCTGCCTTCCTGCGTGCAGAGCGGCAACCGCGAGCTTTGCACTGCGGCACCTTCGCTGAGGGCAGCCTTTGGTGAAAGGGAGCTGCACCTCTTTGTAAGGTCCAGCTGTCTAACAGAGAGCTTCGCTCAGACCTGTGAAGCTCCCGAGGTCCCTTAAACCCATTAATTTGAGCAGGCATCGCACTGGGTTACGCACAGCCAACATAGGAGCAAATGCCCCCCCTCTTTCTTCTCACTCTCCCAGCTGCAGCATCATGCCAGGATCACTAGTGCAAATTATTCTGCAGACTAGACTAAAAAGATGCTTATGTGTTATTTCTGTGTCGGTCACCCCCTCCTTTTCTGATATGCACAGGGACGGTATCAACGCAAGGAGGGAAAAGGAACTGTTTAGGGTGGGACAAAGCGTAACTAGGGGCAATGGGAGGAAACAGAGCAGAGAAATGTCTAGGCTGACTATCAAGCAAAACATCCTAACGTTGAAGCCCGAAAAGGCTGTTTAATGATCTCCCAAGGGAAGTAATGGGAACCTTTATCAATGAGTCATTTCAAACTGTGAAGGACAAAGCTCTGAGTGTGGGGAATAGTCATGCGTTGGCAGGGCATGAAGGGTCTTTCCCATTCCTCCTTGCTGACTCCGTGCCCTCACCCTTCTGAAAGAAAGAGAGCCTGAAAAACACAATGCGAGCAGTGGTTTCCTAACACACACACAAAAAGAAAAACAACATCCTTAAGTGATCCTTTGAGATTGGGAGCCTGGGAAATGCTTTTTAACTTAGCTTCAATAACATGATAGATGATAACAAGTTTTAGAGTAATTTTCTTTTTTTTTTTTTTTCAGCTGCATTGCCAGAGCGTGTGTCTATCCTGGCAGCAGCTTTCTTGCAAATTAATGAAACATCAAGGCTGCACTACCAGGCAGATTGCAGTAGTATATTTCCAGGAGAGACCCTGAACTGGCAGATCGTCAGCTGCTACAAATCAATTAAGTTCCCTTGATTCCAGCGCAGAGGGCCACCAACCTACAGCTGCAGAGGATCTGGCCCATTTCATGTTGGAACAGAAATATTGCTTTCATTTTACTAAGAGCTGGACTATTTAAAATTTAAATGCTGTTAAAATTTAAAATCCCTATTTAATCTAAAATTCCCTTTGCAGTTTCTTTTAGTGACGGTGTTCCTCATTTCTGCTCCAAAGAGTTTAGACCTTACATCTCCCCGACACCACCACATCAGGGTTTGCAGGGCTTCGGTGTCCTTTGGCCAGCGGGCACGATACGCCTTGCCCTCGGATTTTTTGCTGATCCCAGTTTCTCATTCCTGTTTCTTAAATAACTGTAATAAGAATAAATAGCATTAAATGTTAGCCAACACTCACCACATTGCCCGAATCCTTGGAAAGCAGCATGCCTCAGTGCCAGGAGGGGAGTCGAAGCAGGATGGAAGCGGACCCCCTTGCCTATGGAAAAGCATTGGTGGTGGCTTTGAGGCTCAGACAAACGGCTGCAAAGACAAAGCTTGCTTCTCACCAGCATGCCCCAGCCCTGCATGCCCTGTGTGTGTGCCAGAGGCTTCTGTTTTGGGAAGGGGGGATTCTCCCAGCTCCCTAGACAGACTTTGCACCCTCAGGACATGTTGCAGGGCTGTTGCAATGCTTACATTTATAGGGAGTTTGACCACAGCCGTGAAGAGAAGCCCAATGTCTGACCGTGCAGACCCTGGCAAGCCCTGGTGCATTTTGCTGTGTCTCAGATTGACAGGTGGGTGTTTTGCCTTATTAAAAGTTATTTCATGTCATCAGGTCCCCAGGTAGTTGGGTACTGGGGCTGGCATCAGTGAGGAAGAAAATCCTTGTCTCCTTCAGCCCACAGCCGTGAGGGAAGGGGCTGTCCCAGCGAGCTGCAGAAAAAAGCAATAGAGAAGAGGCAATGGTGTCCGGAGACAGGGAGTGGGGGAAGGAGACCAGGGGTTAAAGCAACCAAGAGAAATGGGAGCTAAAGGGAGCTTGAAGAGGCTGGGGAGGTGTTGGGAGACCAGGGAGGCTCTAGCACCTGTGCGTGGCCCCGGTGGCTATGCCTGTGCCCGTGCCCACAGGGAGAGCCGCACCCCAGTACACAGCGCCGCGTTCCAGGTTGGGCGACATCTGTTCAGTTCACTGCTTGCCTTCTCGTAAAGATGGGAGATTTCGCGCTTGCAACTTGCAACTGGGTTTATAATTTGGCAAAGAAACTAAAAAAAAAAAAAAAACCAACCCAAAGCATGTCATTACAAAGTGTTACAGCACATGCATTAGCGCCTTGCTACAAAGCCCAGCCGAGAGCCAACTTTCCAGCGTAATTTTCCTGTGCATCTGCCAAGCGGTGCGTGGAAAGAACCATCTGTGGTGTCTTACAGGGGCATTTCCCGGTCACAGCTTCCAAAGGGTAACTAGAAACTGAGTTCTGTAACACATATGCCACTGCCCAAAAGGGCTTGAGTTTTAACAAGAATGTAAGTTAAAGTCGAGAGAACAAGTGATGACTTCCACTGTTTGGTCTGCTCTGTCTGTATCTGGAGCTAATCATCCCACTCGGCAAAATTAACATCTCCTAAGTACTTCATAATCCAATTTATATTTTAAGAATTTTTCTTTAAAGAATTAATAGCATGTCTGTCAGGCACTGTTCATTAAACATTTTTGGATCAGGCAATATCTTGGATCACCAAGATCCTGATTTGAAATCCTTACATTTGAATCTCAAAATGACTGATTACCCACGGGAACAAGCGATCAAGGGAACCGGTGCATTGCCCATCCCTGGGAACCGCCAGTCCGGACTGAGCGCTTTTCTGGGATGCAGGCTTTTGCCAGGCACATCTTGTGCAGCTGAGAAGAAAAATGTCCGGATGAAAAGTCCATACACAAGAGGCCAGACTACATGATCTAATGGTCCCTTTTGGCCTTAAAATCTTGAATCAGTGAGTTGAAATCTATGAAAAAGAGTCCCCAGCTGTAGGAATGAACTGGCTCAATTGCAAATAGGTCAATTAAACTCAAACTGACAACCTCCTGGATCATCTTTAGAGTTATAAATTGGATTGAAAGGGATGTAAGTATAATTAAAATTCTCCAGTAGTTTCAAGCTAATACAAAATTTCTCACTTCCTATCCAACACTCCTGTGTAATGTTCCTGTGCTCCCCTAAAAAGCTGATACATTATTTTCCATGTCTCTCTACAAAGGTCGTCTCTAGTTGGGCCGCAATGCAGTGAGCGCAAGGCTGGACTGACCAAGTGAAAGCCCCCATCCTGCTCTGGGCAGGCGGCAGACACAGATGTCCTTTCTAGGTGTTAAGCCGGGTAATTCTTGCGGTGAGCGAAGGAGGGAGACAGGAGGGACCCCCTAGCCCAGATTGTGCCACTCCGGCTCAGGCTGAGCTGTGTCCAAAGGTCAGGTTCACCCGTTGACATGGCCGTTTGCAGGGCTGGACGTTGCAGGTAAACCTCTCTGCTCCATGTGAATGACCCACGGAGCAGATCGGTGGCCAGGCACCTCCTCCATGCCCTGTCCCTGCTTCTTGCATGGGGCTACACCCAGGTCCTGGCGGACCAGCTCACCCAGCCTGTGCTAGCGACTGCCACACCACAGCAATGCAAAACCTGCGTCGTCTGCGCGATGCTCCTGTGCAAAGGGCTCTAGTTAGTAATGCACCACTGGGCTTTGTGTAGAGGGATTGCAGGGCCTGGGAGGAGGCAATTCTTTTATTTTCCATGAGTATCTGTACCTGGGCCATTAACTCTCATTTATGGACTATGGATAGAAATTTCTCTCATTTCTTCAGCACTACAAATTAATTGTGTGTTCAGCACAAGAGTAGGGCGGGGGGAGAAATTTGAGCAAGGCCAGTTTAGCATCTCCCACCTCTGCTTCTTCGCCCTGTTCCTTCTTCCTGGGGCCGTGAATCTCTTTGCTCTTTGCCCGCACACTGACCCCTCTCTCACCTTCCTTTCTTCGCTTCCCTCTCCTCTCCCACTGCGGACACGTGTCCTACCCCAGCGCTCTCACCCACTCCTTTTCTTCTCACAACTTCTCATCCCCTCTTCCCCTCACCCCTCTCCTGTTTCTCCCTGTCTCCCATCTCACTTTAAAACACAGAGGCGTTCCAAAATATTAGGAATTGGATTTTAGAGGAACCAAATACTGCCTGACCCGAGTCAGTTTCTGAGCTACTCTTTCGCCTCGGGCGACGACGACCAGGTACGGATGATGCTGCAAAAAGGCCTGCCGCCACAGCACGGTGGGCTGCGGAATCAGCCCTCGGGGACCAAGCAGGGCTGCGTTTGGCGGGTGCTCAAGGGCAAGAGCCCCGGGAAAGCGCAGCCGCTGCCGGCAGGGGCGGCCGGGCCGCGCCGGTGCCCCTTCCCGCGCCGGTGCCGCAGCGGGAGCTGAGCGCGGCTGCAATGTTAACAGTGCCATCTTTTGGCTAAGGGGGAGAACGGTACTAACTTCCTGGTGCCACCGAAACACTCTCCAGGCGACCCTCCCAGCGAAAAGGGCGCTTTTTTTCCCTTGCTCCCGCCAAGATCGCTGCCTCAGTTCCCCTTGAAGGTTTTATCGGGAGAAGTAATTCTTCCCTTCAAATTCGGAATCGCTCTGTGGTGTGTCTGCACGGCATCCAGCAGTGCTGTCTCGCTTCAGTCAGCTGCATTTCAGTGGTATAGCGCAGAGAAAAACACTCATGAATGAGATTTTTTTCGAAGGAACTCGGGTGCCTGGTGAAAGCCGCTGCGGCTTGTGTCTGCACCTCCCGATGACTGCAAGTCTGACTGCGTGCAGAAGCAGCACAGATGCAAAGGGGGCAGCGCTTCCAGGATTTGTCCGCGCTGCAACGCGCTTTAGGGCTGAATAAAGGGAAAAGGCTAAAAACCAAAAATGCCCTGCATGTAATCTTATACTGCTCCACGTAATACACAAGTGACGCTATCGTAGAAATGAATACCGCATCTCCACTGGAACTGGGCTTTTAAAGTTCAGTAAAACGTCCCGATTCCTGGAGGGGCCTTAACTGAGAATACGCTCATCCTCAGTAGTCATGCTGATGCTTTTTGCGTCTGAGCCAAGATTTTGTAAATCTAAGTCAGCTCTGTCTCTTGTGCCTAATAATATGAAGCAAGAAATAGCCCAGCCTTATAAAAACTGTGGGTTTTGGCCTCAGCCCATATTGATTATCTAGCTCATAAATGAAGACCAAACTTCTGGTTCTTGTCCAAACAACAATCATCTTGGAGCTTCATGCCTACAAATCAGACTGGCAGATATTAGTTGTTCTGAGTTTGTTCAGACTCACACTTCTCAGTTCAAGCTGAGCTTCCCTTTGTTTATGTACATTTTTCTTGAGTAAAGTCTGTTCTCCGGTTGCATGCTCTTCACAGAATCAAAAGACTCACTAACTTCTATGGATTTTACTCTGGTCAAATCCTACTGCCATGAAATTAATGGCAAAATGCTGCTGATTTTATTGTAATCAAGATTTTCCCACTGGGAAACTCTAGTCTTCGAGGTAGCTGCTAGAAAGCAGTGCTACAGGAAACGAGGACCAACTGAGCAATGCGATTAAGCAGAAGATGTTCTGCTACCCACCCAAGTAACCCCATAAATGGGAGCTGAACAGAGACATCTGAGCTACTTCTATCAGCTCAGCTAGGAAAAAGCATAAGTCACTGACTAATCCTGGTCGCCCCTGCGTGCCAGCCTCTGTCATCGACCTGCAGCAAGTTTCAGCCCATGACTCATCTCATTGAAATCAGCATAAATTAAGGTGGCAGAACATAGCCCGGAGTGTTGTTGCCCTGGGTCGAAGCCTACGACAGCTTCCCTATGTTTGCATTGCTGAAAATTACGGCCACAGATTGTCTGCAATGACTGCACCCAGCTGAGAGTTTTCCTCTCCCTACTTGCCAACTACCATCACACCTGGAACCCATTTATGCCTCTAAAATACCATTTGTAGGTTTAAATGCTGTATATAAAGGCTATATTGAAATGCTGCTTCTAATTATGCCAAATTAAGCTCGTGCTTTTGAAGAGGTGAAACAGACCCATAGCAAGCTTTAATTTGCTGGGTATTGATGGGAGGATTTCGGCTACGTAGGTAAGTGTGCCCTTGTGAAGTCTGCTTGATACCGGGGCCTCTCTCAGCACAGTTGTGGCAGAAGGACAGCCCTGTTTGGAGGCCTGGTTCACCTTCTCATCCCTCTTTCCCTGCCACATCGAGCTGGAGCTCTCCAGAGATGAGGGGTGAAAATACCTTCACTTGGCATGGTAGCATGGATGGAAAGCTTCTGAGTGTGGATGACTCTCCAGGCAGCTGGAGAGCCCTTGGAGAGGGAGATGGCCGCTGCCCAGGCTGAATCTGTTTTCTCAGCACTGAATGCCAGGGAAGGGGTGAAGCGATCACTGAATGGGGACTGTAGATCAGTCGGTGGAGGGCACTGGTGCTTTTGAAAGGAAGAGTCTCTACTGCAGGGCAAGCTTGGCCAGCTGGGCAGAGTACTTGTCCCAGGGCACTGAGGGCTTCTGCCCTACCTGGGCAACTGCAACCCCAAGGAAAACCTTGTGAGTGACAGAGTACGCTAAGTTCTTTAGTGGACTTTGAGGGAAGCGCTCAAAGTGGTGGGGAAATGCCTGTGCTATTATATATGCACTATTATTCTCTGTTTTCTTCGTGCGCTGGCTGAAGAACTTTTTGATGCCTTGGAAAAATGTATGCATCTCTTCACTTCAGCTTCACGAGTCCCTGCAGAGGTGGGTTGTATACCGGCATGCCCTCAGAGATGATGATCTGAAACCACATCGTGTGAGTAGGTGGGGGAGGAAAACCCTCCTGGGGTTCGTGAGGGCAGTTTTGCTGGGAAATGCCAGGTTCTGCCTGTGGATGCTGTTTGTGTGCAGCAAATGTGGCAGGGGAAGCCAGGAAAAGCCACCCTGGAGACCTGCTCAGATGAAGGGAAGCCTTAGAGAAAACCAGTCCAGCAAAAGGAACTCTACTAGGTCTCCGTGACAGATGGATTGTATTATTCAAGCTTAAGCTAATACAAACTTTCCATGTCAGACACTATGCATTTCACTTCATGAGGGCTAAAGTGTTTTGGGCAGTGTCTCTTTAACGTGCTGCTGAAGTTTGCACATGCAGATACGTATTTTGGGCTGCTAAAATAATTCTGTGTAAGAGGGAAACTATGAGCAACTGAGGGAGGAAATAACACTTCTGAAAAATAAAATCTGCTTCGGAAACTGATGCATGCTTTGAAAAAAACAAAATGTTTTATCACTGAGGATTTCTGACTTTCGACCATGTGCCAATCTGAATCCAGCTTTGCAGTTTCCATTCGGCTGTATCAACTCTTACTCTCAGTGGAATTTTTGTCTGAGTGGAAACAGGAGCATTGGGCCCTTTGACAGCAGAGTTGTTCCTCCCCCAGAGAGAGCCTGAACGGTAGGGTATGGCAGCGATTTTTCCTAAGAATGTGACACTGTGAATGTCCACATCTATTTAGCAAATCGGCTCACCCTGATGATGCAGCCCGTGCATTTTTTTGGCCCTGTTTCTTCAAGTCTCCTGCTCAACTTTACACTTACAAGCAGCCTCCTTGAAACGAAGCTTAGTGTGTGCTTGTGTATTTTGCAGGACAAGGGTCAAAATCTTCATAGCCCGGAGCCCAAATAACAGGTTTTCGCTCTGTAAGCCACCGTGCTCTCAAACTAAATGCTATCAATTCAGCTGATGGAGTTAACAGCAAAAATGTAGAAGGAAACAGAGCTGGTGAAATAGCTTGTGATTATTATCTGAGGGCTGGGTGGAGTACCTATTGGAGAGGCAGCAGCTGGGAGCCTGCTATCCAGAATAGAGAAGCTGACACTACAGAACTTTTTTCCCTGTTAAATGCTTCGGTTTTCTCTGAACTTCCTAACTTCCCGGGGGAGGTAGCAGCTATGTGACCTGCAAACCCCGGGGAGACCGGTCCCAGCTTTTAGATCAAGGAACTCAAAGTGACAGTGGGAACAGAGAGAAAAACAAATGCTCTTTTTAAGGAATACACTTTGAATTATTCATCTGCGTGTTACTGAAATCTGTTTTCTTCCTCACTGTACTAGCTATGAGGCACTCTGATTATAAGTATTTAAGACACATATAAATTACCTTGCCAGCCATGATGCATGCTGCTTGTAAAGCCTAGAAGTATTATTCCTGCAACTGCAGCCAAGAACGCTTAATAGACCACCTCTTAGGTGAGACGCAAAATGATCGCTAGCACGTTACGAATAATCAGAATTCAGTGAAAATAGGTGAGACTTTTGTAGTGTCCTGGAAATCTCTAGACATCCTCTGTCCGTTTGCTACACACCTAATAGCAGTTCCTTAGGGGTGTAGCTGGGCTCATTTTTAACTAGATGCTTGGAGAACCAGCGAGATACTGGGGGGACAATGACCTGGCTTTGGGTGGTTGTCCAAAGGTTTGCTGTTCAAATGCCATGGGAGCACCGTACCCGGCTTTCCCTGGCTCCCCACCCCTTTTTACTTTCTTGCCAGCCTTAAGAAGGCATTTCGTGACATCTCCACTGATACGCAGTGGTTGTGCTGGGGAAAAAATGACAACATAGAACATAAGCATTGACATGCAGCGACCCCACGGGTGGTGGCGACGTTGATAGAGGCAGACTTCTGAAAATACATGACAGACTTCAAATGTCAGGTTGCTTCTTGAGCCCTAAATAACACTGCTGCTTTTGCTTTTTACGGCTGCAAATTTAAGTCCTTGCAAACACATCCTGTGATCTTTCGCTTAGTTCAAAGCTGTGGTAGTTGTGTGTCTGCATCTCAGACACGCTGTCTTCCAAAAGCCTTAAAATGGCCTGAAGCAAAGGTCTGTGGTGGCTGGGGAAAAAGCACACTTGCAATGGGATGCAAAAAAAAAATCTCACTGGGGTTGCAATCGGATGCAAAATCATATGCCCGGGTTGCTGTCGGGTGCTCTCTGGCGATGAGCAGTTGGGGGCAGTACACACCTCTCGGATGCAGCCAGAGCCACAGGTCCTACCTCTAAAAGTGGTTGTCTGGGGGAGCAACATTTTCAGCCCACAGAAACTCATGTCTGGGTCCTACCAAGGTCTGTGTAATTCTCTAGGCCTCAAACTAGACTTACGTAGAACAAGAGTGGAGCCTAGACTTCTTGTGAGATACAAGAAAGGATTGGACCTGCTTAGCCTACATATGGTGCCAAGGAATGGCTACCTGCTAGCTAGCCTGAGACCTCAGTCCCTCGATATATGGCCTCGAACCTGGGCTGAACGAAGAGCCCACGGCGGGGTGAGGTGTGTTACTTGACCGCTGTTTGGACTGGGACCACAGGGGCAGAGGCGTCCCTCCACCGGCAGCGGGTGTCGGCCAGCTGGAATTTGCGATGTAAAGCATCAAGCTAAACTTCAGAAAAGTTTCCGAGGACTTTTTCTGGGACAGACGTGTGCTTCCTCAGCAGTTTTGGGAAAATGCCATCGGGATGCAGGAGAGCTGACAGTGCTGAGCAGCCGAGGGCACTGCTTGAAAGCCCTTTTCTGATCTGCATTAGCACTTCAGTAGGGAAAGGCTGCAGGAGAGATTTACCTGCTGCAGCTCCTCAGGCCCAGCACAAGCTCTGTCTCTCTCATCTGCCTATCTGCAGCTCTGTAACTCGCCTTCAGAAGCGACTTCGCACACCAGCTCTGTGCAACAAGGACTTTCGACAGATGCAGTTACGTTCTGTGGAAGCATCTGCACCAAGCATTTGCCAAAGCAGAGGTCAGCAGGGTTGTTCTGCTTTCTGCAGAAAGCCTGCAAATTGAGTGACAGCCCCTGAGATCACCTCAGCAGTCGAAACGATGGCATCAGACAATTAACTCTTACAGCATGTGGTACAGTTATGCCTTCCCTAGCAAAATAGTCCAAGAAATCATTCATGTTGGCAGCATCTGTACTCACGAGCGCATCGGCCAGGGCCTGTTTTCTGGCCCTGAGGTCAAGCAAGCATATGCAGAGCCCAGCTCATGTCCTCGGGGCTGACCTCGTTTTCTCCCCAGGACAGGGTGAGCTCACCCGTTCTGCGGTCAGGACCAGCCCCGGGGCTGCCAACTGGGAGAGCCCAGGGTGTCATGGGCCAAAAGTGCGTCAGGGAATGTGCTAACAGTTAAAAAGCATGGAGGGCTGCATGTTGCTGCCTGAGGCCGTGCCCTGACCCTCTTCGGTTTACTGGTATAGATATCGTCATATAAGATGTAAGAGGAGCTGACAGAAGCGATGCTCTGCTCATTTGTAAATGAGGCAAAAGCTTAAACTATTGTCCCTTCCTCCAGCAAACTGCCTGCCTACGCAGGCTGCCTAGGGAGAGCTTTCCTCCGCTGCATGGCTGCGTGGTCTCTCCTCTGTCCCGGCCCCTCTCTGCCTCTCCTCCCTGCCCACTCACCAAATAGATGGGAAACATGGCAAGGGTGTCGGGCACAGCAAGGCTCATCTCTCAAAGCCCGGAAAAGATGGCAATTTTACAATTCTGCGGTATTTACGGATGAGCTTGCCATGGCCTCCCCGCTGCACCAGAGTTTGTGTTGCACGGTGTGGCTGAATTCAATCCCTCCAGTTGAGCTGCATCTCTGTAATCCTGCCGGCTGCACGGGCAGCCAGAGTTCAGAGCCTGGCCAAGCTGCTTCCCTTAGATGACAAAGGCATGAGTCAGTTACAAGCTTGGTGTAACCCACTTATTTATAAAGACTGTATACAAAGACGATTTTTTTCCCTCCTTGGCTACTGCAGACACTTCTATCGGGGAGAAGCCTCTTTGCTCTGAACTCACGTGTCCCCCCAGCTCTGACGAGGCCTTGCTTCTCTTTTTCTTTACAGGATCCAGTTGGATGATTTGCAATCCATGGAGTAAGCAGTGAGCCACGCACGCTCGTTTGCACTTTCCAATTTGCAGTACGTGCCCGAGGCAGAGCAATGGCTGCAGGAGTTGGGCTGCGGGCAAGATCGTATCGTGTGTGTAGCTACCTACAGCATGACTGAGAGAGAACCAAAATTCTCAAGTCCAAAGTTGTGACCCCTCCAAAAAACCACACCCTTTCAGTTTCCACCTAACTCTAGAGGCAGTAACATTCGCTCTTGACCTTAGTTTTTTCTAAGCACTGCATCTGTGTAGTCCAGCAGACCAAGTCTCCCTCCTGCCGTGCGCCAGGTATTGAAATGACATAACAGGGCAGGGTTTCAGACATGCCAAGGCCACATTCATTTGCCTAAATATAGTCACGTAGTGCTATTTTAAGCACATTCGTTTATCCTGCCCAGCCTCTAACTGGCTGTTTTATACATCCTACAATACCCAAAACACCCGTACAGGCCTGGCATGTCTGACACGCAACCCATGAGAGTCCCACGCCCTTCTGGACTGGCAGGGAAGGGCTGAGCGGGATACACACATATGCCTAAAATAGCACCAGACACCTCTGCTTTGGCAGCTAAATCCTTCCCACCACCAGCTTCAGCGTTTCCCCGGCTCGTCTGCACAGTCCCACTGGTCCAGCTGCTAAAGTCTTACTAGCAGGGGCTAATTTTCCATGTCAGTGCAATTGTAATTTGCCAGAGTTGCACCTGGTTAGGACTGGTTATTTATTGTTTCAGCAAGAGCAGGACTTGATGAAATGTTCAAAGCCATATATAATAAAGTTCGGAATAACCTGGCACGCACAAGAGCATTGAACAGTATAGAAATGCCAAAAGCAATATAGGATTTGATAGGACTTGGCTGCCTGCACGGTGTGACTACTTACAGATCACAGACCTGAATCTTCATGGCGCTGCATCTTGTGTGGTCATTTATTATAGCATAAAATGGGAATAAGTGTTGGCAGTCAGCCTTAGAAGTACTCATAGCAACTTTGCACTGAAATAAACGACTGTAAAGCATGCTATCATTTGGTACTTTAAAACTACTAATGAAACAAGATCCTCCTACCTTAATGTTTGTGTTTTCTCACAATCAGGTTCCAGTTATATTTGCCTTTTGGAGGAAAACTGGCAATCTCTGGATATGCCTGTACACACAGGTAAAGCGATAAACTTGCCTTGCCAATTGCATCACATAAGTAAGTTCTGATTACAACGCACCCCTTGTGCAAAAAGTATTTCGTTACACAAACCAACTGTTGTTGTGGTAGACGGAGCAAACAGACCCACAGTCTAAGTAGGTTTGAGCTGGTGAGACAGCGCAGCTCCATGGGTACCACGGCGCTCACTCTCTTGCAGAGCTGCTCCAAAAGGCTTCGGCTTTCCAAACTTTGACATCAGTAGGAAGCAAAGGGAAAAAAGGGCAGGTATGCAAGAGCAGCTCCCCCTTTTTAGCCCACTCTGTTAAGCCAGACTGACTTTTACTGCTGGGATAGAGGGTCCATGTTCAACACACGAAAATGCATTGGCACCTCATGGTTACGTACAGTGAGTTTAAGCACTCGGGTGCAGGGATTCAAATCTACCTCCAGCCACAGCACTGCCACCGTTAAGCATGTTGGACATCTCAGAAGTCAGGAAGACTTGAGGGCCAGCTGAGGCAGCCAGAAAGCCTGCGGTGGGCCCTTGCTGGGCAGCGGGATGGGAAGGTCCACGCACAGAGAGGGCTTTGCCACCTGCCTGCGACTCAGAGCTGTGCCTCCGGCAGCTTTTGTGGGTACCTACCAGATCTGTAGCTCCGTAACAACCTCCCGCCAGTGCTGGTGTTTCGGAAGCAGCCAGGTGGGCAGGATTATGGGGGGCTTACAGCAGGGAGCACGGCAGAGGCTGATGTGCCCCATGGCAGGAAAGCCGCTGGCGAGCAGAGGATGCTCTGCCACCGCCATCCCCAGCCTTCCCCGGCTGGGCCAGCGCAGCCCCGCCGCGCCCGACGCCACCCCACCGGGTACGAGGCTGAGCCTTACAGAGGTTATTTAATATTGCCAAAACAGGGCAAGGTCTGACCTGCGGCCCTTTACAAAGCCCACTCTACAGGTACGTCTGTCTGAGCTTCTTAGGAATGGATACCATTTCTTGGGGATGCAAAGACACAAAGGGCTTGTTCTTGCAGGAAAAAAAAAAAAGTCGAGTATTAAAGGTCTGGACTCTTCTCGCTGCCAGCTGAAATGGTGAAACCAGGAGAGGGGAAGAAGCATAAACTGCAGATTTGAACTGTTATCTTCTAATACAAGAACCCAGTTGGACACTGGGTGGTGAACACGTTTTCTGCTTTTTTCTGGCATGCAAATGCAACGGAGCCGTGAAACATCTGACAACTGAAACCTGCGGCCTGTGTTCTCAGCTTTTTTGTTTCCTTTTTCTTTTTACTCTGCATTTCCTTCTCTCACCCTCATCATACAAGCCCTCTGACAGCCTGTCACGCTCAGACAAGTCACTGGGGCTGCAGTGAAAGCAGTACTTCCAGGTTACAACAGTGGCAACCATTTAGCTGTTATACAATATCATGGCAAGCGACGTGCTGAAACCCTGCTTGTCCATGCCCACCCCCCCCCCGGACCCCTCTGTACCACACGTGCCCACTTTAGCCCAACGGAGCCCGCACGGGATCTGCACCGCAGCACCTTTGCTTGCTGTGGGTCGAGGCACCGTCCTGTCCCGTTGGGAGGTGGCTCGCACGGTTGCTTTTGGTCGACCTGCCGGAGCCCAGCGACGCCTCGTCTCTGAACGTGGCCCTGGAGAAGGGTCACAGGAAAGCTGGTAGGCGTATTTTCAGGCTAAACAGACAAAATACTGAACACGGGCCGTTTTTAAGCTCTTGGCACTTTTTGTGACCTAAAAAATGAAATTTATTGCTGTTACTGTTGCTGTTAACAATAATAAAAGTAGGTCCTGATGCAGCACCCCCTGTGCAGATCAAACCGACATTTCTCATGGAAGTAGGACTCCTCTGCCCTCAGAGATGCTGGATGTGCAATTAGATCTTCTTCCAGCTTGAAACTTGTTTTCCAAGAGCCACTCCCCCCAAAAGAGTGAAGACCAGCAAAAGAGAGAGCGATGGAGGAGCAGCAGCCGCTCTTCCTCGGTTCAGTTATAGCACAGCTCTTCTTGTGAATGGCAAAGAGTCTTCACACTGAAGACCAAGTAGCAAGGGAGCTCTGGATGTGTTTAAATAAAGCTAGGTTTAATTAGAGCTGTTCAAAAATTAAATGCAGAAACAGAATGTATTTATATTTGCACTCAAAAATATATTAGATCCTCAGGCAGATCTAGGTCAGCACAGCTCAAGTAAAATTACCGGGAAATGCAGCGTGTGGGAAAGTATTCAGTTTTGCCTGTTCAATGCGAGCGGGTTAACTCTTACAAGCGTTGCAATACCCACACCCCCAACGCCGGCCTTCGCTATCACGATGCGGCACAGCCGATGCCAAGAATTCAGGAATCTTGATTTATCGTTCACACAACAACTTCTGGCTTGTTTTGCATTTTGGTTTGGTTTCTTTCTCTCTCCCTACTTCTGTCTCCTTTATAGCTACCACAATTCATCTTCCTGCATAGTCACAAGATCCAGAAACATTTTCCTTTTCTTTAATTAAAGCTGAGGTTCTGTTATAATCATATGATTCAGAGTGCCATAGGTCTAAGAAAAACACCCGATATCTCAGCCTTGAGACAAACCCCCATATATTGGCAACTCCAAGTTGCGTTGCTAAGCTGTTACATACTAAAAAGTAAAAAAAAAAAAAAAAAAAAGTATTTTGTTTCCCCAGAAATACTCAGGCTTTTGATTATGCCTCCTGTCTTCCAAGCGCCACTCTGCAGGTCTAGACTCTGCCTAAGGAAACCAAGCTGCTTACCCCTGAATCACTGTTTATGTGGATCGCCTTGTTTTGGTGAGGTCAGGGCCAACTGTGGCAGGCGTTGCACAAGTCTGGCGGCACGGCGGGAATTTGGAGGTGCCACAGATCAAAAGGCTGGGGAAGGTCAAGTATTTTGCGTGGATGGGCTTTGGGATCAGCTGCGCTTGAGGTAAGGCCCCGTGGCTGCTGCAGGGCACGGGAGACCTCTCTCCTGCGGGCCCAAGAGATCCCTCCTTCTGCTTGCGAAGGAGAGAAGGTTTGTGCTTTGCTAAGGAATCAGGGCAACAGTGTAAATTCCAGGAGTTGTCGAAATTCCAGATTTTCGTGCCAAGAAATCTCAACATTTTCTAATATTACTTCAGAGTGAATCAGCAAAAAGTCAAGAGCAGTCCTCATTCTTAATTTGGCCTCGCTTGAAATAAAACACTTAACTTACAGAAATTGTAACATTCCTAAAGGAGCTATTTGAATAGACTCTTGGGGTACCAAAAAGCAAAATTTTGCTCCCGCAAAGCACCTTGGTTTTTTTGCCTGGCAGCTATTTCAAAGGGGAACAGCGTTCTCAGAAATTTTTGGACAATTCCAGTAAATACGTAACACTTGGCTCTGCAAAGAGCAGCGCTGCAGGAAGCGGGTGCTCAAGGCATCCTGCATTTATATTCTGGGCTTCCCTCTCCCACCCAGCTGCTGGTCCAGCCTCACGCAGGCAGCGACTTCCAGCTCCCTTTGCCCTCCCCCCTCCGCTGCTTAGCGCCCGGCTGTGGTTTGCATTGTCATCTATTGACCCTGGTATGACACACTACTGACGTCCACAGTTTCAAGGGCCTTATTTGTCTTTCCCACCCCACCTAATTCCAGAAATACAGCAGTGGGAGTGTGAAACGTGCTGCTTTCGGCCCGGATCTGAACCCTCTACAAGGCAGGGGCACGGCTTCTGGCCTCCTCTCGCAGCCAACCGCAGGTCCCTTACTGAGCCAGTGCCTCCAGTGGCCTCAGGCAGGCGGACACCACCCGAGGGTCTGCTGGCAGCGTGAAAAAGCAATGCAACGCAGAGCAGAGCAGCGCAAAGCAATGCAGCACAGGGCAGAGCGCTGCAATGCAGAGCAAAGCAATGCAACACGGAGCACAGCGCTGCAACGCAGAGCAAAGCAAAGCAATGCAACGCAGAGCAAAGCAAAGCAATGCAACGCAGAGCAGTGCGCTACAACGCAGAGCGGTGCGATGCGGTGCAGTGCAGTGCAGAGCAGAGCAGAGCAGAGCAATGCAATGCACAGCAGCGCAGCGCAATGCAGCGCAAGGCAGAGCAGATCTCAGCAGCGCAGGGTGAAGCAATGCAGGGCAGGGTAACGCACGGCAGGGCAAACCCGCCTGGATGCACCCTCCTCAGGGCGGGAGGAAGGGGCCCAGGGCGGGGGTTGCGCCCCCGCCGCTGCCCGCTGCCGGGCGCTGCCGCCCCGCCGGGAAATGGGTCACCGCGCGCTTGCACAACCCGCCCCGCCCCGCCCCCACGTGACCCGAGGGCCCCGCCCCGGCATGCAAATCAGCCGGGCGGCGGCGGCCAATGAGGAGGCGCCCTCCGCCGTTGTATTTATAGACCCTATTTAAAGAGCCCCTGGGAGTCTCCGCGCGGTGCTGGGCGGCGGCGGCGGCGGCCGCGGGGTGTGTGCGCGCGCGCGCTGTGGCGAGGGCACGTGCGCCCGGAGGGGCGCGGGGGAGGGGGCGCGCGCCCGGGCCCGCCGGCCGGCCGTGGGCGCGCGAGCCCAACCGCCGCCTCAGCCTGGGGGCCGGCCCTGCGGGAGAGGCCGGGTCCCCCTGCGGGAGGGTCCGCTCGCCGCCGCCGGGGGGGGGAACCGAGGCGCGGCTCTCCGCCGCAGCCCCTTCCGCAGCCCCCTCCGCCGCTGTGCGGCGGGGAAGGTCCCTCGTTTTCAGCCCGGCCTGAGCGTGTGGTGAATTTTGGGACGTGTCCTCGCAGTGCGTACGGACCGAGAGTTAAAACTCAGGGCTGGTCAAAAGTAGTTTCAGTCAAAAGCTACCGATTTTCCAAGCGGTGGTGGTTTTGCTTTCAGATCATCCTCTTCGGACAAGAATTTGGAGATGGTGAAAGTCCTTTTCGCTGCTCCCCTCCCTACCCCCTTAATTAAAAAAAAAAAAAGTCTCCTTATTGGAGCTTTTTGTGCAGTGAGGGTTGGAAGGGAGACATAACGCTTCAGGGCTGTCTGAGGTTTCCCGGCATCGGTGTCTGTTCCGGGCTGTAAGGTGTTAACGGAGCGGCAGGATTTTGTAATCATTCTGCACTAAAATAAATGACTAAGGTAAGCGAGCGGCAATGGTGATTTGAACCCGATCTTGCAAGCTCGCTCTTACACAAGTCATCTCTGAGGAATTAGGACCCAAGGAATTTTCTGTCAGAACTCAGACATGAGAAGAACAGCAGCTCTGTGACTTGCATCTCCATAAGTAATGCTTTCCCCCCCCCCCTTATGCAGCATTTGATACATAGCTTGCAGTCCTACTGAAATCAATAGCATTTTTCCCTTCACTGGGAGACTAAGCCTTCTATTTCTAGGGGGGTGTGTGTGTATTCATACAAATCTTCTCATCCAGTTGATATCTGCGCTCCTCTCTCCTTCCCACAGTACTGTTGAGCACTGGCTCTGTAATAAGAATTGCAAATATTTTTAGTCCTGTTTTAAAGAAAACCTCCCCAACGTGCTGTTGGCAAGACAGCTTGGTCACCCTGCTAATGCATAACCGAGAGAAGGATGGGGACAGGAACTGCTCCAGCTCTTACTGTTTGGCCCACCAGAGGCAGACTGATAGGTTTCCCTCTAGCTTTGCTTTTCTTAGGATTTGTCTCAAACCAGGAAAAGAAGAAAAAAGCCCAAAAGCTTAAAAAAAACCCTCAACAACTCCAAAGCCTACCCCTGTGTTGAGAGTTGACTGACTACAGGGCTTTGAATAGCCTCAAATACGTGCCGCTAGTTTCTAGCAAGCAGTTTACTTAGATGGTACTGTAAGTGCACAAATTGACTTGGCCCCCATTTTATTAGAACATGGCACTAGTTTCCAGGATAAAACTTAAATGGATCTGGGAAAGGGAGAGGCATTGTGAGTAAATCAGTAAAAAGGACAACAGATTACTCATTCTTCTTGTGCATTTAAAACTGTAACCAATGCCCATTCAATCAGTGCAGACACTGATTTTAGTAGGATTTGGGTCAGACCCGTGAAGAACCTGTGTGCTAAAATACTGTGATGGGTAAGTGCATTTTACAAGGGCTTTTTGAAATGCTTAAGCTGCCCAATTTTCTTTCTTGTTAAGGATCTCATCACTGCCAGAGTGGGAGAGAGGAAGAAATGTATTTCATAGACGGAATGTGCTTCAAGTGAGCTGTTTTTGTTTGGTTGGGTTTTTCTCTGTTTTTTCTAACTGCACTTTTGTTGGCATCTACTTAAAAAATTACTGCAATGTTTACATTCAGTTTTAAAGCTGTAGGTTTTAATACCTTCTGCAGTTTAATCGAGTGAATATAGAGGAATTTACATAGCGGACTGCTTGACTGCTTTAGTGTATGAAGTTGTCTAGGCTGGTAATTCTGCACCTTCTTCATGCAATGCTCTGAATTGTATTTCATAATAAATGAAAGCACAAAACAACCAGATCTAAAAAGAGTGGAGTTAAACTGGCTGTGAAGTGTCACCGGCAAATACCATCTGCGTGTAGTCATACTGGTCAGTAATATAAAGGATTCCCAATTCCCCACCCCTCTACTCGGTATGTTTGAAGAAATTAACTGCTTTCAAATTTGAAATGACCAGATATCAGGGGAAGGAAGGAAGGATGGAGGCTTTTGCATATCCCAGTGGGATATGGAGCTGGGCAGCAAGGAACAGATATGCATACTAGTCCCCCATGGCTGCTGAGCAGGCGGCTTTTGTTCTGCAGGGCAAGATCAGGTGGAGAGGCAGGGCCTGTGCTGGCAGAGGAGAGGAAAGCAAGCTCCATCTGTGACAACAGTGCAGCCTGTGAGGGTAACTGGCTTTCTGAAAGGCTTGTGCTGAAATTAACAGCCCCTGGTATGTTCTGGCAGGGACCAGTACTTGGTGAGCCGCCTGAATCGGGGAGTGATGCTGAAATCCCTCTGTCCCTCTCCCAGGTACGTGCGTGTGTGCGTGCGTGGCTACCTGTTGTTCTGCCAAAGACTCATTCTACTTATAAGCTCTGATACAGTTGCGTTGGGTTTTTTTTAATCACTACCCCTGAAAAGTGAAAAGCGTAGGGGATGCCTCAGGCTGTCAGTGTCTTGTTAGCAGGCATGCAGCTCCGCTGGTATAAAGTCCTTGATAGCTTTGGGAACAGCATACACTTGCTTACCGTAATTGTGTCCACACTGGGACTTGTGCCAATAAAGGTCTTTAGTAAAAGATACTGAATACTAATCAATGTAGTTATACCTATATATAGGTGTATGTATAGAGAGGTGTGTGTGTGTATATAAATACATAGGTATATATATATATAAAGGGAAAAATCTGGTTTTGCTTCTTTGCAAATGTTTCACAAAGGTGCACGTTTGGGATTCTCTAAACGTCGAAGTTGTCTGGTTTGAACTGCATTGGTAGAATTAAAGCTCTATGGGGCCTGCGACAGGGATACTGTTACACCGGTGTTTCCTATTAATATTTATTCTCTTAGATCAAAACAAAATAAATGCGACTCTTTGGAGTTTGTAGCTATGTGGCGGGGACTGTGCAGATCTAATGGCTTGTTGGGACCAGAAAGGAGGTGACCCGCTCCCACCCTTCCCTATGAAGCTCCAGGGTGGGTGATATTGGTCTGTCCCATATTCACTGTCTCTGTTGCTTGTCTGCCCCCAGGTAAAGCTGGCTGAATTCACTCACAGAGCAGAAGACTACTAGTACTAAGGCTAATCACAGACAAAAGTCACTAGTTCTTTGCTAGATTAATGAGCTGAATTATTTCCCACGTGTTTTGATGAGCAATAGAGGCAGTGCAAGGGGCCAGACAGGGCAGCCTGGAGAGGGAAAAGGGGATGCACCACCCGTTTTGGAGGCCACAAGCCACTAGGTAGATGCAGGATGAGGCTGAGCAGCACAGCTAAGACATTTTTGTACCAGAATTGCCACATTTGCTTTCCCAGTTTCTCACTTTTGCAGTGAGGCTGTAGGAAGATGTCATTTTTCACATACAGCTTTTTGGCTGTTTGTAATTGTCTCCTGGCTGAAGACTGCTGTTCCCATCGAGCTGCCGGTCTGTGGGAGCACATCCTAATTCTTTTCAGGCAAAAATCAGGCAGGCTGGTTTGAAGAGTTGCAATAGAGTAGTCTGAGCTCATCTGAAGTGAAAGGAGGAGTGCTGGCTGGAACTGCTCCACAGGCAGTTGGATGAGGCCAACATTCAGCAGAGGGGCTCGGGGTGGTAACAGATTTTACCGGCACAGACAGATTCAGAAGATGATGTAAGTTCACAGACAAAAAAAAAAAATTACCTCTGGATCCAAAATACATCATACCCTTACAAAAAGCAGCATTCAAGTATTTTTTAGAGTAGCACTCAGACTACTTTAATGTACTTTTTGTTGAATTTCTCTGTCTGTAAGTTGCACTAGGCTTCGGATCCTTATACCAACTTGAGTCATGTCTATCAGTAGTGGGTCTGAGGGCATTTGAGCATGTGAAAGGAGTCAGAGTGCAAAAACTGGACTTTGAGTTGTGGAGTTTGGCTTGCCATCTGCCTGACAGCGTCAAGGAAATGCAGGGTAAGGGCGTGCTGAGTAGGATCCCACAGGGAACATAAACCCAGCAGAGTTGTTGAGGAAGGTGGTTGCATTTTTCTCTTATGCTAGAAACCTGAACAGGTTTGGGTTTTTTTAGTGGAAAGACATATACTCCAAAGGAACATTGCGAGAATGGATTTTGGCCTTCTGGAGGTAGCCCTAAATGTGGCTCTCAATACCGCTCTCTTCTTTTTTCTGTCCTTCTGTCTGTCTTGTTAATTATTAATCCAGTGTGTTGAGAGCTACATTCTTCTGAGTGACTCCTCCCATGTTTCCAACCTGGGCAACTAGTCTTGCATTATTAGTCTGTGGACTAAAATTGCTCTCTCATAAAATACTGCACTCTGGAAAGAAACCCAGGTGGCGGAGTGTACAGAAGGTGTGTCATCCAGGCCTTGTGGCGTGTTACAAGAACTGCCTTGATTATCCATTATGCTGCTTTCTTAAATGACCTCTGCAGCGTTCAGTAAAATGGCCTCAGGTTGTTGTGGACTTTGAGGTCTTTTCAGCCCATGCGATTAGTCAGGAGGGGAAAATAAATCTAGAATCAGAATGAGTATTTTACTGGAACTGAATTGCAATTTCTGTGCATAATTTAACACTTTGGGGAGTGAATGTTCTCTGCTTGCTTGAAATAATTTAGAGGCAGTTTTGAAATAGAACACATTTGTGTAAACACGTCTTGGGATTAAAGATCTCCTATTTAGTTTTCTCCAACATTACGACTCTGTCTATAGGATGTGCCATGCAGTAATCTCTAAGCTCTGTTCTGCAAACCGTTCCCCTTATGAATAGACTCAAAATAGTCCTCCTGGCATAATTTCATTGTTTTCCCCCTAAATAAGGGACTGTCGGATAAAACCCAATGCAGGGTAATTCTGTGCCTGTTTTATAGATGGGAAAACAGGAGAGGTTTGGCTGGAAGTGGCCTCAAGCTAGTGGTTCACATTTTTCAGTACTTAACAAGGAAAGCAGCTGTTTTAACACATGGGTTTCCCCAAAATTGCAACCCTCGGAGTTACAGATCGCTTTTGAAAGCTGTCCCAAAGTTACCCGATTAACCGGCGGCAGACCTGAGTGTATAGTTCAAAGGCCAAGTATGTAGTTCATTCTGTGTCCTCTCCTGCATTAGTACTACAGGCCAATTTATGGGCCCTTAGTGAGAGATCCCACACTGACAAAGTTGATAATACTTTTTGGTACGAAATTTGCATGAAATCTAGTGTGAAATTTGCAAATATGTTCAGGCCCATTGACGTGCTGTTTACAAACAGCTTTGTATTGCCCTTCTTTCTTGTTTCTTCTGAGACTAGGTAGCTTATTTGGGATCAGTTGTTGTTAACCTGACCCTTTGAAAAGCTCACCGATTGTGTTCAAGGGCTAAAGGATCTCTCGGCATGCACTACCGCAGCAGGATCTGAATCTTGGGCAGCAAGCATTAGTGATGGCATTTAGAGATCGCTTTTTGCTGTGATGATGTTGTGACGTTCACTCAGCTAAGAATAGGCAGTTGTAATAAGTTTTCCATATATCAGTACACAAAGCGCTCTCAAGTAAACAAGCAGCAGTGTTTTTGGTTAGTGCATTTTTAAAGCTAGGGCTCATTTATTTTACAGTTAAATAAAACCTGTTGGGTAGGTTAGGGTGTAGGTTGCCACACTTCAAACTACAGTAATTTACACTCCTTTGCCAGTGGCCTCAGCATTTACCTTCACGCATGTTATCTGCAAGAGAGCAGAAGTTTTTAATTTCTCCAGGACGAGGAACCTCCTTGGTTAGCACACAAATGTGTTTTCAGATTTCTGGGTCAAGCGTATTTTCTGCAGTGTCAAGTGGCACCCTGGTTGTACCTACTGCATGAACGGAGCGGTGCTGCGTTACCCTGGTGGGCCTTTTGTGTTGGCGACTTGGAGCCGTGCAAAGTGCAGAAAGCAAGAACCAGTGAGTTCATTCACTGGGTGACACTGAACATTATACCTGATAAAATGGTTTAGGGGCCAAATTAGCATTTACGGGGAACTGAGGGGGCACCGATCTAAGACTGTCACCTAAAAGTCCCTTGTTCAGCTGCCACTGAACTCCAGAGGTGTCCGCACTCACCTCGCACTGCCCTGTTCGACTGTGCGGTTTCCGGCATCTGGGGTTCTGCCTCGGGCCCTTGCACAGCTGTCCCTGTCTGAGCCATCCTGCACCGGCCCCCGGCAGGGCACAGCTGGGCAGGGGGTCCACACGAGGCAGCCCTTCGCCTGGCTCGCTCTGGGGCTGCTCCGGAGGCAGCCTCAACTCACGCTCAGCATTTGTTGAGAGAGGGTCAGGGTGTTTTAGTCACCTCCATCAACCCTGCAGAGGGGATGTAATACCCAGTGGTTAGAGCACCTGTGCAGAGAGGAGATATAAGGAGGTGTTATGCCCTCTCAGCCAAAGGAGGTTCAAAACTGTATCTCCCCTTCCCAGGAATGTGCTCTTACCACTGTAATATCAGATATTCTGAATAAGGGCCTTCTTTTCCTCCTCTTCTGAAGGCCCCGCGAGTTTGATTTTTTTTATTCCAAGTTTCCTAATGTTCCTTTTGCAGATAGGTAGGCAGCTTAGCTGTCGGGCTTGACATTTCTTATCCCATTCCAGGGAACAGGCCCCTGAAGAAACTTTCATTGGACCCAGCTCTGTGCATTTTCATTTGATGCCTTGAAGCTGAATCACTGTTGCTCAGTGGAAACCTGCTGCTCTGAAGCCTGAACCCGATAGTTTGCTTGTGGGGTTATGCAGTCAGGTTCCTGGTTCATCAGATAAGGCTAAACTTATTTTCCTATTGATCAGCTAAACAAGAACTTTCAGTCTGCTGTGTTCAGGGTACAGGATATTCAGGACTCCAGCAAGGCATGCTCCTGTCTGGGGCGGGATACAAATTCAGCACTCCCCTACTTACCCCCCTGCTCCATGGAGGCTCCCCTGCAGGGTCTCCCACTGATCTCCAAATTCATGAGGAGCTGCTGTGTTTTGTTCTTTTCCCCATTTTGTGCCTCTGTTGGGGGAACTTCCAGAGCTGGCTTGCTTTCTGTCCCACCCTTGGTATAGCCCTGAATATACTAGCTGCCTGTCGTTCCTGGAGAGTCCCAGAAGGGAACCACAGGATTGATTTTGGCTGTAAGTGATCAAAACGGGGATTTTTAAACAGGTGTCACAACTGCTACTAGTAATAGGTTTTGGAGGGAGATGATTACTTCATTGTAAAGCAAGTGAGAATTTTGCCAGGAATTAATTTGGCCAAGCGTTCTTACTAAACCTCACAACTGACAGCAAAACACCACCAGTACAAACCCCAGTTTAGTCTGGCGAGCTGTTGTTAGTAGTCAGGGGAAAGGTACTTCTGCAAAGCAGACAAAAGCTGCATTAAGCTACCTGCATGGAGTGGCACACCGAGAAAGGAGAGCACGTTTTAGAGAGTAGGGAAGTGTTATGTCTAAAACAGTGGCTGATTTCTGAGACTGATTGAATACCTTGAGCACTCTTCTCTTTCCTGGCTGGGTTGTGTGCACACACTTGGAGCATGAATTTTTGCACAGTCAAATCTGAAATTAATTTTCTGCAAATGGTTACATGTACAACTGAGGAAGTGCACTGACTGAACGTTTTTGCCCAGGCACCTCAAGTGCTTGCAGAAACCTACCACAAGAAAAGCTGTGAAGGCTGACAAAAAGATTAACTGAACAAACTCAATATATTACAATATTTGTATTTTCCCCTCAACCCCCACTATAGCAATACCTTGTAGCTGGCATTTGCATGAAAAATGCACAGGCAAGGAATGCAGAAACAAAAACACAGCAGTTACTGACTGCTTCAGTAAACAGTTCACACATACAAAAAGTTAAGGCTAACAATTTCACATGGACAGCTGCTGTTCTGTAATGTGTTATCCCTCATCAAACTGTGAAGTAATGAGAAAATGATACGCTGACAGTTCCTATCATTATCTCATAACTCTTGGGCTTCGTTGCTGGGCTGTTGCAGGTTTACTGTGTCATCTTGGGCAAGTGATTTGAGCCTGTGGTGCCTCGGTTTCCCCTGCTGCAAAATGGAGGCAACGCCTACTCCACAGGAGTGATTTGGCCTTGGGAAGCAGCTTGCAAAAGCAACTTGAGAGTCTTTGTTGAAACAGCCCACCTGTAAGATTGCAAAATGTTATTCCGCAGATTGTTTCTAAAAAGATTGTAATGAAAAATCAGCCTTATTTCTTTGAGTCTAGACATGAGCCCAAGGTCCTGGCCAATACCTGTTGTCTCTGTAAAATGTACAGTGTGGTATGTGAGGTGTTGCCGAAAACATGACTGCTGCCACACTTGCTGTACAGCCATGTCCATTAACAGCTAGTTCATTAGCACAAAGACTCTCACATCTGTAGTATAAGACACAGTGTACTGTGTCTTCTACTTGGTTCACTTTTGTATCACAGGATAAGTGGAGCTGACTTTTCTTTCCTTCCTTCCTTCCTTCCTTCCTTCCTTCCTTCCTTCCTTCCTTCCTTCCTTCCTTCCTTCCTTCCTTCCTTCCTTCCTTCCTTCCTTCCTTCCTCCCTCCCTCCCTCCCTCCCTCCCTCCCTCCCTCCCTTCCTCCCTTCCTTCCATCTGTCCACCCAATGAATGTAGTTTTGGTGGGGGCAGGGGCCTGTTTCTGAGTTCACTGGATACTTTCATTCAACACATGTAAAAAGTGTTGGAAAAGTTAAATGTTTCAGTTAATTTTGAAATACTGGGGGTTTGGGGGGGAATTACCAAAATAATAGCAAGATTTAGGACTCTGGAAGCAAAAACCTGTCCTTTTTGAGATTTTTTTTTTTTAAAAAGGTTTCTTTGATCTAAATTGAAAGTGTTGGGGTTTTTTTCCATATCCATACAGAAGGCAAATGAAAAAATCAAAAAGTCATGCTAATAATTGTGAGGCATTATGAAGTAAAAATGTACTTATGCCGATGGTAAGGGAAAACAGCATCTGAAAATAAGAGCTAATTCAAACCAGAACCTGAGGTCCAAACACTGAACATTTTTGAGGACTTCTGAAATCCAGACATTGGTACTGCAGACTTCTAAAAAATAAGGCAGAACCATGTGAAATGTCAAAAATTGAGATTGTTTTTTAACATTTGGCTCTCTGTTCTTCAACCTTTTGTCCTTTTTTGTCTAATTCTTTTTCAGTAGCTGTAGTGACCACTCGGGCAGTCTCTTCCTTCCAAAGAGATGCTACAGAAGTTAAAAAAAAAAAAAGGGGGGGGGGGGGGAGCTGTTCTGTCAGTGGAAAATTTTCCCTGAATCTCTATCACATGGTGACAGTGCTGCTCCACTCAGCAATACTGTCTTCTGCTGCATCACAGGTTGTCAGTCTGCTTGGAGTGGGTGTATCCGAGGGCAATATGGTAGGCTTTGACGTGGCCTCCACCAGGACGTATTACCACCCTGGCTTTGGGAAATATCAATGGAAGGAGCTTTGATTAATTGCTATTATTTATGCAGTTATTATTTCAAAGTATTCTTCTATAATACTGAAAACGCCCCACTACTTTAAGTTGTGGAAAACCTGCTGTATTACTGTTTGGAGAATTGCAGGGATGATTTCTCTTTTATTAAATGCTCTTTTACTTATCATATTATCTTGTGATTTTATAGATAGCCTAGTTTCTACTTTTATTTATGCCAGACCTTATCTATAGCTTTTCATGTGTTTCAGTTTTAAATGGAGACAGTAGCAAATGGAGGGTATGGCCTATCTTTCTTTTGTTGTTGTCTTTTTAAAAGCATAATTTAGGCATGATAAGGGAGAGAACATCACAGAAAAGTTCTCTCACGGGGACTTCAAAGTCTTTCTAGCACCCTGTGGCATTCTCTCGCGTGGTTTATTTGGGGGGTGAATATTGGGAAAATGCCTTTGGAGACTTTGTTACAGTTTTGATTGCTAAAAAGAGAATGGATGTTTGACTCCAGGGTAGAAATGAGAAACAAAGAGACCAGTTCACCCCTCCCCAGCACTGTGACCCTTTAATTCCCATGAAGCTGTTCAAAGGGGACATCACACGGTAGAACTGGCTTTCTTTGGAGTTCCATGCTGTAAGAGAAAGTAAAGCAGTCATCGGCTGCCTGTGGTCCTTCTGTCTTGCTCCCAACATGGGTACATGCCAAGCACGGAGAGGGTGAACGGGGCAGAGGTTACACTGAGAGTGTTTGCCTACTCCTTTAGATATAATCCTCCAGCTGTTTTAATTTATGCTGAACACAGGGCTGGTTCTGCAACGAGCCAAACATTAGAGGCCACCGTGGTGGTCTAGAATAAGGGAGGTGCCTTGATGTAGAGTCTGATACAAGCCTGGAACAAATCATATGAAATCCTTTCAGCTCTTTGAGCTTAACGTGAAGGTATTAAGGGTGAAACTGATGGCATTAAAACCCTTTCTGCTTTCTTAGTTGCAGAGCAGGCTGTTTACAGCAAAGATTATAGACCATGGAAAATTGATTCAGGGAGCATTGACCTTGAATCACACTGCATTACCCCGTTGAAATCATCGTAGGACCATTAGAACTGTGTGCTAAGTGCACGTGTTTTCAGAGCCACACAGGACATAAAGAGACTTTGCCTGTTCAAAGAGAATTGTCCGGATAGATGCATTATAGAGCTAAATTTCCCAGTTAATGCAGAACCAGTTTGTAGTCACACACATATTTTTGACAGCTTATATTATGTAACCTGGAAGCACTGAGATACACCAGCTGATGGGCTTTCCTTTGGTGATGTAGCAGAAAGTGTTTTTTCCAGGGGGAACTGCACTGGAAATAAGTGGTTTGTTCCCATATATCCACACAGAAACTCTTGCTCTCCTGTAACTATACTGGCTTCATTTTTAATTGCAGACCAGGACAAAGACTTAGCACTTTCACAATTAGCAGTTGTAAATAGACATGATGTAAGGACTAACCTTTACTCACGCAAAGTTCTATTTTATGCCTAATTTACCTGTGTAATTGCCTGTGTAATTGCATGTACAGGCTGAGAAAGTAAATGAGCATATGCTTCTTAAAACCCATTCCATAAGGTAAATTTTCTTCCCCCTCTTCCTTTGGAATAAGAGTCTGAGCTTCCTCACTGGGACTTCAACAGGGTGTGCCTGAGCCCTCAGAGGTTGGCACCAAAGCTGCTAATGTTTCCCAGATAGCCTGATGCAGTTGGAGTGGATGGTTATAAAGCTCAGGGATGCTCTGGTCTGTGTTGACTCTCCTGTCCTAGAAAGGAATTGCTAAAACTGCGGAGGTTATGCCATCACACTGATGGTGAACTAGGTGAGCTCCATAACCTTGACTTTGAGGCAAACTCATGTCAGTTCTTTGGATGTCAGCAACGTTGGATATGTCTGTTAAGTCTAATTGTTTTTTAGTTCTTGCTGCTGTTGTTATTGTTGCTTTATAGAGGTGATCTCAGCTGCAGTTCTAGATTTCAACTTCCCCATTTTTTTTTAGTTCAGATTGAGGCATTGTTCAGCCCATCACCACAATGGGAGGAAGAGTAGAGAACAAAATGGGACAATATGTTTAAACATAGGAGATGAAATACTCGATTCTTTGTCTGTGTGATATTCCGTGATGGGAGAAATACTGTTGTTTGGTATGAAAGATGGTACTAATGAAGGTGAGGGTGATGCTGTAGGGCAGGAGACTGATGTGGTCTTCAGATAGTCTCCAAATATTTAGCAGTACTGTGGAAACAGAAGTAGATGCAGGAGGGGACTGTATGAAAGCTAGCAATGAGGGGTTTCTTTAAGACAGTTAGATAAGCGTACAAAACCTTGGAAAGTAAAGCAAAGGAAAAGGGAAGAGTCATTCTTGAGGAAGACCTCATTAGGAGATACAAGCAAGCTACCTTCTGTTCTCCCAAGAGCAAACACAATTTAGGTGGGGCTGCACGGCAGCTGGAATACATGTGCATGGTGTGAATGCTGCCCCTGTAGCCTTTCTGTTTCCTAGTGAATCTGCCCCTGGCTAGGAGGTGCAGTCTTTGGCTCCAGCATAATAACTGGGAAAACATGGGCAAGAACTCTAGTCAGTACAAAATTTGACTGAAGTCACCGATAGCTTGTAGGTGTAGGAGGTTGCTCGCTACTTTTGATTGCAGGATCTGGGCCTTAGCTGGCAAAAATTCTTCTGAATTGCTACTCCTGGAATCTGTTATTTCTCAATCTTTCAAACATGCCAGAACTTGGCTGGCAATATACTATTCTTGCTGGACAGGAGCATATAAAACTTTAATAGAAACCTCTTTGATCAAACTGATCACTTGATTAGATTGTCTCCCAGGGAACTGATTTGGTGTAATAATCATAGTGAATGGAAGTGGCTCTTGCTTCACTGAAACAGGCTTGTTCTGCTGGAGATCTGGTCATTGGTGGGACTCTTTGATCAGTGTTCAAGGGTTACGCTAATGGAAGTTAGCTGGTGTGTAACCAGGTGTTGAGTAGATATTATACTCAAGTACATTTTTGATGAGGGAATGAAGAAATGAAGATGAAATATGAGTCTGTTTTTGCTCTTGTCTTTTGAGTAACCATGGTGTTCTCCTGCAACTTCTAGAAAATCTAACCTCTGAAATGGTTTGCCTCTGAAATATCTGAAGTAATACACCCAGGGAGTACAGGAGGCAGTGGGAGGTTAGAGCAGGTGACCTGGGTTCTGTTTGCCCCTCAGATACTGATTTTTATGTCCATTTAAGAAGTTTACATACAACTTCCTGTGCCTTATATTTTTATACAATGGGGATAATAGTATTTCCTCTATTTAAAAATAGTGATCTGTAATCATTGGACAATGTGCTATTGCAGTTAAAAGTGCTGTGCATGCACATTAACCTGTATAGCTCCCTTGTGATAGGACATAGGCTCTTCAATGTATTTTGGATGGGCCAAGTCATCTGGTACTCCTTCACCAAGGTACAGTCAGACCTCCCCAGTCCAGGTTCCTCTTGGTCTTAAGGGTAGGAGATCAGTCCAGCAGGGGTTAACGTAGTGATCACCTTTGCAGCTGGACTCCAGCTGCTGGTCCCAGGTGCCAGCTGCAAAGAAGGGAAGGAGGTGGAGAGAAGTGCTGCTAGTCCAAAGGCAGGAAAGGCTCCCTGTTGCAGAAATTAAAGGTCTCTATACTCATTTGCCTCCTGAGAAGCTCATTGTACTTCATTTTCTGCCTTGCTCCCTAGGGAAGGAAGAGCCCTTTCTAAACTCGATGGTATCCTGGAAAAGATAAGAGACCATCCTCTGTAATGAGAGCAAACAGAGCACAAACTATGCAGAAGAAGTGCTTGAATATGAACTAACTTTCCCATATTGAAGACTCACCTATGCCTGACATAGCCTTGGATCAGCTCTGACTTCAGTCTGAGCTAAAATGGGTGGTCTTTGTCCCAGTTTAACTTCCATTCACCTAAATAGGAGCTTTTTTCCTGGGGACAACTGAGAGACTTCTTCCATAAAGCTGTATTTTTTTCAGATATATTTCTGTAGGGGGTGCAGAGAGAAGATTAATTGATTTGTGTAAAGTCTAGGAGTCATGAATTCTAAAAAATGTTCCAGAAATAATATCATTACCCATTTTTACTGTCAAACCTTGTTTCCTTAGAGACCTAGAGGGCTGACAGCCTCTCTTTAATGTGACATTCAGTTTTTATATCTCTACCCAAAGATCTGAAAACAGACTATATGTTGACTGTAATTATGAGTCAGCCTTTACTGATGGTGACTCAAATATGCAACTCCAGCACCTGTTTCATGCCTGTCTGGGTTTCGGATAGCACTGATGGTGGCACATAGAGCAAAGGTAAACATGAGTCTGTTCCTTCCCAGAAGCTATTTGCTCAATGCGTTGGATGATCAAGAAGAAAAGCTGCTATAAAAAAGGTGCTTACAAATTTGCAGCTGTAATATAGGGCCTTTGTAGTGGATGTCTTATATCACTGGCTTCACAGAGGGAGTGGCCTTAGGACTGGAAGCCAGTGACTCTAACACTTCCTTTGGTGTCTCATTTTGCCTGTTCTATGCACATTCAGGGGGAAGGAGGGGGGAGAATTAAGTTAGCTAATTGTATTAACACTAGTGAGGCACCTTGTGGATGAAAAGTGCTATTTAAGTATTCAATATTATTATTATCAAGGGAAAAAAATTACTCAAGAGAGGAAACTGTTCTGCATCTTGCCCAGTCATGCAACTGCAGACACGTGAAGGGGAGGAAAATCAAGGCACCACTTTATGGTTGTAAACAAGGAGGTACCAAGTGTTAGATTTAGGTACCTAATGCTGGTTTTAATTTACACTGGCAAATTTACAATGTACACCTGCAAATAACACCCCCAAACCCAGAATTGGTTGCTCAGCTTTCCCATGTATATTATTGCCTCAAGTAATTAATTACTGTTGTGTGAAGTCTCGGTCAGGAGCCAGCACTGCACGAAATAGGCATAGGTATCTGTCTGAAGTGTGGTTGCTGATGTGCATGTTCATGTGAAAAATAACTTCAAGTGTAGGGAAATGCTCCTCACTGAGTATTGCACTTGGTCCCACCAGGTGAGAAAAGGCATTTTACACCTCCTCAGGGATCGTTATGACACAGCAGGTCTGGCAAAGGGATTAGTACTTCCGAAAAAGGTATAGTTTCAGGAGGAGAAGTTTGAAACCAGTTCTTTGAGAAGAGATCTATAATGATTGGAAGCAGGGCCAAGATGGGAGAGATGCGAGATGTGAATCCGAGCAAGTCCCCAGACAAACCCCAAACAAAGGTAAAACTACAGAGCTGGTGTGGTTCTACCACCTGCAAATGCTGCCTGAGGGCAGGAGTGTGCACAAGGGTGAATCCTGACTATGCGGGTTAAGAGTGGATCTAGAGCTTATCAGCTTGTGGGGGAAGGGGGAGAGGAGGATGATTTAAGGATTTGATCATGTGATAAATGGGTTTCTTTCTGTCTTGTCACCTCTGCCTTTATAAATATTTACAACATGTTACAGATTTTGGATTTTGTACATAAATGCTCTCATTTGCTGTTACCTTACTGTGGCTTATGTTAAAGGCAATTGCAAGGTAAAGGTCTACCATCAAGATATACCCTACCTGCATGAGTGGCAGTCTTAAAATCAGGATACTAGAATACTGTCACTGTGCCTGACAGCTCAAAACCTTTCTTCTAAAAGCTCTCCAGTATATCTCCAGTGATGCACATGGGCCTGTTTATGTCTCATAATTCAGGAGTCCATGTACAAGTTATTTCTGGTGGCTGGCATTAATCATGGTAGTCAGAAAAATGCCAGAAGCCCAGAGCTATGGAAGGGATTTTATGATTGTGGTGGAATTGCGTAGGACCTATGTTTGTTTGCCAGTTACCATGAATCACATTCTACTCCTGATAAGTCCAGTGATAGCTGTAGTGTTTCAGTGACAGAAAGGGAAAATTACAGTAGTTTTGTTTTTCCTGTTTGTTTTGGGTGTACACCTTTGCTAGCAGAAAATACAGTTGCAGGAAGAAGCATTCTTCCAGGGAGGTGGGGCACAGTCACAGAGGAAACCTTTGGGAGAGAAAGGTATGCTTCTGCTTATCCTAAGAGGTGCTTGTTTTGGTTTCTCAGGGAACGGAAGATAGATAGCATCTTGCACCTCCCATGTGTCACAAAGAGTATTGTAACTGGGGAGGAATAACCCAATGCACCAGTATGGGTTGGGGGCCGACCAGCTGGAAGCTAGCTTTGCAAAAAAGGACTTGGGGTTGGTGGACAAGTTGACTATTAGGCAGCAATATGTCCTAGGGACAAAGAAGGCAAGAGCCTCCCTGAATGCATTAGGAAGAGCGTTACCAGGAGGTTGAAGGAGGTGATCCTTCCTCTCTGTTCAGCACTGGTGAGACACATCTGGAGTGCTGGGTCCAGTTCTGGGATCCCCAGCATAAGCGAGACATGGAAATACTAGAGCGAGTCCAGCAAAGGGCTGCTAAGATGATTAAGGGATTGGAGTACCTGTCATATGAGAGGCTGAGAGTGTTGGGCTGAGGAGGCTTGGTGGATTTTATCAATGTGTATAGATAACCGACAAGAGGATATAAAGAAAATGGAGCCAGGCTTTTCCCAGTGGTGGCCAGTGACAGGACAAGAGGCAATGGGCAGAAACTGAAATACAGGAAAATCCACCTTAAACATAAGAAAAAGCTTTTTTACTGTAAGGGTGATCAAACACTGGAACAGGCTGCCTAGAGAGGTTGTGGAGTCTCTCTCCTTGGAGATACTCAAAACCCAACTGGGCATGGTCCTGAGCAACTTGCTCTAGGTGACCCTGCTTTGAGCAGAGGGTTGGACTAGATGATCTCCAGGGGTGCCTGGAGAAGTGATTAGCTTCCTGTAAGACCAGCTAGACAAATCATGATGTACTGTGTTGGAATATGTGTGGAGTCAATAAACGAGACTCTGAAAAATTTAGAAAGCTCTTCAGACAGAGAGGCACTGATGGTGCGAGGAAAAGCCATAATGAACTCAGAGTGTTGCTAATTGCATGCGACCATACAGAGGCTGTTGGGTCAGGTTTATCCCTGGTCGGTCAGCCACGATTTGGGATAGACAAAAGCATCTTTAGCTTACCTGTCTGGTTGTGTGGCAAAAGGAACTGAAATCAAAGCAGGCAACATGGGAGGCTTAAGCTGTTCTAAGTCAGGTGTGGGAAGAGCAGACGCCCACCAGGAAGCCTCAGAAGCGAGGTTTGGGGAGGTGAGTGGAACTGCGGGAACAGGGACAAGGAGCCAGACAGGCAGAGTAGGACACGTTGCAACAGAGGCAAATTAGCATCCAGCATCTCAGGAGCAGCTCACCTGTTGCATCATCTGTCTGTAGGGGACTGCGTTACAAGGAAGACTCTTGTCGGGGTGATATCTCACATCTTTCAAAAGGCTGGGTGATGGGTCCATGTTACCTGCATTAACTCTCACAGTGAGAAGGAGCAGGTTTGGCTGTTTTCAGGCCTCTAAGTCCATAACGAGTATTACTTACAGAAGCTCCTTTTGCCAAAGTTTTGCATTGTTCCAGGGACACTTCACCAGAAAATCTGAAGCTTCAAGAAGCAAAAGGATGCAAGTATCATGGGAGTATATGTTAAATTTCGTATCTATGCTAAGAAATTAGTTAATAACAAGTGAGCAGTAAGAAACAATGCGTTTTGCCTAAACAGGGGACAGAAAGGAAAGAAATCTAAGGTTATCTACTCTCTTCAAGAGCACATCCAGAGAGCAAAAGCCCCTTGCTCTTTCTCCCTTCCCTACATCTAGCTGACAAGCAGTAGAAACTTCCTAATAAATACATTCGGACATTCAGTCCTAGGGTACATCCTGTCTTTAGACTGTGTTCAGATAGGAAAATCTCAGTCTGGGAAGATATTTTAGTTTTCGTATTTCTCCCCACATTTTTTTATGTACCCTATATTTACCTCCAGTTTATATTTAAGGCAGGCAACTGGATTGAATTCTTCCATTTCTACCCTTTCCCTCCCTCCAAATATTGATCAGAGAGCAATTTCATCATTTCCCATTGATTAGCCAGGCTCAGTCACCTTCTGGGCTTGATCCCTGATAACCCATGAAGATTTAAACTGCTCTCTGCCTTTCTCAGCAATGCGCTGACCTCAGTCTGAGGTGTGTCCTCCCTAAATGTATAGATGTGTGAACTGATGACCATAGTTCATGCACACTCACGTCTGGGATCCATGCACCAAGCTCTTGATAGAAACTACATCCCATGGCAGTCAGCCACTCTAGTTGACAAAGGGTCTGCGGTGAAGAACATTGTATTAGAGAGAGACCTCTACAAATAAACAGTTGGCATTTGTGCCACATGGGTGGGCTGCTTGAGTGTTTTAAAAGGCTTTCCAAGAGCATAGAAGTGTTTCAGAAGCAGTGGTGTGCTTTCCCCAGAAGCAGAAATGAGAGGACAGAAAGTTCTTCACGTTGTGGAGACCCCAGTAGCTAATCAACAAGAATGACGTGCTCCAGATCTTGGCCTTGCCACACCTTCACCCTCTGGGCAAAACCTAGGGAATTCAAGGGGACGCAAGGCAGCTCATTGAGCTGCAGTATGCATACGTGGAAAACTGCCACTGAAGTCATCATTTTTTGTGCTAAAATCTTTTCAACTTACTGAGAGAAATTTAATTCTTCCCATATACATATCAACAAACAACTTGATCCCACCCACGAATATGCAAACAAATGTATAAGTTACGCCAAGTATTTCTCCTTCTAGCTGCCAAGTAAGAAAGGGAGATTGTTACTGTGACTTCTATTTTTAAATACTTGGGAGGTGCTCCAATACTACAGCTAAGGGGACTATATAATACCTAGACTCAATCTGAAAGAACTCCAACAGCTGCTCAAAGGCTCACTGGAATAGCTGAGTGGTGAGATTCTCCATCTAAATGATGTTAGCAGAACCATACCTTCTGCTTTAAGTGAATGCACATATCAACCTCCTTGAGCATAGCTCATTGCAAACAGACTGCAAATATCCTAACTGCTGTCCCACAGCTTTGTTGTGCATGAAACCCAGCCCATTAAAACGTAGCCCACACCTTACCCAGTCGTCCCCCTCCTTGCTCTATTCTATTTTGGGCTGTGGCTAGGTGTACGGACCGAGCTGTTCTGTTGGACAGAAGCTGGAAGAAAAGGCCTGTTGTTCTGAATGGGAGGTGCGTTATGTGACACGCTGTATGAAGCATGTGTGCTTGGAAGGGCTGATGTGCAGAAATCATTGGTAGGGCGTGTACAGCACAGAGGGGGGGAACCCAGCCGCAGGAGGAAGGAGCCAGGGAGGATGAGGGTGGAAGGAGCAGGGGTGGAGGGACAGAGACTAGGACAGTAATTGGACCTACAAAAGTCACTGCTGGATGTAAAACACCTGAAGAGAAACTCAAAGGCCTCCTTTGGGGTGCCTAAGGGGGTGAGAATTGCTCTTAAATGCTGAGTTGATCACCTTAGAAGAGCTAGATCTTCAGGCCCAAATGAGCTGAACTGAATGCAGAACCTGTGGTGAGAGTTAAATCTGTCAAAGTCATCTTTCTGTTCCCTTAAAACTTTGCAGGGCTGGGATCAATTTGGCTCCAGGGTATTTAATCCCATAGTTTCTTTAAAATGGTCTCATATGGGTAGTTCCATTACAGGGGGTGCCTTAGGTCTGGCCCAGTCAGTGTCCTAAAGAGTTTACTGATCTGGGTTGGGAGCAGGTGGCATGAACCATCTTTATTCCAAAACTGAATTTCTCTTAGTGTCTTAGTGTCAAGAAAACACCAGCTACTCTTTTAGGACAGCCCTTTGCCTTGCTGGTACAACACAAAGAGGTTAGCACTAGCAGCCAGAGCTGAATTTGGCCCATGATGTTAAAGGGAGTCTAAATCACAGAAGGGAGATTGTGCAGCAGAAGCAAACAGGAGGGTCTAAGTTAAAGACCAGAAATGGACCTTCCTGTTTGCTCTGCCTGCTCCACACCTTTTCTGCTCCCCTGCTTAGCTATACCAGTGGCTTAGCTCCTAGTCTCCCTGGAACCACTAATTCAAATCCTGGCACGATTGACTCAGCCCCTCTGTAATTTTGAGGCTGAACGAAACTGTAAAAACCAAAGATTTTGTGGTGAAGTGTTTGCCCTAGTATGCTTGACCAAAATTGTCCTAATGCTTTTTGTACGTGGCATGCTGAGCTGATTGGTGTCCTCTCATTGGTTCCTCATTTCTTCTAATGTATTAATTACTTTAATTACTTTACTCAGTATTAATGAATTAGTCACATGTTTTGAGGGAGGTAGTGTAGTATATGTTTACTATCCACATCTTCAGTGAGTGCTAGTTGATGTAGTTCTATTGCCATTCCTGGAGTGTATGACTTGTATGAGCTGAAGACCTGCTCATTAAACATAACCATTACAATTCACAACAGTGCCTTGATTTCAGTTTTTAAGGATTATTAGCTGAGATGCATTATTTACTCTTGAATATGAAACAGGCCTGTGGGCAATTTTAAAAGGATAAATCTGAAATATCTTTTATTATCTGTCAAGCTGGAAGCAGGTTGGATGGGGCTTTTGTTGCTCTTCTTTAAGGGAAAAAAAACAAACATGGGTGTCAACATGTGACCCAACCCATGCTTTTTAAAACTCTCTCTTTAACTTTCTAAACTTAAAAACAACCTTCTATGTTTTTTTTTTAATAAAATATTCCTAAAAATATTCTCCTGACCTGAAAGCTTTTGACTGCCAAGATTCAAGTCTTCAAGTATGCTTTTATAGCCAAGTTACAAATCCATGAAAAATAGATTTATCACCTAAGTAGAAATTAACTTGAACATCCCTAAGCCAAGATCCACATGATCCCTTTATGCTTCAGGATGAAATGTCTGTTGTTCTCCCTTTTCCCTCCCAACTCTTGTAAAGGCTGTCTATAAAAGCTAGGTATAGAGACAAATGCTTTTTAAAAATATGTCATAACTCAGGTTGTTAAAAGATAAAGCTCTCTAACATAAAAACAACTCAAAGCAACTTATCATTCAGTTCTTACCTCAGGGTCTTCCATGCTCTAAACAAAATAATGAAAACTAACTTTTGTTAGTTAGATGTTGCCAAATATGGTGGTGAGTAAGTGGACTCCTGAGCAATAATCACAGCAGCAGCAGCAGCAGCATTTAACTTGTTGCTCAGGAGTCCATTTATTTGCATTTCTGCAAATAAAATTCCAGCCCCGTGGGACAAAGATTTCACTCTGTAGGTCTGTGGGACTCCTGGTGAGAACATCTACATCACTCTTTTGATGTTCTCCTTGGGGGGGGGGGGGGGAGGTCCTGGCTGTGTACCACAGTCTGAAACCCCTTGGATTATGGTGATTTTCCAGCACATAAAGCTATCTTTATGGTACCTCTCATGCTCCGTGTCCCAGTCTAGCTGATGTTCAACTCTGAATTCAAAAGCAAACAAAGTCATTAACAAGTAGCTTTGTGCACGGATACGTGGCTCACACAGCTCTTGGGGGAGGCCCAGCACCCCTGGAACTGCTCCCCAGAGCCTGCTGCAGCAAGTCCTTTCAAATCTGTTGCTGAGGTCCCCAAAGTTCAAAGAGTCTCCACCAGCAGTAAGCATGGAGTTTTGAACTGAGCTACCGTATTTCTAACAGTAAAAATGAGGATGAGGAAGGTAAAGGTAATTGATAGGGTAGTAGCATTAAGTAACCCTAGTCACCCCCCATTAGACCCCAGGTGTAAGTGGGAATGCCTGGGAAGGAGTATGTCCCAGGCAAATCCAACTGAGCCCTGGGCATCCCAGCTATCCATCCATCTTGTCTCAGAGCCCTCCTGCACTTCCCAGCCAGAGCTCCCATCCACCAGTACTTCTGTTTTGGTTGCCTAACACCGGTTGCTACAGAGGTCTGCCCCTCCTTTATCGCTGCAGAGCCCTCCAGCCCTTTCAGTTCCACAGTTCCCCCTCCCTCCTGCCAGGATTGTCCTTCCTCCAAAGCCCTTTCCCCACCAGTACACTCCACTCCTTCCTAAGCCCAAACCCCTTCCTCTAAATATGACCCAGAAGCTCCAACCTCTCACTAATAATGCACTGCCTCCGTCTTCTTGGCTCCTCCAGCTCTGCCTGCTGAAACGCTGTTGCCTCACGTTGGCTCTCCTTGCCTGCTACCTGCTGCTGTCATGCTACTGCCTGCCAGGCTCAGCCATAAATGCCAAAACCACGGACCTGCTCTTGTGGGAACTGCAGAAGACTTGGCGCAGCTTGCACTTCCTACAAGTGTGCCCAGATGGGACGCTGAGAGAAGAAAAGGGCACAACAGAGGGAAAACTGGGTCTGTGGTAGCTCTCTTCAAGAGCCTTGTTTCTTGGTTTGGAGCAGCTTTTCGGAGTTGTAAAAGCTGTAAGTATTTGTCATTTTTTTCCCCATCACAATGGCTGCAGATTAAAGCTGTTTATAGCAACATCTCATCAGCATGAATTTTGCTAAAAAGCTGTGGTTTATCTGTGGTATTACAGTAAAGTCTATAAAATATCACTCATTGAAGGCATTTCGAAATGCTTGTGAAAAAGGGAAATCAGGGGAGATCACATTTTATACAGCTGGATAAAGCTGCTGGCAGTTGGTAGCATAGAAGAGATAATAGAGACAAAATAGATTTTTTATGTAAAACTACCCAAGATTTAAGTAAGCAATTCCAGAGTGTAATTAGGGTGGGAATAACCATCTCCACATAGGAGGTAGTGAGGAATACAAGCTATTTTTCCATGTAGATGTGTCCATGTGGCTTTAGCATAGGCTACTTTGGAAATGGATCAAATTAAACCACAAAAAAGGCACTTTTAGTACAGAATAAGAGTGTCCACGTGGGCACTTAAACCACAATAACTAAATTCACACCCTGGCAAGTGTCACAATAGCTTCCCCAAACAGTAACGCCTAATTCTTGCAAGCTAACTGCAGCTGAGGACAGAGACTTGAAGGACTCCCGCGATGGAGAGGTGGTTAGTGTCAGTTGTAGGCTAAAAGAGCTTGAAGCGACGGAAGAGGAAATGACTCAGGCTAAGAGAGG
Source organism: Aptenodytes patagonicus (assembly GCF_965638725.1). Lineage (NCBI taxonomy): Eukaryota > Metazoa > Chordata > Aves > Sphenisciformes > Spheniscidae > Aptenodytes > Aptenodytes patagonicus. Next base: position 76,430,440 of record NC_134949.1, on the reverse strand, counting down.
AAAGTCATCCGATGGCACTGTTTATTAAAGGAGGTGGAGGAAAAATATCCATAACATCATCAGGTCCGTGCAAAATATTTTCAAGGTATCAAATTGCTGGTATGAATTACATATCAGTAGATCAGAGGATCCTGTATTTAGAACATAGATAGACAACAGATGAAATGTTTTTTTTTCCCCAGCCTCCTCTCCCTCTCCCTCTTCTCCAACCCACTCTTTTCCTTCTCTGTAAACTTTGGTGGTTCAGATAAACTGAAACATGGATCTCCCCCCATCTCCCATTAGAGTTTGCAAAAGGAAGTATCTGCAAGCAAGATGTTATAAAACCAGTACTTAGCCATGTGCATCCTTCCTTTATAGTGACTCCTCAGTTGTGGATTCAACTGTCAAGTTATACATTCTCAGTGCTAGTAGAATATAAAATTTGAAAATGCAAGTATAAACAGTTTAATTGTTATTTATTCATACCCCAATTTGTAAATAGTGGCATAACCGCTTACATTAGCCTGAGACAATAAACCACAAAAAGAAATGCCTTTAAATGAACAAAAATAGATTTATGCATCATTTATAGAAATTCCTTCACGCAAAGAGATTTCAGAGCCATCAATGTACACTATGCACTGAGCCATTTTTCACCCACTTTTGTGGCTGTGTCTGAAGTAGAGCACATCTTGACAAAGACTCAGTGCATTTACGTTGTGCAAACTTTGTAAAACACAGCAATATAGGACCTGCAGCATAGTTTTTTTCTAACTGAAACTAAGTAGGAAAGCTAGGTAGGCAGAATGCATTTATTTGCTGAAGTTTGGACAGGATTTTGAGACTAACATTACTCCTGCTAGGCTAGGAAAGGCTAGGAATAGGCTAGGAAGTAGGATTTAGGTAAATGGTACAGTGATTTTTACGTAGGAGCCCGCCTCCTACATAATGGGCTAAAGGGCAAATAGGGAGTAAGCGTTCACAAATAAAAGCTAAACCTAAGCATAAAATTCTGTGTCTGGAAGTTCGCATTGACACAAGCACTTCACTCTGGTTTTGGTCAATCTTTGTGTATGGGGTAGGGCACCCAACTTCGTTGAGCAGAAGTTTGAAAATTGTTGTCCATGCATTAGACTTTGTAACACTGGCTTCTTTCCTCAAGTTTCTGAGCTACTTGTTTGCCACAAAAAGGGAATGTTTAATTTATCCAAAGTTTTCTCTGTCTTTCTTGCTTGCATTTATCACAACAAGTTTACCAGTGAAGGAGTATGCTTCGAAAAACCATGTTTGAAAAAGACAATAGCATCTCTTAAGGGCTGAGGAGGGAGTCTTGATGTGACTTCATTAAATGCCACACAAAATATTTCAAAAATTTGTGAGAACTAGTTCGTGAAATGCTGCTAAAGAAAAGATACATTCTTACCCTGCCCCCACATTGCTAAAACTCTGCTTTGCTAGGTTTAACCTTTGTAGCTCATGCATTCAGTGTGGGATTTGAGTACCTCAGCTTACACTAAAAACCAGAGATTTCAAATAGTAAAATTCCTTCTCCTTTTCATAGAACAGCTTGTTTGAATGAAAATACATGCTTGTTATTCTCCACAAAAATATCTTATTTCTAAAATCTAATCCTCTACTTCTGTTCAAGACAGATCTTCCCTCACTACCTGCTTCTGTCATAGTACAACTGTTAAGACACAAATGCATTTCAGGAGAGTGGCAGCAATTAAACAAAGTAGGTATTGATTTCATTGCCAAGTGAAGCCTGGATTCTTTTTTCGGTATGATCACATACACTGCTGTGCATATATAGTGTCACTCCAAGATTTGCATCTAAGTAAAATGTCTATAAACATAGGTGGAACAAATTTCTGTGCATATGTGTGCACACATGTGTGCGTAGGGACACATGGGATCTGAAATCAAGGGAAGTCAATGGAAAGACCAGCACTGACTTTACTATGCTTCATGTTAAGATCTACTTCTATTAAAATTGATTCATTCTCCCTTTTGCCTTTACTAAGTTGCCAGGCAGGAATTATGTTTGCCTTTGTTTGTACAGTGTCTTGCACAATAGGCCTTTTGAATAAGATTTTATTATCTGATTACTGTATATTAATGTATGTGATGTAAGTTTATTACTCACCTAGCCAGCTTTTATCTTGTTTCTCCTTGAAACAAAGGAACTGCAGAGCAAAATAGGCTTAAATAAAGTCAGCTGAATTAGAGTGCTGTAATGCACTCTAACTGTACTGTTTGATCACATATATATACACAGCCTTTATTTCTGACTGTAATGTCAGATGATACTAATTCTTTCTCTGCCTTCATTGAGTGACTATTTTACTAATGAACATTTAAAGGAATGGATGGGCATAAGCTACAAAGTTCAGGTGCTAATACGAGTTTATATTTTCAAGAAATAACATTCATTTTAACCCAATAAAGTTTTCTTCCAAATTTAAAAAAAAACAAAACAAAAAAAACCCCCAGAAAAACATTGACTTGAGCATCATAGAAAAATGAAATTCCAGGCTGATTCCTCTCACAAAGCTCATGGAAACTTAGATTTGAACTTTTTCTAAGGAACATCTCTCTGTTAAAAGGAAAGCTTTGATAAAAATGTAAGAGTGATGTAAGATGATACTGGTCCATAAGGAGCAGGGGCTAGAGAAATATCTATGAGACATGTGCAGACTAAAGAAGAAGAAAATCAAAAGGCTTGTGAAAGCAAGTCAGAAATTACTCTTTCATTTAGGACTGTATGTGGCAAGGAGGAATTTTCATCTCAAAGAGAGCTATTGAGAAAAATAGCAAGCTAAGCTCATTCCCTGCTGCCTTCTGTCAGTCTGACTATAGGCTCTCAAAAACTGTTTGAAATTGTAAGATCTTCTAGCTTTAAGATGATACAGCAAGAATGAAATGGAAGGGTAGAAGGCAAAAGGCAATGTAGGAAAGTAATCTTGCATAGCATGTGTTAGCTGTCAAGAAAGCGTGAGTTAAGTGAACCAACTGGATAGGGGTGGGGTTCAATTTGTTTCTGTGATAGAAAATCTGAGAGAAAAAGCAAAGAGGAGAGAAATTATTTTACTGCCTTGATTATTGCCCACCCCCCAAAAATCTCTTTGTTCTATTTTTCACAACCACAAGTCCTAAATAAACACCAGCATCCTCACTAATTATGTTGTATGTCAAGGTGCTCTGAGAACTGCCTGGAGGCTAAATATATTCCATGGTGTCCTAAATGCTGTGTTCCACGGTCACTCCCTCCCCATAATTGTAGGGAGAGGACAGGGGTGAGTCTTCAGGGTCTTATTTTTGGTGAACTACACCATTTGTACAATGGCATCTTGCAGTCCTATATCATCTTCCTTTCCTGGGTCTCAAGCAGATTTGTAAGCTTTACCAGCAGTGATGCTCAATAGGAATTTTAGAGGAATTCTTCAAAAGTCAGTAAGTGACGTTCCTTGTATATGAAGCATTGTTCTTCAAAAAAAGCAGAGCTATGCTTCTGTGTTTCTTTGTCTTCTTGATAGAAAATATTCCTGTCAGCTCATACGCTTCCATTGATCTATTGCTATCCTTGCCTTTCACATCAACAGGCTTTCACTCTTCCCCTTGCCCCATCCATGCTCCCTGGTGAAGCAGATTGCTCTCCTCTCTGAGTTGTTCCTTGCATTGGCAGCAGTGGTGGCAGGTGAACCCTCCCTGGCAAGCATGCTGGGGGAAAGAACGTAAGAAGTATGTCTCCTACAGAAATGTATTTGCCTCAGCAGCTTTATCCCTTCATACCGCAAAGCTTAAATCAGTCCACGGCATGAAGAAAGATTTAGTAGCGCTAGTAGATGGCTCCTTTATGGGTGTGTAAAACCTCACAGACAAGCTCAGAGCTTGCTGCAGAAATGCCTGGGTGAGCTTTGCTCTGTGCTGTGCAAGGGGTCAGACTGGCCACCGTCTGCAAATACACAGAGTTCAAACCACGACCGTCATATTGCTCATGCCTATCAACGGCTTACAGGATTACTGATTACAGAGGGCCGTTAACCCACACACAGGACCTACTGGGAACACAGAGCGTAAATGAATCATGATTGTCCCTTTCAGGCTGATCTGTGAATGTGTGTAGCTGCTCCCTGTCCACAAAGACTCACATGTGTAGAGTGCCACAGAAATGGTCTTGCCCTGTTAAATAGATGTGGAAACTTAAAGGAGGTTGTATAGAGCCTCAGAGTCCTGTGCTGCCAGTGTGCTCAGGAGCACTCATCTTTATGTGCCTTCTCAGCTGTCGTGAACAAGGCTTCCAAACACTTACACAGTGCCTACAACACATAGCTCATCCAGTCAAGAGTGAGGTGGTTCCAGATGGCAAAAGAAAACATGAGGCCTTCGTTAACTCTTTGGCTATGTCCTCTGTAAAACTGTAGTCTCTGCTCCTTAAATGCCAGTTAGCATTAGTAACCAGAGACTACATCTTCCAATTGGGCTGAGCAAAAAAGAAGCTCACACAGTGAAGTCCACATCAGAAGCACATATGCTGTGTCTACACAGACAGTTTAGCCTGACTCTCAGTTCTCCAGATTGTTTTAACACTGTTTGCATCCGAATGGAAAACAGCTCCAAGCTGCATGTAAGTGGCATTCCCTAAGCAAGCCTGAGCCAGTCTTATCTCCCCACATCTGAGTCACAGCAGGCCTGTATCCTCCCCTGTGGTCACAGCCAGGACTCAAATCACCCATCAGCACCACTGGTGGTGCTAAGTTCCTGCAGGACCGCAGTGCCCACCAAGGAAGTGCCCTGCTGCTCCCCACTCCCTGTAAGGTCTCAGTTCAGCCTTCCTGCAGAGGCAGGGTACAGACCGAAGTAGCTTACTTTATCAGGTATTGTCCCCTGGATGCCACTGCTACTGTCCCTGGCACATGCTGTTGTCTCCACGATTGGCTATACCTCGCCGTGGCTGCGTGGCTATACCTCCTCGTGGCTGCTGTGCTCAGCAGGAGCTGCGTGAGTCAGAACCCCTGGCCTGTCACTGAAGTTAAGATCTTGCCTCTGTGAGGAGCAGGGATGCCTGCCATCTGGACAGACTTCAGACATGGCCAGAAGTATGGCTTGGCCACAGCTCGGTCATGCTCAATCTCAAGCCGAATGTGAGTATGAACGCAGCAATTTAAGAGTTGACAGGGCGACAAACCCAGTGACTTATGTTTCTTCCTTAACCACAATACTTTTCATCCTTCAGGGAAGGTCCACTGACAAGGAGCTGTTCTAGATACAGAAGTCCTCTCTGACACGCATTAAGTGAGGTGTCAGCTGTTCACAAGAAGTTATTTAGATGTCTTTGAAAAGTGAGAATGTGAATCAACAATTCAAAGGGCAAATTTGGGATAGAGATGGGCCTTATGGCAGGAGGACAATGTAAGGAATTGTTAACGGTTGACAGGCTGAAGTGTATGTTTGTAAAGCTGATTCCCCTAGACTAAGTCTTATGAAAACTTTAAGTGTATTTGCATCCTCGGTACATCTCCTGCAAAACTAAATTGGCTTATTTATTGAATTTCCTCCAAAATACGTATTTCTATAAATGGCAGGTTTTTCAGGAAAGGCTGATCAAAATCTGACAAGTAATAGAGGAAACATATTAGAAAAATTTCATTTCCCCCACTCATTCTGGTGTTAATGAAGTTTTAACAATATATTATTAGTTAGTTCTGATCTCACTTATGGTAGGGTTATTCCCAAGTGGCTTCATTGACTTCAGTATCCTCACTTTAGCTTATACAACCAGACCCTGATCTAAAATACTGTGTAAAAAGCCTAGCATGCTAATCTCTGTCTTCTGTTTCTTGTTTATAATCGTGAAGTTCCCAACTGCACTGAGATAGCAAAATGCAGTTTAATGGATGTGTGCAATGCTACAGTTCGCAACGCCTTTTCAGTGGCTTTTTTTTCTCTTCTCTTCTCTTCTCTTCTCTTCTCTTCTCTTCTCTTCTCTTCTCTTCTCTTCTCTAAATGTGTACTTATGTAATATTTTGGAAGTCACATTTTTCCAGACGTCACCTGGTTATGAAGACCTCTTTAGAGATAAGTATTTCAGTGAAGCTCTTTTTAGAATTACTGTCCCAAGCACCATCAGTTTAAAAAACTATAGTACAGAGCTTTCTTCTGTAGGCATTGAGAAAGGAGGAAGACTATCTTGTCTGTTCTTCTGATCAACTGCAACTCTATCCTCATTTTGCTTAACACACTCTCTGGTGGTTTGTCTTGTCTAGTTTTAAATGACTCATACAGTAATACTTGAGTATCAGATAAAAGAGCAGTAATTTCCTGGGACAAATATTTGGAAGTATATATTTCCATTTTTAACAGCAATTAGTGAGAATAAACAAGGAATCTATAAATTAATCAATTACTTGATCATATCCTTCTTGCTTTTCTTTGGAAGCAGTTCCTTGAGGCTTGGTTCTTTTCTCATTGCCACTTGTGTAATTATGGAGCAACTCTTCTAAGTAACTGGAGTCACCCCAGAGTAAAACTGACATACATGAGAGCTGAACCAAGCGTGATGGAGCTACCTCTCCAAGAAAAGCAAGCAGCAGTCAGGCCTTAGCTAAAATACTTCTGCCCCTTCGTCAAGCGGCAGCAAATTTTGATGTCTTGTAGGTCAGGTTTCCTCTCTAAGAGCAGGATACAGAGGTGCTGACTTGGGTATTTCCTTAGGGTAATGTGTCTATTTAAAGAACATACAGACACTTGCTGATTACCACAAGGGTGGTTATAAACAGCACACAGTCAATTCCCCCTTGCAGAAACACCACGGCCTCGTCTGGTGTTTTGGCATCCTTTCTTTTCAGGGGGCTCACAAAACTGAGAGGCAGCTGTTTAGACACATCCAGCACCCCTTTCTCTCTTCCCTCCCTGCCTTTCAATGGGGGAAAGCTTTGCCCAAGGTTCTGACCCCATGGTGTGGAAAAGTGGCTGGATCATTAAGCCTGGCTTTTATATCTGTGCTCTGTTACACAAAGGACGCTCAGAAAAGTCTAAATGCTTAGACAAAGACGAGAGCTTCAGCCCACGGAGTATCCTTAACAATTTTGTGTGCGTGGTTACTGCTTGGGATTTTTAACTTTTCGGTGAAGAATTTTATCATGGGTGTGATCCATCATGTGCAAACCATTAACTCCTTTCACCATAAACATGTATTTTCAAAAACAATAGTGCTCTTTATTAAAGCACTTAAAAATAGCATTCTAGTGCAAAAGGTTATCCAGTGCCTTTCTACTGTAGAGTATGTCAGCGACTCTTTGACAGTTTGCAGTGCATGTCACTGATTTATTTGTGAAATTCCTAGAGAGCAGGGGCAAGCTGCGTAAAAGTCTTGATGTGTCAAATTCAATGAAGTGTAGTAAAAAATGTAATGGCTGATAATGCAAACATATTGAGGAGGTTGCGAAGTATATACTTTCGGTCTGCAAAGCTGTTGAGAGTTGGAATCTAAGGACAAGCAAACGGGAATCGTTGTTGCAAAGCTCAAATTTTGTTTTAATGTGGTCAGGGAGGGACTTACCAGGGTGGTGGAAAGAGAGGAAGAGGCTGACGTTCATTGACACATAACAAGGGATGGGGGCCACTACCTGGCCACACGGGCCCGCTGCAGGTGAAAGCTGGATCTGATCCTAGGACAAAGCCCTGGTCTTACCCTGATGCAGGAGTCTGGTAATGCTGACTCTCCTTAGGGCCTCAAATCACCAGCTAATGTAAATCAACATTGCTGTATTGCTTTCTATTGATACAGGACATGAGCTGGTTCCAATAATTTTAACCTAGCCTGTGGATTTATACCAGCTGAAAACCTGGCTACAAGCAGACTGTGAGGGAATTTCCTTGACTTTTCTCCCCCTTCCCTTTAGAAATAAATTACTGCTGCGTGTTTTCCATTTTCCTATAAGCTTTCTATCCAATGACCCAAACACTCCAAAATAAACACGTACGTTTCCTTCCTTGGTACTCTATGTCAGGATCTATTTAACTGCCTCTGCAAGAGTAAGCGATCCTAAAAATCCCACCGTTGTGATTAAACAGAAGTTTCTTTTATTTTTAGAACCATCTCTGAGTGTACGTGTTACACCTCAGCAATACTTCCCACCGTATTCACATTCTTGCAGTGCTTCTAAGTGCATTTCCTAGGGCTGTACACTGCTATTGGACTTACTAACCACCATTAGACAAATTTTGCTATAACTTGTTCTAATTCAAGTCTGGAGTAAATGCAGCCATTCCCGAATAATTGTGAGTGTGTAAGCTGATAAATGTACAGTGGAATCTCTTGAAATTAAATGGGAAGAAAACTGAATTACCGTGCTGCAAAGTAGGACCTGTGATCTCGAGTACGGCGACCTTCCTTAAAATGAAATTCTAGCACTGGAGTGTGTGTATGTGTGAAGAAGCAGGTAACCAAACTGCTGCTGCTGCAGATACGTATTACTTCTTCCTGTGTTTATTTATTTATTATCGCTTGTATCGTAGTAACAACCAAAGGCCTAAACTGAGATCAAACAATTGTTTTGTAGGTTGCTATAAAATACATATATTAACATACATAATTTATTTGGGCTGGCTCTAGATGTAGAGCAAGGACAGCAGACCGGGATGGTAAGGGAAGAGGCAGGAACAGTGCGGCCCCTCTGTCTTTTTTGCCCACGCCTGTGACAGCGTGTGGAAGCTGCTGTGCCGAGGAAGAGCTTGGTAACATGGGATAAAGATGACTAATATGGTTGGGGCTGGCCGTACCCAGCAGTAGCAACCACTGCCCCATCCCTCCCCGTGCCTTGGCAGCAACGGGAATGGACAGTTCAGCTCGCCAGAGGTTTTGTCCCAGTTACACATCCTTGTCTCCCGCCACAGAAGTGGCAAGGCCCTCTCTGCCTCTGGCCACTGTATCATTTGAGTTGCAAAACTCAGTTTCACCTATAGCCTCGCGAAGTCCAGAACTGGCTTTAACGGGGTATACTGGTGTCACTCCACACACACCACATTCCTTTATGCTGGTGGAGGGTCTGGCCACAGGGGTTGTCCCAGACAGTTTACCGTCTAACTTAATGCATTATGCAACCAAGAGGTGTGAGCACAAAATTTGGTATATTCAAGCTTGGTTTTCGGTTTACAGAATAATCTGCTCAGAGACAAGATGTATTTTAAGTGCCCCATGACTGGGAATGTGGGTGCATGCTTGCCCCTCTCCCTGTGTAAAATCCCACTACTTCGATTTAGTGGCCTTGTAAATGCACCCTGCCCACAGAGACTTTGGCACTGGTGTGCATGAATGCAGAAGTCACAGGGCACGGGGAGTCCAGTCCTGCATCATTTGAATGGGCCAAAAATACCATTCAATAAGCCCTATTTTAGCCTTTGGGACAGCAGTGAATAAAAATCATTGACGGGTCATGAAGGTACCGCAGCAAGATATGCATGCTTCTTCATAGAAGGTGCAGCGCCACATCTTTCGTGGGAGAGGCTATGTAAGATGAGGCCAGCATGCTCCTTGCCATCTGCGCTCAGGGTGTCCCAGCAGGAGTTAACGCAGCCCTGTGCTGACCAAGCTTCAGCTGGCAAACAGCTGCATCCAGACCATGGCCCCAGTCGAGAAACAGGGATTTGCCGACCAGAACTTTCTGTGTAAATTGGTGATTTCAATTTAAACTTCTTGCTTGCCTGTCCTTTGCCTTGCCAGGGTCTTAGGCTCCAAACCCTCCAGGCAGTTCCCTGGACTGCAAGCCCGGGTGCCTCAGCTTTTCAGGCTCCCAGCTCTTCTGCTTTCTGAGAGGTCTGTGGACCACTGAGATCAGGGGCTTCCAGCCTTCCCTAAATCTGCAAGTTGCCCAGTGTCTCCAGTGGCTGAATCTCCCAGGCTGGTTTATATCCCTGAAATAGCTGACTCCCGAGCACGGTGGTTTGTGAGGAGGGCTGCCCTGGGATTCTGCTTCCAGTTTCCCAGGGGAGCTGGGGAAATACATCCTGTCCAAGAAAAATGTGAACTGCTACTGCTGCTGGAATGCTTTTTACTTCTTTGAAAAACGTTAGGTCTTCATGCGTTTTCCTGAGCTGTAGCAATGTGCTCAGCTTACAGGTCTAGGCAAAATAGGCAAAAGACTGTTGGGGTAGAAAAAGGGACGTAGTTTCCAAAGTGCTGACAACATTTTGATTTTTTTTCCTGAAGTAAAAAGTCTGCAGCAAAAGAGTAGCTCTCTTGGAAAAAAAATATTTCATTCTTTTTCTCTTTATGCACCATTTTAATATTTTTCCACGTGTTTCTGATCATCTCAGGGAGAGGTATAGTTTTACCAAGCTCCAGAGAAATAAAACTCTTGGTGAGCTAGAAATCAGCTAGATCTCAAAGATTTTAATAACACCAAGGGCTATGAGTGGAAGCTAGTGATGCTGAAGGGTAGGCAACGCTAACGTGTAAACCCAGGCATAAGGAAGTGGCAGAACTGCCATTGACTGAGAGCAGGATTGAACTCTAGGTCATGCCAAAAGGCAAAGCTAACCCAGTGTTTTACTTCGGTGTCGCTCCCAGCCTGGCTCAGCCGCACACGCAGATTCCTCTCGCCCACGGACAGGGTGCTTTTAAGCAGGATGGACTTAGCTGGAACCAAAGGTTTTGCTCAAGGCCTCTCAGCTCTGCACTGAGAGCACAGGCTCTGCTAAGGCACTAGTTACTCTCCACAGTTCTCCCCAGTCAAAGAAAGAGACGCAAAATTCATTAGGAGAGTGCCAGGGAGCAGCTGACCCTGGCACGACACAAAAAGCACGGGCTGTAGCAAGGTATGCCGCCATGCAGCACTGCCGTATTTCCTCAGCTCCCTGATTTCTCCCACCAGCTAGAGCTGAGGGGAAATTCAGACAGCCCGTCACTGTGCTGTGCCTGACACACTGACTCACGAGGATGGGTAGAGGAAGACACACAGGAGAGCAGTGGGAGCTGCTTGCGAGGAGTGGGTCGTGCGGGGCTGGCATTCTCTGTTCACCTCCTGCAGGTTCCACTTGAGGAGCAGATGTCTGGCGTGTCTCAGGACTACGTTTTGCTGCAGCCGACCCAGTCACACTGCAAGTGTGTGGTGTGGAGCCCCTCCCACTGCTCTTCCACGCTCTCGGGTAGGAGAGATCCATTTACCTAAGTCCTTCTTCCTAGTGTTTCTTTTTGGCACCCTAAAGGCATGGGTGCAGCGGGATGGTGAACTTCCACTGTGTCTAATGCTCTCCTTTTCTCCCCACGAGGTAGTCTTCAATCCCTTGAGAGACCCATTAGATCTGCAGTCTTGCATACTCAGTTAGTTTTGGGTGCTCAGCTGCGGGTGCCAATAATAGAAATGAGGCATCTAATCACTTGGTTTGGAGCAGCAATTTGGACACCCCACTGCTTTTTCCAAACATTTCTGGGCCTAATTGGAATGAAGCCCATTAACTTCAGTGGGCTTTGGATGATTTCCTATATACACAAAACTTGAAAAATCATGCTTTAAAAGGAATACCAAAGTTAAACTGGGAAATTTTAACAATTCTCTTTGTATTTTAATTTAGTGGCTGTATGCTGACAATATAATTAGAGAGATGCTATGTTAATTAATGCCAGATGACATTAGTGGGATGGCAAAAGCATCCAGTTTTCTAAAGAATAGTTCACAGTTGAACTGTTCCTCTCTCCCCACCCCATTTTTAGCAGAGAACTATATTCAAAAAGTCAGAGACAGCTGAATTAAACCAAAAGTCAAACCATTTGCAAATACCAGTAATGTGGTGTATCTTAGCACGTTACTTTCAAGCCAAATCTAGTGTTATTGCAGAAAAATACATTAACCATGTTTCCTTAGCGCCTACATATAAAAAAGTAGGAAGGTTTGCAGGACCTTGCGCTATTCTTGTGTTTAAAGTGGGTAGCGGACAACCTAGCTGCCACTGAAGCCAAAGGAGCTGGACCTAGACTTGTGCTTTATATAGCTGAGCATTTGAAAGGTAATTTTGGTTTAGGGTTTGTGGATTTCTGGGGGTCCATCAGATAATTTGAAAAGGATTTGCAGTGACAAGGCAAAACATGTTCACATTCAGTGTGAGTCCATATATGCTGTGTTTATATACTGTGTGAGTTCATCTATGTTAAACTTCAATCTATACGTGTAAAATTACTAGGAGGTCCATACCGCTACAGGAAATTTGATAGGGCACAAAAATTAACACCCCATGAGAACTATAGCCTTTATTTTAATATAAGCTCACATATTTAATATTGCATCTATAGAGATATTTATCTATGGATGTAAATATTTATATATTTAAGTTCACTGTTTGCTGTCCTATATATGTCTTGTAGATCCTGTCTTGAGTAGAGTTAGTGAGCTAAAAGTGTTATATTGGGGAATGTAATTGTATCCTGCTGTGTCAGCAGACAAAAATTTGTAAGGGCATTTGTACTGCTCTAGATAGGACTTAAAAAGAAAAATCTTCTGTAGGTGGTCTTAACAGCAATAGGGCAGCATAACGACGTTGGCAGGACTTCCTTAAAGTCTTAATTTTCCTGGAAGGAAAAGAGGAAAAGGTAAAAACAAAGGCTGGTACATCCCAAATGACAGGAATGTCTCAAATGCTGCTCCTGGGTGATACATGGAGTCTTACACCAGAGCAAAATAACGTGCCTGCATAAAACAAAACACACAGCCCATATAAACTCACGCAGCCAGGTCAAATGTCTTCAAAAACTTTGTCATGTAAACACTTCACATGCGCAGGCTGATCAGGTAGTGTCCGTCTTTGCGCAAAGTGCCATAATGGTGGCCTAAAAGCATGAAATCGCCATTAATGCCAGTGTTGTGGCCTCTGGCTAAACCAACTGAAGCATAACCGTGTGCTTATGCATGGCCAGGACTGAATCTATATTGGTGGTTATCTGACAACCTATACATCAGTACTGGCCGTATGGGCCAGGGACCCTTGGCCTATCTATGTGTGACAGAAAAATTCTCTTTGCTAATATTCCTAATTCACGGCAGGCAAACTTGAAGTTGCACAAGCCCACTTACCTTCCTGAAGTAACTCTACATTGGCTTTGCATCTGCTTTGCATAGAGTTCAATGCCAGGAAAAGCCACAGGAAAATTAACTCTTGTCTCAGCTTGTCTGACACTCTCTGTTAACAGGGAAAGCTTACCATTTATCTTGAGGCTGGAGCTGTATTTTACTTTTCCTCCCCCCACCTTGCAACTTCTGACGGGTGGTGAACGCTCATATATTCTCAAAGTTAAAATGTCACTGAATTTATTGCATAATGTTTAGGATTGGGCAAATCTGAGTAGCGTAAATATGTGGCTGATGGGATTATACTTGGCCCCTAGTGCTTGATACCATAAGGGAAGCATCTTGTCAGAGTAAGGAGCTGTGACTGGTGATTTGCCCTCAAAGATCCATATCCACAGAGGATCCAGAAGACTGGGACTGGAATATTTTAATGCAAATGTGAAGAAGCCTTTGAATTGATGAATACGCTTTAACTTAACAAAAGTATTTAGCTCCAGCACACTGAAGTGTTTTGGGATTTGAGGATGTGCACCTTCTTTGCCTGCATTCAGAATTCTCCGTGCAAATTGCACTGAAGAAACAATCACTAAAATGAAGTAGGTAACTTATAGACCAGCACTTCTGCAAAATCTAGGAGGTTTTGCATCACTTGTGCTGACTTTTCACCAGCTTTCTTATCAATGCAGTGTATGGGGTTGGCACTTAGTATTTTTGATCAGCTCATTTATTTCGGCTTGTTTTCAAACCACTTCACGCATAAGCCTGAGAAGATATTTCTAAACAAAATTTAATTAGAGCAAACAGCAATTTTATAATAGACATTTATAAACAAATTCTGCACAAAAAAAAAAAATAAAGCTTTGCATTCTGCTTTTTCCAGAATCCTAACAATTCATTTTCCATCCCAACGATATGCAAAATGATTGTTTGCACATTTCATTGAGATCGTATGGAGATACAATGATTCAGGCTGTCATCGGGACCTGAAGTTTTCACAGAGAAGGTTCTACCAAAGGCAGCTGCTCTCCGGATATTCTTCTGATCCCAGCTGTGACTGTGTGGGTTTAAAGATGAACAGCTTCTCCTTACATAAAGCCCTGTAGATGAGAACAAACCATCAAAGCTGTTTGTGGAACACCAGCATTATGTGCAGAACTGGACAAGCTTTCCTGTTACGCAGGCATTTTCCCACTGCATCAGGAAGAACCACAACACTCAAACAGTTTTCCTAGGGGGGGCAAAATACGAAAGTGAGATCCGGCTATCCTAAAATTGCTGATCAGGGCGTTTACCTCAGTTACCGAACATCTGCATTCAAATCCTTTCTTTGCCTCTTTCACACCACAGATGGGAATGTGGGTTTCCCACATCCCAAGCTTGTGGTTTTACCACCAGGCTACTTGTTCTTTGAAAGCAGGTCTTTCTTTTGGTTTTTACATCTGCTCATGTGAGGTAGCCGACTTAATAAGCAAACTGAATCACTCAGTTTTAACTCTAATTTGCGAGATGGTTTCATGTTACACTGTCATATGTATTTTTGCGAGTCTCTTTTATTGAGGTTGTTGGGAAACTGTCTAGTAAGAACATTTAACACAAAAATGACCAGGTTACTAACGCTTAAATCACTGGGAGAGGAGAAATGGGGATCATAGTTTCCCAATTTCATTTTCTCCACAGTTCATGGCAATATATACCCTCCCACTGCATATGAATACCCTTACAGAAGCTCCCATAGGAGTCCACAGGACTTTTGTTACTGATTTCAGTGACAGAAAAAGACTCGTTTCAAGAATACAAGAAAAGCTCGTCTGATCTTTTGCGGTCTCTGCCTGAAGACACACCATGTTTCACACAGCAGCTCAAAGTTGTGTTTGTTTTCCACCCGAGCCTTAGCATCAGGGAGTAGTGCCGAACAACACCAACAGGGGCTTTAGCTTATTTACGTGAATTAATCACAGGAACACACTTTCTAAATTAGATGGCATAGTCCCAGAGGGTTAATGCCTTCGATGCTCAGCTGGGTACGGCCCAAAAGCAGAGCCCCTGAGATGCACGCTGAGAATGAAAGAAGCTGGAAGTTGTCACACGCAGTTGCAGAGAACAAAGCTCCAGCCTCCTAAATTAAAACTCTTGCACACCAGATGTGTAGACACAACGTATTTATTTTTGACCTTCCAATTTAAAGAGGGAAAGCAAAACTGGCCAAATTAATCCCTTGTGTGAGCCAGTCGACATCGCTAGAGTTACCCTCAGGATAAGCTTCGTTAGGAATAACGTTCATTGCCTTTGTCCGAGACGTGGCGACGGGTTTCAAAAAAATCTTACTGCTTGGGATGTAACACAGGCATATAAATGACATTATATTCATCTACACATTAGAGCCTTTCCATTACAGGGAATTATGGTTTTGGCCTTTTAATAAGAAAGCAGGCTTCGCTATGCAATTGCTAACTTGCTTCCAAAAAACCCCTGCGTTTATCAACTTTTATACAGAGCATCCCGCTAGCTGTAATAAAGCCTGGCGTTTTATTTTGTAAAGAGTGAAAGCCGACCAACTTTAACGGGCGCCTAAGTTTCGCAGCAGTTCCGCAAGGCCTCTGCTGACATTTTCGTGACCGGCTACGGATAAAAATGCTTTTTATGTTTAGCCAGACGCTGTCTTACGCCTGCCTCGGCCGGGCAGCCAACGCGCTCCCCTCAGGATGAACCGGCAGAAAGCCTTACGGCGGCACTTGAGCCTCTTTTCCTCAGCCCCTCGCTCTGAGGAGCTGCGGCGGGGCGCGCCGGGTCCCCGTCGGCGATGAGGGAGGGGGAAATGGCGAGGAAACGCTGGAATTGTACTTATTTCCCTTCACCACCCTCGAGCGCACGCTTCCCGGCCAGGCTTTCCCTCACGCTGCGACACGAAACGCCGCCTCCGAGCCCCCGCTGCCCGCAACGGGCGGTCCCGACCCCTCCCTCCCTCCCTCTTCTCTCCCCCTCCTCCCGCCGCGCCGCCTCAACCGCCCGCGGCCGCGGGCGGTTGAGGCGGCGCGGCGGGAGGAGGGGGAGGAGGAGGAGGGAGGGAGGGGGCGGGCCGGGGCTGCCGCAAGGGGCGGGGGAGCGCGGAGCGCATCGATCGCGCCCGTCCATCCATCCATCCATCCATCCACCCTCTCGGCGCTCGGCTCCCTCGGCAGCTCCAGCCCCAGCCCTCCCCGTCCCCCGCCATTTCAGACCGGGACGGAAAGGGACGCGGAGCGGCCGCCGCGACGGGGCGGGCAAGGGAGGCGCCGGCGTGCTCCCGCGGCCCGCTGCAGCGCCAGGCAGGTACCCGCCTATCCTCTACGTCGCTGAACCGGGACGCAGTCCGCCGCGCTTGCTTTCTTCCCCCCCTTTCCTTTCGAGGTGGGGCAGGGGGAAGCGGTGCGGCTTCCCGGAGCCGGGCACCCCCCTCCCCCGTCCCCCTTCCTCCCTCCGGCATCGCCCCGCGGAGGGGCAGAAACGCCGGCAAGCCGGGCGGGGGCCGCCTCCCGGCGCCCGTCCCGCTGCCGCCCGCGGGGCTGCGCCCTGCCCCGCTCCCCCTCTGCCGGCATCCCCCGGAGCAGCCTTCGCCTGCCCCTCCGCCGTCCTTCCCCGCGGCGCGGGCGGTGGCTCGGCGGCCGCGGGAGGGGGCGGCGGGACAGGTGGCCAACGCCCTCCGGGAGTCCGGCACCCGGCGGCTTATGCCGAGTCAACCCGCTACCCCTCCCCTTTCCCTCATATCTTTATTTATTCCGCCCACCCCCCCACCCCCCCCAATCCTTAAAGCCCCCGTGCGCGGGGCTGGGGCGCCGGGCCGGAAAGTTTCAGCGGCCCGGCCGCGTCGCTGACTCCTGGCCGAGGGGAGCCGGGGCGGGGCGGGCAGCGGCACCCCGAGCCCCGGGGGAGGTGGGGGGCTCCCGCCGCTGGCCCCGTGGCGGAGCTCGGGGGGCGGTCGCGCTGGGCTCGCCCGGGGGAAAAAAAACAAGTGGGGAGGTGAAGCTGTGCTCGCAGCCGAGCCTGTCCCGTCCCAGCCGTTTGCAGGAGGCGGGCTGCCGGGTTTGTGGCTCAACCTGAGGGGCGCTCGGTTTGGCCCGGCTTTCGTAAAAATCCGGGAGGTCTTCCAGAGTCACCGGGGCTTTGGGAGAAAGCAGTGGAGAACAAAATCTTTGCCCCGCAAGAAATACTCCTTGACCTTTTTCAGAATTTAGTGTAAGCTTTGCTTTTTTATCTCTTTGTAATCGGTGCCTTTCAGCTTAGTGCCCATGCTACGTTTCCTATGTATAATTTTGTTTGAGAAAGAGCATTCCCTCACAGCTTTTTGTCTTGTCTTTCAGGGAGGGAGTTGCTTTCCGGTAATAGTAAAGGAACGTGATACTGAAAGAAAACGCACCAACAGCATCCTCATTTAGTCGGAGCCTGACTCTTTCTGCTTAATGTTGGTTTCTTTGTCATCAGGTCTGCTAAAAAATGACAGAATATAAACTTGTTGTCGTTGGAGCTGGTGGTGTAGGCAAGAGCGCCTTGACAATACAGCTAATTCAGAATCACTTTGTGGATGAGTATGACCCTACAATAGAGGTAAACAATTTTATCATACTTTTTGTGAAGAGAGATTCAGTAATAAGGGTAGTTGCTTACTTTTGGACAGTTACCACAAAAACATAGAACAAGGCTTTATAATAAAAAGAGCTCAAAGGTAATGGTCACCATCGCACCAGCATTGGAGAAGAAATCACTGCGCTGCTTGATCTGGCTGTGGAAGAACAGCTGCAGTAAAAAATTAACAATTTCGGTCAATTAAAGTATGGTGTTAATTGCCATGTTTTGTTGGACAGTTTGGATGCATGTTTTTAGGATCTTGGTGACAAAGTATTTGCCAAATTCACTTGAAAATGTTTGGCAAAACTCTTCATGGCTTTGCATGCAACCTCTTAAATGTGACTTTCCTTTTTAATATCAAGAAGGAAAATTTGTAGTTCTGAAATGTCTGCGTCAAGCCTTCTCAGCTCCTATCATTAGGATCTGTTTTACACAGTGAGAAATGTGTCCTGGAATGTTATGGTGAATGAAGCAAAAATTTGGAGCCTGATTTTATTTTTTTTTAAACACACCAGTGTGCGTTTCTGTGTCTAGGAAAAAATGTTGCAAGATAGCCGCTATAGCGGATTCTTCGAAATACATGGCACAGTTCCTCAAAATCTGAAATTATATTTAAGCTTTAAAAGTTGCGATATTTTAAAGGTTTTTAATGAGCAGGCAAGCTCTGCCTTTTAAATATAAGAAAAATACTAGTGTTGTCTGAAGTCTCCTGTGGATCGTTGGATTTAATATCCTCAGACCATATAAAAGGAGAAATGACACTATAATTTACCCAAGATTTTTATGTTCCCAGCACTGAAGCTCTGTAGCTTACGACTTCATTTATATGTTTATACAGTGAGGCACTTCCAAGCTCACATGAAGGAATCACAAGGGTTTAAATCTCGGCTTAAAATGGTGAATTCGAAAATGACTATGTAGTCATTTTCAGGTAGACATAAGCAAAAGGAGCCAGTAGGCTTCTTCCTTTGAGATGGTAGGAAGCTGTCTTACTTTAGCGAAGTACAGGCCTGAGCTAATGTGCCCTAAATAGAGATGTGTTGGCTTGAGTTTGAGTTTACCTTAACGTGCCTGTGTGTCGTCTTGTCTCTCTGTTGCATGGCCAAGTAACCTCATGTATGCTTGTAGAAGATTTTGTGAATAGACCTATGGAGGGAGGAAGAGCGTGTGACTTGCGCTATGAGAGCAGCTCTTTCAGTTACTGAGATGTGAAATCTTAGAACAACAACCCAAAACACGCTTAAAAAACAGAAAACACGCAAAACTCATTGAGAGGAACAAACAAAATGGGATCCTACTTCTTCCTGCAAAAGGAACTTTGGAGGATGTTGGTGTTTGTAATACTTGTTCATAATCATCTGGGTTTCTCTTAGGCTAGAGGTGTGTTTACGCATTACAAAAAGTACTGTGGAGGTTCTGTGTTACAAGTTGTCATATAAAGCCAGAACTGCGTAAACAATTTAGGAACACAAAAACTTAAATGCCAGTATTCCTAAATCACTTGAGGGATTTTGTTAATTAACAAGCTGAGTATTTTGAGGAATACCAAATACATTTTAATGTAAAATACTAAAATGAAAATACAGTTCCTTATAGAAAGAACCTAAAATCCCAGAACTGTGGCTTTTATTTGGTAGTGTGCAGGATGACTGTAACACTGTGGTGTGGTCCAGAATCAGTATGTTCTTCTGAAAGAAAGAAACCTTTAACCTAATGGGTTTTACCAGCATCCACGACTTGTCGCATGCAACAGTATTAATCTTCTGCAACTCCTACAAGTTCTTGTCTGAGTACTAGTTACCGTTTTTGTCTTGTAAATTCCGAGACCTTGAGGATGGAGACTGTATCTTCCTACTCATGTGGTAAATCACCTTGTGTGCGCTCACAGTGCTATAATCATGTAGGTAAGCTTGTAGGGAAGAAATAATTCAGTTATAATAAGAGATTATTATATGTGTGTGATTTGGAGTGGCAAACAGGTTGCAGAGAATGGGCTTGTAATTGGGTTTAAATGCTTCAGTCCTTGCCTGGGCAGAATCCCATTCAGCTGAGAAGGGTTGCTTGATTGTGCTTCCTGTATAGATGCAGTTGTGGTGGGCTGATCAAAGAACAATAGCTGTAGAGTGTTTTTTATGCAGTATGAGGAAATAAGGCTAAAGTTGCTTTGACTGGTAAATAATAACAGTTAAGATGGTTCAGTAGTGTCACTACTATTGTTTCTCACTTACTACTGTTTCTGTCATTGCCGTACAGCTGTTGCCAGAATACTCATTTTCCCTCACAGATAAATAAGCTAAATATTTTGGGGTAGCCAGGGAAAAGAGTTCAGTGTTTGTTATCTATAGCGGATTCCATAACTACAGTTATTGAATAATTTTAAACCTTTCCTGTGATTAACAAAATGAAACTCAACACTTCTAAAATTCTCACCTTGTGAAGACATTGTGCAGTTGGAGAGAGGAAAAAATATACTAGTTACTTAATTACAGATGCATTTACAATGTTAATGTTGTTGCTGTTTTCAGTGGAATAGACTTAATGATTCAACAAATAACTTGTTTGGAAAACGTCAAGTTTCATGACCTGCTTGAGTATTTTATTTACTTATACCTGAGCATAGCAGATGATGGGGGGGGGGCAGGGGGAGGAATTAAAATGAGTGCATGTTTGGGTGGCTACTGTTATTCAAATATACATCCTTTATATATGTTTCATAATTTCATATCTTATTTGAAGTAGATGTCCAAGCACAGATTTGTAGCCAAGCAACTTTAAGTGGTTTTTGTTTTTTTTTTAAACTGTATGTACACTAAACCTTGCAAATCTGGCCTAATGCACAGAACAGTTGGACTAGTGCCCTCTACTGGTCGAGGTTTGTTAAATCTTTATTTTTGCAGTATCTTGTGTGATAATATAATTAAAAAAAATTTTTTTTTTTCATAGCTTCAGCATGTTTTAGTGCTAAATATATGTCATCTTTTAAATGTCCTAGAGAAAGAACAGCTTTCATAGTTGCCTGTCAGAGGTTTTTCAATTGGATTAGCAAAATCCCTCGGCTGACTTAGGAATATTGATATTTCAATCTGTGTTCTTAAATGACCTATGCACCTTGTGAAACTTCCACCAATATTTAGTAATAGCTTAGTCTTAGTAGCTGTGATATTTTAATATTAAATCACTGGTATAATGGATTTTTACAAAATAATAGTTACTAGCTTAGATGAGATTTATTAAGCAGTGGGGTTTTTTTAGATAAATTCCATGTGTAGCATACAGCTGAGATTTCCTGTCACATTTTCTTATCAGTGCTTGTGAACAGATGGAATTATTACTCCTTTAGCATAATTTGTGCTGATTTTTATGGCTTGTGAAAGGCCAATAAAAGCAGGTTAAGTGATTAATGAAATGAAAACTTTTTGACATAGATATGCTGAATCTGTATACTGGGGAAAAATTGCAAATTCGCATTTGGAGTTGGGTACTACTTTGAAATTAACTTCTAGTTTGCATTTTGTTTCTACTTAATAACCTTATACTGGATGTTTCTTCATTGTTTCTTCAAGGCATTCATTACTGCAGATTACTTCCAATATGCAGTAAAGCTACTGGATTTTTATAAATTATGAAATTTATAGATCAGAAGGTTGGTTTTTTTTCATTGTTGAAGGGGAGTCTGGCGATTTGGGTTCTGCAATTGCATTTTGAAGCAGAAGCGCCACAAGTACTGTAGTGGCATAACTTTTCTTTTTGGTACATCCTACATTCTGTTTTGCAGGACTTGGTAATTTTTACTGTATGGTAACACTTAAATAAACAAATTTTATATTGGGTATGTTTATATTGGTATTCACCATGACGGGGGTGGGGGTCCCAGTAGCCTGAGCTTTTAATGTGATGCTTCAGTTTTGTTTCCTACAGTGACAAATGTGATTTCAGATTTGATGTTTTGCAGGGGCAAAAAAAAAAAAGGGGGCAAAAAAGCAAAGTGTTTATTATTTCAGTAGCTTGCAAGGAAATCATAAGCTTGAATTTTCTCTCCCATGTCTTTCTTCTCCTTCCTCCTCAAATCCCCTTTCTAGTTAGTGACAGAATTTTCTCTCCAGAAGTGGGCAAAACAAATATCTCAAAGCGTTTCTTCTTGCACCTGTGCTGTGCTTTATGCTGGTGCATCTTTGCTACTACTGCTAACATGGTAGGCATGCTAAAGCCAGCAGTTCTTAAAAGTGATTTTCTTTTCTCTTAAAAATTATTTTCTTTGAAAATTACTTAAAGCTTTTGTTTAGAGCTCAGTTGAGAGGAATTTCTTTTCCTTTGAAGTGCTAAGATGTAAAGGAATAATACAGGCTTTTCAAGAACTGTTTTTCATATTTTTAAGCTAGCAGTCAAATTGCAGGAAGAGAAAATGAAGGCTTTATAAATATGCCTAGTATAATGGTAGAAGTTCTACTAGTACTTCACTGTGAACTCTGATAAAGGTATCGTAGGATATGGGGGATCTGCTATTGAATTTAAGTGACTTGGAATAAAGATGCATCCTTTGGGGGGGTCTTTTTTTTGGTGTGGGGTTGTTTGGGTTTTTTTTTTTCCTTTAAGCAATGAGATAGAATATTAACCTTATTTTAAAACATGTTGGAGCTTGTGTATTTGTCTCAGCTGTATCAGTATTTAAATGTGGCTTATAAGTTTCTAAAGTAAGTTACTTCTTACTTGAACACTGGATTTGCACTTCTGTGAAATAAATATTTCCAAAATCATGCTGGAAGTAAACGTTTATCTTTAAGGTAAACAGTCAATATTGTTTTACCTGATACTGTTAAGTGTCATCCAGGCTCAAGATAAATGTGGGATTACAGGGTTTGTTTAGTTTAAGATACTGATTCTATTCAGTTACCTCCTGCTTGTTTTTTAGCATGAGCAATGGGAAAGAAAGCCTTTTGTAAAAATACAAATAGATAGAAAGTGCACAGGAGTAGGTGTACTGTGCCTTACAATGGGGACAAAGGAAGGAGGGTCATTCTGAATTCATTCTGAAGTTGGCTAGAATTGCAACTTTTAATTCTTTAATTCCCTTCCCAGTAGCTTAGGTTCACTTCTGTATAGTGTTAAAAAGAACACTAGCAATATTGTGTTAATCTCTAGCTAAAGGATCTGAAAGGTAATACTGAGATTTTGTGTTTATACCTTTTATTTGTTGCAAGTACTGTTTACGGAGAATAATTCATGGCACTGCTCAATGACCTATTTTTAAAGCTTATTGACACGGTTTTATTTTGAATATATAGACGCTTATAGAAAATGGAGTTACGGGGAAAAGTAATGCTTATGTTCTTGTCACTAAAACTATGTACTCATAGAAGCCTATCACCGGAAAGTGCTGTAAATAGACATTAGTATCTAGCTGCTTGGGACTTATACAGATTTTAGCCCGTTGAATCAGTGACCTGAAAACTTTGAATTGATAGCACTGAAATCATTTGTTCCAACATTTCTCTGAACCAACTCATCAGGGCTTTTATATTACTCTGGTGTTGGTCTGTCTTGGCTAAAAAGCTTGAGCTTCAAATATATCAACTCAACTTTGATAACTTAATAACAAATACCATTATATGCACCTGCTCAGGCATACAAAACAGATTTCCTGTCCCAAACACTGAAGGCTTTTTATACTTCATTTCCTTTTCAGTGGCATAGATTTTTGGAGTTATCTTACTTGTGAACTCTTTCTATGTTATTATTTAGTACATAGTTGTGGCACAACACTTTCATAAACATCCATAGAATGAAGGTCAAATTTAACTTTAAAAAAAAAAAAATTGGTAAATTGAGTAAGCTTAAACAAAGTCAAACCTTTTAAAACCAGGATTACAAGTTTCTTCAGTTCTCCTATTAACAGAGACAAAGGGGAGATGCTTTTGATCTGGATCCAATTTGTACTTTGTGTCCTTTTGTGCAAAATATGAACACTGTCCTTTTTCTGTGTGTGTGTGTGTGCGCGCACATATACTGTTACTCACTGAAGACTCAGAATACAGATAATAACATGTCTTTTCAGTGTTCTTTCCACTTCTGGATTACTGTATACGTGTAAATACGGGACACCGTTTTCCTAGTGTCATTTGCCCATATGCAAAGTTGGATTTTAACTCTAAGTGTTTTCAGTCATGCTTGATTACTAGTAATGAACTTTAGTGTCTCCTGAGTTATAGGTGTTTGAAATCTTACTTGTTTGTGTTTAACCAAGGTTTGTGTTTTTCTTTTCTTAGGATTCCTACAGGAAGCAAGTAGTAATTGATGGAGAAACCTGTCTCTTGGATATTCTTGATACAGCAGGTCAAGAAGAATACAGTGCAATGAGGGATCAATATATGAGAACAGGGGAAGGCTTCCTGTGTGTATTTGCTATAAACAATACAAAGTCTTTTGAAGATATTCACCATTATAGGTGTGTATATTGAAAGATAATCGACTAACTCTTGTATTAGGTGGATAGGTTGCTTGCTCTTCCACTAGATAATAGAATGATCTCTTATGAAATAGCATCTAAGGGGAAATTTGCAAATTAGCAATATTGCAACTTATTTGTGCATTTGTAGGTCTGGAATTTTGGGTAATCTGAAAATCTGCTGCCTCGTTCGCAAGTTAGGCAGACAAAATATCTGAAAGCTCTTCTGGTATAAACTAATGTGACTTAGTATTTCTGCCTATTCATAGCGGAGAGTTATCTAAAGGTAAACTCTGCCCATTCCATAGACAAAATTGTGTGCTAAGATGGAAAAACTCGAAACTTGCAATTGAAATTGTAGAGACAATAATGTCCATTGTTAGCTTTTGTTCTGGGCGTGGAGGGGAAATACCTGTGGAATATTACTAGAAGAGTAACATGGGTGAGCCCTGTTGCCTAAGAAGGGCAGACACACAAAATCAAAGCTCCAGGATGACTGCTAAAAACCAACCTGTTACTAGTCTCTTCATATTCTTTGTTTTAATAATTAGTTAAAAATTTCAGCTCATGCTTTCTTTATCAGCTACACTAATACAGAAATATCTGGTATGGTAATCACCAGAGACTGCTGCTAATAGTGAGCTACCAAGTTATAAATTATACTGAATTCTCCTTGGGTATTCTGTTAGAAGGCAATGCAAATTCCACTAAAGATCACAGTTTAGCAGCATCAGTTTAAGATTAGTCCCAAACACATAATGTTAAGCTATTCATAGTTGGGTATTTATAATGTTGTCAGATTTATGTTGCTGTGTGGTGGAGGGGTGTTTTGCTATCAGTATTACCTACAAACCCAACATCTACTCATAAGCTGAAGCTGCACATTTTTGTTATGAGTAGAAGTTACAGTTCTTCATTTAAGGTGGGATACCATGACAGTTCAAGGTAATTGAAGTCAGGAGGTGCAACTGCCCTGATCACGTAGTTTCGTTTTCTCCTGTATGCCAGCAAACCAGCTCACTTGATTGTATAGTGTGCTGATGTGAGTAGCTAAACAGGTGGATGTCTACCTACAGAAATAGCTTACTGCTGGCTTATCTCCCTGGAGCAGCTGTGGGATCAGGGGAGTACTGTTGCAAATGAGGGGCAAAATTGCTGCATACTAACCCAGGGAGAGATCAACATTGAGAATGTGGGCACTTTCTTTCAGGACTGTTTATTTTTTATGTTTAAATTGAGCTAGCCAGCCTTTGTATAAATTTCATTATATATATAATGTTCTAATTGAATATATTGGTACTGGTGACTTTAAAAAAAAAACAAACAACAAACAGTTAAGAGCACAGCAGGGATGACAAATTAAAAAACATATGTATTGCTCTCAGAAAAAACGTAAACTAAACTAAAAATGTAGATAATGAAGAGATCATTATCTAATCAGATTATTACAAATGGGTTTCCTCTGGTTGTAGAGGAAGGAGGGACAAGGGTAAGATAGATGTTGATGTAAGGAGAAGGAGGAGCATAGAGGCTTTTATGTGGAATTTTTGTTTTTTAAAGAGAGTTGCATAAGGCAGCCTTCCCAGTTTATTGCAAAGAGTGTTGCAAGTTGAATGCTGGAGTTTCTACTGTGCATTCACACACCTGTGGATGACCTTGCTGACTGAAGCTGAAGGCTTATAAATAAATAACTGAAAACAGTGACTATATTAATGAAGGAGCATGCTGCTAGATTATTTGGGAAGGCACAAGTAATGAAATTAATGATCGTTATTTGAGATTCTTAACAAGTACATTAACTAGTATTTCAAGATGCTTTCTAACTAGTGTTAAAAAAATTTCTCTTTGTAGAGAACCAGAGCAGTGGTCTTCAAAGTTTAAAAACCCATGTCTAAATGCAGAGTTTGTAATGCTGTCTTTAATTAAAAAACACCCCTTCCCCCCACCCCCCAACCCAAAATTGAGACAACAGGCATAGGGCTTTTGACAGTGTTTTATCTTGGCAAATGAATTGAGTATTTTGAGTGCTGAGTATGGGAGATAAGTAGTAAGACTTATACCAGAGCTGCTTAGGCTTGTTCTGGCATTAGCTGTTATAAACTAACTAAAAAAAAAAAAGTAATGACATCAACATCTATAGTAGTTTGCAAAATGTCAACATCTTTTTTTTTTTTTTTAAACAAGATGATAAACTTGATGGTGACAGGATTGGTCAATTTATTTTTTGGTGGCTTCTAATAGTGTATGTGCAGTAAATGAAAAAGAATGATGTTGGAATCTGTTAATTTAATTTTGTTTCATTGTTTTAAAATCTACCATATAAGCTATTAATATTAATAGCTTACAAATTTTTTTCTTTTTAGGGAACAAATAAAGAGAGTTAAAGACTCTGAAGATGTCCCAATGGTGCTAGTAGGAAATAAATGTGATTTGCCTTCCAGAACAGTAGATACAAAACAAGCTCAGGATTTAGCAAGAAGTTACGGAATTCCTTTCATTGAAACATCAGCAAAGACAAGACAGGTAAAGCTCAAAACTTAGCAGATACAAATGTAGAACTCTCATCTGAATTATCATAATGTTAATTATTTGAAGCATTGACAATTGCTTGGTCATATCAATAGATACATTTCTCCAGAGTAGAAATTCATGTGGTGGCTCTTTCTGTCAGCTCACTGACAGCTGGTAATTGTTTATTAATGGAGTGATTCGCTTCAGTTGCGCAAACTCAAAGAATGAGACCTGGGCTGCTATTACTCTCCACTGTCAGACGGTTGCAGCATTCTTAATATTGTGATAGGTTTTAATAGAGTAAAAAGCACTTCTACTTAGAGGTGAGATACTTTTTTCCTCAGCAAGAGGATTAAGCAGACAAACAGCTAATTACTTTATTCTGTTTTAAGTTTTTTCATTAATAACAAAAGGAATTTTTCTTTAAGGCATTGATTCGGCATTAGTGGAACATGCTTGATATACCTTTTTATAGCTAAGCAATTGACCGTAAGTCTCTTGAAATTACTGGATTAACTGCTTGTGTAAACTGATACTCTTCTAAGACTTTAGAGTTCACTGTTGGTTTATTGTACCCCACTGGTATAGGTGAAAGAGGCAGCCATTAGGGTCCTTTCAGTGCTTCTCGCAGGGTTTGCTGGGATAAAGGTGCACATAGTGGTACATCCGTGTATTCAGGAGAAGATAAGCTATACAGCTAGAGATGAAGCTAGTTCTGTATTTCTGGAGGAAAGCATTCTTTTTGAAAAATGCTGATTTGTGGTTTTTCCTCTTAAGAGTAAAGACTTACTATCAGTACAAATTAGATCAGGCCTGAGTGGCCGAATAACTCATACTCTCTGCATAATCAGAAGTGTTATGTGCGAGTTATGAATCGGGAATTAGGTGTAGCAGAAGGAGGCAAATAAGAGCAGAATACTGCAATTTGAGTAACTGCTCAATGTAACTGCTAAATAGATTCAGCTGCATCACTTGGCAGAATTTCCTCATAGACAGTATGTAAGTTATTTTTGGATATAAGAAATGAAAATTTTATTAGTGCAAACTTGCTACACCCACCCAAGTTTCTGACAAGTTGAAACCTGGACTAATTAGTAAAACTTTACAGAGGAATCAAAGGAATGCTAACTTTCAGCAATAGAGAAAGTCTCTGTTGTGTAGTTCTGCTTTTTTTAATCCTACCTAACTTTAATGGCTGAGAATAAATTAGGCCACAAGAGTGTTCTGAAGAATGTGGCATAGAAGTGGACTGAATAATTACGGTGTTCTTGTTTGGAAGGTCCGGTGTTAGTGTCATTGAGATGTTAGGATAAAAAAGGAAGAACTCTGAAATTACGTTTGAGGTTTGAAATAGTAGAAGTTCTGTACTAACATCTAGATTTTACTTTGTTCAGCCTGTTGTGTAGAGCATCAGGCTTTGTTTGGGAAATACTCCTTTTGCATAGTCACTTTTAATGAAGGTATGTTGATACAATGGCGTTATTTCAAAGATTTCTCTCCACCCCACCTGCAGTTTACTCCTGCAAGCAGCCCCACCATGCCTAGCCAATACAAAATTGCATGCTCAAAAATCATGACTCCCGTTCAGTTTTATAATCTTTGTTTACACAGAGTAGTATCTGCTTTTTTATCTTTCAGAATTTTAAGAGGTCTGCTGGAGGTTTGTACTTCTTCCAGAGGAAGATAGATCAGTCATATAGGAACTGTTATTCTATAATTTGAATTCTTTTATCTGTGACTTATATTTCTGGAGGTGCCAACTGAAATGTTATAGAAGGGACTGTTGGCTTTTGTTTTTCAAAGTTGAGCTTTACACCCTCTACAGATAAGGAGTCCCTAAAGGTGATTAGTGGATTTTAAAATAAACATATCCAATAGACTCTTTTGAGAATGTTGGCTTCTAAAAGTTGGAACGACTAGGTATGGTTGCTGATTCTTTTGCAGTGCTGTTCGTAACATGTTGTGTTATGAAACTGCTTCATAAAATGCTGTGTTAATAAAATATTTTTGAGAAGGCAAAAGCGAATTGGAGGAAGAACCTGATCTTTAATTACAGCAAGATCATCTAAATATTTGTGTATGTGTTTGTGTATATATATGTGTGTGTATACATAGGCATTTACATATTATGATTTTTCAGTCACACTGGCATATATAAAAATTTATGCATATATATACACACCATCTTCCAAAGTAACTTTTTAAATTAGGGGATTCAGGCCATTTTGTGAGCTGCATGTGGTCCATGGACTATATTTTTGTTGGGCAGAATTCAGTCCTTGGCTAAAAATAAATAAATAAAAATCTGGTCCTCTCTGGTTACATGTAGAACTTCCAAGTATGAACAAATGTAGCTGGTAATCTGGCAACTTCTGGAGTCTGTAGAAAGTCTGACTTGAATACTTAAAAGTAGGAACCTTCTTTTCCTTTCCTCTACGCACCTACCACCACACTGAAACGTCAGCACTAATGCCCTGTTGAAGGAGCCCTCACTATTTTCTTGCTTCCTTCCCTGTGCCCACTTCTGCTGGAGCTCAGAATCAGAAAAGTTTCTGGGGAAGGAAACAGGGGAGATGGAAATGGAAAGGCGTTGGCCATGTAGTCTGTTTTGATTGCCAAGACACTCTTTTTAAATGATGGCGTTGTATGCTCATGCACAATGATATCTTAGTTCCAAATAATTCAGTTTTTAAGATTTTCAAAAATTCATAGACAAGGTCAAAAATAGGAAAGATGGAAAAACACTGAAATGAAGTGCAGAAGTAAGTTGTTCTAAAAGTTAGTGTATTTGTTTTTATTTGGTTCTGACTGGCAATAAAGATGTAAACTTTAACTTACTGCACAAAGGTGGTGTTTTAAGCCAAATCCCTGTGTGAATTTTCATACAAATCATTGAGTTCATCAGTGAAACATTAGCTTAGTGGACACTACAACTTGGGTATAAGGCTATAGATTATTAATTTTTTTAATTAGACCACTGACTGAAATGAATATACTGTAATTTATGAAAATAATCCTATTTCTAAATGTAAATGCGTCAATACTGGTGGTTTTGTAAGGCATGTTGCGTCACTTGTACTCATCCTTTCACAATCCTTATGCAGAAGGGTGTGAATTTCTTAGGTTTATTTTGGTGCTGGTTTTGCTTTTCTTTGTTTGACATAAGCTTTAAATTCAAATTCTTCCCTGTCCATATGAGTGTATAGCTCCCAATAGTATCGGTGAGAGGCAAACTTGATTTATCCCCACCAAGGCTGCATCCTGTATTCTTTACTGGATTTACTTCCATTTGCCTGTGAGTTACACAAGGAAAAGCGGTAGGGCTGTACCCCAAATGTGATTTGACTGTAGCATTTTGTTTTCCTTGGAACATTTCAACTGTCCTCCTAGTATTGGATTCAAAGGAGAAGCAAATATATGGGCATTATTGTAAGAATAGTAAAGGATTCACCAAAGCATTAGGTCTCGTTAAGAATATATACTTAAACACACTTTTGAAATGTTTCATGAAGACGTTAACCTAAATCACAAGGATGCTGTTAAAAAAAAGCATTAAAGTTATTGTATATAATACAATACTATTCATATAGTAATATGAATTTACTGATGTATGTCTGGTATTTAACCATCATAAGATGACATGATCAGCTCTACACCCCCTCCGTCCCCAAAGTAATGGAGGTTCTGTGTGGGGCTGAGTTGTGGTAACTCTTTCCAAATAGTCTTTTGAAGTATTATGTCTGTATCCTTAACCTATAAGCTAAATGTTACGCGAGCTAGTAGATCTTTGCAGGTTTGTGTATTCTCCTGTGTTGGCTAAGCTGACCTTACCACTATAAAGTTTTATGTTGGGAGTGCTTTTATGCAAGTGAGTAGCATTCTTTTTGCTCGTGTCCTCATGAACAACTTTGATTTTATTTGTCTAATAGTGGTTTTAGGAGACCAACTCTGATAAAGTGTATAAAGGTGGACACAGAACACTTTTGAGATGTCAAGGCTAATTTTCATTAGTTTCCTTTAAGCGCTATTTACAGAAGCAGAACATGTGGAAAATTCCCGTTTGTACTTTGGTCTGTATTTGAAATAGTCTTTCTTTGCACATAGTCATATTTTAAGTTGAATGTTTGGCTGTCTCCTAGGAGTCAAAAGAATCTTGAAAACATTGCCTCGAGGTCATGGGTTCTTTGAGCTGTTAAAGTAAATAGCAGTTTAGATTTTGAAGTTTTTAATATCTGCCAAAGGATATTTTTGCTTCCAGTTCTGACAGCTAAAAACTGGTTAATCATATTTTAGATATATGGTCCGTGCTAATTTAAGGAAAAAATACTGAAGAATCTTAAAAGAAATGGGTATTAGAATGACTTCTTAAGCTTATAAGCCTGGCACCTGGCTCTTTAAAATGTCACCTTGTGCTAATGAAATTAGCAAATGTGTCTCTGTACAGATTTTCTTCCAGAATAATTTCTTTCAACAGGATTCGTAAGACTGTTCTTGGTGATGGCAGTAGTAGCAATTTCTTTCTCACTCTGTCTGTGTCTCTCCCTCTCTCTGCATTGCTAAAGCAAATTACAGCTCCTATTGGTGATGGGAAAGTTGGCAATGAACATTGACTGAGGAATTGTTATCTAATTATTCATGTGAAAGCTCCATAATCAAATTATGTATTTCTACTGCAAAACAGTAGATTTGCAAAAATGTTGATTCTTGTACAGCCTGTGCTTTGGCACGTAGCAGCTGATCAATGTTTACTGTTTTGTCTTCAGGAATAAACTTCCATTCCTTCCAGGAAAACATGAAAGTATGAGCTTTACTTGGTTTTTGCTGGTTTTTAATGGCTTCCTTTACATTTTTGCAAACTCTCAGACCTGGAATGTAAGAAGACTTGTCACCTCATCAATACTTCACTACATCCTAACAGGGCACATTTTATATACCAGAGAAATACAATCCAAGAAATCTAATTCATATGATCTTTAAATTCAAGTGGCTGTAGTTGAGAAGAACCCTCAGATAAGCAGCGGTGTGTTAAGAATTAGTCTTAAATGCGATAACCTATGGCACAGTTCATGCCAAATGACCCAGTAACTATGGCAGTAAATGTTAGCTATTTTTGTTATTAGGTGCATAATACGAAGATGGGTTGGAGAGATAAGTTATGGAAAATCTGCCAAATAAAAGCTCAGATTGTGTGTTTGGGTCGTAATAGTGTCTTGGAGCTTAAATTGTTCTACTGTTTTCCACAATCATCAGTCTGTTCTGTTTTTATTTTCAATTAAATGAGTTTGTATTAAATTAACAAGTTGATCTGACTTGAGGAGTCAAGTAACGAGATTGACAGTAAGGCAGAGGAGAGATTTGCTCTCCCTTTAAAACCTGCAGCTAAACGTTTTGCATCTTGTTATATAAATCCTCACAGATTTATCTAAATTTTTAAGTTTATGCACAATATAATCAGTTTAAAAGAACAGATATTATAACTTAAAGCTGGTGCTGTACTTCTTTATCTTGTATTTGCTTAAAGATATCTTCAGTCCTCATACTTTTTTTTTTTTTTAAAATGCTTATGGTATCCTCATCTCCAAGTGGCCTAAACACAAAGCTG
This sequence comes from Aptenodytes patagonicus, assembly GCF_965638725.1. Classification (NCBI taxonomy): domain Eukaryota; kingdom Metazoa; phylum Chordata; class Aves; order Sphenisciformes; family Spheniscidae; genus Aptenodytes; species Aptenodytes patagonicus. The sequence goes on along the minus strand of NC_134949.1, from coordinate 76,398,240 downwards.
CAGAAAGGTAGGGTGTGTGACCAGAGAAGTAAAACACGTAGCTCTGTGTCATCCCTGGAGTACTTGAAGAGCTCTCTTAACAAGAGAAAAATCTGAGCAGTAGAACTTCACAGGCTGCTTGCGCTTAGTTGTTATTATGGAACCCTAGCTGTTGCCTGAGTCTGGCCGAGAGAGAACAGATTAGGTGTGCCTTGTACATTGGTGTGAACCAAGCTCTTAAACATGATAATAATGAACTTGTTGCTTTTTTCTGCATGGAAGAATAACTTTTTATATATATATAAAACTTATTATATAACAGAATATAATTACAATAAGTAATTACTTTTGAAAGTTACTCTGAAATATAATATACTTAAGGTGTTTCTTAAAAGCGCTTTGCCAGGACTCAAATATCCCTTTTCCTAAATCTAATGGCATAGCGCTTGCTCTGTAAAGTAAGTAGCTTTAAAAACAATATTGCCTAAAATTTAGTGTTCTTAGAAGATTTTATTTCTTTGTAACCTCTTAGGAAATTACCTGTTTAGACTTTTTCTATACTTTGTTAGTTTGTTCCATGGATTTTTGCAAAGAAAGCTTACTTTTTGTTGCCTGCCAAAACAGTAACAGGTTCTCACTTTGGTTAAGAAGTGAAAATAAGTGGTTAATTGTGTGTGTTTATAAGTACCCCCTGGTTACCAATCTAATAAGGTTTTGTGCCTGCTAAATACATCCATGCCCATAAAAATGTGTGAAAAGATTCAGTAACACAAGCAGTATGCAATGGAAGAAAATAATTCTTATTCTTTTCTGTCCAAGTGTTACCTTGCACAGAAAAAAAGGGGCTTGAAGCGTAGATATTCACAATAATTGATTGTGTCTCTTTTGCTTGCATTAAAAAGTATTTATCAAGCAGCAAATGTGCAAGCCCAGCATTTTAAATATATAAATGGAGATCCATATACTTCTCTCAAGTAAAGCTCATAATTTCAATGGTTTTGCTGTGGTTTTTTCCCCTGCCATGGGTGTCCCAATATGTCACAATTGTTAATGAAGCAGTTTTTAAGGAGTTGTGTTTTACAATGCAGAGAGTGGAGGATGCTTTTTATACATTGGTGCGAGAGATTCGACAGTACAGAGTGAAAAAAATCAGCAAAGAAGAAAAGACTCCAGGGTGCGTGAAAATTAAAAAATGCCTTGTAATGTAACAGGGTAAGTTTTGTAATGTAACAGGGTAAGTTTTGTAATGTAACAGGGTAAGTTTTACAAATCACTTGCCAAATGAAAATGATTGACAGTATCTTGCAAATCAGACATTTTATGGTTAATTGATGACATAATTCAAGATATAAAACCAATCAGATTTCAGTATAGTAGTCCTGAATAATATTATCAGCAAACACCCAAGTACTATGGATTTGCTTTGTTTCATGGGGTTCTGATAAATAGATTAACAAGAAGTCTTTACTGCATATCAAGTTCTCCATCTGTGAAACAGAGACCTGGTTTTGTGTGTGAAGAAGTTGAGGAAAAAGTTCTATTACAAATATATTGCAGATACTGTTGAAGGGAATATTGATTGGATCTTCAGGTTGATGAACTGAGGGGAGAAGATCTTAGTATTTATAGTGTTAATATTCTCAGATCTTACAGTATTGATGCCTTTAGGGACCCTCTGTAAACAGAGTATCCACTACTTTCATTTAAAATTTAATCCACAGACTGAAAGGTGAAAGACCTCAGTTTATCTTGAGTTCTCCAGGTATTTCAGTGTGATGCATAGTAGGTAGCTAAGGAGAGCAGCACCTAATGATGCGAGTCTTCCAGTTGGGATACGAGACTTCAAAAATATTCATTGTAACAGTTTGCAATGATAGACAGTGTTTATTTTCCTTTTTTGTCTGTGGATAATCAAATTTGATAGTTCAGAGTGTTTTCCTACCTCTCGGAATATTCAGTTTATCTTCTTGCTGCTTATGGGATGCCTTCTTAGTTATATTAATCTTATACAAAGTAACTGAAAACTTGGACTACCCAGATTACCATTAACTGCTGATGCTTTCCAAGAAGTTAATTCTTTTGGCTGTTACACAGTAAGGCAGAAAGTACATAAGAGCTTTTGCTCCATTTGTAATTTCCAACTAGCAAGAAGAAATTTCTAAAACTCAGTGTAAAATCCTCAAAAGATGTCTTTCTTGAAAGCATTAAAGTTTTTACATACAAAGCATACAAAAAGTTTCTCTAGGGCATAAATTAGACAGCTAGATAATGTAATTCAGATTGAGCAGGGTTGATAGTAAAAAGTTTGAATTACAAAAGTTCCAGATTTGAATTAAAAGATTTCTAGATTCTTGGTTAAAACTGTAATGTAATGATTTTTCCATAGTACTACAGAAGTGTACAAATAATTTCTCTTCCTCGTGACTGATACATGTATGTATGTATATATGTATTATATATTTAAAAATATAAAAAAGACTTTGTTCTACAATTTAAAACTTGTTTGAGGGTCTGTTTTTGGGGCTGGGGTATTAAGGAATTCCCAATTCATAAGGAATTTAGGGTTTCTTACTGATAGCCAGGTTAGTTGCCAAGTCTCATGCATGTGTGCTTGTAACCATGCAACCACATATCCAGGCTTCTATATGGTCATGGGACCATGAGGTGCTCCAAAGAAGAGTTGTAGCCAGGAGCAGGCTGTCTCTGTGGGAACAGTTCTGATTTTTCTGTTCCCTTTGCCTTTGGTAGTTGCCCTTTGGACAAACAAGTGCCAGGAGCAAGCTCCGTCAATGCACCTTTATTGAGGCAGCGTGGCATAGTTCTGAGCATGCACAGTGAATTTTGAGGTTTTAATCCTGAGCCTGGATTTAAAGCACTCATTCAGTACACCTTTCGCTTTCCAAAAAGCTTGCACACAACTCCATTGTTAGAGGGAGGAAGGTCAGCTGCATGCAGTCCTTTCTTACTGAAAGAAGGAACTAGAAAGGTTGATCACCTTTGATCTTACAGTATTGATGCCTTTAGGGACCTTCTGTAAACGGAGTATCAAACAGAGTATCCATTACTTACGTTTAAAATTTAATCCACAGACTGAAAAATGAAAGACCTCAGTTACATCTTGAGTCCTCCAGTTCTAATTCACAGACATTCTAGATGTAGTTTTCTATGTCATGTTATATTCATTACCTGAATTTAAGAGGAATTGTGGCAGGACCAAACTACTCAATACATAATTAATAATTTTAAAGGCTTCATTTACGAAGGTGTAAATGCAAGGATGAAAGCTAAGTCAATGCCCTAGTATTTTGCAACATGCGCTGTATTTAAAAGATCATCACTTCACTAGGTAGAATAAAGATTTCAGCCTTAATTGTGAAGTCATGTGTTTAAAGGCCCATAATAGTCTCTGGCTATTACTTTGTACAAGTTATTTTCTCTGTATTTATTTTAAAACCAGTTTAATGAGGGAGGGCTGCTCGTTTGAAGACGTAAATTGCTATTTCTGTTTAGTGTGTCTCATCTGAAGACACTGCTGAAAGCCAGCGACTGTCCTCATAATGATTATTTTTCTAACACATTAATGATGAGTGTGAAATACTGAAAGGAAATGTGAACAGTCTTGTAGAAGAATATTGTGCAGAGGTTTTTCTTATACCATTCTTGTGTTCGAAGAATGAAACTATTCTTTGGTCTGTTGTGATTGATTCTTAATGCTTTCCTCCTAGCTGTCTGAGATGAGAACTGCAGTAGATACACTTTGAAGCGTCACTACTTCTAGATCATTTCCCTACATGAACATTGCTAAATGTTCACTTTGTGCGTTAATGCTGAAGTCATAAGGAAAATACACTAGCTTGCTGTAAAATAATACCAAACATTTTTAATTCTCAAAAGATTCATGGGGGACATGACCTTTTCTAGAACCAAGGCTACTCTTCCATTAGGCATGCTACATCGATTTTATATTGATCAGTAATATTTTAAAATGCAGAATAAGTTACTTGCAAGTGTATTTTGTGTATTACAAGACCTTGCAAAAGTGTGCTATTGGTATTGGGACATAGGCTGCCAAGGACTTTGATTGAACTTCGGTTATTTGTAAATTTTTTATGAACTTGAATGTGAAGGTTTTAAATAAATTTAGGTTATACCAGGAGTATTGCTTTGTAAGTGAAGCTATTTAACACCTCACTGTTGTTTGGACTTTCCATATCAAGTTTCATCACCATTTGGTTTGACTGAAACAGTAATGAATTAGGTGATTTTTGGCTGCTTGTTGTTGTGCTTTTTTCAGAGTTCACTTTCAGTTCTTTTACTGAAGGTAGGCATACAGGAGTAAGCAGAGACTGTTAATTTTTATTGGCAGCTTGAAGGCAAACTCAGTAGCTGACAAGAGGTAGGAAGCTGCCTGTCAGTTGTAGGGCTAAATTTCTAGACCCAGTTCTGTAGTGGGGCAGTTGGCTGCTGTGATACATTAACATTATACAAATATTTCTGATCTGTCTAATAAGATAATAAAAGGAGTAAGGCAGTGAAGAATCAAGATCATTTTCTTATCTTAATGATTTTATAACTGTCAGTACTCAAACTATTAAATGTAAAGGCTGGCTGAGAACATGGGTACTTGATTGGAATTTGGAGCAACCTGAAAGCTAGGCAATAAACTGTTTCACATAAATAGGTTATTACAAAGTATACCGTATAACATTGTACTTGATAATGGTTCATATCAGGCTTTTAGGTTCGCTGGTCTCTTTTGACCAGAGTTAATTTTTGTCAGCTATACGCCCCAAAAAATGAAAAACTACTCAATGTGAAGAAACATTAGCTTTTGTGTCTGTAGCTTAACTATTGGAGCGTGGAGACTTTAAGTGACTGTACATGATACAGCACCATAGATAACGTGTTCCATGTGTCTATATAATTCGAATAACATGATTTATCAAATAATAAATTATCATTGGAACATGGGATTGATTTGATTGATTTGCATATGTAAAGACTCATTAAACTGTGGTGTGATTACTCTATCAGTGTGCCTGAAATGACCTGAATATGTAGAATAATCATAACTATCTCTTTGGTATTGAATTCTTGCTACAAATATTTGTATTTACTTTTTAAAGCTGCATATAGATTATTAAGGCATAAACAAAGCTAGCTAATGCTTCAGAAGCTTCAGAACTTTATTCTGTACTAATAATATAGATACTTACAATCTAAACGTGTGGTACCTATACTTTGCTAGTTTGAGGTGGGACAACATGTGCCCTCTTCGAGATGGAGAAGAGGGCAGCACACTAAATTACCTTCCTTACCACATTAGTAATGGAATTGGACCTGTGGGGTATCTGTGGTCAACCCCTGAGCACTGTGTCACCTGCAGGCTGCTGTAAGCCCCGTTTGGGGAACAGCTGAGAAAGAGGGCAGGCAGGTGCTAGCTGTTGCTGGTGTCAAAACAGTTCATTCAGGTGGTTGTCTCAGTGCTCCTCAGAAATCAGGAGAGGAACAGCCTGTAGCCAGGGTTAATTGTTTAAATGATGGCAGCCCACTCCCCAAAGCTGCTCTCCTGCAGGCCCTTCTGCCCATGCACAGTAATGCAGTCAGACATGTTCCTCTTAAATGACAGGAGACAACTGTAGTTCCCCTTCCAGCTGAATGTGTTTTTCCCAGCATGCCCCTTCCCAAGAAACAGGAATGCTTGAGAGGACTGTTGCCCCAGCAATTCCTCCAACCCACAGTCTACTCAAAGGGACATCGTAAAAGCCTCAGCAAGGAGAAGACAGTGTAACCTCTCCTGGCAGGCAGCAAAACAGACTGCTGATTGAACACACTTCACCTGATCAGGTCAGACGAAAACAGGCTGCACCTAAGCAGGTGTGTAAATCTGTTAATGTGATCTTAATGTGTGCATGTATGTATCTTTTCAGGGTGTTGATGATGCCTTCTATACATTAGTTCGAGAAATCAGAAAACACAAAGAGAAGATGAGCAAAGATGGTAAAAAGAAGAAAAAGAAGACAAAGACAAAGTGTATAATTATGTAAATACAACTTATCCTTATTCTTAAGAAGTACTTAAGTAATTTTTGTACATTACACTAAATTATTAGCATTTGTTTTAGCATTACTTTACTTTCTGCTTCATGATCCTGTTAGCTTTACCTGAATGCTTGTTTTAAATGACAGTGGAAACTTCATTCCTCTTAAAGTGCCAGTATTCTTTGACTGTTGGTTCTTGAACTAGCAATGCCTGTGAAAAAAAAAAAAAAACAACAAAAAACAAACCCCATCAATAATAGCAAAAAAAACCCAAACAAAAAACCACACACACACAACCTGAGAACTGTCTTAGGACTCTTTGGTGCATGCACAGTTGCTAACTTCCTATTTTTCTTACTGATTGTGAACTTCTGTTCTGTGTGCAAACCAAACAATGAAATGATGCTCTACACATTCTAACATCCCCTTTAATTTTTTGGTTTTTAAATCTGGTTGGGAAAAAGGACTAGTTAGCAAAAGAGACTTTCATTTCAGCCTTTCTTTTATTGTAGACTGACTGCAATATAGAGAGACCAGAAGCCTTTATAGTCTTCCTGTAGATTTTGCTTCTAGGCATCTAGTCTTGTAGCATTTCAGATCAACTTTAATGAATGTAAAGATAAAACTTTCACAAAAAAAATTTTTCACCGCAATTTGTCACGGTCACTCCTTAAATACTCTATTTTTTCTATAAAAAAAAGAAAAATTAAAAAAAGACAACAATGCACATCTGGCAATGGAAAAAGTAAAAGTTCTGATTAGGTTGATTTGCTATTGTTAATGCATTGCTTTAAGACTTCCACTAACTTTTTGTGTCTGAAGACCAAGGTGAAATCCTAGCTCTCCTGACCCTCAGTGGCAAATCTTTAGCTTTGTTCAGTAGGTACAGGATTTCACCCTTAGTGTCTCTAGGAAATACTAGAAAGCCTTAACAGATAAGTTGATTCAAATTCTTAGGTTAATTCATACATGGATCCAGAATTTGCCATAAGAATTAAATCAGAATGAATCCTAAATTATATAGCGAAGTAAACCCATTTCCCCAAGAGTGGCATGAAATATTTCCAGATGCCCATTTTGTGCAAAATAGGGGAGGAATTTTAAATTCTAGTAATATCAAATGAGTGAATGAATGAGTTGAGTTTAGCTGCTTCATGCAAATAATTTGGAAATCCACTATGCCATAAAAAATGGTGTGGAATTTGCACAAACCGTCAGCATAGAACATGGTTTCCAGAGTCAATGTTGTTTGTGATGTTCGTGAAGTACTAGTTTTGTTGCACAGATTAAATGGTTGGTGAGTGGCATTCCAGTGTCTAGACTGTCATGAAGCTAGACCAAGATTTTAATGTTGTCTTTCTCTGTGATTAAGTTCTCTTGTGACCCCTCCCCGCCCCTTTTTTTTTCTGATTGGAATTAATGCAGAAATTTTGCAGAAGCTTTCATTTTTGGTCCTGCAGTAGTCTAGTTATTCTGCACTAAAGTAAGAGCCAGTAATTCCGGTGTTGCCAGTTCCTGTTGTCTTACTGTAAACGTTGCATTGTCTGATTGTTTCATTAGGGCCCGGGTTCCTGAAGGTATGCTTCTTCATAGTACCTAACTCAGCTGCAGAGTAAAATTTGAAAATGTGACTCTGGTGTACCTGAAAAAAATAAAACACAAGACATTGAAGTAGGATAGCTCAGGACACGGGAAAGTTTGGAACAGGGAATAGCAGCATTGCCCTAACCTAAGATATACCTAAACAATGATGTGGAAACTTTACACAGTACAATTTTTATATACCTGTGTAACTTGGACCATTTATATGATGTCAAAGGTGCAACTGCATGAGAAGAGTATTCTTTTGCTGCTTCTTCAAAAAAAAAAAAAAACAAAACCCAAACCACAGTGATTCTTGTAGGTGGAGAGTTGCAAAGCTGGCAGGGGATGTATACTATCTGGATTGCTGTGAGTTTGGTTTGGTGTTTTTTGGTTTTTTTTTTTTTTTTAAATTTTAGTGTGGCTGACAGAAATAATGCCTTTCCCTGCCTGCCTGCCCCTCTCTCTCCCCACCCTCCACCAAAACCCAGACACCCTCCCCTCGTTTCAGCTTCGATGTGAAATAGACCTTAGATTATGAAATATTCTGAAGAACAGTAATAGGAGAATCTAACATTATATCATAAGGACCAATAAGGAGTAAGAACAGATGCTTAATGTTGCAAAACATTTTATAGCTTCCAAGGTTAAAACCTTTTGGAGTTTTTGGAGACAAGTTGGTTATTTGCACACTTTAGACACTCTTGATTATATATGAAGAATGTAGCAAAAGTGGATAGTATACCTTGAGCAAATGGAAGTAATCTCAAGATTACTGGAAGATTTTTGGTAACTGAGTCACACTGCATGTAAAATTAGGGCAGGTCTAAAATTCTTATGTTAATTGAACTAAAAACTGTTATGAGAAATTTTAGCTGAAATGTCTTAATCATCAATGTGGCTTTATATAGCTCCAATATAAAGCTATATATAAAATAGTGGGTTTTTTTCAGTAAATGTGATCTGTAGCTACCAATCTAATTAAATCAGTACAAAATCTATTTAGATGAGCCCTCATTTACTTTTTGTTTAAAAAAATACACATCCTTGCCACTGTTGTGCAGTTTTGTCTTAATATTTGTTGAGATTTGGTGAAGCATGTTGGATTGCAGCTTGCACAAGTTGATTTTTATAATTGTCTTTCCCTATTTGAAATGCTTTCAAAGAACATACCTGGATGCTGTCTGTTCTGATAGCAACTACTAAATGAACATGTGAATCACTTACCGCGTTAATACATTAAATTGCCATGTGTCAGGGAGTAACACCTTCTTACAGTAGCTTTATGTAACTCTGGTAAACAACTTCATCATTGGTTTTCTCAAAACTGAAATTTAATTCTTTTGACCAGTCCCATTGCCCTAAAATCTTTGCTAACTTGAATTTTCACTGTATAGATCTTGTTACAGTAACGGGATCTCTGTAATGGGTAAATACTGACACACAATCTTCTGCTCTTGTCTATACTATGAAGCAATACAATTATTACCTTTGAAGACCATCAAACTGTAAAGAAATCATTTTGTCTCAAGTTTACATAAAGCTACATAGATGGTAAATCTTTCCTAACATTTCTTTATTCCACTGTCTTGTGTTTTCACGTTGAAAATACTTCTGCTTTTTCCTCTTGAGTGCCAACTTCTTACTAGAATGACTTCTTAATGTAATATGTTTACCTGGAATGTATTTTAACTATTTTTGTATAGTGTAAACTGAAACATGCACATTTTGTACATTGTGCTTTATTTGATGTGGAACATATGCAGTGTGATCCAGTTTTTCCATCATTTGGTTGCGTGACCTAGGAATGTTGGTCATACCAGACATTAAGTTAAAAAAAGAAAAAAAAAAAGAGACCACTGTTTGTTTTAAAATTTTTAATGTTTTTAGGAGTATGTGCTGTGAGGTGATCTGGAATTTGTCATTTTTTTGTCAAAACTGTACTGCTCCTATTTATTGTAATGTAATAAAAAATAGTTATTGTGAGTTTCTGTCCCAGTTTGCTTTTTCTCTCCAAGAATTTCAGCGCCTCATCTCTGTAACGGAGCATCCCATGAATTGCATGTGTTCGGCAGTTGTTCCCAGTTTATTTCTTGTACTTCTCATTGCCTGTCACAAAGCTGTTGTCTTTGCCCACTGGTGTTCCCTTCCTCCAAGAGGGGGTGCCGCCACACTTTGACAGAACGCTTTATCGCACTGATCCATCTCCTCTGGTCCCTGCTGCTTTTGCGTTCTGCGCTCTGCGATGAGCAGAGCCTCGCCAGGTGAGGTTGCGCTTCTCAGTCACTGGGGCATGCTGCTTGGCCTGTACCGTCTTCAGTCATGCCCCAGACACCTTGTCTGCATTAGTCTAACAGCAGTCTGAAACTGTAAAATGCTCCGAATAGCTACTCTGTGTTTGTTCCCAGGTGCACATTTGTTTTCTTCTATCAAATGCCTTCCATAAACTTACAGAAAACACGACATTCTTCAGTACTGACTGCGTCCAATGGGGGGGAAAAAAGCGTGAACCTGCTACTGTTCTCTAAACTTACACTTTGGCCCTTTGTTACCATGTCTGGATAATCTTTTACCAGTTACTGAGAAGGGTACGTTAAATTTTGTATATAGAGGTATTCATTCAGAATAGGTTTAACTGCAACATATTGTAGAGGAGTTAAGTTGATGTGGAAGGACTGTTTTTCACATCAATGTGGTGCTAGAAACTGAAGCACATACATTTCATCACAAGGTAGTGTACTGTCTATTTGCCATCATTTTTATTTTTTTTTTAATTCTGTTCTGGAATCAACGCCTGTGAAGACTTGCTGTTGCCAACAGCTCTACTGCAGTGATTACTTATCTATATTTCAAAGATTATTTATGTCCCATCTCCAGTGTCATTTAGTTCGGGGGGGGGAAGGGAGGGAGGAGGGGCAGAAACACCAGCCAACCCTGGTATGTGCAGAGGATCAGTTCTGGCACAAGTTTGTGCTAGTCGAGCCAAGGCCTACAGAGTTAGCCATAGAGCAAACATCCATAGTCAAACTTCTCTTCCAGGGGAGAGGATCGATTTCTGTATTCCTGCTACAGCAGTTACACAAAATCAGAAATGGGTAGTAGCAGGAATTGTCTTCAGGGTTTACGTACTTCAACCGCTATTGTTCAAATTCACCCCTCTCCTGACCCCATAGTCTTCTAACACAGTAAGAGGGTGCCTCCGCCAGCCTGCCAGTGTGACGCTTCCACGTTAAGCAGATGTAGTTAAAGTCTTTAAGAATTTACTTTATTTTTGAGAAGTTGCTCATTTACAGTGGAAATGAATCATTAAACATGGTAGACTTTCAAAACCAGATTAACAAGAGAAGTGTAGCGCCTCGAATCGGAATTCAAACACACAGCTGTGGATGGGGTAAAGGTAAGAGCAGCTATCTACTGAACATGCACATTGGAGTGAAACAGAACAGAATCATATTACCACTACTTCCTGCAAAATTGGTTTCATACATGAAGTTTTAGTTCAAGGAGGTCAAAAGTAGTTGAGAAAAACCTACTATCCATACAATACAAAACCCAAATCCTTCAAGCGACTACTTAAGGGGAAGCAAAGTCCCAATTTGTACTTTCGATGGGTTGGAAGGATTTACGTTTCATTTCTTCTGAGGTTACAGCTCTTTTATTGTTTATTTTTATGGATTTGTATCATTACATGACAAGTCATTAGCACCAGTTACTGATTGTCATCACTGTAGTAGCGCTGTTTCAGAGCTCTGTATTTTCTGAGAAAGTACAAAGCCTCCAACTCTTTTATAACAAATTCTCCTCGTGCAATTAGTTGCTTTATTTTTTCAGGATCTTTCACATCTTTATTTTTTAGAAAAGCTGCTTTCAAACGGCTTCTAAAGTAGTCTGCTCCTTTGGGATACTCCCTTCCAAGGTACAGCAGCTTGAAAAAAAAAAAAGATTTTTTTTTTTTAATAGATCAGGTGCACAGTGTAAGGGTTTTGTCTAGTTAAGAAAAGTGCTCGTGGCATTTAAGACACTTACATTTTTGTATAGATTCAACACTTCCCCTCTTAAAGAACTGGCCATTCTCACATTTCAGTGAACTCTTTAGTCTCGTCTGATTTTTTTTTTTTTTTAACCTGAAGAACAATCAGTTTGACATTAGCCTCCCGTGGGAGTCAGTAAATCCCAGCCTCATCCTCCACAGGAACCGCACAGCTTCTAACCAGACTCCTTTCTCTTACTGAGCCCTGTCCGCTCTGTTATTTTCTGGCTCTACTCTCTCTCTCTCTCTCTCTCTTCTGCTTTTGGCTTCTTTTAATTTTTGTTTCCATTTAGCTTCTCTTTCTCTTCTCCCCTTCCATCTGTCCTCGTCTCAAACATAAAACAAGAAACCTCCAGAGCCTTTCAGCTGCCCTAACACTTCTTTATCTTCGTGCTGTTCATCGGCTGCTTTCTCACGTGCTTACGGTTTTCTACCTGGCTCCTAGCCCGGCAGCTTCTTTGTCCCTGGTCTGCTACGGAAGCATTTGTATCTATATACACGTGCGTATATAGACATACGGTGGTAAATATATAGCTATATAAAAAAAATAAAAAAAAGAGACAACTGTAGGAATTCCTGCAACTTCCGCGTTCATGAATTTTGCTTTTTTTAAACCGCTGAAGTGCATTACGAATTGAGGCTAGCGCATACCGGCAAAACGTAACGTAAAACCATAAAAAAATGCGGTAGTAACAAAGGAAACCTATTTCTGTTTTTGTAAACAAAAGCAACCGGAATCAGACCTGGCTTCTGCGGACGGCGCTCCTGCCGCAGGGGGAACCGGCTGGCCTCCCGGAGGCCCGGCGGGGCCGGGGGCCGTCCCCTCGGGCTGCCGCCTCCCCCCCGCTTTGCCCGCGGGGGGCCGGTGCCCGTCGCCCTGCCCTGTACCCCCGGCGCCCTCACACGCACGACCCCCGACCCTCCCCGGCCGGCGCCCGCGGGGCGGGGGGAGAAGGACAAGGTCAGCGTCTCACCAGCTCCGCGCCGCGCCGCGCCGCGCCGCTTTACGGCAAAGCCGTAACGGGAGGCACCGCCCTTCTCCCGGCCGGCCGGCCGGGGGCGGGCGGCAGCACGGCTGCGCCTAGGGGCGGGGCGGGGCAGTGGGAGGGAGGACGCGATTGGCGGCGGCGAGCACGCGGGAGGAGGGGCTGGTCGCCGAGGCAACGCGGCGGCGCCATGGTGAGAGCGGGCCGGGGGCGGCGGCGGCGGGCGGCGGCGGGCGGCCCGGGGCGTCTCCCCGTGAGGGCGGTTTGTTCCGGGGGCCCGCACCGCGGCGGGCCGGGGCTGCCGCCGCCCGCTTCGGGTGACCCAGCTGCCGGCGCCGGCGGTGAGAGCGCGGCCTGCTGGGGACGGCCGCGGAGCTGCCCCTGCGCCCTCGGCTGCTGCCGCGGGCGGGCGGCAGCGGCCCGTGGCCGGGCGGTGGGCCCGGGCGGTTTGCTAGTGCCGGTGTAGCCGCAGGGCTTTGAGCTCCTGCAGCTGAAGAGGGGAGGCAGGAGCAACGGTAACGGGCGCCTCGAGGCGCTGATTAGGTGGGGAAGTGGGTAAGGGTTGGGCTCGAGTAGTCCGCACGGGCTGCTGAGGTACCGGTATATGGAAAAACGGATTTAAGACTGAAAAAACCGCCTGAAGGGCATGTTAGCTTTTCTGCAGTCCCCCGATCTAACTCCTCGTGCTGCGGTTTCTTCCTATGGCTGCTTAGCGTGAAACCCGGCTTGGAGGTAACTAACGCTTTGTTGCCAGAATCGCTCTGCCGTACCAAACTTCCCTGCGTTCCCGTGCACAGCCTCTCCTCTTCGCCTTCTTCCCCTTTCTCCACCCCGTAGGGAATGTGCTCGAGTGGGTAATCGGTCACCCTGAAGTTACAAAAATTCACGTGGCAATACTTAGTCGTTGCACAAAAAAGGTAATTGCTTGGTAAATCGAATAAGGGATTTGCCGTTAGGCGTTTGGCTTTCTAGAACCTGTTCTTATTTCCTGTAGTCGTTTGGAGAAGTCCCCTAATTACATTTCTTCACTTCATGTGCAGTTTCCCCATGAACGACAAAAGACTCGATGGTGTTTCTGTGTTCTTTTAGGTCATCGCATGATGTAATTTAGTGTTATTAGGAATAGCATGCAGTTGATGAGTTCAGAAAACACTGAAAACATTTTTTGACTAAATTATGTCTTGGACTAAATCACCTATTTGATGTACATTAATTTTTTAACAGTGGGAATAAATAGATATACTTCTATAACCATAAGTGTAATCTAGCCTGATAAATTATGGTGGTCCGGAGTCATGTGCTGGTGGCTAATTTTCTGCAATATCGAAATTATTGTCAGTTAATCTCATCTAATTTTACAGAATGGTTGTATTTTCTAGTTATTACTTTACACTTGATACCCTGTTCTCTGATGCTCACTTTCCTTTTTTTTTTTTTCCCCCATGATCTTCTAGGGTCCAAAAAAGAAGAAAAAGGTAGGTAGGCAGAAACATGCTCTAGTTCACATACAGCATTTTGACCCTTGCAGTGTTAATTTAGATAGTGTGCAAGGACAGTTCTGTTATTTTGGAAATTATATGAGTAAAATTACAAAGCACTTCATACTGAAATTAAAGTAAGCATCAGTTACTTCTGGACTTGATGTCTACAAAACATTATTTTTAAGAGGTTCTGCCATAATAAAGGTGCTGTGACACCATAATTGTATGCAGATGTGCTTTTTAAAAAGAAAAAGGTGGGGGTTTTTTGTTTTTTAATCTGTATTTCTTCTGAGCCAGTTGGTCAGGCTCAATCAAATTTGAAAGAGGAACAGGCGTCTCCAGGACACTAAGCTTATGTGCCTTTTGCGAGGAGGCTGAGTCGTGTTCCTGCAGAACTGCTAGAGAGAAGATGGCGAGCGCAGCCGCTGTGTGTTTTGCTTGGCGGCGAATGTCCGGCTGGAGAGCCAGTGTCCTGGCTTGGAGCCGCAAGCTGGACACAGAACGTGATGGGTAGGGGAGACAACAGACAGAAGTCCACGGGAAACTGGATTGCATAAATTCATGCCCGTGGATTTTTCTTAATTCAGTGATAATGAAATTATCCACCCCACCCTCAAAAAAGAACACGTTCAAATGTATTCCTTGGATAACTGTGCATCTCCAATTTCTCAGTGCTATGCTAAGTTGTAAGAATGTGAAAAGAAGTTGACTAAAAAGTGATTGTAAGTAATTGAAACAAGCAGGTTTTCCATTTTCACTGGAAGAAAAGTAATCAAAGATTTTTTTTTTTTTTTTCCCCTGAACTGGAAGGAATCGATTCTTCCCTGAAATCTTAATGGGTAGAATTGTGGTTTTTACTGACTCTGTTCTAGGAGAAATTTGCAAATAAATGCTTTGGTAACAAATGTGATAAGATGCACGCTAGCTCTGGCGGGTGTACGTTTGTTGTTGGCACTAAATTTTCACCATTGTTTTTGTTCAAGCTTCGTGATAACCTTTGTATTCAAAGTTACATTTATGTATATATTTATTGCCATGCAAAGTAGTGTAAAATGAATAGCTTTCCAAGTGGTTATTTGTATCTGAAAATAGACTAGTCAGAAGCAAAATGTGAAATAACAGTATTTGTAACACACTGTGTGATGTTTCACGAAGGTTCTCCTTGATTATTTCTAAGTTCCCTATCAATTGGATTACTTGTAACAATATTTACCAAATTATTAGGAATACTCGGGTGGAGTGGGTAGGAAGACTTCATTATACCATCGTGTTCATTTGCAACTGTCTGGACTTAAGTCCTCTTTTGTTGCCTCTCCCCGTCAGCTTTGTTGGACCTCATTCTTTATTGCCTTATTTACACCTCTGCAGGATGGGCACTATGCTACTGTGCTGGTTTGGTACCATTCTGTACCTATTTCTCTGCGGAAGAGAAGGATTGGATTCCTAACACATGCCTTTGATCCTTAGTGTTTATTTACATCGTGACACCGTCCAATTATATTCTCTTGCTGACACTGTGGATGAAACTCATACTGGTTTAGTCGTTTTACCTTACCTGAGTGAATCCTTGTAAGCCCTTGTCTCTCACCAGTGATGGCATGGGGACTTGGGATTCAGCGCTCTGATGTGCGACATCCAGGTTAGATGCCTAGGTAGAGGGTGTGTCTCCTCCTCTTTTCACATTGCCTCGCACTCTGAACCAATTTACATTCCGTATTTTCTCTGTTTTGAAAAAGTAAACGTTTGGTTTAATTTAAGTCTCTGTGTGTGTCAGTGGCAGAATACCGTTGTTCAGCCAGTACGTAGATACACCACCAAATGCAAGTCATTCGTTTTCCTTGACATCTTGTCTTTTGTCATCCATACCTTTGCTTTCAACCTTAGTTTAGGCTGCTGTCACTCTTTGTTTTTTCCGTATGCTGGAGCCTGTGCAGAATACCATGGTTTATTTTCTCACATGTGCAAAAAAAATAGCCTTATCTGTCCCACTTATAAACAATAGTGTTGGCTGTGAATTAATTTTGCAGTTCAGTACAAAATCAGCCTCCTTGTCTTTACAAGCTCCACAAACTTGTTTTGATTTACTTCCTGGCCCATCTTTCTCCCCCCTGCCCCCCTCACCTCCCCCCGCCCCCTCTTTTTTTTTTTTTTTAATCTGTTGTATTCAGGCCTTGTCTTCACAGCACCTGCCTTCAGGAAGAGCACTCCTCTCTGGTATCATTCCATCAACCCCAGATGGAGTCAAAGCACGTTGACTGCGAGCTTATTATGCGTGCAATACAATGGCAGGGTTACCTGTGTAAACGCTGAGTAAAACTGAATAAAGATAATTTAGTCCTTAGTAACTATGTGCTTGGTGAGGATTGCAACCTTAGGCTGCTTTTGCTACTGCATTAACAGGAAATGAGTGTTTTCCTCTTGTGTGTCTTTAAGTGCTGTCTTCTAGTGACAGTGCTGATCCTACACGTTTGATTAAACATCCCAAGACTGTGTCAACACAAAACCCAAACAAAATTATAATAAAAAATAAAAGCCCATCCAAGAATCTTTCTTTTCGCTGGTGAGGTAAAAAGTGAGGGGCCATTAGCAAACATCTTCAAATCCAAAGAGAATTATGCTTTCCACATCCTAGCTGTTCAAGTCTCTTGAAGGCAACGTGGTGGCCTCATGTGCACAGCTCCAATTGTCAAATTTTTGTATGTATCATCAGTGAGGGATCTATGAATTACAGGACAAAAATAAGTGTTCTGTTTTGGTTAATCTGTTACATGACAGTAGATTTTGCATGGTACTTACCTTGTCTTTTATTTTTTAAAAATGAATACCCAGACTGCAAAGAACTGATAAGGAAGATAATTTCTGAGAAACCCAAATTTAAAACATAGTTATTCTAGGATAACATATTCTAGAGGTTGAACAGTTAACTGTCTTGAGTTGCAGTTAGGATTTTACAACAGAAAAGAGAACTCTCTGTTAGTTGTCTGGTGAATTAGATACTTCTAAACGCCAGACTTGCCTATGTCCCAAAATACATTTCCCAGTATTTCCTAAAATGTTTGAAGTTGTAACATCTACTTTTTAGCAGATCTACCTGTTACTCAATTTCTACACTAAAACAAGAGATTTTAATATTCTCCTAATGTGGCCGTGTTCAGGAGTGTCTAGCATAGAATAATATATTAATTGAAAAAGCATATATTACGTCATGAAAATGAGAAGAAAATTGAGTCCAGGATGTGGATTGCCGTTCTGGAGGCTTCACTGACTGTGTAGGGAGTCCAAATTCTTAATACAGGGATCAGATTAGAAGGGCAAAGTTATAGAGGGTGAATACCTCCCAAAGCATATTAAAGTGATACTGACATTTGTTTTCTTTTAATTTATTGCAAACATTAAGTCCGGTGGCAAAAAGAAAGTTAGCAAAGCTGAACGTCTGAGATTACAGAAAGAAGAAGAAGAAAGGAGGCTGAAAGAGGAAGGTACTGTGCACTTCATTTACAGGGAATGTGATGGCACAAATCACTTATTTAAACAAATGGAAGAAAGTAATCTCCCAAACTATATGTGCACCGATATCTATCTCTATTT
Organism: Aptenodytes patagonicus; assembly: GCF_965638725.1. NCBI lineage: Eukaryota > Metazoa > Chordata > Aves > Sphenisciformes > Spheniscidae > Aptenodytes > Aptenodytes patagonicus. The sequence goes on along the minus strand of NC_134949.1, from coordinate 76,380,554 downwards.
CACAAATACAGGTGATTCATCCCTCTTTTCTTGTGTGGGCCAAATTCTGTGTTACTTGTTACCACCTCCCACATCTCACTTTTCTATCAGAGCTGTACTCTTTTCTCTAGTTACTTCTACTGTGATTAGGAACTTGGGAAGGAGGGTGGCTGGAAGAATTAATTTTTTTTTTCTCTCTTACCATTACCTTTTGAAATATTCTCAGCAAGTTAGAAATGCAGTGTTTTGTGGGTTTCTTCCCCCCCTCCCCCTTTCAAGCCTAGTTATCAGTAGACAAGAGAAATTCTCTGAAAAGGACTTCCTTGTCCAAAAAGGCCAACAAAATACTTCTGTTGGCAGGGGGCTAGCTGGTGTTCTGAAGGGGTAGCAGATAAAGTGACTACAAACTAGGATAGATTAAAGTGTAGTTTGCTTGGGTTTACTTCTTCTGTCTCTACTGAGTGATTCTCCACCCACTTCTTCAAGATCTTTCTATTGTATATCACTGTATCCCTTAATATGAAATCCCAGTTGCATGACTTGCCTGTCCTCACCATCTGAATGTGTCTGCTTCTGCAGTTCAGTATCACAACTCGATACCCCTGTCTGAACATCAGATCCATCTCTTCTGCTTCCCTTTCCGCCATTAATCCATCCTGGTGGGGATTTGGGCATGCTATGACTGCTAGTAATAGTAAGTGACTACTAATCACTAGTAACCTCTGTGGATGGGGGTAATGGCTCAGGTGAGTACAGGCAGATTTGGGAACTGCCATTGCTCTCGCCTCTGTGCAACACAGATATATCTGAAGTGATTTGCATGTAGGCAGTGACATTCAAGCCACTGTTTGGGAACATCTGGATTGATGCATAGGCTGTGCTACCTTAAGCTGAAGGCTTAGAGGTTGAAATCAATTTTAATTTTCACATCCTCTCTGATTTTCTAGTCCCTGTGGCAGCAAAGAAAAAAAAAAACCAAACAACTGTGATCAGGAGTAACTGATCCTGAAGAGGATTTCAGTGAAGAAGTTACTATAAGATGGAGGTACCCACCAAAGGCTGTAGGAAAGGAGAAGTCTAACTTGGGACTGAACCACTCAGGCGGTTTCACCACAGACATTGGACTGAGAACCTGGGCCTGTTCAAGCTGTAGATAAAGGGAGAGGGCACTCCTGCTGCTGTTTCTGGGGAGGAAAAGAGGGCTTGCTGATCCTTGTCTCCACTTGTATTGTCACAGGCTGATAGGGGTAGCACCATAGTTAATGTGTTTTAGTACTATGATTCAAAGTAGTTTGGCTCATTTGGAAGATTTCTGTGCAATGTAAGATACATCTTTGTGTTGCTCATTATTATGGTTATTTTGTTATTACAGCTAATAAAAAATTTGTCTGGTTTTATTAAGCAAAATATAATTATGCTCTTGATATATTTCCCAATCTTCAGAGGAAGCCCGATTGCAAGCTCAACAAGAAGAAGCAGCAAGACTGGAAAAGGAGAGAATTGAACAAGAGCAGATGGAAAAGCTTGAGGCAAAAGTTAGTTCATACCCAATAGTTACTGAAAAATTCTAATCCTATTTCTAAACTTGTGACAAGGTCTGTAAAACATTATTAATTTAGTGTGAGCATGGAAAGGAATTTCCTTATGTCCCTAGCGTTGGGAAGGAACAGAGGATGTAGAGGAAATGTAGAGGAAATTTTCTAGCATCACTAGATTAAAATTAATAACGAAAAATCTAGCCAAATCACTAAAAGGTACTCTTGCATAAGATCCCACAAGTTGAGAAGGTAGTGAGATTAGTAATTAAATAAAAAATTTAAAAGTCAAGAGAAATGGTGCTGAATTTTGTTCTATAGTATTGGCTTAGTGTTGCTTTGATTCAGGAAAATCCTCTGAGGCAAGATAGTCTTGCTTGGTTTTGATATATAAAGATGCTGTGGCTAAATACATTAACTTTTGGGATATGTATTACTCAGTTTGAATAAATACTTTTTTTTTTTTCCATTTCCACTATACTTTCAATTGGATATATTTTTGTGTTCCCCATAATTACATTTGGTACAGTTGTGGCAAGAAAATTTTGGTATAAATTCTAGAAGTGGTTACATATTAGGACAGATGCATTGATTTGTGTGCATGCATGTATAGAGATATGTGTGTGTGTGTTTGAATATGTATGTTTATTTTTCTAAGAAGACTGGCATTCAGAACAAAACCTGATTGGTAATATCTAAATATTTTTGTGTTTAAAAGAAAAAAAAAAAAAACCAGGAGATTTACCACAATTTATTTTTTCCCCCAGAAAAAAGTCACTCTTGCCTGTGCCTCTTGTCCTTCACAAAGTATTTTTCCTCCCTAGAGAGAAAATAAATTTTAAATAATAGAAATTATAAGGAAAAAAAAATCATCTTGCACACATTTTTCCAACATATGCTTACATTTTTTATCAGCTCTCATTAGAGGTAGTTCCAGGATGATGATATGGAAACTGTTCAAGTGAGAGGTTAACAGTCATATGACGCGTTATGTTTGTCGTATGTCTCAGCAACTAATGTGATGACAATAACATATTGCGAACTGCTGCAGTCTTCTCGATTAAATGTTTCATAAAAAAGCAAGCTATCAGTGTTTGGATTTGTTTAAATGATAACTCATTCAAATATCCTAATTTTTTTTCTTTGATATAAAATAGTTGTAAGTAGTAAACCAAATATTTAACTCCTCTGTTTGACATATATATATATAAAAACAGGATCAAGAACGAAGGGAATCTGAACTAGCAGAACTTCATTCACTGGAACAGAAGTTTCTGGCTGCACAGCAGTGGAAAACAGATTATAGAGCCCATGCAAAGGTAAGTTTTCATTCCAAAATCCGCCCAGTGTTGTAGAGGTTCGACAGTGAAGAGACTTTAGGTTATGTCTCCATTCCAGGGTCCAGGAATGCTTCCATTTCTTGAACTTAGGTGTGGGCTATGGCTGCATTTCAGGTTCCATCTCAAGGTAGTAACTGGCCATCCTCACTCTCCTCTATCTTCTATACTTTGGTGTACACAGAAAAAAAACATGGGCAAAGAGACGCCTGTCTGGCTGATCAAAGAATTAGGGCCCCACAGCTTACCCCAGCGGTCAAGAAGAATACTTCCAGATGTTCTGGTATTTGTCCTTCCTTTTCTATTTGTTTAATTCATTCTACATTTAAACATTCCATGAAAAAATCTCTACCAGGGCTTAAAAATATTTTTGTAGAATTTGAGACAATTGACAACATTTGTTCCAGTTGTTCCTGGATACCACAGGTCATCATTCAGAGAGAGGTTGGCTGAAACTTTGAAGGACATGGCACAAACCTGGGTCAGATATCAGGGCTGGAAATATGTGAGAATGCAGCTAAGAGTTAATGTCTGCAGTTTAGGGTGATGTACGTGGTGGTTGAATCATCACCCAATAGTACTGTATGCCTGTAAAATTAAATTTTAAATAGTAAGGTATGGAAATACACTCGTAGAACATTTCACTCTTGTGAATCCATCTTGCAGAAACATCAGTCAGTAACAGTCTGTTAGAAGATTTGGTCAGTTTGGTTCCAGGTAAGGACAAATAGACTTGTGGACACAAGGATTTTCTCTCTGTCTTGTATATCGCTTAATCCTTTACAAAGCCTCTGTGGAACAAATTTAGAATCATAGGATAGATCACGTTAGAAGTGACTTCTGAAATTCATACAGTTCAACCTCCTGCACAAAGCAGGGCAAACTCCGAAGTTAGATCAAGGTGCTCAGTTGGGTTTTAAAAATTTCTAAGGATGGGGATACCACAGTATCTCTGAGCAACCTTTTTGACAGCTCTACCACTCTCATTGTAACAATTTTTCTTTAAATCCAGTTGGCATTTCCCTTGTTACAGCTTGTGATCATTGCCTAATTGTCATGACGCACCATCCCTGTGCACCTCTGAGGAAAGTTTGCCTCTGTCTTCTCTATAACCCCTCTCTAGGTACTGGTAGATTGCAATTAGCTCCTCCCTTAGCTTTGTTAGTCCTCTCCAGACTGACAAAGCTCAGCCTTTCCTCCTGTGTCATTTTCCCCAGTACCCTAACCATCTTAACGTCCCTCCTCTGGACTCTCCAATTCACCACTCTTTCTCTTGTATTGAGGGACCCAAAACTGGATCCAGCACTCCAGATGTGGCCTCAGGAGCCCTGCAGAGGGAACAGTCGGTCCCTAGGCACACTGGTTACACCCTGGATTCCAGTGTGGCCTTAGCACTCGTTGCCACAAGGGTGCAGCATGATAACTTCACAGTTACGATGACACCTTTGGATGATGTTTATTACCTTTTTCAGTTGATGACAAGCTCTGGCTTTATTACCCTTGTGAACAAGAGAATCTGTCAGTCATTTTGAAAGGGGACAGTTGTTTATGGATGTTTCTGAAGAGTATTTCTTGGAAGGAGAAACATAAGATTTTTTTTTTTCTTTAAAAGTAATGGCAAAATAAAACTATTACTTTAAAAATAAATCTTCAGATAAAATACTGCTAGAGTATGGGAAATATTAGAGTTTGTATTAGTCTGTTGTTAAGAATATTTAGGGCAAAAGAAATCATAGAATCATAGAATCGTCTAGGTTGGAAAAGACCTTTAAGATCTTCGAGTCCAACCGTAAACCTAACACTGCCAAGTCCACCACTAAACCATGTCCCTAAGCGCCACATCTACATGTCTTTTAAATACCTCCAGGGATGGGGACTCAACCACTTCCCTGGGCAGCCTGTTCCAATGTTTCACCACTCTTTCAGTAAAGACATTTTTCCTCACGTCCAGTCTAAACCTCCCCTGGCGCAACTTGAGGCCATTTCCTCTCGTCCTATCGCTTGTTACTTGGGAGAAGAGACCGACACCCACCTCGCTACAACCTCCTTTCAGGTAGTTGTAGAGAGCGATGAGGTCTCCCCTCAGCCTCCTTTTCTCCAGGCTAAACAGTCCCAGTTCCCTCAGCCGCTTCTCGTAAGACTTGTTCTCTAGACCCTTCACCAGCTTCGTTGCCCTTCTCTGGACACGCTCCAGCACCTCAACATCCTTCTTGTAGTGAGGGGCCCAAAACTGAACACAGTATTCGAGGTGCGGCCTCACCAGTGCCCCACGTACAGGGGCATGATCGCTTCCCTACTCCTGCTGGCCACACTATTTCTGATACAGGCCAGGATGCCATTGGCCTTCTTGGCCGCCTGGGCACACTGCCGGCTCATGTTCAGCCGCCTGTCAACCAACACCCCCAGGTCTTTTCCCCCAGGCAGCTTTCCAGCTACAAAGTTGCATGTATGTCTTAAAATACAATTTCAACAATTTCAAGGTGTCATTCCCACTCTTAGCAATACAAGACAGCAGACACTGACTTGCAGCTTTGTCCCGCTCTCTAGGCTCAAACAAATGGGAGTTTTGAAAGTTGCAGACTTCACAACAAAAAGCATAAATAGAAACATGCAGCCCTGTTCTTGCCTCAGAAAAAGGATTCAGAGCTACACAGTTTGTTTCTTTTGCCACATGTGAGAGTAGTAGCCCCACTCAGATTCACGGGCAACACAATCATCTCTCTGCAGCTTATCAAAAGCCAAAAAAGAGACCAACACAGACAGGTGGATCAAAAGAATCTGTAGAAGCAGAGGACAGCTCAGAGAATTGCAGAACAGCTCTGCAAGCCATCAACACGTTTCCAAAAAGAAGCAAACAAAGCCGCCTGACCTCTAGCACTACCAAGCGTCTCCTTGACAAAAACACTGCAGAATCCAACAGATAATATATATATTATAATATATATAATACCAAATGCTGAGTTTCCACATCCGTTTCTGAACAATTTCAATCCAGATTAACAGATACGCTTACAAATTTTCATGAAACTTATCCTTTTTTCTCAAAGACCAAGTGCTGTCATCCTTAAGGATGTGCTTTCCCGATGGTGAAACTGAAGATCTCTTTCAAGTGCGAAGATGTAAAAAAAAGAAATCAGATGTTTTAATTACTGAAGACTGATCAGTCTTTTATACAGGAGTTTCCAGTGCACTGAGGGCTCACCTATTACTGCTTTTTTTGAAGTCAGTGGAAATGGTTATGGAAGTGGTTGGGAATGCAATTATACAAGCCCTTTTGCTTTAAAAGATCCATTTTACATTGTAATGCCATCTTCAGTAACACTGCATTATTAATCTTCACAGTATGCAGAGAGGCAAGGTTCCTTAATAACTTACTATATGGATGAAAAAAATTATATTGTATGTTGTAAATTGATCCCATGAGCCAATGTCAGGCTCATGTGTGGAGTTAAGTGGGTTTAGCCTGTTGTTGTTGATTATTATCCCCCCTCCCCCCAAGAATGACCAATAATTGATTTGAAAATAAAATTATTAAAGAAAAAAAAGATCATTCAAGCCTTTTTTCACATTCCCACCAGAGGTTTCTGTAACAGCTGAATTGGTGCTGGTGAGGAGGAGAAAATCTCCTTCAGAGGCAGAGAAAGGAGGAATAAACATGTTGGAGTAGAATGCTCTTAAGCAGCTTTATTGCCAGTGTAAGGATTTTCAGTTTTGTTGGCAGTATCTGGTTTGAGAACCATCTGCCTCTTCCACCTGCACCAGTTCCTCATTTATGTTCTCAGTCATTTATTCTTTCAGCCCCTCATTTGTGGCAGGTACTGAATTCCTTGCTTTTGTAGACACGCAAGCTCCACTTAGCAGAACAGAAACCACTGATAAATGAGTAAGTATAAACAGCAAATGATAGGTGGGCAGAAGTACCTTAACACGTTAATATCAAAGTAAACCATTTTTTTCTGGCATAGCGGTAAGCCAGGTGGTGTTACAGTCCTGTTTAGATGCAGGTGTGAATGTATGACTACAATATATCTGTCTTTTAGAATCCTCCTTTTTCTTGTCATAATGATAGTCATGTGCACCGCATGCCCATATCTACTTTTCTTTGAACATTTCCTGTAGTGGGAGCATTACCTCAGTTGTGATGGAAGTCCTGACCCAACTGTACTGCAGGAAATAAATACTTTCATGAGCTTATGGCGTGAAGATCAAAATGAGGACATTCAGCTTGTGATGGAGAAGGGAGAACAGGTGCTAAATGTAAGTGTTAAAATGGTATTTTTCAGTTTAAGCTTACCAGAACATATCCTCAACAGGCCCCCTTCTTCCTTTTTTTTTTTTTTTTTTTTTTTGCGGCCAAATGACTGAAATGGGCTATAACCTTCAAAACCCAGAATTTTTTCTTCAGTTTTTACATTTTTTTACTTACAGATTTAATCATCTTCAGTCATCTTCTAAAGAAGATGACTATTGACTTTAAATATGCAGTGCATTTAAGGGATTTGTGTGTAATGTTTCTATGCTGAGCTCTAGTATTCCAACATCCATCTTCCCTGCTATGTACACTTTAAACAGTCTTGAGCCAGAACATACAAGCTCATGTCATATATAGGTGCTTCAGTGGACAGCAGCCTTATTGTGCTTACTTGACACTTACAGCCAGTCAAGTGTCGTGTAAGAGCTGGGGTTCCCAAAATGCAAGCCACCAACCATTGATGGTTTGTGAGGCAATTTTAAGCAACTTGTGGCTGCTCTGTAAATGTAGGATTTTATTTTCATTTATGCTAACTTTATAGTGTTTTTCAGAAAGTTAAATGGGGTCTTCCAGAAATTAGGGGTGAAAGTCGCATGCGTGATACAACTTTCATTGGGCTGGTTTGGTTCCGAGCGTTAGATTTCCTGTCTTGCAATGCTTGCTGGGTGCTGCAATTTTCAGCTTCCACATACTGCCTTTTTCTGAGCCAGCAGGGAATGTGCCGGTCCCTTCCAAGAATTTCAACAGATAACTCCTCGCTTTCTCTTCTACACTGCAACCCAAGCAAAAAGCCTGGCAGTTGCCCGCTTCCGTTCCTTCTCGCCACTCTTCTCCCTGCTGTCACGTCTCTCCCACAAACACACCTCCTCCTGCTGCTGGATGTTTCCCATCCAACACTGAAGCAGTTACAGCTACTGTACAGGCCCTGTAAACGCATACTACCTTGCACTGTATGCTCAGTAGAGTATTACGTGATACTAGAAGATAGGCATTTTTGTTTCGCCCCTGCTGGAAATGCAAGGTGGTGTCAAAAAGATTGTCTGTCTTCTCTTGGTCTAAAACACCTGAGCATTTCCTTCCTGTTCTGCATGTTTTTAGAGGAAACTGTTAAACACTCCGAACTGTGAGATCATGTAGATCAGCAGTTCAGAGTTGAGAGGGACCACCTCACTATCGAGGTAGACCATGTTAAAGGTGCAATAGAAAAAAGACAGTAGTAGTTACAGTTCTGCTGCTGCTTTTAATGCGCAGTGGCACTGCGATTCCAGAGGGTACGAGGAAGAAGAGTCTGGCAAGTCTGAAGGGAGGCATAAAATGTAATCTGATCCTCCCTTCGTCTCAGTGCTGCAGGTCACTTTGGCCAGCTAGGAATTTTTTAGTTCTATACAAGCATTTAGGTGTTAAGATATTAGCACGCAGTGGAAGGCAACAATGAAATGACAGAGTTCCAAACTGCACGATAAGGATTGTTCTGAGAATTAAAATGCAATTGCTGTATGTCTTCCTATTATTATTTTTTTTTTTTTTAAAGATTTCGTAGTTCAGATTATTACTACAGAAAATACACTTCCAAAATAAAGCTGTAAGCTTTTCATTAAAACTAATTTTTGACCAAAAGTTTCTTCATATGACCAACCGGTTCAATAAATGATCTATTTCATAAGCTAAGATTTCACAGCCCACTGGTTAAGGAATGAAGGAATTGGACTAGAGGAATGAAGGAAGGCAGACTTGACCCTGGAATTTCTAGCGCTTTGCCTGGTTGACTGTCTATCTGATAATGCTGGCTTAGCACAATTTCTAGAGGTATAATAGAAAAAGATTATTTCTGCGACCAAGATATGTTTAGGTACAAAGGAAGCAAGTTTGCCTCGTTTTTTATGACAGAACACAGTATATTAAGGGTGGTGTCAAAACAGAGATACTTTTCCCACATATAATGTCTTCTAGTTAATTCAGAAGTTGCAGTTTCTGTTATTGGACACACCACCAAATGAGATAACAGAAAAAGAAACAGTCCAGTACCAGGAATCTATTCTGGAATTGCAGAAGCTGCTTCATCAGAAGTACAATGGAGCAACAGAACACATGCTTAAAGTAAGTAAGTTTTACTCCTTCGAAGTTGTAATATGCCCAATGCATATAAGCTTAGCTACAAGTGTCTTCTTGTGATGGTTGCTTTTGTTTGTTCTTAAATTGTCACAGAGATTAGTATTTCAGTTTCCAAATGTAGTATTTGAGTTTCCAAATCATGTGTATAGCAGATACCAGACTTGTATTTCTTCAAAACCTCTGCAAATCTTAGCCTTAGAGTGGAAATTCTCATCATTAAGACATTTAATATTAAATTATTGTGACATTTTGTGAGATTTGGAGACGTTGAAAACAAGGGGGCGCTGTATGAAATTTGTTTCCTATTTTGTCTCAATGATTTAAATTAAAGTTAGTTGACTGTAAAGAAATTGCAAATGTGAAAAGCAGATCATAAGGTTAGCTTGTACACTTTTTTAAATACAAGTTAATATCACTAAAATATTTTTTAAACAGATCTTGGGAAGACTAAAGAGTATTTAAACAAGAAAATGAAAATGTACTTTGGGAATCAGTTTTCTGGGTTGCATGTATAGGTAGTGATCTTGCTTGCTATTTGAAGTATATTAATCATATATGTAAGTATGTTTAGCAAAAGGATATTGCTAGAGGAAACAAAAAAAGGAAGTAAAGGAAATAGTGAACCAGTTGTATGTTTGTTCACAGTCAAAACCCTGTGCAAATTAAGAAATAGTAAATTCTTGATCGTCTTTACGGAGTTTAGGATTAAACTCCTAATGTAGTTATCACTTCATAAGTTGTATATGGACAGACATGTAAAATAATCTGTGCGGTGGCTGTGGGCTAGGCTGTGGGTTGTGCTTTATTGCTCAGTAAGTCCTTTTTTTTTTTTTTAACTTGTCCTGAGAAGTGTTTTTGAGGGCACAGGATTAAGGGAGATAAGCAGTACCATTGAAGGGGATAATGTAAGATCCCATATTTGGCAGAATTTTGACTGACAGAATTGATGAAGTCAGAGGAAGAAAAAGGACATAGTTCAAATTTTAACAGAGATTTGAGTTTATAACTGTTATGTTTTAGTACATAAATACAACATACCTGAGCTTGGTCTGGTGTATTTTTATTCCTACATGTCTTTTCATATTTATCCAAGTATAAATGTAAGTAAATCAAAGTGTTATAAATAAGAAGAAAACACGATTTAATCTGCTTTTTCTTTGTAGGCAGCTAATATGTATGAAGATTCTGACACTGGAAATATGCAGGCAGTCATAAAGGATAAAAATGTTACTTTTTGTATTTGGGCCAATCTGAAGAAGAAAGTAAGGTACAGCATACTGAAATTCTTAATTTGAAATGAGGCCTGGCCTTGTCTACCCAAGTCAAGTAAACACCAAGAACCAGTTTCTCATAGTCTTTTTCATGTTGAATAGCTTTTATTCTACAGACTCCCAACTGAAGGATTTCACACCAGCCTGTTGCTAAGGAAGGTACTGGTTGCATCAGAGTTTTATTAAAGAAACAGGAATGTTTTATATATGTAGATATGTGTGTGTGTGTATATATATATATATAAAAAAACTTTGTTTCTTAAAATGCTACAGTAGAACCCTGTTACTGCCAGAACAATTTTTAAAGGAAAAGAGTAAAACTCATGCAGAGAATTGATATTCCTCTGGAGGTAATGTTTCTTGCTCATGAATTAAAATAGTTTCTAAGCTGTTACAGTTTCTTTCAAAGCAGTGAATGATGCTTTGTGCTCAATTCTCTGTTAGATAAAAGATTCTAGAGCCTGGAATGCAAATATCCTCCATAGTGGGTTTTGAATCTAAGATTTTTTTTGTTAATTAGATTACCATTTAACTGATGCTACATTTTTCAAAACAAGATTTTTGAGCGGACTTCCTACTCCCACTCGCAAATATGAGGAATAAATTGGTAAAAGGACTTTGCCTTGACTAAGGACCCATTGCTGGAAGCTTTGCTAAGATGATTAGAAGGCTGGGCCCTGAGCAATGTCAGACTGACCTGCAGGAAGAGCTCATCTGGGTTAGTGTTAAAGCCTTTTGGTCAGTTTAGAGAGGCACTTACAATTTTCAACCAAGAATTAAAAAATAAATGATGCTTTACTAGAAGATTTTTAGAATGTGTGACTAGCTGATCTTACCAGAAAATAAGTGTTATTTGAGTTGTTCTGGTTTTGGTTGGGCAGGAATCGCAATGAGCAAGAACCTTCCATATCTGGTGAAAGAACCCAAGTTCACCAGTTAGATACTTGATTTGATGCAGGTTGGCCTCCTGTGCTGCTCTTAGCCTGTTCCCTACGCTGTCACAAGGATCGGTGGCTGTGTAATACTGTTGATTACCAAAATTACCTTTACATCTGTGTAGCTCTTGGGGTTTTATGTGGACGATGCTGAGACTGATGTAACACAGAGAGCTGGTGACTTCACCTATGTAGGAATTTGCCCATTAAATTAGTCTGTTTTACTGCAATGTACTGCGTAGAAGAGCCGTCGTCTGATTCTGCCTCATTGTCATCCTATCAGGACCGTTATTTTTGCAGCTCCTGATGCCCTTAATGCAGCAACAGCTTTTCTGGAGGGGCTTACAGACAGCTGTCAGTACAAGACAGGAAGTATATCGTCACATCCCACTCTGTTTCTTAGACTGTGCCACGCGACAAAAGAGAATTTAGGTGACTTCTAGTGTAGAACATCGATTTGAATGGTTATGCAGAAATACAGAAATAAGTGCTGCCAGTCTTACTAGGGAATGTTATTTTTTTTACTGTTGTTTACAGGTTCAAAAATCACATGTTTTGTGATACACAGCATGGATTTGATCTTCCAAAGTCACTGGCTGTGAGCAGTGTTGCTGTTCGCATATTGCATACTCATTATGACCACGTATCTCCACTTTGGCTGCACTGTCAGAGTGTGCCAAAATTGGAAGTCTTAGACAGCAAAGAGTTAACTCAGCATTCAAAAGGCAGTGTAGAAGAACCAGAAGAAGAGGAAAAGAAAGCCAGAGAAGAGCCCAACATGCCTGCTGAAGAAGAAACGTGCTCTGATGGGAGAAAGGTAGGTAAAAAATCTCGCAAAAGGATGTTCTGCGATGCTGCTGTTACTTGAGGCCCACTCGCAGTGTAACAGCTTCTTAATGTGTCCTGTGCCCGAGAGCGCCAGGCTCTTAAACGTTTTATGGAAAAAGGCAACTTGTGTTAATACTGTGCCGTAGATCTTCTCGAGGGAGTGGAAGGATGAATGACCAACGCTTGTCCTACAGAAGGTAGAAGGGGAAGTTTGGACAGGGTGTGGTGGTTGCCATGCAGCTGGCATGCGTGAGCTGGCATTTGGTTGGCAGTTTCAAGAGTGGGACCAAGCCATGAGGAACGTCAGGTGCCGTTGTAAGATATTTCCGTAAATCTGTGACGTACGTCCAGGTGAATGGATTCTGCTTCTGAGAAACTGACGGCCCCATAAAATCACTGCAGGAATCCAACATTAGGAAGATTCGCAGTGTGGAGAATGGGATTCAGAGTTCAGCAGGTCGTGGTTGTGCAGTTACTCGGTTGCTCCGTGTCTGTATGCTGAAACTTTGCCAGTGGAGGGCTTTCCCAGCACTGCTTCTAGCTGCTGGATTCTCTTCATCAGCACTCGTCAACGGAGTACGTTAGCTTTAGGTGCTGTGGAGGTTGCTTGGTTTTGTATTCTTCTTACTGGGTTTGGGTTTTTCACTTTCGGTCTCGTCTGTGACCTGCAGCTAAATGACTTGGGTTCTCTATCTAAAATTTCTGCACAGATAACCTGTAAAACCTCACGTTTTATGCCTTCTTAATATGTTTGGAGCAACAATCTTTGCCTTTTTCCTTTTCAGACCCCAACACCTTTGTAGTGAATCAGTGCCTGAAATCCCATCTTTCTTGGTTTCTTTTTTCTTTTTTGTATGACAAATCTTGTCTTTTGGCAGTTCTCACCTGCATTTTTCAGACTTTCTTCAAGCTCCTCATTTCATTCCTTCTCTTTTTCTTTCCCAGGTCTGTCTGTCTTTCTCTCAATCCAGTTTTGTGAATTCTCCTCTTCCCTCTGAAGATGCCACTTCTCTCAGCTACTGCAGTCTCTCCCCCTGTCTGGCTCTGCCTTGAGTTCCCCCACATTTACGTGCGGAAACACTTCTTTCCTCTCACCTTCTGTCCTGTTTCAGGAGGTGTGTGTTCCTCCCACGCACTGGCAGGCACAGCATAGGGCACAGGAGGCGCCTGTGCCTCCGGGCGGATGGCTCGCACACTGAACTGCCGGTTGTCTGCTGCTGTGCTTCCAGAGGAGTCTGCTAGGACAGGGATGAATTCATATCTGGGTTGGAAATTTGGCTGGAAATCTAGGGTAATGTTTTGAAAATAGAAAACAGTGTGAGAAAGGGAATAAATGTCATGGGCAAGGCACGGCTAAGACTGCAAGTGGGGGTTCTGGCAGAGTTTCAGTACGGCTTTGGATTCAACATTGGCTTAAGTTTTCCTTGTGTCACTCTTCTAGCTGTAAAGTCAGCATAAACATAATTTTTGAGTGCACACACTGCTAAAAAGGTTAAGTGCTTGTATGGTACTTGGGGAGCTCGAGATGGAATTCGCTGTGGAAATGAAGTAATTCTTTTATGTTTATCTCTATTTATATATCTGGTTCCAAAGTTGGAGAGTACCTTTAATCAAAACTATTTTTGCTAGCTAGGTGGAAATGATTTCTCCTAAAACCTTGACCTGTAGCAAGATTGGTGCAAACGTTGCTGGAGGAGTGGGACTGTACTCTTGCCCCTTGGGCCTCCCTGAAGGAGGTGATACCCTCTTCTTTATTGTGTCTGCCTCTGACTGATGAATAAAACGTCTTTTGCTCTTTATATAGAGTGCTATCTCAGTCAAAGAAAACAGCAATAGCATAGCTGACATAAATGAGACAGGGGAGGAAACTGAGAAGAAATCGGAAATCTTGGACATACCGTCGCAAGGTATTTGGTTAGTTTTTATGTGCAGCATTACGAAAGTACTTATTCTAAATATTTTAGATATGGAAACATTGTGATATAGATCTCTATGTGAATGGAACAAAGTTTATAAATATATTGATGTTTTGATAACACTTGAGTTTTATTGACATTTCTATTAATGATTGTTAAATGCAGGGACAAAATAGGACAGATAGATAGGAAAATGGATTTTGTCCCCACACTTATTTTAATGTATTTATTATTTACGTTTATATTCATGTACACATTTATTATGTTTATGTACATTTGTGTATTATTATGCATACGTTTATGTATGTTTACGGGTGAAGTACACAATCTTTATGAATCTGCCAGGCTGTCTGGTGAGATTGAATTCCTCAAAAAAAAATTATTCAAACGCATATAATGGTAGGCACGCAGGTAGCGTAAGTATTACTGAGCTTTACTTAAATGTGTGCTTAAAGCGAGATACGTGCTGATATACTTCACTAAAAGAGGGCCTAATTCTAGGAAAGAAAACTGTTTATATCTGTCCCACGTAAGTTAGGTTACAAATTTCTTGTGTTGGGGTGTCCTTTGGTTTAATAAAGGACTGAGTTTTCTTGTAGTGCTTGTCTTTTAAATAAAACAACTGCAAACTATTCGAGAGTGCTGAGGGAGCTGGCGGAGGAGCTCGCCAAGCCGCTCTCCATCATTTATCAGCAGTCCTGGTTAATGGGGGAGGTCCCGGACTACTGGAGGCTTGCCAATGTGACGCCCATCTACAAGAAGGGCCAGAAGGAGGATCCGGGGAACTACAGGCCTGTCAGCCTGACCTCGGTGCCGGGGAAGATTATGGAGCGGTTCATCTTGAGGGCGCTCACAAGGCATGAGCGGGACAACCAGGGGATCAGGCCCAGCCAGCACGGGTTCATGAGAAGCAGGTCCTGCTTGACCAACCTGATCTCCTTCTATGACCAGGTGACCCACCTAGTGGATGAGGGAAAGGCTGTGGATGTGGTCTACCTGGACTTCGGTAAGGCCTTTGACACCGTCTCCCACAGCATTCTCCTAGAGAAGCTGGCGGCTCACGGCTTAGACAGGTGTACTCTGCGCTGGGTCAAAAACTGGCTGGACGGCCGGGCCCAGAGAGTTGTGGTGAATGGAGTTAAATCCAGCTGGCGGCCGGTCACGAGCGGTGTTCCCCAGGGCTCAGTTTTGGGGCCAGTCTTGTTCAATATCTTTATTGATGATCTGGATGAGGGGATTGAGTGCTCCCTCAGTAAGTTTGCAGACGACACCAAGTTGGGCGGGAGTGTTGAACTGCTCGAGGGTAGGAAGGCTCTGCAGAGGGACCTGGACAGGCTGGATCGATGGGCCCAGGCCAACTGTATGAGGTTCAACAAGGCCAAGTGCCGGGTCCTGCACTTTGGCCACAACAACCCCATGCAGCGCTACAGGCTTGGGGAAGAGTGGCTGGAAAGCTGCCTGGTGGAAAAGGACCTGGGGGTGTTGGTTGACAGCCGGCTGAATATGAGCCGGCAGTGTGCCCAGGCGGCCAAGAAGGCCAATGGCATCCTGGCCTGTATCAGAAATAGCGTGGCCAGCAGGAGTAGGGAAGTGATCGTGCCCCTGTACTTGGCACTGGTGAGGCTGCACCTTGAATACTGTGTTCAGTTTTGGGCCCCTCACTACAAGAAGGACGTTGAGGTGCTGGAGCGTGTCCAGAGAAGGGCAACGAGGCTGGTGAGGGGTCTGGAGAACAAGTCTTATGAGGAGCGGCTGAGGGAACTGGGGTTGTTTAGCCTGGAGAAAAGGAGGCTGAGGGGAGACCTCATCGCTCTCTACAACTACCTGAAAGGAGGTTGTAGCGAGGTGGGTGTCGGTCTCTTCTCCCAAGTAACAAGCGATAGGACAAGAGGAAATGGCCTCAAGTTGCGCCAGGGGAGGTTTAGATTGGACATGAGGAAAAATTTATTTACTTGAAAGAGTAGTTAAACATTGGAACAGGCTGCCCAGGGAAGTGGTTGAGTCCCCATTCCTGGAGGTATTTAAAAGACGTGTAGATGAGGTGCTTGCTTAGGGACATGGTTTAGTGGGCATGGTGGTGCTGGGTCGATGGTTGGACTCGATGATCTTAGAGGTCTTTTCCAACCTTAATGATTCTATGATCCTATGATTCTATTCAGCATAGTTTAGCTGAACTGTACAGCCTTTTCCTTGTTGTGGAAAAAAAAAACCAACAAAACCAAACTCCACCCCACAACACTTTCTGCTGAGCACAGTCCAAGCAACCAGTTGTCAGACTAGACCCTAAAGACCACCCAAACAAGGCGGTTTTCAAGAGAATATAAAGAACGTGGGCTTCAGTTGGAGGAATTAGCTATTTTATTTCGGTAAGGCTTTGAAAATCCCTACCATAGTATTAGGTGAAATGTACGTGCACAGAAGTGTACTAATTATACCTGAATGCCTTCAAGCTTGTCTATCTGCTTTAATAAGGAGAGAAAGCCTAGGAAACTATGCTTGTGCTGGCCCGCACAACCCATTCAACCACTTTTCAGACTAGAGTTTGAAAGGATGCTCAGTTACCACAAATTCCGTGAAAACAGGCAGCCAGGTAGACGAGAGGAAAAAGACAGGAATGCAACAACAGGGAAAAGAGCAAGAACTACTGCAGTTCTCTGGATTTAACTTCTTTGTACCAGTGTTAAGAAGTTAGTTTCGCTGGGGAGAATGACTAGTTTTGTTTAGAAGACACCTAAATATTTTTGTGTTGTTATTTTGAAAAGCAAGTTAAAGTGCAAGCTACCACTGTGGCTGGTAGTAAAATGTTTTTTACTTCCTGTAAATTTTTTTGCTTGGAATAACTGCAAAAGGACATTACTGTTGTGTGAATGCAGTAGAATAAAACCTCTGCATGATGCAACTAAATCTGTCGTTATAAAATTAACACAATTTTCACTTGTTTTTTAAAAGCTTAAAGACAGTTTATATAGATATTTGTCATTTTTTTTGAGATCATCTCACTCTCTAAAAGCAAATTTCACAACTCACTCACACACACACACAGAGTAGCTGGTTTTTTTACAGTATCGAACACTTTTTCTTGATCCCTGTCAACGGTAACTTCCGTCCTCCTTCTATAACATCCAGTGCAATGTTTTATGTGGGCTTGGTTTTGGGTTTTTTTTTGTTAAAGAAAATATTTGTAGGCATTTTTGTCCATGGCATTGATGCCTTCTAATAACATTTTCCAATTAATTAAAACTTAAATTCATATATATAATATATACATAATTATGCGTAGAAAAAATATGAATTATCTTTGTTATCTGAAAATTTTGTTTCATGTTAAATCCCTCTTGCTCTTCATAAACACCATCATCTGTCTTTCACCTTCAGCACATGACCTGCAGGTGTCTTTTATCTTTTTATTGGCCTCATTTCTTTTCATACCAATACAGTCTTACTAAACCTGTCTGGAATCTACTGTATTGTATACTTGTGAAATTCTTCTGTGATTAATGACGGATGTGACTCATTTTGTCAGTAAAACATTATTCCTGTATAAAGCATTTTGAATTGACTACAAAGTTAGAGCAGAGATTAATCTGTTAAAAAGCTCAGTACCAAAACAAGTGCTTTTCATTGTCCAGCTGTCTTTCTTTTCCCCTCTTTTCAATTAATTGTTAAAAGATTTGGGGAACACCAGTAGATGGTGCTGAAATGCTGCAGCGTGTAAAGCTCTTCAAGCGCATGGGCTTTTTGTGCAAAAGTGGAAAATAATAGAAGCGGGAAATGTCCGTATCTTGGTTTAAGCACTAAGTTAAGCCATGTTGTTTGGTTATTTTTTAGTTCAGGATCCACTGACACAGGAAGAGACGAATGAAAAAGAAGAGGCGATAAATGATGAAAACATCGTTGATTTGCAACAGTTTGTACCTGTGGGTGGTGTGTACCACATCAATGTACTGCAGCTTCCACCTCAGGTCAAACAAATCAAGGACTGGAGCATGGTGGAGGTAGGTGAGGAAAGAGATTACACCCCACGCCGTCCTCTTCCCTGTCATCCTTGAAGAGCTGTTCCTGAGGTGTGTCACCACTGTACATATGCAGCGTACGTGATTTCTTGAGCGGCCAAGTAAAGGACTAAGTTTTCAAATCATTGTTCAATTACACTTGGCCAATTTTTGGAGCAGCTGGGGAGAAACAGATCAGCCTGTGCTTAGCGAGGTGTGTGCTCAGTCAGTGCTCGTTAGCATGGCGAGCACAGATTGTTGTGCTGGAAAATGCTCTTGGCCAAAGCATAACAGCAAAGAGAGAAGTTCTTAGTTTTTCATACGTGAAAGGTACACTTAAAGAAGGATGGTAACAAAATTACTGCCAGTTCAGTTCCAGGCTCTGCACGGTATTTGAGGACTACAGCCAATGTGCTCTAGTTTTCCCGCTTGTGGAGCCTGATGCAGCGCTAACCTACGTCACAGTTTTTACTGTGAAGCTGAAAACCTTTAGTAAGTGAAATTCCCGTACAAGCTTAAGAAAGCGGGACTGTGGGCAGATCAAGAGGCATGGGATCTTCGTTCCCAGCCGAGCACACAGACCTGCACTACCAGTCGCATGTGACCTCTTTCATTCCCTTTGACACTGTGTGGACAAAGTGGAATTATATCTGCTTTTGCCTCTCAGGTGCTCTTGTTTTTTTTGGAGGCTGTGGATCTATTAAAAAATGACTATGCCTGCTGTGTGGCACTGCCTTAAGGGTGCCATCGACAGCACTTGAAGGGTTCAAAGGCCTGTTGGTAGTCACCCTTCTCCTGTCTTCAACATTGTAGTTGGAAATGCACAATATTAGCAAACCATTAATACTAATAAATTTTTAAGTGGTGCGGTAGGAAGCTCCGCAGGTGATTAGGTGGGACTTAAAGAAAAAAAAAAGTAGGCTACTGCATTTTCTAATAAAAATGTTATCTGTCCTTTTCCCATCTTGCCAAAGGTACTCGATGTTGGCTTGGAGACATACCCATATCCCCCGGAAGAGGCTGAAGATGCCACACGTCCACCAGTACGGATAACCCTTAGGCTTTCTGACAATGTGATGTATTTTGAGGATCCTGTGATAGCCCGATGGGATCCTGCAGGTAGGAACTTAGGACATAAATTTATTTTAAAATTGAATAATGGAATTTATACCTGAGTTTTCTAGAATCCAGCTGTGAAGATAAGAGCCAATTCAGAGCCCAGAAGTAATTTGGGGACTTCAGTGTTAATGGATTTGGGGTTGGTTTTGTTTGGTTCTATTTTCTTCTGCATCAGAGCTAATAATGGGCTGCTTGTTGAGGCTTTTTACTGTAGCTTTTTAATATGAATGGAAAAAAATACACACCATTTAATGGGCGGTAGTACAACTCTATACCACAAATCAAGTTTTGCTAGGGTGAAGCCATGTAAGGTCCACTTTGAGCCAAATCAGTTCCTAACTACGTGCATTAGTGTTAAGTTAAAATATGAAAATTAAGTGTTAAAAACCAAATGCCATATTCTAGTTATTAGATAAATACAACATACCTCTGACTCTCTTTCATGAATGTAGAGTAGAACCTATGAAAACAGTTTGAAGGTACTCTTGAAAATGAGCTTGTGGACTGCTACATAGCAAGTAAGAAATAACAGTTACGTTAGTATCTGTATTTCTTTTGAGATTAAGGAGAAGCTTTCCTGTCAAAATTAGCCCAATCTTATACCTGAAGACAATTAAAATGAGGGGATTTTTTGCCTTAAATTAATTCTTTTTATTTTGTGCCCAGTATTTTCTTACTTGTGAATATTTGTTAACCTAGGATGTCTTTACTAACTAATTCTTCCCCAGCACATACCACAAGCAGAAGCTTTACATATGCATCGTTGTATTTTTTGCATCCCTTTTGTAAAGGCCAACAGTGGAGAACTGATGGCATCAGCAACATAACGTACGAAACACAAGAAGAGAGTATCACCTTTGAGATGGGTGCCTTTTATACAATAGCACTTCTCCAGGATGCTCATCTCAACATGCCGTATCAGGCATGGGAACTGCGACCTACTGGTATGGATGAAGCACTACTTACGGTTACTGCAGTCTTTGCAACGATTCAGATACAAATTAAGGTACTGTAAATAATTTTTTTTATAACACATTTGCAGATTTTTGTTAAAAAAATACAGCATTATTACAGTGTCCTTTATTAAGAACTTGGGGTGCTTCCACAAGAGCAATTTGGATCTCACTCTGCGCCGGTGAAAATGAGGATCTCTTCCTTTCCAAGCACTGTAAGGAACAGTACGGGTGATTTAATTTCAGTTATTTTCTGTGAACTGGTCAGAAGAAAGCACCTGTACGATCGTTCTGCAAAGTTCCAGTAAGTGCTTTGATATCGATAACTACCTTGCTGAATTCAAGACTGTTTCACCAGCTAGAAACTTACTTAAAAATTGTTCCTCGCTCCTCCCACCTATACCAAGAGAAACGAAAGCATTTCAGGTAACCTACAACTAATGCTACTTGTTCCTCCTAAAGGTTCAAGTTACACATGATTATCCATATGGCTCATTGCCATATAAATCAGTTCAGTAACAGACGTGATTTTAAAAGAGTTGGTATGAGTGGAAGGCATGGGCCAGTAGACCAGTGTTGTTTCTGAAATCCTGCAGAAAAGTGGCTTTCTTCAGGATACGCGAATGAAGGTTTACAGCCCAGAGTGGTAGATAACGTATGCATTATCCAGAATAGCAACGATATTAATATTTGATGCCTGAAGCAGAAAACAGCTTTCATGACCAGTAAGTTGCTTTCACTGGTTTGTACAACAGGGGAATCAGTGTATGTTGTCTTCAGTAGCGGTGGAAGAGAAGGATGTGCTTTCCCACATCACAGGAAAATGGATAAGTCCAGTTGACCTAAGAGCAGTTTTGAAAAAAGCTGGTGTGAATATTTTCCCAGGAGAGTATTCTCACAAGTACGTCTCTGTGAACAAGAAGGTGAGTGCCAGCGTGAATGGTTTTCCTGTGTTTTTTTCCACCTATTTTTCACTTAGGTAACATTTTCTTATACGAAGACCTCTTGTGCAGAATCAGGTGGCAAGCATACAAGAGTTCTGCCAACTTAGCCAGTGGCTTCTGGTTAAAGCAAGCTTTTTCTTACGCTTGTATAACACAGGGAATTAGACTGAATGATACATGTATATTTTCTAACTTGTACTTTTGCATTACAGGCTCCCCTAGCAGAAGTTAGGGCCTATCAACAGATGGCACTGGTTGCATCTGCTTTTGCTTTTGCTTGGAGCAAGTGGAATCTAGAAGCAGGTCAAGAGCAAGTAGTGTTCAAGGTTTGTGGATTTAGACTAAACTTCTAGAGAAAACCAGTGTAGAATTCTATCACAGTTAAAGAGACAGAAACAATTAACTTCTCTAAGTTACGCTCATCTCAAACATTGTCTTCAACCCCTGCCTACGCTCCTAGTGCGGCAGTTTTAAGACTTGGAGTTGACTATTTAGCAGCTTTCAGTGTGTGTCAGTAAAACTTCAAAGCCTGCTTCTCCACTGCCTCACAGCTCATGCATTTGCGAGCTCTCTAATGGGACACACATCTCAGTAACAAAGACACTTGCTAATGTGCTAGGATGTATAGCTGACAGGTCAGCTTTAGCCAAAGCTGGGATGATGTAGCTGGATGCTGATTTTCATGAAGTATCCTACTGTAGGTGTCCTCTGAATAGCAGTCTGATGTGTAAGTTTTTATAATTAATATTCGGAACTTTCTTCTTGTCCATATGGGGTTTCATTTGTTCCTTACTGTAAAGGAGGGAATAAGCAACTTAAGCGTTGATTTGTTTCCCCTCTGTGAACTAAACCATATGTGGTTAAAACTTCGCCCAGACAGACAGAAAAATACTCGCAGTTGCAGATACAGAACGTACCGTACTGTCGAAATCTTGAGAAGCTCTCCCACTCTCGAGTTAAATGCATGGGACATACAAATATTTAGCCTAATACTTAATCCCAGGAGCAAGAACTAAAACAAGCGATGCCTGTTGGACCTAGCTGCTCTCTCTACAGGAGTCAGGAGCAGCCACCGGAGTGGCCAAACCTTGCATTTTACAAAGGCAAACTAGATGGAAGATTTTGGCGTTGCTACAGTACCTGGTACACAGTCTCTTAGGGACAGAGAGCTAGTATTGTTTTAGGGGTTCAAAGCAGCATCTTGGTTTTGTTTCTGTATTACACTTGTGAGTATACTAGAATTTATATTCTAGTATGAAATTCTAAACTCTGTCAGAGTCATGGGCTTCATCTTACAGTGCATTTTATTCTGCAATAGGTAAGCGAGCATCTTAAAGCAGATTCTGTCAGAGGCAAAGACTGGTCTCTTTACATGTTTAATGGTCAGAAAGCACAAAAGCTCAAGATCACCGAAACCAGTGAAGCTTTTTCAGAAGAGCTAGAGGAAGGTTCTGAATTTCACTCCACACTCTACCATATGCTTAAGGACTTTGCCAGCAAAGAAGCAATTGATAAAGTGGAAACAGCTAGCTTCTTATTTATTGATGTTGTGTATCAGCTACTACTTGCTACAAGAGTTTTAACGTACTCTTAAATACTGCATGCTTTCCTTTAAAACTTTATTATCAAAAGCTTTCAGTAAAGTTACATTTCAAGTCTTGAATCCTTTTTATTCAAATCATTGGAACAGCTTCAGTGACTAAAATGCAAACATTTTATTTTTGTTAAAGCAAAATAAGTTCTTTATTCTCTTGTGGCTAGACCACTTAGCCATATTTATTGTTAGCTATGTTCAAAATGACTAACTGTTTTATTGTAAACCTGAATGGAACTCAGACCCTTTTAGGTACTTGTAAAGATGACTTTTGTCAGAATGGGGGGGGAATAAAAATTTTTCCATTTCAAGTCATGATTTAAAAAAAAACAAACAAACAAAAAACCATCTCCCCCAAAACCACCCACAACTCAACAAAACAACCCCAAACATGTAACCTTAAATATACTATCTCAGCTTCTCATACTGTCATCCAGAACTTGGAAGTATAACTACAAAAGTCAGAACCTTTGTTATACTGGGGGTGGTCCATTGTGTTGAAGTCCTGTATATGGCCACAACAGTTGCTGTAGTGAGGTCCAGGAGTCCCCAGTTCCTACAGGTGCTGCGTCTGCTGGTCTTTGAAGAGACAGCCCAGTGAGGAAGCTTGTAAGAGCAGCAAGCAGTACCAGGATGGAAACAGAAACCCAGAGAGTTTTGTTAGCGTTGGAAAAGGAAGTCTTGAAATGGGATGCCAACGATGACATTAAATTGCACCTGCACAGAAGAGTAAGTCATAGGGTGGTTCAGTTTTTCTTCAAAACTTGGAAGCCCTCTTCCCAACCCCACTCCCCCACCCCAAAAATCCCTAAAGCAAACCAGACCCCACAAACCTACAGATCCTTAACCATCAAGAGTGACATGGTGGTTCCTGTATTGGGAGCTATGTGCAATGGTAGCTTATGTTCTGGGTTTAAAATGCAGACTTTGGTAAGCAAGTTCTCAGTAAGCTATTTAGGTGACTGACCTGACCCGTGAGCCCAGTTCAGGCACCCATGCTCCCTGTACCCCACTGTGTTTCTGAAGCGGATTCACAAAAGCTGCCTTGCAGCTCATGAAGAAATCTTGCTTGTAGAAAGCACTGAAAAGTGCTGGCCTTGTGTTTTATTGTTTTCTAGGGCTTTGGTGCCTTCCCTGAGGTCTTACCCTCACTGACTATCCAAACCCTAGACCTCTCATGACATTGGGTATCCCCATCCTTTATCAAACAATAGAAAGAAATATTTGTTCTTGCTGCCTTCTCAGTTTTACATGCTCCCCCTTGATCAGGAATGCTCAGAGTGGAGGCTTAGCATGGGATATTCGTATGGAATAAACAGTTTCTCTGCAGAGACAACAGACCGCCTTTCCTGTAAGGCAGGGGCTTCCGAGGCATACTTGTTTAGGACAGTACTCTCTTCCTTGACTTGAGATATCCAGAGAAATTAGCTGGAATAGTCTGGAATTAGTCTTGATAACCTGCTTGTCTCTCAATGTGTGCCAAAGCTGCTGTTAAATTTTGCACAGGCCTCAAACCCTTGATCATTTTTACAAGAGCACATGTTAGCATGACCTAGTAGCCTAGCTATAACAGCCGTCAGAGTATAACAGAGTAACTAGAAGAGGTGGGATCATAGCATGAAGTTCCTCTTTACCTCACCATTTAGGGTTAGTAACGAATCCCTGGGTGGGGTGAGTCTCTGGCACCTAAGATTACTCATTCCCAGTTGGTTTGTTTAAGAAATCGGCATTAACAACCAAGCCAAAGCTACAGCTTTGCTTCCTCTTCCCATGTCCACCACCCAAATGTTGCTTTACCTCACAATGATGTGAGAAAACTTACGCTGACTCTAGGCTCCATTTTGATGAACATTTTCCTTTTTCAGAGATACTTTCCTTGTTTGATGGTTCTTCTTGTACTTCAGCAGGTGATTCCAACTGCTCATTTCTGTAAGCAAGCATCAACAGTTCCAAAGCTTTTCCATCAAGCATTCAATTTCACAGAGCTCACAATAGCTTGACTTTATAGCTCTGATCAGGTAGTGGACAGTTAAAAGTTTTTTAATAAACAAACCAACCAACCCTGCACATACACCTCAGAGGAGAGTGCTGTTGAACTTACTTTGTTTCAGCACATTTGTCTTCGTCCTCTGCCCAGGAATATGTGCTAATGAACCGCTGTAGTGAAGGACGCTTCTCATTTTGCTTTGCTCCCAGTCGTCCCCTGTCATATTTTAAAGACATTTGCCTTAATTTCCCCATCAGATATATAGCAGGAAATTAGAAATTCAGCAGCAGCCTACTCATTTGGGTAGGCCTTAGACAAATAAGTTCCAAAGTTAGTTGCCTGAAATTAGGATTATTTTTTTTTTTTTTTTAAAAAAAAACACGACCAAAAAAACCCATATCCATTGATGCTAGCTGCCTAGATTTCATATTTTAGTTCTAAAGCAAGAAAGTTGAGGTAATTTGTTTTTAAAACTCTCAACCCTTAATAAAAAAATAAATAAAAAAGGAAGAGCTGTAACATTTAGTCACGAAGGCTCACTTACCTATCGAAGCATGTTAAACTAATGTGAAAGGTGTAGCCTAAACATTATTATACCACAAGATGCTCCATAAGCTGCTTAATACAGGCACACTGAGAGTTGAAAAATATTTAACCCTGTTCAAAGACAAGCCCAAGTAACTTTACCAACTGCTTGATCTCCTGCCGAATTTATCACTCCGTTCATCTCCGTCAGGTTCATGGAATTGGGCCTAGAGAAGAAGTTTGACACACTTAACTGCATTGGCATTTTCGCGCTTCAGCCCAGCCAGTTTTGAGACGGTAAAGCACCTCACCATCCGGGAACCCTTACTTACCAGTGGCAACCCAATGCCTGCATTTGCAGCACTCCTGGGCAACGTTGCAATGCTAACTCTTCGAAGGGATGATGATGGCTATAAAAATAAGAGGCATTACTGACTCTATCAGGGAATGACAAGACTAGTCACCGATCACATAAAATATCATCTGTTTTTATACAAACTGTATAAAAAGTGACACACAAAGAAGAATCAAATCATAAGTGCAGCCCAAACCATATTCTTTAAAGCAGCATCTTTCCACATTAACTGCTTTTCCCCCTCTAAGCATCTGAAGTGAGGCTGGCTACACAGATTCCAGCAAAATACCAACATTGAAGGCATCTAAATTCTCCTAATGGTGCTCACAGGAATTCCTACAGTAAATTTGAATTGCCCCCATCTATTTTTTTCGTATCTGTGTGCTAAACCCTTCTTCTGTAGCCCCAATGAGAGAACCACACACGAACAATATTTCTTAACCGTTGCATAAGAGCACAGCCATTTTGGCTTCCGTGAACACTTCATCTTCTAAGTGGGACCACATGCAGTTCCCTCAGGTTGGTGGGGGTGATTGAGAAAATAGATCCTCGTGTTTGATGACATCGGCCCACATTTGAGACAGAAAGCTACCAAGTCAAGCATGTAGCAGAGCACCAGCGCGTGAGAAGGCAAAGAAAACACACATACACACACACTCAAAAAGGCACTTGAAATGTCATGTTAAGCTGTAACAGCCGTTACCTTAAAGTTAAAAGAATTTGGTAGCTTTTTATTTGTAGATTCATCTGTGAAGAGATCAAACATCAGAAAGGCTTACAGGAATGCAGTGAGCTTTATTTGCAACTAATGGTCTGACTTTTTGCAGTCTATCAGAGTACTCTCAGAAAGCAGAAATGAGATTTCAGGAAAAAGCTTTCTATTTCATTAGATAAGTTTGTAATATTCACACATTATACATCCTCTACAAGCATCGGTTTCTGTTGCTATCATTAAATGTATTCTTCTATTATCGAGGCAGTGTCCTGTTACAGGACAATCTTTTACTGTCAGGAAGGAACGGCCCGTGATTCAGACGGCTCCTGCGAGGATTTTACCGGTGTGTGAGACTGCTCTTTCTGTTTTTAAAAATACATGTTCTGTTTTTCAGAAGAATTTAATCCTTCTCTGGCAAAGTCACAAGTGCACAGTGCCATCTGAAAACCTGACCACTGTACCATCTGCTTACAGGGGGAAAATTCAGAGCACCTGCACTTAAGGAGTCTGCAATTTGTATTTAGAAAAGAGCAGGAAGCATCTGTAGAGAGCAGTCAAAGCTCAGCTACCTAGAAATAGCTACTGGGAATGCTCCAGTGTGAGTGAGCACCCAAATCTACTGCTCACAAGGAATAAGATTATCACCACCATGTGCAATGCACTTTTCTAAAAGCCAGAACATTACTGCATACTTGCAATGTCCCCCCCCCCCCCAAGATTCATGACAATTTACATACAAGTCTAATTTCAGAGAGTTGTTTCTAATACTGTTAGTAAATGGCTATTTTTTCCTCTATTTTTAGGAGAGGAGATACAACGGTCCATATAACCCCCCTCCACCTACTATGTTAAGCTTCAATTAGATAAGGGTCTATCTGGCAGGTGCTAGAAAGAGGAAAGACGAAGCAGCTTTACCTCGATCTCCAAGAGAACTAAAGGATCTCTCATTCTGGAGCAGGACCTGTTTCAGCTCCTCAAGTTCTGCATGTTCTTTTGTGTACATGCGCTTCAGGTTTTCCACGTGTTGAATCATTACTTCCACAGCCTTGCTGACACGGCTCTCCTAACGGAGGGAGTGCAACAGCAATAGGAAAAAGAAGCAGCTCTTTGAGGAACTGCATCATGTTTACAGTTTAAGACTTCCCCCCCCCCCCTTAACGGTCTACTCTCACCTTGTATCACCATGATGCAACATCCTCTCATTTTTGTCCACCTTTTCAAAGTTTCACTACAACCCATCTCTTGACACATGCCCAAGTTAACACAGGTCTTATTTCTCCAGTGATTACTCTTATCCTAAAATAAATTAGTCTTCATTTTCTGAGCCCTTACAGCTCCTCCTCATCTCTTTCTCTGATCTACAGTCTCAGCTGCCACCACGCATTTTCTAGTATTGCCAAGTCACATTTCCATGCTGTTCTTTGGCATTATACACAATTACACATAACATTTGAGCAGGTCTTTGTAAATTTCCATAGATTCAACTTATTAGCTGCCCTTTCCATAAGGCACAGAATTACTGTTAGAGCATCAAGACTATTTTGTTACCACATTGCATTCTTGTGCTCTCTACATTCTTCTGATGCAAAGTTTTTTCTGGATTTTTGTTTGTTCAGGTTTTTTTTGTTTGTTTGTTTTAAATCAGGACCATATTTCTGTCGTGTGTTTTTGTACAATGCTAGTGCAATGTAGCTGCTCTCACAGTGCCTGGGATTCCTTGTAACACCACAAACCGTGATCCGAGAAGAGAAAGCCAGGATTAAGCTGTACTGGTCAGTCTGCATTACATACACGAGATTCCTAAATCTAATTCCAGAATCAGAAGCCTAGCAAACAGATACTGCAATCCCTTTACATCTAGAAGCTTTTAACTTTCTACAAAATACATTTACATGGAAACAGTTACCTGATTAATAGCTCCCAACATCTCTGCTCTACTGGCAACTCGGGCTGCATACTGGCTAAGGAACTGCAAGCTTTTCTGCAACTTCTTAATAATCTCTTGCGCTTGGTTATCTTCTTCACACAAAGGAGCTAAAGCCTAAGAGGCATATTGGTAGGAAAAGCAGTGTGAGCTGTTAGTAGTAAAAGAAGGCTGAACCCAGCTGATGACAGTGAGGGGTTGTGTTCATGCCCACACAGTCAAAAGATCAACATCCAACATCCTCAATCAGTGTAACTTGATGCAGACCTCCAGCGGGCAGAGACTTGTGTTTACCTAGCATAAAAATCAGCTGAAGACAAGGGTTCTTGCCAGGCAACAGAAAAATTCCCCACTGCCTGAGTGCACAATACACTCAGATGAAGGTTACCCCTCAAATGCCAAGTCTCATATTTCAACTGCACCACTTAAGAACTTTGTTCAGATTTGCTTATAACGTATTACACGCACACGCGCATCCTAAGAGCAGACGTATTGAGAGAGAAACTTTCACAACCGTTCATCCCATCCAACCTACCAGCCTTGGCCAATACTAACCTCTAACATCTTTAGAGCATTTGTGATCTCCTTTTTCAAGTTTTCTTCAGCCAAGTCTCGGGACCTTTCTTCAAGCCTCACTCTCTTGTCCAAGGTAAACAAGTCACATTTAAAACCTAAAGACAACCTCAGAAATTCAGCCTGTTGTGGGAGAGGGAAAGATTTCAGAATAATCCAAGTGATGCAGAAGCTTTTAAAGTAGATTTGGATACTGACATGACATTTGGGACTATACCCCACGAACAAAGTTACAGGAGAGATACAGAAGAGAAAGCAAACACGGCCCACTGCCACAAAGCCAGTCTTCCTCATGTGTAGCGATGGGGGAAATTATCTGCCACCGGAACAGGTGATATCCTGGCAGCACGCAGTGTGCCATCTGCGTCTTTTGACAAAACTCTCTTAAATCAGCACATTCTGCCTGGGAGGAGGTCACAGCTATGCTCCTTCAAGCTTGCAAACAAATGTTTTAATAGTAACAAATCTTTTGTTCGGTTTTACAGATGGCCACCTTTTCCCATCCCATCCCTTCCAAAATTTCCATTGGGCTTGGAAAGACAGATTTCAGAAGCCTACCTATACATCCAGCTTAAGCTACTCAACATCATTCTTTTATATAGGACGAGATATTAATCAGGGCTTATCGACAAGATCTTTCTGTTGTCTGAGATACTTAAGGATACAAGCAGTCGAGACTTACCTCCACTTCTTTCTCATTAGGAGAGTCACTGTAGGATAAGAAGAAGCTATCATGTAACAGGCTGCAGCTTTAAGTTCATACCTGCAGGTGATCATTGAAAGTCAAAACACTTACGGCTCATTTTGCTTTGTTTTATCTGCTTTAATGCCACCTGCAGTGGGTGAACTCCCTGAGAAGAGAGGAGAAAAGTTCTCAGACAAAAGTGAAAGAACAGCCTCCCCAAAACAGCTTGTGAAAGTCTTTTAAGCTCCAACAGAAGCCACTGTTAAAGATTTCCAGTGTTAAGCTCTTGCCAGTGAAAACAATCTGTGTACCTCAGAGTACATTAGGGTTAGTGTCAGTAAGACAGCACAGCACTGTCACTTGTACAAAGCCCCAAGAGTTAGTTAGTTAGCTGGCTTCAACTGGCATTTAATTAGTACAGGAATGGTTAATTATAGGTTTTGGTTTAAGTCCCCAGCCCGTAGGTTCAGGATGTTACATCACTAACTTTTAGTGAAGTCCAAAGGCAAAAGGTGAGGTGATGAGAAGAGTAGAGATGTCTAAGCACAGTTCAGTAGAAACATCATCCTGCTTATCTATATCTTATTGCCCCAAGCTCTAGCTAGCATAGAGGATGCTGCTTTACAAATCTTTGGGGAGAGCAGGCGTGCCAAAACTGTTTCAAATATCCCAAGTCCTTTGCAACTCCTAAGAAATTTTCCCTCCTGTCTAGAGGAAGATGGAGCTGGTTAGATCAGTATCTGTAGAAATCAGGGAAGCGGGTTTTGCATTATAACATTTTCCTTCTCTCCACTGCTAATCCATTTTGATCTCTAACTGCAGCTACTATTCCTTAAAACAAAACCCTCTCATAATAATTGCTGTAGGGCAGGCAGCTCTCTGCACCTCTTTACACAGGTCTTGACACAAGTGACCAAAGCATGCACTCCAGTGAGTTAGACGAATGCGTTTAGCAAAAGCCTCTTACCTTTCCTACTGGGAACCACAGCTGGTGCTTCCTCACTCTGCTCTTTATTATTTTTCTTTTCCTGGTCCACCTCCTAAAGGCATATCAGAGAGTAGTTATAGCACGGGAACAGCCACACCACCACTGGAGGGGCCTGTCCCCTCCTGCAGTGTTTTTCTTTGTCACTGCTCAGCCAAAGCAGTTCTGTTTCACTGTCACTAGGACTCTTACCAGGTCTTGCTTTAAAATGTTTTGAAATGCGGTTTTGTGTTCTTTCATCATGGGGCAGAATTCCTTCTCGGTCAGACCCGCTCCTGTGGAGAAACATTCCCAAAACCAAGTGTAACAATAAAGACAAAACAAGCCTCCAACACCCAGTGTACTAGCCGTGGACCAACATGGTTAAGAGAAACTGCAGCAAGTGTCAAGAGAGGGCATTAAGAAGGAGAGGCAGCAGCAGAGAACACTATAAAGACATAAAGGAAGAAGTGTGATGATAATTATGTTTGGCTTGGAAAAAATCCCAGTAAGAAGTGTTACATGTCTACATGTGAGAATATGACTCCTGGTTGTAGTTGCAAGACTTATTGGATAAATGAATTTCATTATTTTTCTACCAGCATGGGGTTTTTTTGTTTGTTTGCTGTTTAAAGAGACAGTTTAGAATTAATTTTTATTTGGAATTCTATGAGCACAGGAGTATGTAAAAAGAATCCCATGCACAAACTAACAGGAGAAGCGATGAGTATTTGCAATTCTCTTCTTTCATGTTATGGGATATCAGATGAAGTCAAGAAATAGATGTTGCTTCAGCTGCCGTAACAGAGGAGCTTGAGCACAACCAGGTCATGAGTTGCATACGGTTGTGGTATTTCAGGTGTCCATAAGCTTCAGACATAGTCTGACACGTAGACTGTCCTTTGTACCTAAAAACTGGACTAGCAGGGTGCTGATAGAGCCAACAAAATAACTCTTTCCCAGAAGATGAGTGGTGATGAACTGATAAGCTCAGGAACTGATTATGCCAGTTCAAATGCAACACAAACTTTCAAGTGCCGCAATTTAGAAAAGCTTTAAAGCAGGCAAAAATAACCTCCAGGAAGACAGCTATTAAAAAGGATTTAAAAAGGAAAATATTTAAGAAACTGAAGAAAGTCTGAAAGTCACACTAGTTTCTTGTGTAGCAGTAACTCTGGTAGCTATTTATACCTTTTAGAACATGTAGAAGGTTTTTTTTTCTTTTCTGTTTATGTAGTCATACACAGTCACCCACGCAGATGCAAGCCAAAGAAATGGCACAGGAAAAAAAAAACCAAACCCACATACCTTCAGGTTTGAAGTGCTTTCTCTTTTCATCCTTCACATGAACAACCACCTCTACTTAGCACTGCCTTTTGTCCCTGCTGATTTTTGCAGGGATCCGACCTGGCTGCCAAGCACCTTTAGAAGACATTGTGTGGTACTCGCAAAAACCACAAGTGGAGATTCATCAGTGTCTCCGTTCTAATACTAGAAACACTTTCTATTCAGAGATGTACAACAGGCAGCAGGATTCTCAGACTTTAAAGCTACTTGGACTCTTTCTGATCTGTTTTGTGTATCTGTTTCCTCCCTGCCAAAGGCACCTAGACCACATATGAAAATTAACAGTGGAGGCAAATTAGTAGAAAGAAGATACGTTTAAGTGAGGGGACTGAATTAGATTTCAGGAAGATAGTTCTAAAGAAAGAAAACCAAACAAGAAATGATGACAAGAAGTCTTATATTTAGGTAAAGGTTAAAAAATGGTTACAAGCAAGCATGCGCACGTATTCTGTGCTGCTTATTCAAATCAGCTTTTTTTAAAAATAGCTTAAACACACTGTGTACGCATACTCCAGTTTTGTTTTGCTTTTAGTTTTTAACATGGAGGAAGCACCAGCAGATCTGGTAAGAATAATTCTCCTGGGTGTTTATGGCTATAGCAAGAGACAGAACCATACACAAAGGCCTCTATCCTCGTTGCTCTTCTTGACCCATCCCAGCTTGTACAATGAGCATCAGTTTTGAAAGAGAGGAAAGCGTTATTTAGTCTAACTGTGTCACTAAACTTTTTAAAGCCGTGAAAACATTCTCTCTCTCTCCTCCCAAAATTGCCTGGGGTTTAGCACCCACACAATGTTTTGCCAGCTGAGCAAGCATCAAGATTTCACTAAATTATTTCATGTTTACCTCCTGCAGTGCTGTAGGCTACCGGCCTCCTGCAAGTAGGTGAAGCCTTATTCCTACTCAGAGTTTCAGGGAGGGTTGAGAGCACTCACAGGCAAAAGTATGTTGAACAACAGAAAAATCACAAGTTGTCATTAAGTTATTTTTCTTACTCAGCTTCCTCACTTCAAAGATGTGCTGGAAGCAAGCTGTTTCCTTGCTGCATGAATGCCAGCGCGCTGCAGCAGTTACTGTACCTGATACAGGACCAGACGGATCCTTATCGTTGTTTTTGTCCGTTGCTACGGAAGTTGGCACATCTTCCTCTTTTTCACATGAGCACTTGGGTGATTTGTCCTCCATAACAAGGCAGCCTGTAAATTCAGGCAACAGAAGACAGAGCTCTTACTGTTCAGTAAGTGCGCAGACTTGAGCATAACTGTTTTCAAGACTTTCAGTGCAAAAAGTTCACACATCTGTGCCCCAAATTAAGGGCTTACCCGTTACTGGTGCAGTGCTTTCCAAAGAGGATGCGAGAACTTCTTGGGGTGAAGTTAAGCGATCACTGCCAAAATAAAATTCTTTCAGATACTCATCCATATTATACAATCTTGATAAAGGCTTTTAAAAGCTTGCACAAACCCTGACCTGGATGGGATCAGACTGGCTGGTAGTGTTGGCTCTGCACAGTCAATCTGAATGGAAAGAGAGAAGGATTAGTATCAGGGAAAGGGTTGCCATGCGAGTAGAAAACTTGTATATCAAAGTTTTAATAATTCCCCCAGCTGTGCCCGAGTTATTTCAGCAGTGAAGAACTAGATGGTAAGTGCACGCAGATTCATCTGCTAGTCTAAAGCCACCCATACATATAGTACATAACTTAGCATCTTATCATCATTAGGAGTAATAACTATGTTTCTGCAGAAATCTCATCTCAGGAATATCATACTTAGGGATGTATTTTGGTTCCTGACTTCATGTTTTGCTTCTAACGCACATTTTCAAATGACCGACCCACGTGTTACCACACCACTGTTCCATCTTAATGCTGTGCATCAAGATATATCCATTTTCAAGGTCTTGACCTCAGACCCCACAAGTGAGGTGCACAGAGCTTCACTCAGCTATAGATGACAGACTTGTTTAGGTAAAAAAAGCGTTACTATTAACAGCTCGACCGAGCAGATGATTCGGAACACAGAAAACTTGCATGTTGCGTTGTACATTTTAGCATGTGTCTTTGAATGACGCTAGTTTTCGATATTATAATTAACAATTACACCTAGCCAGTTCAGAAGGCTTCAGGCCTCCTCCTTTGTATGCAAAGAGCAGAGAGGAATTCAGCAGTTAAAGGCTGGTACGTAGTTTTGCTCATGTTCCTTTAGTCGCTACAGAGCGGTTCCGGACCCGAGTCTTATCACAGAGAGAAACCAACATCCTCTTAAGTCTTTTAATATGACAAGGGAGATATACTGAACGGGAAATATCCCTCTTCCTCATTTCACCCTGGATAACTCCAGCTTGCTTATTCAATTGATAGACTGGTCTCTCTTTATGGGTGAAAATACAGGGTGAAACAGAGGTTTAAAGGGTTAAGTCAGCAATGACTTGTGATGAACTCCACCCACTGCTGAAGAGGAGCGCTGAATACACACACACACCCCCAACCTATCTCTAAGCAGAGAAGGTATGAGACTAGCCACCTTTGGGTAGCTCCCTACGTATCAAGTGTCCAAGAACACTACTGAAGTCAGGGGGGACACAACAGAAAAACCATATCAGCAAGCGATCATCTATGTTCTGGTGTCTTCCCTTCCCCCTCAAACATCCTCAAAGGACCCAGGAAACTCAGCAAAGTTGAAAAGGAGGTGACCAAGGCCCCCCGGTCACTCCTGAGAGCAGCTGGCTGCTCCCAGCATCAGCAAGTGCCTTCTTTCTCCTCTCCACTCCTCCACCCATCAGAGCTTGACTGCACTCACAGAGCCTTGCCCCAGCCAGCTGGATGTTTCCTCTAATGCAAATCCAGGCTATTTTTATTCTTATTTGAATTCTCTATTAAGCTTAAGGAAGTACAGCATTGTATTTGCCTTGTTCAAGCCATTAGGTCTACAGGAGTATTGGAGAAGGAGAAGGTGAGAATAAATAGCATGTTGGAATGAAAACAAAAGAAATCTAAAGCGCTTTTAAAACAAACACCCCCCCCCACACACACCCCCTCCAACCAAACAAAAAACCTTGCATCACCTGGAACTGACTAAAGCAATACATTATTCTGCATGCCCTCTCCCTCCCCAGGTAATCACACAGTCAGTGGTTTCTGCTTGCAATGAAGGAAAATCCTCAATTCAGTTTTTAAAACCCCATGCTGGCTATTAGGATTGTGAGCTGCCATGGATTGCGTAGGGTACACTTCAAGAGAAAGCAACAACAACAAAACCCCACATTCTAGATTTCCTAATAAAAATCTGTTTCCACAGGGCATTAGAGAATGGTTCTTCTTCCTAATAAAAGGATTGTGTCAAAGAAGATCCTGCAGTACGATCCTAATTACTTTTTCCCCTTCCATCCCTTCGATTAGCATAATAATCCAAGGATAATCCATAGTAATCCAATCTATCACAGCAGACAAGTTCTGGCCACAGTCGTGCGTAACTCCTCCCAAACAAGCATTAACATTTGAAAGGCCTATCATCTGGCTTTTAGACTGTGATACAACTTTTATATTCATAAAATATAAAAATATATTTGTAGAAAAACATACAAAACAAGTATAAAAAGCCTAAGCTTCATCTGGCTCTCACAAGAGCTCCTTTATTAAATAGCCCCTAAACTCCTATGGTGACAACGCTTTGACAAAATAATTTGAGTTACTTACATGCTGAAGGGCTCGATTTGCTCAAACGCATCTGCAACCACAGTGTATTAAAAAAAAAAACCCCACACCACTAGGGAGACTTTTCCTATTAAACAAGGTTATTCAAATATTGCTGCACGTCATAGTTTTTAGAATAGATACTGGACACAGCCTGTTTGCCTTTTCACAGGGGCAAGCTTTAATATTTTAATTTTCCCCCTCTAGAATATTCACATGGAAAGTTTATATAAAAAAAGGCAAAAATGGAAAATGACATTTCTGAGCCCAGCTGGAATTACAGAAAGTTTGAAAGCAATGAAGGACAACTTTGCAAGGCTGTGACTTTCCAGAAGGACTGGGTAAAGCAAGAGCCCTTAAGATTATCCTCTTTAAGGTAGCTTAAGTAGTAGCAGCCCAAGCTAGGAGTTCCACACCTGCTCTACCCCAACCGAGCAGTGTGCCGAAACCACAGGCAGTCTCCATCACTCTTACTTTTTACCCTCACTGCACTTTCTGCTTTGATCTGCCACTACAACCGGACAACTGCTGCACTTGAAGGTACCACACACCAGCTAGTGTAGGTCTGAGGTTGCCTGCTCATTAGTCTTGCAAAGGTTATTTCCAGGTTCACAGAAACCACTGACCGATATTATTCCATCATCACCACCACCAATGCCAATACTGGAGTCTGTAAAGCTAATTAGAAACCCCGTGTGGCAGGGCTGAGGTCTAGATTTCAATAGTGAGTATTGTGGCACTGAGCACAGAGCACAACTAGGTGTGCTGAGCTGCAGCTCATCTTGCTGTTGCCACGAGAAAGCCGACTGACAGCTCAAAACTGTAGATGCAGGATTCAATACAGCAGTGAAAGCATATCTGAGCACATCAGCTGAAGGAAAGTTTTCATACAGCAAAGAAGTCATTTTTCAGCTGTTACGTGGTAGCCGCGGGAGAAAGTGCAGAGAAAGACAGCATTCACAACTAAAACATCCTGTGGCTTCTTGCAGGTGGATAAAGAGAATGAAATCACTCAGACTTCCCTGGCAGAATTGAGTATTCCTGCAGAAACAGCACTCTTTCAAGCCTTGAAACCGTGTTTAAAATACAGCTAAAAGCATGACCCAGATGCACTTGAACATCAAGACATTTAGGTCTATAACTACAGTATTCCAGAAACGTGCCCAAATAGAAGGGACTACCCCACACAGAACAAGATGTCACAGCACCCTGCTGACTGATGCCAGCTTCATTCACCTTGGAGCAGTGCTGATTTATGGCTGCTCAATCTGGATCCGAGTAAGGCAGTAAATGCTTGAACCCATTCAAAACCAGATCTCGGGCATCAGAGACAGCACTCACCTCCGTAAGTGAAGAGTCCATCATTGTAATGGAAACAGGAAGGTCTGCATCAGTATAGTTACCAGCAGAGCATATTTTCCACCTGGCAATACACATTTTATTTGCATATTGCCCAAACAACAGTGAGATATATTGCCCATTTTCCTTAACCACATAACAACTGAAGTCACCGCTATCTGTATAGTCAGACAGCTGGTCTCTCGGAGAAAGACAAATTCATCACTACCATCAATCCCTCCTCCCCCGAACAGCAACAACCACCACCAGTCCTTCTCCCAACCTCCTCCACACTGCACAGCTCTGCAGAAAACCAGTGGCAAAAGCTTCAAGAGCTGCTGAGTCTTTTGCTGCAGACTGCCTGCCTCTGCATCTTCAGGAACACCCTTATCTTTTAAAATATTCACTGACAACGGTTAGCTAGCTTTCATAATCTTAAGCAGTTCTTTAAAATAGAGATTGAACTAAGGAGGCAGCTTGATAAGCAAAGACCTCAGAACTCCTGC
This sequence comes from Aptenodytes patagonicus, assembly GCF_965638725.1. Classification (NCBI taxonomy): domain Eukaryota; kingdom Metazoa; phylum Chordata; class Aves; order Sphenisciformes; family Spheniscidae; genus Aptenodytes; species Aptenodytes patagonicus. Next base: position 76,343,174 of record NC_134949.1, on the reverse strand, counting down.
TCTACACTCTGCAAGAAAAATGTGACTCCTCAAAGCCAATAGGATTTTGGCCACTAAATGGGAGTGTCAGTTGTGAGTTAAATACTGGAAATAGACACAAGAATGCCTACATCATGCCTCAGTTCTCCAGCATGAAAGGGAAACACCGTCACTGTATTTGGCTGGTGGTCATACCAACAGTTTCAGTAAAAAGTTTTAATACTATGTTTGTGAATAGAAGTGTTACCCCATAACACCATTAGCTGACCACCGAGTCTCCAGTGTTTCCTGTAAGAGATGCTCTGCTGTTGAACTCAGCACGTGCTGGGGATACAGCTTTCCCTTGGAACCTGCTAGGTCCCGTGGACTCTTCTGCCCTTCACCGCAAAGAGGTTATTCTGCCATCTTACTTGCACCCCACTGACGTCACATCTGAAGCAGACACGTGTCCCAGATCGCAGCTTTCAAACGTGCAGCTGCCAGAGCTCTGTCTACAAGGCCAATCCCAGCCGTGCACAGGAAAGTTATTTGGGCATGAGGTTTCCAAGGTCAGAGCATCTGTTAAGAGAGACAAGTGTGAAGAGTGGCGGTCATTGGCAAAGTTGGATTTAGTCACATGTCAATTTTTGACTAACTAAAATAATCAAGAAGCAGACCAACCAAATACGGATGTATAATAAGGCAGCTTCCATCGTGTATGAAAGGGTTAGTTTGCGGCCTTAACATATTTTGTAGATGGAGAGTGTGCAGCACCTGGGGATGGGGATTTTCCATCAGTCAGGTTATAGAAACTTCCACGTAGGACAGCTTTGTTTGTAGTGAATTGTTTTGTGTGGCAGAGAATGCTGGGAAATAGATCTTCTTTGTTGTATCAATACTTGATCAGTGCAAGCCGAGAATACCTGCCTTATTTGTGGCTGGATAGTGATATTACAGCAAGCTGCAAGAACACTCCGAGCTGACCCACTGAAACAGCCCTTTCAGAGCAGCAGAGCGCTCTTATAAGGAACATGTGCAGTCAAGCAAGATCTTCTTCCATTTCCCCCAGTATGGCGTAGAATTACATTTGAGCATTTTATAGTGTGTGTGAGAAGAGACTCTGTGTTGTACCAGCTTACTGCTGGAAGAAATGCTTTGTCTATAAAAGCCCAAATGCGCTCTACAGTTCTGCGGCCCTCCGATGCGTATCTGTCCGTGGTTGCTTTTAATACTCATAAGGCTTGAGAGTTGCAGAAAAGTATGAACACCTTATTAATGCAGGAGAAATCAACAAATACAATTATTTGATCCTCAGTAGCTATGTTACCCGTTCATGTTTTTAAACCGGGACTGACCTCAGCTCAGTAGCAAAGCAGCAGGACATGGCTTGCTATCTCAGTGTGTGCCAGTCAGAGTGAATGGGAAGAACATAACTCAAGCCCTCTTGATCCAGACTGGCAAGTATCTTGCCAGGAATATACTTGGATGTATGATTTATACCAATGGTTCCTTAAGCTTTCGGGGACTCCTGCTAGGCTGACAGACAGCCACCTTTTCCAGCCTTTCATCGCAAGCATTATAACCATGGTTCAGCCTCATGGATTACATGCTAAAGCCAACAATAGATTTTCCACACTTTACCAGCACATTTAGCACCATTGATGCTGTTCTATCAACTCTTCCTATATTTCAGGAGAGACACAGAAAAATGGCCATCACCAGGTCTTACCTAGCAGAGGTGTACTACGCCAGTATGAAATATCTGAAGGCAGTGTCCTAGGAAGTTCAGTGCACAAGGTGGATCCTTCACTCCACAGTCGTTTAGAGCAACGGAGATACTAATTGAAAAATAGAAAGTGCTGCTGTTGTTCAATCACACTGAATACATTAATGCCACCAACTCCCCACACACACGCAGTTGCATCTGCATAATGTAATACTAACAATTATACAAATACATCATCTGTTGCTTTTTAGTCTAGAAAAGCTCATATCCTTAATGGGCGGAACAGATACAGGAAGAGGTAGAGTAATTCAACTTTACATTTGCAACAGACGTGTTGGTTCAAGCTAGGTCTGGAACTAGATACTACAAAACCGGGCAAGATAAGCAGGACAGGAGAACTAAAAAAAAAAACCACCACCAAAACAACAAAACACATGAAAGACAAAACAAACAAAAAATAAATTGAAAAAAAAAAAAAATCCCCTTTCAGCCAAGCCAAGCTAACTGGACAGACTGAGAAGGGGAACGTTCACCCAGTGTCCAGCACCTGCTAAACAGGTCAGATTTCCCTCAGCAGGAGCAGGAGGGCAGCTCCAGCTCGGCTGCATGGAGACAAAGCACTGCCCCCACCATCCCCTGCATGCACACCAGTTGCTTGCTGGTTACAGCTGAAGAGGGGTCAATCTGAAGATGGCTAGAGGAAACTTCTGAAGCAACACGTACACAGCTGCTTTTGACCTAATGTTTCTAAAGTGATGAAAAATAAATTGGAAGATGTAGCCCCATCTTCAGCCTCTGATCCTTCTCAAAATGCAATTTATCAAACACCTGTATTTTGTCACAGTGACTGTTCAGAAGCAATAGGAAACTGGTTTTGCAATAAGGTTTTGAATATACTTTTGTATATGTATACATGTGCATGCATAGATACGTAAATATGTATCTCAAATTATTTTTATTGAATGTTTAACTTGCCAAAGTTTATCACAAGGAAAAGTTGTTTATTTCCTTCAGGTCATGAAAAAAAAAAATAAGAACAAACAAAACTAGTGTCACATTTTAACAGGCTCAGCAATGGTCACAGCAAGCACACTCACCTTCCCTTTTACCGTCTCAGCTGTTGTGGGCAGCAGACTGTAGTCAGATTCTAACTCTGCACAGCACTGTTGCAATAGAGAAATAGTTTAAGGCAGGCAGACGTAGAAGAAAGAAAAAAAAAAGGTAAAAAAGAGAAGGAACACTACTACTGATTATGAACAAAATGGAATTTTATCTTTCTAATTGAACTATTTTCAGCTATCAGGAAGACTATGCAGTTGTTTCCCCTTGCTACTTTCAACCTTTAATTCTGCAGACCTTTATGCACAAATACAAGTTTTATTCTCATGCAGCTGGTCCACAGTTTTGATTCTGCTCCTCTGATGCCCCTGTTACAGCCTAGGATACATTTTAGGATCTTCTGTTTCTTGTTATTCTATGTTAAAACCAGACCGTTCAGACCCTGAGCTATAGCGTTCTTTACTAGAGCCAGTTGGGAAAAAAAAAAGCCTTCCCACAATATCGCCCCCTCCACCCCCTTCCAAACTTGAGGGAAGTATTTTTATTCAAAGCAAAGCACTCCAGAGTTATGTAATTTCCAACATATTTCCACAGAGGGGCACAAAGGTAATAACTGTTTCACTGCCTATTCTAATGTCTGGATACCGAAAAATATTTTATAACAAGATTTTAAACATTTATTTTCAAGACTGTCTGCAGAAGAGAGGGCTGATCACACCAATGCATCAGGGAAAGCTTCCCTCAGCCCCATTTGATATGATCACCGACAATGGTTTACAGCCAAGACCAACACCACACCTGTAAGTTCTGGCCCATTTTTTCCCAAAGGCTGAAGAAGGAAAATAATAACGTGCAGATCAGTACATACAGTTTACTGCCTCCACAGTTACGTACGTTAGAAAGAAAGAAACCAGATGCTGCCAAATTACTTGCAGTTCATCTGAGCTGTAGATGTCCTTCCACCAGAGCACCTCCTGTGCAAGCCTACCTTTTCTTCTCCCACCAAACAAGTGTCATACCTGACACAGCAATTCACAGAGTCGCCTTTGAAGCAGTTCCCATCTCAGTGCATTAGCAGTTGCTATGAAGACACATTTACAAGTCTTACAGGGTTCCTTATAATTTGATAACAAGTAGTCAGATGTTATAGTGTCTTTAAACCTGCCTATCACAGGGAGACAGTCCTGAAGGGCACTGTATCAGAAATAGTGTGGCCAGCAGGAGCAGGGAAGTGATCGTGCCCCTCTACTCGGTGCTGGTGAGGCCGCACCTCGAATACTGTGTTCAGTTTTGGGCCCCTCACTACAAGAAGGACGTTGAGGTGCTGGAGCGTGTCCAGAGAAGGGCAACGAAGCTGGTGAAGGGTCTGGAGCACGAGTCTTATGAGGAGCGGCTGAGGGAACTGGGACTGTTTAGCGTGGAGAAGAGGAGGCTCAGGGGAGACCTTATCGCGCTCTACAACTACCTGAAAGGAGGTTGTAGCGAGGTGGGTGTCAGTCTCTTTTCCCAAGTAACAAGCGATAGGACGAGAGGAAATGGCCTCAAGTTGTGCCAGGAGAGATTTAGATTGGACGTGAGGAAAGATGTCTTTACTGAAAGAGTGGTGAAACATTGGAACAGGCTGCCCAGGGAAGTGGTTGAGTCCCCATCCCTGGAGGTATTTAAAAGACGTGTAGCTGAGGCGCTTAGGGACATGGTTTAGTGGGCATGGTGGTGTTGGGTTGACGGTTGGACTCGATGATCATTAAGGTTTTCCAACCTTAATGATTCTATGATCACAAACCCATTGTACTTTCCTTTAGTCTAGTTATACCTACAACAGTTTTTCATAGGAAAGAAAACTTTAAAAGTGCATTTTGTTTTGAGAGTTCCACCCTACAGAAAACACTGGGCACTTTTTTTTCTTCCCTGTGGTTACCTTGCCCCATGCTATGAAGGGGGGGCAATGCTTCCCCACATCATCAGCATTAAGGTGCCACAGTTTCCTGTGGAAATGGATGACTCCATTACGACTTACTGGAAGAGAACCTTCTGTCCTTCCAATCTGATATCCTGCACAGAAGTTTTAAAGTCGATGGGCTTTATGTTATACTTAGAAACATTCTTTCTTGGTAATGCCAGGGCCTGCCTCTGATGACTTCTACCTTGATATAAGTCTATCATAGCTTTTATACCACAGCTAATAATGGGTGGGGTTGGTGGTGAAAGGAGATTTCATTAGCACTGTCGCTTCAGTGCCCAAGCAAAAATTGAAGGCAGCTCTCAGTAGCTTGTTCAGCTTTTTCACTGGATGAGGGCTGTAGCTATTAGTGGCAAGGCACGATTAGACATCTGAAACATAAAAGGAGCTGTGCCAGGCTGACTTAGGTTGAGTAGTAGCTTCCCTGGCCAACAGGTTCCCTAACTTCTCATCTCTTACCACGCAGGTGGGATGAAGTAGGGGAATGGAGTAGGTAGGTGCATGGGGAAGAGACCACAGCCCAGCCCTTCAGTCAGAAGGGGCGCTAGACCTGTCTGGCTTTCTGCAGGAACCAATATAAAGCATTGTCCTCCCCCACTCCCATCCTTGTTTGTCAGCCCTGTTCTTCATAACACTTTGCAACTTCTCTACACATCTACCAGTTTATTTCTATTTATCTACAGAAAGATTTCTGCAAACTACCTGGAGTCATTTAAAGCCAAAGTCTCAGCCATTTTCAGGGTGATGATGGTTTTTTGGGGGGGGTCTCTTTGGGTTTAATTTTTTTTTTTTTTCTTTTTTGAGTCACAGTGGCATCAGTCTCTTCCACGTCTAGGGTTCTCTCTCTTTTCATTTACTCTAGCTCACTTTGCAGAAGAGCTTTCTCTCTTCAGAGCTGGAAAATGACACACTATTTCCATTGTTATGCCTCTTGCTAAAAAACCAACGCCACAGTTTGAAGGAAGCAGTAAGCATGAAAGCAACATGAGTGCACACACATGTGAACAATGCCAAAATACTGGTCAGAAGTCAGCAAGCACAGCCTTGAAGCTGTTTCTGCCACATCAGTGCATAACAGTTGTGCCTTAGAGCCAAGGCTAAGGGTCCCATGTAATTTTTCCTACAAGACAAATCGTAGTTTCACATAAAGTTGTTTACAATGCACATATATGTTGAGCATCAGTCACATTGCCCTGGAAAATGCATGCCTGAGGCCAAACATTCAGTGGGCTTCAGTCAATTTTTTTTCCTATAAGGAAGTGATACGCACTCCAGAATTTGGAAAGAAAAAGCCACGTGTGCTGGAATCAAACCACTGCATTCTTTAATTGCCCAAGCTTTGGAGGTGTTGGCGTTAGCAAGTGAGCAAGAGGTAGTATGAAGTTTCCATGGTTCTGTAGCAAAAAGTTGCATGTGTACGATGCAACGACACGACTGCTTTCTACTAAAGAGAACAGCCTAATACCATGCAGTTATTCAAAAACACAAAGCAAATACAAGCAGCAAGCAGAATGCAGAACATAAAAATCCGGTCTATTTGGCGCAGGAAGCTTAAGAAAGAGGGATGACTTTGTTAGGAATAAAGTGGGCTATTCAGGTGTGGGAACAGCACCTTCAGTGCCAGTGTCACCCATGAAGTGGCTAACCCTACTAACCCTTCCTCCTAGGACTGGAGATTTTGTTAGCAGGTTCTGCAGCTTTGGTCCAGCCCAACACTCACTCATTGGGATCCCACCTGATTCTCAGCCCAGATGCCATGGCTGCAGATCTCTTAAAGGAGAAGGAAAAATAGACAGACAGAAAACCAAGAAACCCCCCAAAACCCCAAACTTCCACAGAGCATTTTACCGGATGACCTGCAGATCAGTCCTACTCCCCTTTGCCGTAACTAAACCATAAAGGATTTGCCCGTGCAAGAGTGAATGCTGGCACACTGCCAGTAGTTACTCACTTTTCTGGTCTTCCACCTTTTCTTGGAGCAACTGGCAAGTGCTTGTTAAAGCTGCATTCACATCCTTGAGTTTTTGCTGCTCAGAAATGGCTTCCTCTAACTTGCATTTCAAGGATGCAGCTTCCTCACAAGTAGAGTGAAAGGCTTCAACTTGATCCTCCGCCTAAGCACAAAACAATATTTAAGAAAAAAAGGGAATGAAAAAAAACCATAAAGCAGCCTGGCTAACACAAGGAGCCTCTACAGTTCATGTAAATGAAACCAAACTGCATCTGTTCTTTCTCAGGAAGCGATAAAGCTCCCTCTGAACTTCTGCATTTTTATGTTGGGGTGGACTGTGTATGGAAGCTATTTTTGGTGGGTTTTTTTCTCTTTTCTTTTTTTTTTTTTAAGCCACCACAAATATGCAATGCTGCCTCTTTCATCAGCAAACTGTTGTCACCACCCCCTCAAATTTTACTTCCTCTGATGGTTCCACTTTTGCAATGAGGCACTCCATTCTGAACACGCGATTTCCTTTCCCAAGAGCTGCGATGCATTGTACGTAGCCTTTTGCATCTGCTTGCTTGTTTCCTGCATAGAAGGAACTAGACTGTCCCTTACCTGTTTGCTGGCATCCTCAAGCTGCTTTGTAGCTTTTTGCAGCTCTAAACCAAGGGTTTCAGCCTGGCCAGCGATTTCTTCTTGTAACTGTTTGACAGTTTCTATCTCACGTTGCCTATGGGGTGAGAGAGCAGAAACCATAATCTGTTACTGACGTTTTAGAGCAGGCATGCCCAGGAGATGACACATGCTAGTTGTCGACACATGCATCAAGAACCACATTCAGCTGTTACATATTGCAGCTCCCCTGGACCCAGCACCAGGGACTTTGTTCTTGCTAAGCACAATTCAACCCAGTAAGCAAGACAAGGCTTTTCTATAGCAGCTCCAGAATTAGAAAGGGGATGGAGGTTTTCCCTGGTTTCTCCCCAGCTGAACAGTGCAATGGCTGTGCCAGCCTCAGCCAGCTGGGTACCATAGTGGAAGCTTGTGGAATATCCAGAGAACTCTCAAAGAGCAAGAGCTTAGTGCGGCAAACTTTTGCAATTTGATCAAAAGAATGCAATGTCTCATGGTTTGGGAGAAATAGTAATTGGATATAGAGTCAATCATTCTAGAAAAGATATCCTGGAGCTATTACTGCAGATACACAGCTTCATTGGATTAGTTTCCCAGTGTTTCAGAGGGTATTTCACTTGACAGCAAGCAGATGCCATCAGAACCAGTGCTAAAGATGATGGCTTTCAAGGAACCCCTTCTTTTCCACTGCAGAAACACTTTGCCTGTTTCTTCTCTAACTCACCTTAATTTTTTTTTCTTGTTGCTACCACCACAAACAATTTTGTTACAGAGAGGCAGCTTTAAGAAACCAAGCCATCAGTATTTTTATCAGCTCTCTTCAGAGTGAAGGGAGAGCATGTGGGAGGTCTACATTAACAAAGTTAAGTGGAAGATAAGTCAAGCAGAAGTGCAGTATGACTGCTCCACATTAGCTCTCAGGGATGCAAAGCCCTGGGAAGCTGCTTACACCCCAAACCCAGGTAAAGGCATGCGTGCAAAAATTTACATTTAGCATAGGATAGCAGAAGGCTGACACTATGAGTAAGCCTGGGTTCCATTAGAGACAACAAATTCAGATTAGTTGTTCTGGCAAAAAACCCCTTGACTAGCTACTTTCCTGAACGTCTGAGGGGAGGAGGGAGGGCGGGCGGGCAGGCAGAGGTTTACACCTGCTGTCTTTTGCTGCCATATTTGTAACATCAAAACTCGTAGCAAGGAACCATGGTGCCAATAAACTAAAATTTAAAGTTACATTTTCATATTTAATGAGATAACTCATTGAAGCTATACCCTTGAGAAACTGAGACATTAAATCATCTGGGGCTGGCAATTGTCTCCCAAAGCAATAATACTTGCAGACATATTTTACGGGTCTTCTGCTTCACACAAAACCAGCAGTTTATTTAATGGTTGCACCTGCTAGATAGGCAGTGCCCTCTTGTTTTAACTGCTCAGTCTGTGGTCTCCCTGGTGTTTTCAAAGACATCTCCAAGATCGTATTTTACTTCATACGCAAACCTTAACTCCCACATAGTGTAAACGTTATGCTAAACCCAGATCCACTCTCCAAAACAGCAGATCATTTCCTCTGTGAAAAAAAGTCTTCAGAATTCAGTAAAAACTTTGCTCCACAGGACAAAAACCCCAACAAAACATCCCACCAAACAGCTAAGCAACCAACAAAAACCCCCAAACAAACAAAGACGACACACGTGCTTTGAAGGGGTACCTAGCAGAGAGCTCTTTCCTTAGGTGAAGTTGCTCTGTCTTGGTTCTCCTCAGGTTGCCTGCCATTCGAATAAATTCCTTATCTAGGGATTCTTTGTATTTTTCCAAGAGATTAAGTTTCTGGATCCAAAGGTGTCTTTTTTCTCCTAGTTCTTGCTTGAGAACCTGTAGAATTTTGAAACTGAGTTGCCATGTGGTTAGATAAGGAGCAGAGCCGGAGAGCCAGAAAGTAAGCCAAAGCCCCAATTTACAATTTGAATTGATTTCCCTGCTCCACCATTTAGTATCATCACCTACATCCAACACTATCAGCAATAAAGAAGGTGGATGATTGACAATATTTTGTAATTTACTCACACAGCATCTGGTTGGGAAAGGGGGGGGAAGAGAGAAAAAGAGAAAACAAAAATGAGGAAAAATGCAGTTTAATAAGGAAGAGTTTATAAAGGAGAAACGGGAGTGTGTTTTGTACAAAACAATGTTTCATGCAGTCTAATAGGTTAACAAAGCTATCTAAACTTCAAACCTGTGCCTTCTTACTCCTGAAACTGACGGGATGTGGGGACAGACAGGCTAGACTCCTTCCAAGGGGTAGTACTTTAAGACTTTTTTTTTTTTTTTTAAAAAAAATTGAGCAACACATAACAGTGTGCACAAGAAAACGTAAGCCTTCTATATGCTAGTTCAACTTGACAAATGGCTCCCACTTCAGAAGGTTACTTCTAAGCAAAAGCCACTCAGCTTTTCTTTCTGTGCAGATCTAGGTTACCGATAGTCCTCTTCCTTTTTATCCCTTGTAAAACAACTATACTGTTAGCAAGTATTTATGGCAGGTGTGGCAGAAGATTATATGGTGCATGAGGGAGTCTTTACAACTTACCCCAGAAAACCTCCATCACAAGATGCTCAGATACAGCAAGAAAAACCCCATATTTTATAAGGGGAAGTTTTAATAGACCATCTTGCAGGAAGCCCTAAACTTGATAATTTAGACTTCTGTGGCCCTTTCCTCAAAGTACAACTAGGCCCATTGGCACCAATTTGAGTTTGTATTACAGCAAAATAAAATAAAAAAATCCAAAACCCAATAAATCCATATTTCAGTTTGTCATACATGGCTAGCAGATTAAATCTCTCCAAGGGATGACCCCTGTGACAAAGGCTTTCAGTTTTACCTCGGATTTGTAGGAAGCAAAAGGGGAAGATGGTAAAAATGAAGTGTTAAGTAACATTGCATCCTCTGTATTTCTCCGAACAGTGACTTGCAGTATAAAGTACTGAGAAAGAAGAATCCAGTCCTCTTTCTCTGACCTTGTTCAGCTGAACATACAAAATAGAGTCAGCTTTTAAAGAATGCTTAATGAGAGCCAAACAGAGGTCACGTAAGAATGAGGTTCATATTTCTGGGATTTTACATTAGTTCAAAGGGGAAAACATCAATCCTACAAATATAGGCCATGTTACCTGCTTGCAAGTTAGAGTCTAATGTTGTTCACGAGCTTCAAACAAAAAAGAGTAGCACATCAAGTATCATGCTATTAAAAAGAGAGCCTGAGCAGTTTTGCTTGATAGGTTTACTGGGATGACGTGAGATGTGACCATGTGCAAATGCCCACATCCTGAAGATCAGTTTCTCAGCCAAGGCAGGCAGCACTTGCTTTTAGAAATAACACGGGTTTGACATGTAGGTGGTATAGGCTTATCAGGACACATGTGCCAGTCTTATCTTCCAGCAGGAGAAGGGTGAAAGAGTTTTTAGTGTCACCATCTATATATGTTTAAATATATGTACATACACAAAAAAACCACAGGCACACTTAAAGTTTACTTTGTGTAATATACTTTAAAACATATTTAAATACTAAACCCCAGCAAAACATGTCCATAATATATTTCACAGGAAATGGTGGGGAAGTGTTTAGGCTTCAAGTGATAGTGCATGGTCCAAGATTTAATTCATTTTTCTACAAAAGCTTTCTCTGAGGCTGGAAGAAGCTACTTTGAATCTTTCTTTTTTTTGGATCTATTGTTGTTCAGCTCCATATACCTTATTTCCCACATATCTGGCTTGTTCTAGCTAGATGAAGACAATACATTTGACATGAAGTCACTTCCCATCCCCACAGGTCCCAGAAGGGTGGGACTTTTTATGTTTAAAGAATCTTGTTCTTCCTTGATTCTCGGTTAGCTTAGTTTCCAAATGCATTGCTCTCTAGAAGCCAGAATAGGATTCATTTGCCACGATCAACTCCAACACCCACACCAAAAGTTTTTAGCTTCACATGTTTAACAGGAATACGATCCTAACGTGAATGGTAAGTTAACAAGCGTTTTTCAGCTGTGACAGCTTTGAAGGGAGAAGTTTTTAGTCAAGATCAAAAACTTACAGCACTGCACAAGCCAGCAATTTCCTACAGTCTACCCAAAGTCACACCAGGGTGAAGAGACTGAGACGCTTACACCTTCTCTGAGGGGAAGCTTTCAGGGTTTACATAAAAAAAAAAAAAAAAAAAAAAAAAAAAGAAGAAAAGCTGGCTGCAGGACTAGATGGCTCCAATGATTGCTCCTGCCTGCTCAGGAAAGATGAAGAGGGCCAGCTACAACATTTTGCAGCACTAGAGGAAAAGAAAAGTAGCTTTCTGCTTAAAAGCTAACAGCTTAAAGCAGCAGGTACTGTGGTGCCACCTGCTATTACCCAAGTGGGATGAACTGAGGGTTTTTGCATCTATTAAGGAGCTGAAAGACAGCATTAATATACAGTTTGGTGGAGTTTTCTGTAGCAGTGTTCCCAACAACAGATTAGTAACAAGGACCAGGTTAGAGAAAAAGCTACATTCAGTACGATGAAAATTTAGAAACCGTGCTGTTAAATGGGAGGGGAGGAGGGAGCAAGAGAGTTGAGTTGTGTCCACAGACTGCAGCTACCACATGGGGAAGTTATTTTTGCCAGTTACCTTGAGCAAAAGTCTTTACTTTCAAGCCTCACAAGAGGTATGAGGAGTAGTAAAAATACGTTATGCAAGATTAAGTTGTAAAAGATGTTTTTGTAGAAACTTCTCCTGTCAAGTATGTCCAGCAAAAACAGAACACACTGCCTTTCAAAAGAAAGCAAACCCTATAAAGGTTTTGATTTGGAAATCTGGTTATATAAAGCCACCTCCCTCCTCCTCTTGATGGTGAAGCCATCCACTACCATAGTCAGATTCAGAGCACAGGGGAAAATGGGTGCTCGAGGCACCCAGAAACATGCAGTGGGCAGAAAAGCTTCATAGCTCATACAATATAACATGGCCATCAGACCTCATTTTCCTCTTCAAATCACCTTGCTTCGTCTACCCTTTCCTTCAAGCATAGTTTTAACAGTGAGCTCTTGCACAAGACAAGTCAGGAAAAGCACAGCATTTAAGCGAAAAACAGTCATCCCCTTCCTCCTCCTCAAAAAAAAAAAGGCTACAAAAGATATTTCTCTCCATACAGCCATCTCTGACCCCCAAATGGACTGCTATGATCTCAAGTAATTAATAGCATGCAGCAGTAAGATACCCACCTTAAGTTTTTGCACAGCCGCACTATTTCATAAAATAGCTTCAGAGAAACAGCTACTTACCCCAAGTTTTCTTTCCCAGCCCTGTTGCATGTTCACATCAGGATCTTTTACCCACTGTAAAGAAGCCGTGACAAGCTCCTCTGCTTCAGAAGCTTCCTCTTGCTGAAAAACAAAACAAAAAAACCCCACAAAACAACAAACAAAAACCCCTCCAAAACCAAACATCAACCCCCCCTCCAGACCCTGGCATTTCTAATACTAGTCTGACACAATGCTGCCCAGAATTACCCAGGTTATAAGTTAGTGTTAGAGTAGGTGCCAAGTGATATTGCTAAAGTATGCCTGCCCCTCCCGCGCCTCCCCCCCCCCCCCCCCCAAAAGAAGCTATTCTTGTTTTTTCAATAGGAGGAAACATGATCTGATTATCAATGCTTGGAGAAATCCTAATTAAAAGCCTGATAGAAGACCCGATCCTTGTTCATATAAGCTCTGCCACTGACCAGGTTTTGCATGATAGCCTTAAACTTTTCTCCCACATATTCAGGTCCCTGAAGCAAAAACAGCACTTCACGGTCCAGTGTTTCATCCAGGGATGTCCATTCAGTCTTGGTAATCTTTGAAAAGATGGAAGAGCCATCTAGCTTATTTTGACATCTCCTTATTACAAGCCAGCATCAGTGACATTTAGACTTTTCTGAAGTATCCCTGCATTGTATTTACCAGAAGGTCAGAGCTACTGAAACTTGAAGCTTGTAAAAGCTTTTCAAAACCATCACATCATGGGGATTTAAAAAAGCAAACCAGCCAAGCTGCTGAGTGATCCAATCTAAATTTTCATGTCACAAGTAGGCAAGAGGAAGTCAATAATTAGTTATCTTTATTCAGAAGGGGCTTTACCAAGTGATGAATAAGCAGAGCCCTTATTTGCTTTACAGGTGATTTGGTAGAATCGTGTCTCATTACAGCATTTGAGAGGTAAACACAGTGACTCACTGTGGCTGTGGGGAGCTGCAGTAGGGGACAATACATTACTTTTGAAAAAGCTGCCTAGCTAAGTATACCTCTCGTTTCTGGGCCTGTAGTTTTAGTCCATTAGTAGATTTTTTTTTTTTTCCTGTTGCAAGTGCACCACTTACAAAAGCAAGTAGCAGCACAGTGAGGTCTTACAAAACAAATATATGTTACTGCAGTGGTTTTTCGTCAGCTCTGCTGCAGAGCTTGCATCTAGAGGGAAGACAGCACTGTAAGGAAGGATGGGACTCCATGGAATGTCTTTAGGGAAATGGGCACAGAATAGCTCAGATAAAAATCTGAACCAAAACCATAATGTACACGTAAATTGTTTTTTTCCAGTAGTTCTCCATTGGAGTCCTGTAAAGCTATGAGAACAGTAAAGTAGAGACCAAACTTCCAGTGTTATGTGACGCATGTCTGATCAAAAGCATAGTTCCCAGAAGTCACCAAACCACCTGCCGGGTGTTCTGCAGAGGATACGGGGGACACTACAACTCCAAAACAACAGGCTCAGCTGCAGTGCTAAGATTTTGTCAGCCTGTGCCAGATTCATCAGAAGGGTGCTTCTCCTGTCCTCCTCTGAGTCACTATCCAAAGACCTCAGAAAAAAAAGAGCTGGACAGATCAGTCTCCATTGCACCTGCTGAGGGGCAAGGGAATGGTACCTACAGACAGATGCTTATCAGAGTTTTAAAGAATAAATTAGATGAAGATTCTACAACCTTGTCAAAATGCTTACTCTAATGCTTAATTTTCTTTTTCACTACATTAGAGTTCAAGGAAAAAGAAGTCTCCCCTCCTGCAATTGAAAAATCATTGTTCATGTCTGGTGTAGGCAGTACAAGAAGAAACAGACTTTCTTCAGCATAATAGCCTTTATATATTTGAAAACTCATATCTTCTCCCATCAGTTTGCTCTTCTGCCAGCTAAATGCATGACCCTAGCTCTTCCAGATTTACTTTGTAGGTCTCATTTTTTAGATCTGAGTGTTTTGTTTTGGACTTTCTCCAATGTACTTGGAATAATGTTGTAACCTTCACATTTACGCTTGCGTGCTAGGATTAACGGCTTTGAATTCCAGGGTTATCTAATGATCTACAGGGAATGAGCTTTGTTCTTCCTTTACAGATGCAAGACAACTGGGATGAGAGTCAATAAAGATTTGATTCATACCTCAGAAGACTGAGCAAGTTCCAGTTCACAGTGCAGTGAATTTGTCTCTTCAGGAAGATTACTGTTTAATTTACACAACAATGGGAAACTCAACCCATTTCTAAAAGAAGCAGAAAAAAAAAGTATCAGCCCTTTTTGACTTTTGATGAACTGCATTTCCTGGGACTTGTTCACAATACTCACGAGATCAGCTCTTGCTGCATGTGTTGCATGTTCTCCAGTAGCTTATTTTTTTCTGCCCGCAAAGTCTAAAACATACATCAGACCTGGTTAGAGTGTTAGTTTGTCATGCAGAATAAGCATAGGATATACATGCTTTCCCCTCACATAGTCAAAAACTCAGCTCGGTCCCATACCTCTATTACTGAGGAACACTCCACAATGGTTAACTTCAGTTCTTTGATGTCCTGCTCCTTCTGCAGAGATTGTGGAGAAAAGAACCTTTGAAGTACACAACCCAACAACTAGCACGTTGAAGTGCATTTGTAATACTTACAGCTATGATGCTTTGTAACCAAAATAACACTATACTCAATCTATATACACTATACCTACAATGATGTAGGCATTACAGCAGCAAGCTGTACGATTCAGGTTTGAGCAGCAACCTAATTACATAACATAAAAATAGCTGCAAATTTAAAAGAATACAATCAATTACATTGCATATTGGCTAACACAGAAAGCACTCAGAAGACCTTTTCTGTGTAACTCCTGAAATTAAGGAGACAGAAAACCTCTTTCCAGCCGCTGTGTTTTAATTTATTACTTACCTGGCTTCTGTACCAGCAGTAGCAGATTAAACTAGACAGAAGCACTCTAGTTTTAGCTGAAAACCTGGACTATATTATGCCTGGCACAAGTTTTAATCCCAACTGACCCTTAAAACAAGTTGCAATATTCCGAGTTTACTGTCATTAGTTTTCATCATTAAAGGCACGGAGTGTAGCGCTCTGCACATTAAACACCACCTAATGGAAGGGCTGATAGAGAATGTATCAACCCTCATGGTAAGACTGAGGAGTTAGTAAAAGTAGTAGCTTTCTTAACATCACAAACTAGCAATGGGCTTCAGTCATATTATGCCATTACAGTAGAAGACACTGCACAGACAAGCAGAGCATTTCTTAGAGAAAACAGGAACTTCAAGTAGGAGCTCTGGTCCTCTCACCCCTTTTATGACTTCTTCCTACTCTTCCTCTTTAAAAATAGTTAAGGTTTTCGAGAGAGACGAAATACACAGAAAGCTAAGCAGGAAAAGCAAGGTTATAGAACCAGGTTTCTAGCCTTGGCAGAGACAACTGATGTATGGTGCTGAAGGTTTAAAGGAAAAAAATTAGTGTTTTCTATCTTCACATACCTTCTGTAGGCCTGGAAAAGAAAGGCTGCCATAATAATTTTCAGTCACCATCAGTCCTATCCAATCTACCTTTGGATAAAGAGCTATGAGAGGGGTTTGTTAGCTTACAGGTAAACCCTTATCCCACAGATCCTAATACCAACAAGCAAAGTCAGTTTTCCACACCAGTTTCTTCAAGATTATACAAACCAGTCACCTTTATCTACAAGAACATGCAATCTAGCAGTCTGCTTTCAAAATACCCATTTAGTCAATAGACTAAAAAAGCCTTTTTAAAATAAAAGGATACTACAGAGGCCACAAAAGCTTTGAATCATTCAAGGAGGAGAAAGTGAAAGCTATTTTTAAAAAAGTTAGTTCATTTGTGCCCTTAAGCTGCTTCTGGGAAAAAAAAACACAAACAACCCACCTATTAAAAACCACTCAGCTACAAATTTATCATCTGGATCACACTGAAGTTAGGTTCTGTCTTGTCACTATTTGACTTCAGCTGCACTCATTTTTGCAGACAGCCTAATAGTCAAATATTTCATCAGCTGATTTAGAACACGTTCTACTAAATAGAAGCTTCATTAGCCTAGAAAGCTATTCGCATAATTCATGAATCCAGAGAATGCCAACACCCTTATGTAGTCTTATTTCTTTGTTTTCTAATACAAAATACATGTTTAAAAACAACATCAGAAATGTTCGCTCCTCAGCAAAGACTAGATAATTACACCTCAGTAATGAGAAAGGACAAATTTGCTTTTCCATTGGGCTCCAAATCACCATTTCTAGTTTGACACAAAAATTAAGTAATTTAAGTAAAAGACGTGAAGGGAAGGATCTTCTGCAGGTAAATTCTTTTACCAACTGTTGAAGGAAGTAGCCTTTAGAAGTTTCTGTACATTCTTCTGAAGTTTGCAAGTTTGTTTTAATAAGTTGTGATTTTTTTCTTTTTTTAAAATAAAAGCAAAATTCTGAAACATTTAATTATGCTGACTCATAACCAGGTCCTAAAGCAGATCTCGCCTACTTTGAAGCCATTTATAGGATCAGGTTCTGTAGTGTGAGAACAGTAGAAATAAAAGTGCCACAGTGAAGACTATTGCCTTGCCTTTTTACAAACCATCCCATAGTCAGTATTTTCAGTCAAGACAGTAACGAAGTGGAAGCAACTAACCTGGATCAAGCTTGCCTCTTTATTCACCATAGTGCTCTCATAGATATGTGCTTGGATCTAAAGAATGAAAAGGTCAAAAATAATTCCAGTCATCAGTATGCACTATAATACAAGTCCGTTCCTATCTCCTACTTGGAAGGGAAAAAAGGTATCAACATTCCTTGCTTAGAAAAATCAAATTCTTCTTTGAATACCTTGCATGGTGTGTTTCAAAGTTCAAATCGTGCACCCAGTTAAAAGTGAAAGCGTTCTAAGCTTTCAGTCACCCTTGTTTCCTCTTGTCTGTCCAGGCTAATAGTTTCAGCAACATCAGCCAAAGCATGACTTTCTAATATATTTTCTCAAATAGTGGGGAAAAGGTTTCCTAAAAATTTAACTTAGAGGAAAGAACAAAACCGTGGATTGTTTATATTAGCCCAGTTTTTAGCCTCCAGACAGCAACTTTCTTAGTCAAAGCTGTTGCACTGTCGAAGCTATGATTGCACTGCAGTTCTTTAATACAGACAGGTCCAGGGCCGTCTACCCTGACTAGATCTGAGTAAACTATAGGCTGTCTTTTTCTTCCTCCTAGAGTTGAAATGCTTACTTGAAGATCTGCAGCATTTTTAGACAGCTCCAAAATCTTCTTTTGAAGTCCATCGGTGTCCATGCTATTCCTAATATTCTGAACAAGATACAGAGTATTTAGGCACAGCTGAATGGATTGACAGCTTCTCCTTGAAGAAACTAGACAAAATGACATCTCCACCCCCAAGCTACTGCCTACTCTAAAGCACTACCAGCATTTATGCACATATGTTGTATGTGCTCGCCCCACTGAAACTGTTTCTGCTACTTTTCCCCCCATTTCTCCAGAGCACTGTTAAAAAAGAAAACCTCAAAATGGGATTTATAAGCACTACCAGACCCTAGAAAGCTAAAGAAAAGCTTTCAGGTCTGCAAGCATGAGAATTATTTTTTGAAAGATGCAGTTTAATAGCTATTTGGACTTACGAGCTTGTCGGAAAGACTGATCTTGAGCATGGTAAACATGCAAAGAACAATGACTACCATGTTGTTATTGTAGATTCCTGAATCCACAAGGTGCTTCTTTTCATTGCTATGTATGGTTTAACCTGTTTCTCTATTTCATCCTAAATAGTCTAAAACACAGGCTCTAAGCAAGTATTAAAACATTTTATCACCTGATAAAAACTGGTTTATAAAATATTTACTTTAATGAAATAAAAGAAAGTAAGAATGAATAGCTCTCCTCTGAACAAAAAAAAAAAAAAAAAAAGAAGAAAAAGAAAAAGAAAAGAAAAAAGAGAGCCTACAGATATAGCTTCATGAGCAGTATATTCCCTCCAAGCCTTCTGTAGGTCCTTGGCCAGTGTCAATGGACCCAACTGTGAGTGGAGCCCCCAGCCATCATTTTTTTGGAGTTACAGCTCTATACAGGGCTCCTCCTCCTTTAGATCTTAAAGGAGGGAAACAGAAGTGAATATGAAAAAGTGTTAGATGGAGATTGTTTTAATATAGAGTTAGTATATTTATAGCTGTGTTAACTAGAAATATTTGGAATTTGTCTATAAAGCTTTGACAAAGAGAGGAAAAAAAACTGCTTGTCCCTGTCCCCCATACCTCCCCAACCTCGTATCCTTACTTATCCAGCAAAAGGAAAGTCTGAAGCACAGTGCAGCTTCCAGATATAAAGCTTTATGATAAGTCATCCTTGTAAAATGTAAGATATTTTGATAACCTAATTAGCATGTCAGGCTTCAAAGTCTGACAAACATTTCATTTCTTAATGGTGAGCTTTTAGCTGTACAAGAATATGTACTTGCAAAGTCATGATTTATTTTACCTCTTCCTGGAGAGAAGTAATTTTGATGATGAGAGCCTGATTTTCTTTTTCCTGATCAGGTTTATTTAAAAAAACAAAAAAAAGAAAAAAAAAGTTGCTTTTAGCATGTCAAGTTCAACATTCAAAGCTCAACTAAGCCAAAAAGCAACAGACCACAAACACATCCAGAGCCCAATATGAAGCTGTGGTGTTGCACAACTTTGCTTTGGAGAGCACAGCAAAAAAAGGGGAGTGCTGAGGCTCGTCCAGCCCATGAACCCTCACCGAAGGGTTTGACACAGGCATTTCAAATCAGAGTAAAACTCAGACCACTAGATGACAGGAAGGAGGTATTCAAGGCCAGAGTGAGCAAGTCTGGTTGTGCTTATGCTTGACTTAAGACAAATCTGGAAAGCCTATGTGCCATGCTACACTTTTTTCATATCAGACATGAAGAAAGCTAGTAGTAGCCTACTCGGTGCCTCCACTGCATAGGGAACAGTAACTAAGGGACTTATAAGCACAAGTACAAAACTTCTAATAATATTTCTCTCTTCCACCCCACCTCCTTCTCACAAGGTGAATTATGCATGTAATCTCAAATTAAAGCAAAACAAAAATATACACACACTGCAGCAGGATAGCATCAAAAAATCTTGTGTTCTTGCTCGGCATGGAAGACTTTTTTTGATTTCTAAATACCCACTACCAGCAGTGCACAGAGCTACGGAACACCAATTTACAGCTACTCCCACAGAGCAAGACGCAGAGATGCCACTGTAGTGTGAACAACACGCATGGCAGCAACGCAAACATATGTTCTCCGGAGAGCCTACGCTCTGGTGTCTGGCAACACCTGCGAAAGCTGCAGCCACATCAGCCTTGTTACCGGGCTGCTTTACACCTCTTACAGTCACACAGGCTTTGCTACTCAGACACCTGGGGTGCAATTCAGATGCTCTCACATAGGCAGCTTGTGCCCTTTGAGACAAGCCAAGGTGTGCTGTCTATCCAGCTGTCAGTCCAGAATAGAAAGGATTCTGATAGGCCCTTGTCATATCTGCCAGCCCATATGGACATTGACAATAACCTAGGGGTGCTTTGGAAAGTGACTCTTGTGTGGACCTCTGAACCGAGTCTCCTGTCCCTGCTCGTTCTAGAAAAAAAAAAAAAGTCATGTGAATTTCTGGCAGAACATCACCAACTTCAAAACAGACAGGGCTCAATGATGGCAGCATGAGAGCTGTTGTCTTTAAGCATAATTTCTTGTCTTTAAGCATAATCATATGCAAGGCTGGCCCTTTAATTGTTTTCTTCATTGTAACTGACAATAGTTTAAAGAAACTTCACAGTGTTTTCGTAATACTAATAAATCACATTTCAAACCTCCTCAAAAAGCCTCAGTACCTACTGGTACAGAGAAGATCATACTGCTGATTTTTACAGTCTGAGCAGTCATGCCATTGTTGAAGCAAGGTATGAGATACTATACAGTGTAAGCTAAGAAATAAGAGCACCTACTAGCTGCTTATTCTGGCAGAGAATCTGCTGTCTCTCCTCTTCTGACAGGTTCAGGCTGTTTTTTGCTTCTTCTAGTTCTTCTTCCAGTGATTTGGCTTTCAGCACAGAATGCTGGATGCTGCGTGGGGGGAATTAAACCCAGAAAGACTTCAGTGAGTTACTGTTGGTCATTAGATAGGCTTGAAATACCAAGAACAGTATTTTTAGAAGCCACCAGGGACTTATTCTTTGGCACAGATAACTTAACAGAAGAGCAACAATCAAGTTTAAGGCCATCATTTTTGTCCAGTAAGTAAAGGCTCATAGACTCACCCTCTATTTATCATGCCCTTCCGCTCTCACAGTAAGGGATGAAACCCCAGGCAAACATAGCATCCAAGATAGCATGCTTTTGTTTGCATCCACCTAACAATCTAGCTTGTTACAGTCAAATATATCAGGTTACCTGAGCACATAAACTCATCTTCACAATACTTCATCGTTAGCAGTTACGGAAACCATTTCAGTTCAGTTTTCAAGGATAAGCTCTGCATCATTTTCTTATCCTGATCTGATACCCCCCAAAAATGTATATTTAACCAATGGGGCAACGCCCTTTTCCTGGCTAACTCTAAGCTGCAGAGCACCTCAGAGCACATGGTCCAACATGAGGGCACACGTCCCATGCCAGCTACGCTGTAGGACTCTTGCCTTAATCTCCTCAGAAAATACTGGGAACGGTTTCGCAGTCGACATAACTATATCACATTTTAATTAATCAGGTCAGATGAGCATTATGAACTCACTGTAAAAATAGGCTCGTACTCGTGGCATTGATGGGTCCCCAGGCTGCAGCAATACTAAACTAGTGAGACAACTCACTTTAGTTCCTCAAGGGACTAGCAAAATAGCTCTTACATGCTCACTTCCCCTCTGCTTGGCAGCAAGTGTGTGGTCTAGGATTGGAAGCCTTCCAGTGCTTGGCTGTTCTCTTGGTAATATTAAGCCTTTTTTTTTTATTTTTTTTTGTAATTTGTTTTGTTTGTTTGATTTTTCTTTACCCTAAGATTTTGCCTGTGTGCACCTACAGCACCTCATGCTGCAACAGCCAGGCTATAAGATGAATGACTGATTTTATAAGAACCAGGAGGTACAGAGCAGAACAATCAGGCATGAGGGTTAAACCTTACAGATACTACATTAAGTCAAGAAAGTTGCTGTCATGAAGCACCGGTGAGGCTAAAAGCATAAAGCAAGGCTGGACCACTTGGAAGAAGATAGGTCTGCCCATGGCCATTACACTGTAGACCTGGCGCCATCAGGGTCTCCCACCTTTTTATTTGTTGACGTAGATCTTCACAGTCTGCCAATAGCTTATTGTTGGTCTCATCCACAGCTTCCAGTATAAGCTTCAGCTTGTTGTTCTCTTCCCGAAGCTTCTGGTTGTTGTACTGCAGGTCCGCAACACAGGTTATCAAGTCAGAAGTCTCCCTGTTCCAGTAACGAAACCAGGAAAGATTGAGAAAGGTGATTTGATCTAATTTAGACTTTGTAAAAATCCTGATGCTCTGCTGCACTGATTAGAGAGGTGAGAGGAGAGCCCACAGAGGACTTGTAATGCTGCAGTGTACAGTCATTTGCTCTGCACAGAGAGATCATCTTCAGATCAGTTCTCTAATTATATGGACACCAGGAACTGTTTTGTTTTTAAGCACTTTTTTTTTTTATGCTCCCTGCAATTGAAGTATGCCACCAGACAAGTGCCACATCTGGATGTCTGCATGACAGTATCTTAAGCCTTTGCTAATCACCTTTTATGCCACCACTAATACTTTTTGTATTAACTCCACAATTTCTGGATCCTTTCTTTTCCCCTAAACCATCCCCCACTTATGCTTTCAACTGAAACTTGAACAAGAATTGCCCTTTTGAGATCCTGAGAAATGATAGGGAAGCATCAGAAAGCAGATCTTAAGATTTTTGACTATGCATAAAATGCAAAAGTTAACAAACACCAGAAGTTTCAAAGATAAGTGCTTTGCTATTAACAGAATCCAAGGCAGAGTCATGACTATAAAAGATAAAAAACCCAAACAAAACCAGGGACCAGATTTTCAGGAGAGAATATCTTCTATTGTAATAACCTAAGAACTTGGGGAAGGGAAGGAACCAGTTTAAAAAGGAAAAGAAACACATGGCAAAACTCTGACCACAGAGAATTAAAGAGGGAAATGGACACAGAAGAACCAAAATATTGGTAGGAAAAATTACTAGTGTGTTTTTAAGTCTAAGCAGAAGCTGTGAGGAAGAACGCAATAGCATCAAGAGCTAGTGCAGACTGAGGTCAGTATTAGAAACTCTGCCAAGATAGTCTTCTGAAACAGTGGTTCTAGGAATTGCTCTCAAGTAATTCAAAGCTAGGAGTACTAAATTCTGAGAAAGAATTGCTTAAATGGACTTACATGTCTCCTTTAGACACATCACCCCCAAAGGCCTCCAAGCTTCCTGATGTAACATTCATCCGGACATGCGTCTTTTTTGCTGAAAGAGATGGGGGTTTTTGTTAGAGAGTAAGAAAGTGGAGTTTTCCTGAATAAAAACAGAATAAAATGGTCTGCACCTTCAGAGGTGTTTTTATGCACTTTAAATTCCAGGTCTTCCATGCTTGCTGTTGGTTCTTCAGTGGCACCATCTTCCCTGAAACAAGGAAGATTCAAGAGTGACAAAGTCAGTACAACACTGGATTGCTTACCAACTTCGTAACATTTAAAAGCTTTCAGCCAAAACCTACACTGTGGTCACAGTGTCCTGATACCATCTTTGTTCCACAGTACGGAAGGCACAAGCCACAGGAGAACTTTCTACTCTCCTGTTTTCACAGAAGCTTTTAAGAGATAGATTGAAAAAAAGCTATTACCATTTTCTCTTACAGTCTTCAATCCACTCTTTCATGATGGCATGATATGTTTCCAGGTCCATGGAGATATCTTTCTGATCTGGGTCAAGCATGTTGCATAGCTCTTCAAGACCACTATCTTCCAATCCCCGACTCGTTGTATGTCTCAAATAATCAACTATCTTGGAAACCGCTACTTTTCCTAAAATAGATACAGGTGTCCACGTGCCAGACACTGAAGTCTAGTAGGCCATTATAAAAAGCTGTAAAAGGGCATGCTACTGATCTGCACTAACGTGTATTCAATTGCCCTTGAGAGCTGTAGACAAGCAACTGATCCCTGCAGTTCTAGTGTGACCCAGAAAAGAACAGTTTAGAGCTTTTGTAATACAGAACTGTGACAATCCAGTTTACCAGTTTTGTGGACTTCAGTTTAAGAAGAACAAACTCAACACATTCGCTATGCTACTACTTTCAGGTCTCGCATCAAATTGGGCAAACCCTGTGACTAACATTATCTTACTCTGCTAGACGACTCCTTTCTCTACCACTTTTAGTCATGTTTAAGGTGGAACGCAGAGGAATTATCTCTTGCTCTGACATTTCCAAGAGTTCTCTTTTCTAACAGGAAAAAGCCTAAAAGAGGTAAACAGTCATTTCCAATAAGGTTGATTGCTAGAAGCACGTTGCTCCTCTACTTCCCCTGCACTAAAATACAGCAAAGATCATCTGGGGGGAGGGAAGGGGAAGGAGGAGGGAAGACAGGCACCATGCAAAAGAGGCACAGAGATTTATTCTGCATCTGCCACGCATACAGCCACCTAGCTAAGAGAGCTAGTCAGCCTAAGCGTTACAGAGATTGGCCTGTCTCAGGAATCGTACCACAATCTCAGCCCTGAAAATTTGTTGAGAGGAGAATAAAATGGAGCAATGAAAAGCCACTGGCAAACCTGTACGCTCGATGTCACATGCACAGAAGATGGTGGTCAGTAGGTCTTCTTCACAGATCAAGCTCACATCATACAGGCTGTCAGCTTTGTACCCCAGTGACTGCTTCCATCCTATGAAGAATAGAGTTTGTTATTGTCCATCTTTATTTGCTGGTAGTAACTTTCAGGCACCACAGCTTCTAACAACAATATTATGTTTGTAATAGCACAAGCACACATACCATACCATAGCTTGAATGACTCTTGGCTTTTTATTTATTTATTTTAAGATAATTAAAAAACCCCAAACCAACCAACCAGCTCCCTCCCCCCCACCAATAAAAACAGAGCTTTTGCTGCCAAATAACACCAGGAACTGTTTGTAGCTGGAGCCTCTGAGTTGGGAACTGGTTTATGCATCTACTTCTACACATGCATTTTTGGCAACTCTGGCTATTCTTTTGCACGAAGTAAACATGTAAAACAGAACATTTTAAGAGGCCAGCTATTTCTTCCCTCCCCCTCCAGATATATCGTAGAGAAATCATCACGGTCAGATTAAGTTATTAAGAAAGCAATCCTAAAAAAAAACCCCAACACCAAACCAAAAAACCCAAACAAAAATCCACACCCAAACTCATATATCTTTTTATATTAAAGGCAGACTAAATTAAAAGCCAAATCTCTTATCCACAAAAAGGAATTGGCAAGTTTGAAAGAGTTTTTGACATGACTTATTACTTCCTCACTTTTTACATTCACATTAATATTTAAAAAAAAAAAAATTAAGATTTTACTCAGCTCTTTTTGCAGTCTTATTGGATTTGAGTGATTCCAAAACATATCGTTACTAGCTTAAGTAGTAAATAAATATCACCTATGTAGGCTTAACGTTTGGATGTCTAAGATTTTGGATTGGGAGGGTTTGTTGTTTTTGGTTTGTTTTTTTTTTTCTTCTCTCCAGGATTTTTACCTCTTTCACTCAAAGATAATCTCTTTGGCACAGGAGATTGGATCACAGCACTTTCTGACTTTTTATCAGATGTGAAGAAATATAAGTTTGGACTTGACGTAAGATACTTCTGTTCACAAGGCATATCTCTAGATTCGCTATTTGGTAAAGCACACAGTTTGTTCTGGGTATTAGCCTCTCTGGATCCGAAGTAGGATGGAGAACAGTTCTCCATGGGGCATACTGGCATCCATGAGTTGCTGGATCTCTCTTCACTTTTAATGATTGAATACGTAGCAGTTGCAGAACAGGAGTCAGAGATATGCCTGAGACAAGGCGACAGCAATTCCAAGTCCGCAGAGAAAACACTGTCACTGCTGGGACTAATTAAGTGTGGACCAGTATCATGACTCCTAAAAGTTCTTTTCTTCAGTATTTCTTCTAGATTTTTTTTGATATTGCACTGTGGACTGTCGAAGTTCCGGGACTGAAATTTTGGTATCTGCAAAGCAGGGTTAGAGACTTGGTCCATCATTTGGATAGATTTGATCTTTCTGCATATACTGTCCACTGGGTTATGATGCCGTTTGTTAGTTCCGTGTTCTGAAGACATTATCAATTCACCTCTTTTGCAAAGTATCTGGAAAGAATAGGGACAAGATATAAGAGTCAGGATGATCAACATACACATATTCTTTGCGCCAATTTTGCCTTTCAGCAGACAACTTGAAGCTTTGGTATCAAGTGATTTGAAAATCCTTGGTCCACATACCAGCTGTGACAGAAACCTTCAGACATGATGTTTAGTTCTCCAGGGAACTAGAACTGCTGTGGATTTGGAGAAGGTGGGGAAGAAAGAAAGAAATACTTTGAGAAATCTCACTGTTTATTCTTAATTACAATAATGGGGTGAGATGGGGGGGAACGGGGACAGGACACACAATAAAAATAAGAACTGAAGAACTCCCTGCAACCTAGCAGTTGACTATCTTTTTAGATTAAAGGAAGCACTAAGCAACATTACTCAGACAAATTTATCCCAAACCGGGTATTTCTTTTTTATATAAAAAGTGTTCATTAAAAAGAAACAAAAGCCTCACACAGCTTCTGTAACTATTACTTCTGATCACATTTGTAGCATGTACTTCCTTCCCTGGTTCCAAGGCTTTTTGCTCAGGTCTAACAGCAACAACTGTCCAGCTATTTACTGAAGGTATCTCCTACAGCTATAGACATTATCAGTTTCTGATCTCTTTCAGTGGCCTCCCAGTCAAACCCTGTAGCCACAGCTACACAAGTCAGTTGAAGTATTCTGAGCCTGTAGCTTTCTCAATACCGTCTCGTGACAGGTTGCAGAAGCCAAGAGTTAAATGAAGTTTACTCTCAGGAAAACATTGGGCTGTCTTTCTGGGTTTGCTCTTTGTGGGTACCGACTTGGGGGATGTTGGGAGGTGGGAAAAGCGAGTGCAACAAGAGTTTCAGCATTTCAGTGAGCCTACAAGAACAAAACCCCCCAAACCAGTTGTTTCTTATAAAAATTAGCCACAACTACAGCTGTCACGCTACCACACAGGGAATTGCCCAAGAAACATACCTTACAGAAGCACTTCAGTTCTATTTGTATTTTTATTATCTATTGTCCCAGACAAAATTTAAAAGATATTTCCAATAGGATAAGCATGTGTGTGTGACCAAGGCATGGAATGTGCATTTTGCAGGCATAAAGCCACATTTCAAGTGAGATACCTGTCTCTACCTTGCAATTTGCAGCCTTCTCCTCTGAACTGAGTCATTGGGAGCTTTCATCTGACACCACCCCACTGTGGGCTTCGCTCATAGTTCCTCACCCCAAAAAAGAGCATCTGCTGAAACATCAGCACTGAGAAACGCCATCCACCAGCCAGCGTAACTCAACGAATGTGATCAGACTTGAACAGAGCTCTGTGGCAGCCATCAGCAGCTTGACTGAATCTTTTTAATTGGAAAGAAGCAAGAGGGAAACAAGCAATACTATTGGAAGTTAGCTATGACATTTAGATCATTATAGGATATATTATTTATAAAAAAAAATAATGCACCAGATAAAATCTGATTCTTGGGAGCTTCAGGTAGCTTTAAGTGATATTTTGCACCCAATATTGCAGCTATATACCTACCTCCCACCACTCTATCACTTTCAACTCCTCAGCTCTGAAAATACACCGTATTGCTTCTCTCCAGAAGATTATATACAATGTTAAAAAACAAAAACCAACACACACACAAAACCAACACTTGCTTTGAAGTAAGAAGCAGGGAAGTAGTCAAGAGTCCAGTGTATGTTAACCGCGTAACCTACATGACCTACAGCAGCAACAGTTCTCAGATCCTCCAAGACTGGGTTTTACTCGTAGCCAAGCCTATCAGAATAGTACCATTACAGACCAGACTTCTGTTAGGGGTAAAAGGAGAGGAAAATTAAATAACAGCTTTAGAACTAGAGCTCACGAGGTGGTATGTGCACGTGAGAGGGAGTGACATGGTTGCCCACAGGGGCAGAACACCAGACTCGACCCTGAAGGGATTTCCCCCTGCATAGTACAAATACCAACTTGCCCCCAGAAGGATATAGACTTCACTGAACTGTGTCTTTTTACTCAAACTGCGCATCAAGAAACAAAACGAAGCAACGTCCTCAAGAGGCTAGCTCCCTGCTTTTCTGTTAGGTAGGAAAAAATAGTTCTTTTCTCAAAAACAGCAACATGCTTCACTAGCATTTAACACAAGAGTTGCCACTTGTATAATCTTGTGAAGCAAAGAGGAAAATCACACGTATTTATTAATCGAGATTGCAATAGACATAACTACTCAATGTTTTACTTAAATTGGTTTATTACAAGCTTCCTGCATGCCAGCAACTTGGTTTTATATATGCAGAGTCAAGATTTCCAAGTTTGTTTTTCTACCATTGTTTCCGTAAGTAGTAACATTTACCTTAATAAACATGCCCTTAGCCACAGGAATACTTTAAAAAAAAAAACCAAACCCAAACCAAAAAACCAAACAATAGCAAGAATCTCAGAATAATTTTAGAGAAAAGACTGCTTTTATTATTATGGCTAATTTAAAAGATTTACTCCTTAAAAATAAATGCCAGGAAGTTGAAGCAGTCTCCTATATTAGAGATACAAAATGTCTTTTAAAACAAAAACTTAAAAACATTACAGTTAGATTTAAGTACATTCTCTAAGTACACAAGAGCCTTCAAGCAAATATAAGTAACCCTCCATTAAAGGATATTAGCCTTTTTAACTACAACGTGTTTTTAAATATTGCTTGTAACCCCCCATTGGAAAAAACCCAGTCCAAGACCTTATACTTACAACAGCATCTGGAAAAATACCTTCTATTCCTCTCTGATAGAGATAGCACTGGATGACAAAAGCTATTTTAGCTGTTCCTCCGAGGAGGACTAGCTGAATGAACTTTGGTACTCAAATTAGCAGGGGGCTCATTTGCTGGAAAATCAGCTTTACAAGGTACAGCTGTTGCTGCCTGCCACTCAGCTCTCAGGCTGAGAGGGGCAATAAGCTGCAATGAGGTGCAAATCAACCATCAGTCTCCAGCTTTCCAGCCCTTCTACTTGTTTTGTCACATCTCTCCTGCAGCTGTTAAACGAATTGCCTGGAATTTCAAGGCATCCTGAAGTCTCCCTGCTACCCTACCCTTATGTTTAAAACAGTGAGGAAAATAATGATATAGCTCACTGCTGCGTCTGAACTCAGCTACCTGGGATGTTTCTCACTCCTATTAGCAGTTCTTTCTTGCTTTTCCCACCTACTGCAAACTTCCAGGCAGGAGCAGATCTCTTCTAGTTTCTCCTGTGACCGTTTGAGCAGAGAATACAGAAACTGTATAAATTTCATAGCTCCTACCACTTTTCAAAGGAAGGCAAAAGCTGAAATATCTTGGGCTGATGCTGTATTAAAGAGTTTCTGTGTTACTGTCTGCTCTGCATGTGGTTCTGTGAGCAAAAAGAGTTTTGTCATTAGGACTGTTAACCAAGCCCTCCTTTTAGTATTAAATTCTCAAACAAGATTTGCATTTTAACACTGTGGATCTTTAGGTATATGCTGTACAAATAACTGGAAATAGAATAATGTTGTTGAGGGAATACTACTGCCTGCCCAGTACCTACTAACTGCACAGCCCATCAGACTTCTCCAAACACTTGGAGAAAAGACACCTCCCAATCTACCACAGGCTATTGCAGCACTCCTGCAAAAAAAGTAAGACGTCCTCTCACAGGTGTTTTGTGATTAAAACCCAAAACGTTGGAGTGAACTGATATTGCTGTTCCCTGTTTTGTGGGAAAACTTGGCACTGTCATCCAGCAGCATTACCAAAGACCATGGAGCTGACGCAATCGGTTCTGGTTTGATTAGCAGATGGGTGTTTTTGACTAGACATTCTTTCTTCCAGGACTAAAGCTGATAATAATATAGAGGTAACATTTCTGAGATAAAACCAATCCAGGTGAGGATCTCTTCTCTTTTCTCTTTTCTTTGAGAGATTTATGTGTATGGGAAGATTTTTAACTTACTGGTTTGAAGATAAAACCTCCCACATTAAAACAGCACCCCTATTTTTTCATACCTTGACAGGAACAAGTGACCTCTACTCAGGGAGGCTCCTCCAGGTGACAATGTTATTTGTGCTGCTGTACAGCTAGCAGAGTAGGCACTGAGCAGGTGCAGGAGCAAATGACCTTTGCCTATAGACCTTGCAATCTAAACGGAGAGAGATAGAGAGAAAAGTAGGGGCACAGGAAGCAGTGCTTCATTCATGGGGTCTGAGATATAAGCTAGATGCCTGATACACTCCTAAAAGTCTCAGTGATATAGTCTGCCTCCTCCTCACATTGCTTCAGATGACAAATGCCACGGGACTTTGTAAAGAGTTAGGGGTAACTGCGTAACAGCTAAGCTGTTAATTACTCGGCTTGAGTACAAACTCTGGTAATACAAAATTCACAATAAAGTTTCTAATTTTAAAAAATAGCAGGTCCTTTCCTTTGTATTCCTTCAGGACAGGTAGAATCACAAACTCATGTAACAACTGAATCAGCTTGTGGGTTTTGTGCTATTTTATTCAGCTCTTCAAAAAGAAATACTTGCAACTTGCTGTGAAATCATGATTCAGTGATGTGGAGGATCCAGCAGCAGAAAATTCCCACCATCCCCCATTTGCCTGGTATGCAGTTCAGGTACATGTAGCTCACGGCCCATCTTTGCTGCGCTACACTACACTGTGTATTGCTTAGAGCTTCACCATGGGCTGAGACAGGTAAGCACTGACAGACCTGTTTGAAGTGGTTTCCCACCCACTTTGGGAACATCTGAAATGTCTGTCAGTTCTGATGACCTGGTGCATCAGGTAGAGCTATTTATTTTCCCCTAAATTGGACTTCTAAGTCTAAAACCAAGCTTTGTTTCAAACCACAATGATGTTTGTTGTTACAAGAGTGTAACACAAAAAATACTCTTATTTTAGTAGGATTCCTGCTCTCTGCATGGTGGGATTAAAATACATGCTATTCAAGGGTAAAGTGTACCTCATGTTCAGTATGCATAGGCAAATATTGAGGACAAATGTTTTCAAAGTTTAACAAATGTTAATGCAGCAGAGTTCCTAAGTTACTTGGTTTGTCTTGAAAATACTCCCCAGGGTTTCCTGTTCGGCCTCTAACAACGTTTTCCTCTACATAAGTTGTATTTTGCATATAAATATGTGTATTTCTATATAAATGTATCAACTACTCCCCATCCCTCGTGGTATGCATGGGTAAGGAAAACCAGCCCAAGAGGCTGCACGTTTCATGGACCATGCTCGCAGAGGCTGGACACTTTGTCAAGTACATGGAGCAGGCTGTTTCAGCCTCTGACATCTGACTGTCTGGTTATCATGCAGTCTCTCAGTGTAACTTGCCTTTCTTCCTCTCTCCCAATTCTGTCCATTGTTTACAATGACATGTCGGCATCCAGCTGCTCAGCAGCAGCATGTATTTCTTGCCCAGCTCCATGGGTGAGACTGTGTGGCAAACATACTGGTCAGCCAAGAGGAGATGACTGCATGCGTAATGCTCAGCATGGTTTGTAGCCCGCTAGGTAGCTTCTTGACAAAGACAAAAATTCTCTTTGCCAAGTTCATGGGGGTGGAAGAAAAGGTCAGATGACTCCTTGGCCTTTGGTGCTTCTGTCATTATAGAAAGGTATGTTCTGCGACATACGGTCAGTAGTATCTGCCTGTCTGAAGAGCTGTACAGCTTCTGCTAACGTACTTTGTAAATGCCTGTACTTAGATGGTCAGATTTCTTTTCCAGCTTGCAAACTGGAGAAAACTGTTTTTCAGCTGGTCTTTTTTTCCTGGTGTTTGTCTCAGACTTGTCCGTTACTGAAAAAAATGTTGTAACATCCTATGGTTCACTGAACTTCAGAAGCAATACCCCTTTTTGTGACGTTTACACCTTTCAAATATTTGTGGATTTCTACTCTTTCCTGATACTTTTAAACATCCCTCGCCCCAGATAACATATTTAACTTTTACTTTTACTTATAATTATCCCTTGAAGGTTCTTCTCTTTCATCAATACGCTTGTGATAACAGTAGTGCCTGGACCTGAATGTAGCATTGATCACACTGCAGTCCTCAACAAAGGCTCTATTACCTCTATTGTGTGAGGCATTTACATGATCCCTAGCAGACTGGCTTTTCTACAGCTTGTTCTGTACCTCAAGTAGTTTTTAGTACAGGTCTTCTCATACAGTCTAGAGAAAAGAAGAAAAGCAACTCTAGTAACTATGCAGTAGCGCTGGAATCAGGCCCGCAGACATTATCGTGCTGAATGTGCAACAGAGTAGTTAGATAAATTTTGGGCCAGCAGCTAATGGCCTCTGTAATCATGCACCTGGTTTACATCAGAGAGTATCTCTTCCATTCAGAGCTGCGCCACGAAAATACAGCTTCCCAGAGAAGTTAGGGCCTATTCTGAAAAATAGTACTGAAAAACATGTTCGTGTGACGTAAATGGCTGACGTAAAATGTATTGATGGATTGCAGATAAGGTTTGCTCAGTTAACAGGTTTTACAAGGTGAATACAGAACTTGGACACAAAGTTCCCCCTAGTCTGAGTGGGATGTATGGGGTTGAAGTTGAGAGTCAGCTTTGAACGATCACAGAAACACAAAAACAAGCCCAAAAGAAGATGTTAAGAGGTCATACGGTTCATCACCATGTTTCTGGGCAGGTTCAGTTTACCAGTGAGTCCTAAAAAGGGGATGGCTAATCTATTCTCTGAGTTTCTCAGTGATAATAGATCCACAGCCTTCCAAGGCAATCTGTTTATATTTCACTGTACTACTGTTAGAAAGCTTGCCTTACTATCTAACTTAAATCCCCTTACTGCAAATTAAACACAAAATTCTTTGTTTGCAATTTCCTACTTTGCAGACTCTGCCATGATAGTTCACAGCCTTTTAAGATGCTATGGTTAGCATGTATGAGCCAGAACTACACTGTGCTAGATGCTGTTCAGATGCCAGACAGAAGTGAGATGTATTTCCCAAAGAGTTAACAAATTAACAGGAAAGCACAAAGGAAATGAGAATAAGCACAAGAGACAAAGGTCTCAAATCTCAGATGATTTATACCCCGACACCGTCAGAATACCATAGTTGCTGACGTACCTACTGGCCACCTACACACCACAGCTACACCTTTTACTCAAGAGCAAGCAATGGATCACTGGTGTCCTTACCAGCAGTTTAAAAATAGACAGGCACAATGACTGTAGCCTATATTTTTAGGGAAAGATATAGGAAAGTACATGGTCGTGACGCAAGTCAGTGATGTATGTCTGACCCCACTAGGTAAAACTCCACCACACGAGAACATTTTCACCCACCTCAGCACTGAACTTCAATCGCAGAAATTGGCTTTTTATCATTTACAGTGTCAGGATAAGCAGTCTATGCCCTTTAGATCATCTTTAAGAACAAGAATAGGTTATGTTCTTTCTAATAAGGGGTCCTGCTGCTACAGCAAGCTTCACTCTACTTCCCTTACTTAGGGTATTGATTACATGCCAAAGCCACTTCCTCATTTATGTGAATCAGCTGAGAAATGGCAGGATTGACAATGAGTGTTTCATGTACAGCTCATCATCCTGAACTGCTGTATTTTTTAGTGTGTTATGATCCATAACCCAACTACAGGCTACTTCATTTTTCAAGAGTACAAGCTTACATATGCCCATACACATCC
Organism: Aptenodytes patagonicus; assembly: GCF_965638725.1. Taxonomy (NCBI): domain Eukaryota; kingdom Metazoa; phylum Chordata; class Aves; order Sphenisciformes; family Spheniscidae; genus Aptenodytes; species Aptenodytes patagonicus. The sequence goes on along the minus strand of NC_134949.1, from coordinate 76,309,525 downwards.
ACATGTTTTTTTGTGAATGCAAACACTCTCAGCACATGCATTTCCTTCCCAAAGTATTGCCTCCTGTTGCTGTTTGCAAATAAATCATGTCCCATATGCCGTCTTAGAAGTGGTTAGATTTCTAGGAAGAGTGAGATGACCAACTTCTCATAGGATCATGACAAGAAAGAGCTATGAAGGGAGAAGAAGAGTCTTTTAAATTTTAATCACTAAAGTAGAATTGACAAACCTGGAGTTCTTTGTTCTGCATGCAGACTTCTTACAGATTTCCAGGGAGGTGGTTTTGAAATATATTTTTTTTAAAACACCAAAGCAACTTAGACTCACTGGTCATGGTAAAAATAAATGGATTTAGGACCCTAAGTCACAAAGGCATAGAGAATTTAAGGGAAAAATAAAAACCTTTTGAAAAAAAAAACATTACGGAAATTCAGTTTGGGATTGGATTAATTTCACCTGATGTCTGCATAAAATGCTGTCTGAAGCCAATGAAGAGACACAGACATCTCCAGAGGGGGATTCAATCCTTCTCTCTTAATGCTCTACCCTCTGTGGCCAGAGGGTGCTCTTTGAAGTCCTGTTTCCCTCCACTCTGTAGGAGTGATTCAGTCCCTAGTCAAAAGCAATTAGTGACTTTTTAGGTGCCCTAGGGATCCTGCCTGCCCTTCAGCTGCTTCTCCACAAGTCTTGGGTCTCTTACAGGCCCTGTGTCACAGCTGGCAGTCCCATGTGCATGTCTCAGGTGCCCTGGATGGTATTTGGGCAAGGTAGCCTGTCTCTTGCTACTGGCTGAAACTAAACACTTAACTTTTAGACTCCTTAGTGCCATTGAGACATCTGATGGTACAACATTAAAACCATTTAATTTAAGAGGATGCTGTCAAGGCCCTGCACTTGCTCTTGAGCTGATGGTCACCTGACCCTGCAATAAGCCAGTTCAGGCTTTGACCTGTCCAGTTCAGCTCCCTGCTGCCCTCCAGGCGGCCTGAAACAAGCCCCAGTCTCTACAAGGAGGCGAGTGGGACTCTGGCAATACAGCCAGGTTTGGAAGAGAGAGTGATACTCCAGCAACACCAACTCAGAGCAGTTCGGACTTTGCAAAGTGGTCAAAAGATAAGAAAAGCTAAAGTTGTCTTTCTACAGTGTGGTAACAACATAAATCTTTCTCCATGCCTCCCATTCTCTTCCCCTTCTCCCCAGTTCCAACAGAAGGGGCTGAGCTGGTTGTCTTCACAGTTTATTTTGTGTTAACTTGTCTCATTCCAGTGGCAGGAGAACCAGGGCTCATTTTCAGTGCCAAACACATTCTGGTTTTTCTACCACAAGGAGAACCATTGTGAAGAGAATATACTTTACATTGGCCAATACCAAAGGTAGGGGGTTAATTTTCACAGACTCAGTTGTACGTTTTGATTCTGGCCCTGTGGTCTGTGCATAAAGAGAGGCTCTGAAGTTACTCCAGAAGGGAATAGGTGAGTAGTTTTATCTTTTCCATGTCTCTGCTTGTTAAATGTTTCCTGGATGCAATGCATAGCCCCCTTCTAAGGCTAAGGGTTAAACATTGTCAAAAAATGTCTCTGATCTGTCAGAGCAAGAGGAAAAGAGCAGGGAAAATGTAAACTTCACATTGAAGTAGATGCAAGTAGAATCCCTTCTGCTGGCTAGGATGCATCATGGCATGGCCTTTTAAAAAGGATAGAGGCATAATAGCAGCTCCCAGCCATCACAAGAGCTGCATGAGGCCGAAACCTGAACTTCCCTCTCATTCCTTGCATCTATACCAGAGTGAGCTGCAGCTAATGCCAGTTCTGAATATTCAATGAACAATTCTGCCTGGCATGAGCAGAGAACAGAGCAATATCCCCCCAAAAGCAGGAGAGCAATTGCACCTTCACTAACAGTGTGCTTCAGAGCAGTCTCCACAGACACATCATGTCAGGGAAAAGCTCATAACAAGCCTTAGCAGCGCCTATCCGTACACTCCTCACTCAGATTCCACATACATGCACATGTGTTTGTCAAGCATACGAGCTGACCTGTATTTTTGTTGCACCACAGGCTGGTCCTGTTTGTGAGGCTGCCACAGTAAACTTTCTATTGGCCAATCTTCTAATCAGCAAATTTCTAGCTCCCTGTTTGCTTTGCTTCCCCTTCTGCTTCTCTCTCCCATTTCACAAAGGAAAAAATGAAGGAGGAGAGATAAAAACCCTAGGTACAGAACCAGCAAGGCTAGGCATCAAGTATGATTAGCTCTTTGCCTGAGGACCGAACCCACTATCCATGACTGTGATGAGTCCAACAATCACTTAGAAGCAGCTTATGGAAATGGCTTCTCTGATTCCTGCTTCCTGCCTTTTTTCTGTTTACTGCTCCACTGCTTGACCTATTCAAGCCCATGATTTGGGCTTTTACTCCAACCAACACATGAGACAGGATAGTGTTTCTGACTATTAGGGGTTGGGGGGGGTTTGGTGGTTTTTTTATTCAGCTTTGTATTTTTACTTGTGTGTAAGAAAACTAGATGCAAGAGATCCTTAGCGAATCAAACAAGAAACTGCATCCTCTAAATGTACGCTAGGAATAACCTCAAGCTAGCGACACTGGATAAGTCACCTTTTTCTTGATGTTGGCATGTTATGACTGGAGAGTAATTTACTAACTTTTCCAGCTCCCACAATGGATAGCAATCTGATATAAGTTAGATTATCCTAGGTAAACACTCATCATCCATATTAATACCTGCTTTTGGCTGTGGTTATCAATCATCTAGCAAGAAGGTGACGTATTGCAAACGCAGAGGGCTGATGCTGATGTATTCAGAAGGTATTCACCAGGCTAATGGGGCGCATCTCCAAGTGTATCCATCTTTCAATCATTTCTCTGACTTCCTGCAAGACTACAGGTTTCCCTCAGGAGTCATCAGACCTTCTACTTCTCCATCTACAGGGCTGACAAGACATCCCTTTAGACTCCTCCGCCCTGCCACAGAAGGGGAGGGTACCTTCACTCTGAAGATTTAAAAAGGGATCCCCAAACCTGTAGGAGATCTTGTGACACATTATCCCAAGGAAAGAAGACTGAAGATTTGCCATTGAACTAAGTATGAAGGTGAGTGAGACTTTTTTGGTATGTGGGAAAAATTTAGTTTGCAATTTATGCTTTTTCATGTGAGTATAATATTTAGGAACTGCAGGGGTGTTTAATAATTTTAACTTAAAAATAACCTGAGAGGAATATACACATAGTTATATTCAGTGTGCTTGAAACAACTGCATTAAAAAAACATTAATAGCATAATGTGCTCTCAAAAACAGGATGAAATAAACTACTGTGAATCATAATGTTAAATGCTCTCTGTTGTCCATCACTGTTATCAGTGCATGAATAACAACACGGTCTGTGCGAACAAGTAGAGATGCAACTTGTTCACAGAGGATTCATGCTCAATGCTTTCATTTGCATGTGCTGCATCAGCGAACAAACTCCAAGAATCAAACAAGCCTCTCTCGTGACATGTGTGTAATTATGGTTGATGCAAATAGGATGCTAAGTTTAAAAACTTTCTTTTTCTGAGGAAGTAGTGACCCGCTCTCCTGGTTGGTTGGTTTGTTTGGAATGGCAAGTCCCCTACATTTGCTTGTTGTCTAAACTCTATCATTCAAGGTTTAGTAAAATCAAGATATACTTTATATCATCTTTCCCCCTTAGTTTGTACATTATTCTCATTTCTGGAAGATCTAATGTCCTTGTAAATAGGAGCACAAAAGGTGCTTGCCTCGATGGCAGTTCTCACTGGTATGGAACCTTTATAATGAATATGAGTAAAGAGAAGAAAGTACGTTTGATTTAACATTCATCCTCCCATCAGATCATTGTGTATTGAAGCTGAAATAGCCACTGAGCAAGAGAAGGTTTGGCAGCAAGACAGGGAGGAAGGAGGGACTGGAAATACCCTCACATTTAGATTTGAAGTTGAGAAGATCTACAGATCTGAAAGGCTTTTCCTGTACCTCGTGGTTCTTTATTGTGCACAGGGACTGCGTAAACTGACAGCATCTGCAATGGCACTGTTCTTGGCAGCGTCCTTCATATCTTTCTCCTGGAGCACACCTCAGGTAAACAGCTCGCTCAGGCTGAACGTGCAGTATCCATGTATCTCACAGGTTGGTGCCATGTAAGTATTTGTACTAGTTAGTAATGGCATGCAACATTGACATGTCTCTTTTCTCTTTTTTGGCATAAAGGCTCATTTCCAAAGGAGAAACTGGACTCCTCAGGCTATGCTCTATTTGAAGGGTGCACGTAAGTCCCAAGCTCTTTCTGTTTTGTGGAGATAACTTTCTCTACCACTGGATTATTCCTAATCTGCTTGGCTCCACACAAGCAGTAAATCCCTGAGGATCCTGTGGAGGTAGAAGTTCTGAGGCCTGCAGGGATGTGCTAATAGTTATTTCTTCTTGCCTCTGGAACAGTGGCATTGCCAGTATTATTATTATTTTTTAAAGAAATCAAATTGAAGAAAGCAAGTGTTGGAAGAAGAAAAGCAAACCAAAGTACTGAAAATGTAGAGAGTTTGAAGCTTGATTGCAAAACCTATTGGAAAAGCAGTTTCCTTATCTGAAATAATCTTAAAGGGGGTTTAAGACACACTGGATATAGTTATCATTCCTTATTCTCACTCAGGCTTTATTAAAACATCTTCTCAAGCAATAGGAGAACACACATTCCTCTTACAGGCATCTTGCATTAAAGCTGGTATGAAGACCACAAGCAACCTCTTCTAAGGAGAACTTGGATGTCAGTGTTATCAATATTGTGGTGTTAAGGTTGTGCAAATGACCTTTGAGTTTCTATTGTTAGTTCAGAGTTAAAGAAGCATTAAATATAATGATAAAATTTAGAGCCAAGGAGAGATTTTGTCCTTTGATGCAAACCCACGAAATTTAATGGAACTATTCTTTTTTAAAAAAAATCTATTCTGAATTGTTGTTTCAAAATTAAAAGCTATCAGGTAGGGTAGGTATTAAGACAGCAAGAAAGATAGCTTCCTTGAAATGAAAAAAAAATTGAAGCTCACAATCCTGAGAAAAATGCAAAAGTGAGATCATACGAATAATAACAACACAGAATAAATATAGGCTCCAAACAACTGTAAGTGTAACTGAAAGAAGTTCTAGTGACATTAATAAAATTATTTCTATTCATAAAAGCAAATAATTTGGCCCTTTTTTCTTTTGTTTAAATCTTCCAACTGAATAATGCACTGTGTTACTTCTATACTGACCAGTGTATCATTCTTATTGATGCATAGGAAGTAATGTGATTTTTTTTTTAGGGTGTTTTTCTTTTTTAAAATAGAAATATCCCTTTAAAAGGCAATATTTTATAGTCCAGCAAAGAGATTTAAGGCTCTTGACTGTACAGCAGTTGAGGAAAGAGTGAAGAAAAGACAGTAAATTCCTCCCTATGTCCAGTTCCTACAGCAGGTTAATACAAGAATGAAAAGTGCTGAAACACCACTTCTATGGAATAAAGTGTACCTTGAGTGTTCTGGTTCAGGATGGGCTATGGCTGATTTGGAAAGACCCTGGGATGGACTTATGCCTCCCATTTTATGTTTGTAGAAGTATTGCTGTAATTTTGTATTTTCAAAAGACTACTTTAGTGCTTGTAAAGTAGGAATTACAACAGATTTGGGAGGTTGTTTTCACCCTTTTCCCACTGCTTTTGTAGAGGGACGTCGATTCATCTCAGATGAGAGCCAGCGAAAGGATCTGTATGACAGAATGCAGCTTGGTAAGTACATGTGCACAGGTGTATGTAACACAACAGTCTTTCCTCAAATTATGGGAGAAATCTGTGGAAACTGGAGGGGATTTGCTTTCCTGGAATTATATTCAAGGAAGCAATTAAACTCCCTTTTGTGAGTTCCTTCATTGCAAAAAGCACATGATAAAGACTGTCTGACTTTCCTCTCTTGTGTACCTGTGTGACTTCATTTACATAAATGATGTTCCAGACTGACCTGGCTGTTAAGTGGGATTATCATCAGTACCTTTGACTTTCTTTTTCCACTGGAAAAAACCAAATCAAGTTATTAATTGTGCTGAACTGACAAATGACAAAAGTAGACAACATTAATCCATGCTAGACAATGTTTCTGGAGGAAACAATGTTGTAGCAAAGTAAGGAACCTATGAAAAAAGAAACTGTTCTTTTTACCTTCTAAGGGACTTTAAAACAGCTTCCTTTTTAAAAAGATTGCTAGTCTCTTCTGTGTTAGATATTTATCAGGCTGGTTTTTAGCAGAGTGTTACAGAGCAAAGGAGACAACAGTATTTTTTTTTTCTTTGGGTCTGTAGTTATAGAGGTAAAAGAGCAAATAACAAAATAAATAAATGCCAGTAAACACTAACAAATCATGCATCTCTGATTTTATAATTCTAGAAACACGCAGCCAAAACACAAATCCTTTATCTCTTTCTGAAGCTGCAGCACTGTTCCATAGTTCCTTACGGAAAGCACAAGAAGAAGGTAAATGCATATTTTGTCTTACCCTGACTTTTTTAAAAGCAGTTTATCAGTATTTCATTTACTAACAATTTAGTAAATTGATCTAAAAGGCCTGGTTTGAAATGAGATATTATTCCACAGAGTGCACTGTATTAGACTGTACATTTACACAGAGCGTATTGCATTAGGGTGCACATTTAGACAGATTAGAACATGAATCAGATAAATAATAGTAGGTAAATTTTTGTATATTCTGCTTTTAATTTGCTTTTCAGATTTTTATTGGTTTATATTCAAGGGAATGGCTATTTTTAATTGAATTTTCCAAAACAAAACTCTACTGGGACTCCTTTTTCTGCAGAATATTGTTTGCTTATGAAATTTTCATTCCTCCATTGGCTCTTATGTCCTGGTGGAAAGGCTTAAAAGAATCCTGAAAAGCCTAAAATCCCTAAAAAGGGATTCACATCTGGCTCCTGAGAGCTCTGTTGCTGGCAGAGCTGACAAGGTGTCCCAATGACGTTTAGAGGCAGAGCCCTGAAATATCCTGAAGAATCCTGTAGTTCATTCATGTGTTCCCAGCCTCCCAGAGATATTGTCTAACCCTCCCATCTCTGTCTCCTCACCACGTGCTTCCTCACCACCTGCTACATGCTTCCACTTCTCACTTCAGAACCTCAGAACCCACGTCTCCCTTCCACAACACCCCTCAGTAAAACCCAGCTACTGAGTCAGGCTTAAATAACTTCTGTTTCCTCATCTCCTTCACGCGTATTGCACCCCCTTAGATGAGGACACCTATCCTATGTTCCCCAGCTCCCTCACCCTGCTATAGTTCACCTTTCCTCCCTAGACCAGCTTTCCTGCAAAGCCATTATCCTGAACCCCTCATCATCTGATGCATACATACAGCTCACCAGGCTGAGACCCTGAATCTGTGCTATCCATGTCCTCTGTCTTTCTACCTTTCACCTCTTCAGGTACATAAACTATTTTTTAGAAATGGAGCTGGGGACAGGGAGGTTGTAAAAAGAGGATACACCCTACAGTGCTGTGGAGAGTCTGTGCTGTGCTCTGGCCCCTGGGTTCTGGGGAGGCTGTTGTAGCATATACAAGCCCAGGAGTTTGTCTAAGTTACGCTCTTCCCCTCTTTGGTTCAGGACAGGGAGGAACAGAAGGTGGCTAGAAGCTACCTTTGTTTCTTATTGTCCTGATTGTGAGTTCCTTATTCAGACTCAATTTCTGTCATCATGACAGGAAGAAAAAGTGCTTTAGTTGAATTCGGAAATGTGAAGTAAAACCCTAGTAAAATATGAGGTAGTTTTGTACCTTCCACATAGATGAGTGGTAAGACAGGCCTGTTACTGCCTAATCACCTTTGACATCATCAACAGTGTGTAACAAATAACTTCCTTGCCATCGCTGCAATATCACCTCTCCTTAGTTATCTAAAGTATGCAGCTTTCCTGAAATGAAAAGAAGGTGTGAGAGACACCTGTCAGAATTTACCTGGCGTATGTGTAGGTATGCTGGAATCACTCCTGTCTTCTCCACTTCCTAAAATCTCCCACTGTACGTCATGTAGCGCTGGGGCTCTGTGCTCAGCTCTCTCTTCCCTGCCCTGGCAGAACTCTGCTAACCAAAAAAATTCAGTGGCATTTTGACTGAGAGAGAAAGGCAGAATTAAAAACGAGCATAGTTCTTTGGACAAAATATATGAGAAGTTCTAAACATAAATCAGTGAAAGCATCATTTATGTGCTAACAAAAAGAGAAATCCTCTGAAGTCCATGATTCATAAATTTTAGTGGTATTTTCCTGCCTGCTGTTGCTGTTCCAGAGGAGACAGTGGACAGCAACAGCCCCCTAAGAAAAAAGGTGACATATCTGAGAGAGCTAAGCAGAACTGGCAGCTTGTTTGAAAAATACTATGTGGAATAACATTGCCATCATTGTAGTAGGGAATAACAACACAGTCAAACCTGGGTAAGCCCTGCACTTTCAGAAGATCACTTTCAGGTGATTTTAGAATCCTCTTGACTGAGAGAAATGTGCAAATAAAAACCAAATACATTATTTTCTTCTGCATGAAAAATTTGTGGCTTGTACTAAGATATCCCTCAGGACATGGTTTGTATCTTTGCCCTTCAGCAAACAGAAAAATTCCTACATTTAAAATGAGAGAAGATATGATTATTTCTACAGATGCCTGCATCTCTTAGCTAAGCAGTCACATTACACTAGGCCTGTGCCTGAGGCACATCTCTCTCGTGAAAACTTTGGCTGACTGAACTTTCCTTTATCTACAGCTTATTTTTCCCCATTGTGTCTTGTCTTACAGTTGAAGAAGAAAACAGTGATCACCCTGGCTACTTGACAGATAATCTATCAAATTGGTGAAATATTTCAAATTTCTTTAACATCTGTATGCATATACCCTGAAATCATGATTTGTGTAAACAGAGTATTTCATCCATCCTCACTTAAGTTCCCAAAGGGTGACGTATATACTCATTGCAACATTTTGAATGCAAATTGATTAAAAGTTACTAGTTTAGATAAGGAAATTATTAGTAAAGTTCCTGCCTTGTTTAGACCATTTTGTATGTCCCACCCAAAAATTAAAATACACTGTTCCACCTTACCTGAAAAGATGATTAAAACTGTCTTTTTGGACAACTACTCCATTAAAAACAATTTTTCAATAGTCTTTGGGAAACCTTTTACCACCTTCCACTCAGATGCATATTGAAACCTCTTTATTTCTGATAAAGGTAGATTCCTTCACCACTTCACTGCTGGCCCTGTAAGTTGCTGATGGTCAATAAAGTCAGTGAGATATTAAAACAATCCAGCTGTCTTTGACTGCAAAGCAGGTGATTTTTTTTTTTTGCAGGTATCTGTCACCACAGAGAATAGGCAACAGCACTTACTTAGACCTCAGTGCTGCCCCAGCTACACGCATGCGGAAATATATACTCTGAACAATCCTACTAAGCAAGTCTCATCACATAAAGATAGTATGGGGATAGGTCTTAAAGGATCAGGGCCTCATTAATGACCATGGCATACAGCCACTACTGTTGTCAGGAGGTGTAGTACTGCTGGAGCTAGTGGTGGCGTACTAGGTACAAAGCTAGTGTCACGCATGACAACAGGCACACAGAATATTAATTGCATCATTATTGTACTTTTTTGTTGGCCTGTTTTTTGAGTTGCAAAACTGGAATTATACATAAATCAGTTAATTATCATTCCATGCTGATAAGGATATATTTAACATTATTTATGTAGTTTTGTGGTCCTACTGGAAAGCCCTCTGTAGTTCTCATGTAATTAAAAAGTAGTCATATGATTCTTGTGTCCAAGCAACTATGTTTTATTTTGTTAACCTTTAACCCTAGTTGTGCTCTTCATCTTTTAATGCTACTTTCCTCTGATCTTTCTCATGACGCTGCTAATTAATTTTGTTAACTCACGCTAACTATAATGTTGCTTCTCCTTGACACAAAGAAACACAGCTGAAGGAACAGAGGAATTAATTCCTACCATGGGGCTATAGGCACTTTTAGTAATTGTTTATCATCTATATAATTTCATGGAGGAACATAACTGGAGAAATCAAAATGTCCTTGTTTGTTCATTTTTAAGCACTAATGTATCTTTCAATAGCGGTATATGTTGTATGACAGAATGCATTCATGATTAACTTTATCTAAAGACCAATGGCATCCACCAGAATCTTTTCATTAATTTAATTGCTCTTTGTTTCAAGCATACTCTGAATATCTCAGGAGCATCTAAGTTATTTTTCAGCATATTTTACAGTATGATTAGTCAGTGCTCAGACAAAAAGTAGAAGGCTTATACACCCTTTGTTTTATTAGTATCATGAAATTCATACGCCTCTAAATGCCCCAGAGGTACAAAACCTGTACTAATCACATTCCCAGTTGACTGATTTTTGTATATATTCCTGATCTAAACTCACTAGCTTAAACAATTCTTTACAAATATCATGAAACAGAATAAACGTTCTGCCTTGTTGGTGAGCTGTTTGTGAAACCCTAATATTTTCAATGTGGCAGATAATCGCTTATGTTACAGATAGCTGCTACCAAGCTTGTCAGATATCAGTAACTGTTAGAAATGTGTGACATTTAAGTTAGGCAATCTGTCACCTTGACTGAATGAAAAGCCATTCCCTCTAACACTGCAAATTCAAAAGGCAGAAATGTTTTGCTGTAGTTAGATCGCCTTGCTACTGACAGCGAGTCCTAACGTTCAAGGCAGAACCAAAATAAGCCTAGAGGCATGAGCCAGAGGTCACTGGCCGCTGTGGGACCATTTCTGAGAAGAATGGGCACAGTGTTCACATTAGTCATATCTCAAAAGTTGTGCACTTTCTGTCACCAGGCAGGTGCTCAAAGCATGTGAGCGTGCTGAAACAAACACAGCTGGATTTGTGCGAGGTGTCATGCCAGCTCTCTGCTCTTCCCAAGGAACTCAAACACCATAAACACATCTAAGACAACTTGCAACCTGGATCATACATGTTGCTTATTTTTCTCCTCTGGGACTTGTCCAGAAAGAACAAGTGTAGCTGTCTTAACGCAACCCTAGCAAAACCTTTCCACTTTCAATATTATCTGTGCTGTGCCTCTATCATTTAGCAATATTTACAATACATGTGTAGTGATCACATCTTTCAGCACTGCAATGAAGCTGGGTCTGGAATGATGATAAACAGATGTTCACCAGCCTGTGGCTACTAGAACATTTTTAGGCAACAAAGGAAGTGCTGGATCACTCTCAGATGACGCTAATGCAATTTTGATGACAGGGAATTTGGGGCGAAATGCTTTTCTTCCGTACAACAGTGCATTGAAATACAAGCAATAATGTCAGATTTCTTGATTTTTTTTTTTTTTTAAGAGAACATTAACTTTCAATCAATATGCCCTTTAAATGTTCTTTTGTTGGGGCTCTCAGCCATTTCATTCTTTGACTCTGCAAGGGAACTTTGATTAAAAGCACTTTGGGGAAGAATATACATTTCTGAACGCACAAAATGCAGTTGTTCTCCACTTAGTAAACTGTACGAAGGAAAATATTTGCAGTATCTTTGCTTTCACCACTTTCATATGAAAAATAACTACTCATTGTTTTAATTACTTTTAAAATGGCTTAAAAATAGTGACTCCTTTTAAATCCAGTTAAGTTTCTGCCATAAAACCCTGAACCTGTCTTCTGAGAATAGTTATTCTTTCAGGTATCCAAATCAGCTTAAGAATGAAAGTCCAATTTTAAAACTGATTTTAGGTGGCCAAAAATACAAATAGGCACCTAATCACTTTTATTCTATATGGCCTCTAGTAAGAACCATGTCATGAAACGTTGATTAAGTGTTTGAAAGGTAGGTGTCTAATCAAAGTTGGACATCTAGGCTCCCCCTGGGATTGACAGTGAAGGTAAATACCTCCAAAGGCTACATCGTCCTACCTGCTGAAGAACAGGCTGAATCAATTTCTGGAAATGTCTTTTCTTGAACAGCATGAGAAATTCTTGATGCACAAACTTCTAAAATAAGAGATGAATCTCCTTCCTAATGTCTTCATGTCAAGATCTACTTCTGAAGAGCATGTTCAGGCACTCACTGCATCTCTAGGAATTGAAATACTTTTGAAAGCTTTCTGTAAGGCAAATGAAGTGTCCAGTTCTTGTCGTGAGGTTCAATTACTCCCCAAGCACATTGAAGTTTCAGGTGCTTTTCGAAATTATGTCTGTGGGGCAGATGTGTTCTTGGAATTCTTTTAGCATTATTTGTTACGATTAGGTCTCTTCTAGAAGTGAAATAGACCACGGACTAGTGGGGCAATTGGAAGAACTAGAGTTACTCATCTTTGAATGTTGTCACATTGCTCTATGGCATATAGGTTTGTCTGCAGGGGAAGGTGTTACTTAAGGAAATTTTGTCATTCTCTTTAGCCAAGTCACATTAATTTCCTCCCAAACTAGTTTGTTAACAAACTTAGAATCTAAGAGAAGATGAAAACAATAAAAGAGACATACCAGAGGAATCAGAAATAAACGGTCTGCTGTTTATTGTGGGTCTAAATGACTTCAGAAAGATGACTTCACTTGTCTCTAAAATTCAAATGCCCACTGCATAAGACTTTATATTGTTCCACAGGAAGTATGTTTTACCACTGGATCAAGACACTTCTGCGTGCTGTAAAAAAATGTTTTAAATGATGTAAGCTTACAATAAACAGCATAAGGAAAAAGAAAGAACATTTTCTTTTCAGTGTATCTTTTTTAACCCTGCCAAGGTTTCCCAGTGTAACACTTTTTTCTCTAAATTTTTTGAGCTCTGGCTTAAAGTTCATATTAGTTTAGGAGGGGAAAAGGGGGAACATAAATGAAGCAGGAATTCATTTGGGACACCCATAATGGAGCTATCAGCATAGACTATGATTAATATAGGTGATTATGTAGACAAAGGTATTATCTGCAGTTTGTATAAGCTCCTGAGGGGATTGTCACATTCTCTAGGTTTATTAAGCTTGAGAAATCTCTTCTACCTCAAAGGGGCACAGAAGAATTGTCATTTAAACTACTTTCAAGGTGAAATAATATTAGGCTTTCCAACAGTGTAGCTCAAGTAACATTTAAGATTCCCCTAATTATATCACACTGCCCTTAACAAAAAGCTTGCCAAGCCTACAGGAGAAACTGTTGAATGGATGGAGAGACCCTGCCAGGGTGAGAGCAATGAATTCAGTTCCTGTATTCTCCATACTGCTTCTTTTTTCCTTGTGGCAATACTCCAAGGGAAAAGGGAGACTTGATGTTTTGTCTATCCCTTTCGGCTTCCTCATCCTCATCATATCTTTCATCCTCATCTTCATCTTCACCTTCGCTATGGTGAGGGCTGGAATGCTGAGAGACAGAAGGTGATGGTGGCACTGATGAAGGCCTGGGGTACCTGAAACCTTCCGTCTGGCAGAGAGAGAAGTAAGTTGTATATATTATCACAGTGTTCCTCAATTGGTTGCATACAGCAATTTAAGGCTATCGACACTTCAAAGGAAACCAATGGTGGGATGTAAGCTAGACCTGCTCTGCACTCTAAAATTAAACTCCCTTGAGCCCAGATCTCCTCAGTCCTTCTCTGCCAGTAAGTACATGCTTGTATGGCAGTGATCTTTAGCCTGTGCCATAAACAATACGCTGCCCTTCCAGCACTGCTTTTTGCAAAATATGACTATCTTTATTGAGCCTTAAAACCATCAACATAACAAAATCCTTCTGTACTCTGTAGTCAGAATATGCTAATTGAAATTCAGAATTCAGTCTGAAGTTTTAAAACAGTTTTCTAGTTATAGTGTCAATATCTGCAAAACCAGAACCAAGCAAGGGGTTTTGGCCTGAGCCTCCTTTCTCCTTCTTATTTAAAAAATGAGTTGCTCTCTGGACGTGTCTGAAGGTTTGGTTTCAAATAACATGGTTCTTACATTGGATCTGAGCAGCCTCCCTTCTCAAATTGGTGCTAACGTGCACTATGCAAGAACTGTTTGAAGGTGTGCCTTTAAACTGACCCCTTGCAGTTCCAGCCACAGCCGCCTCCTCACATACCATGTTTAGATGAAGGCAATACCTTGCCGTGCTTTCCCTAGAACACCCTTTCCTAGCTTCCCTTCTATTTGTTTGTACAGAGCATCTCCATGGCATTTGTCAGAAGCAAAATTAGAAGCTGCCACTCTTCTAATAGGAATTTCAAGGGCCAGTTCCTCAGCTGGTTTAAAGTGGCATAGTTCCACCCAGGTCACTCTAAATTACCTGAAGAACTGTTCCTGTATTGCACCTGGTACCCCTAGTGTTTGCATCTGATACTATTACAACTCCTGACTGGAGCTTGGGTCTATAACTTGTTGAGCTTTTAACTATGAGTTCCTACTTCCCTTCAGTTAAAACAAAACTTGCTGACTCTCTTCTTTCTCTTTCTGTCACACACACACACACTCACACACTTTCTCTCTCTCTTTGTAAAGTAGCTAAAATGCAGATGAACTCGTCTCCAAAAGCAGGCTTTACCTTTGGTGGAGCACTTGGTTCCATCTCAAATTTATCTGGGAATGTTCTGCTGAGGGCCAGGTGTCTGGCATGTATGTAATACTGCAACACAAAAGAAAAACCTTTACAAGTCAAGGAAGTCTTGGGTAGATTTAAGCAGGAAAAAAGGAACATAAAATTAATATCTTCTAAATGATGATGCTGAACAAAGGCATCTTAGTTTTCAGCTAAGGAGGATCCAACTGATAAGGCTGTTATGAAGTAGTGAGCCATTCGTATTAGATTCACACTGAAGTAGAGTCTGGAACAGAAGCTGAATAAATTTTCTGTAAGACTAAGATGTATCAAGATGGAAACCAGCACTTGTCTCAGTCAGTGTAGTTCTTATTGAGTGGTAAGTATTCTTTATCCCTCAAGATAGAACTGGCTCTTTTTTAACCAGGAGAATTTACATCTTTAAGTGTACATGTGTATACGCATAAACTTTGGACTCACCCTTGCGCAGGAAGCATGTGTAATAGTTACAGAGAAGTAACATTTATGAGTTTACTGAGGCCTGGTAGTTAAGAATTTGGCAAAAATATTTGTGGATCCATTATAATCACAAGTCTCCATCACATGCACGGAAAAAATAGCTTGTTGTGTCAGGGTCATATGCTGTGTTGGGAACCATATAAACAGAAAGGTTCTCACACAGACATCAGAGCAGGACAAGGTCCAAAACAGTTACAAAACTGATATATGTACATCCACTTCTTTGATCCTGTGGACTTGAGAATACTGCTTTGCTACTGTCTTTTTAGTAGGTGGTACCGCAGTGTTTTCTATGTCAAATTAAAAACACTATTTTGCCTTTAAGGCACAGAGGTAGTTTAGGAGTGTTGAGGAGCCACAAGGCGCAGCAGCATTTTAGGAATAACAGGTAGGATTTTTGAAAAAATCCAGATGACTTTGGAGCACAAATCCTACTTAGTGTAGGGTTTCCAGCGTTGTCAAAGACACAAGCTTTTTACATTGTCTTTAGTACCAGGAGTACAAAGACCTCAGTGTGACTGGCTTCTGCTTTAACCTATTCAGTTAAGTCATGTCTCTCCTTACCACTGGAGAATGGAAGCATTACACTGAAATGTAAAGGCAGGCTTTGCCTTTAGCACCTTTGAGGGGTGCTTTTCAGAACAGGGATGCCTCCTTGCATTGTAGCATGATGCTGAAGACTGCTAGTTAGACCTGCGTGTCTGGAATTTTTAATACCTCTATCACATAGTTTCACACACCCTGCCTAGGTATCGCCAGTCCAACAGATCTGAGAGCCTCTCGGTTCGGTTTCTTTGGATGATCCTCTGGCGACGGGACTGCTGACAAAATCCGTACAGGAACTGAGTCAGCTGGTTGCATGAGTCATCAGGTGAGCGGAACCTCCTGTCAACTATGTAGATGCCTGAAGGACAGAAAAAAGGTGAAGATGAGTGGAACTGAAAATGGGATCTGACCTCTTATATTTCTATTCTACCTTCTGTCACATAGTCTTACAAACATTACATGTATTATATGTTCTTTTTAATATCAGAAGGCAGCTATAACTGGAACATTTGTTACTATTCTGATGGAATGGAAAGCTGCAGAGAAATATGCATTTTTTATTTTAATTTTCTTTACCTTTCAGGCTGAAATTCAGCAAATTATTCAAAACTCAGAGGTTTTGTTGTTGTTGTGTAAGTATGTCCAAAAGGATTTAGGAGTTTCTGGATAAAGACATATAGGTTTTATCTCCCATAATTTTTAAAATACTGACTGCTTAAAAAAAAAAAATCTAGTGCTTTCCAATTTTCAGTAGAAATTAGAAGTGTGGATGGTCAGAATCAGCCTGTAGGCGAGAGGCTGTGTTTTCTGTAGAAATACAAGTGTTTCCATAGAGATAGCTAACTCACATACATTAGTCGATATACAATTCTGGCAGAGAGAGGGCCGAGGTAAAGTTTGTCTCTGTGTAGTTTGTTGAGATCAATACTTTATTCTTGCCACCTTCCCTACACCAGGGTGTTGGGAAGAAGAGGGTACTAGACCTCAGCTATCTTAATGGACAAGACAGCCACACAACTACCTTAACTGAAGTGCCCAGTGTCCCCTAGGAATGTACAGTAAGTTATGTCAATGCTCACATCTATGTTTTGGCAGAGAAGAGCAAGTGACCTGTGTTCTCGGTCTGTGACCTTTCTGAAGGTCAAAGACATGTCAACCCAGGCAGGTGTAGCTATATTTTGCAACTGGCTCTACCCCTGCCCCTAGGTCAGGGCATAGCTAGTACTAGTGTGGAGCTGTCATTGCCTGATTGTGCAGACAAGCCAAGGTACTTAGAAAGAGGCCCTACGTTGGGCACATTTTCAATATTGTCTTCACACATCAGGAGCTGGCTACCCTCCTCCTCACCACATTCCAGTCATGAACCATTTCTAAACCTTTATGAGCAGATTCGTATTTCTAAGCAGGTTCCTTTTATTTTCACAGGTTTATTTTTTAGTGTACTTGATAATTTACTCTTTGTTTGGTGGGGGCAAGTTTCACAGGCCTCAAAGTCCCAGTACATCCTTCTTGGACTATTCAAAGAGAAGCAGATTTTCACTGCTTCTTTTGAAGGGCTCAAAGTGTTACACTGTAACCAGAGGCATTAAAGGGAAGTGCTGGGAGACTCCAGAGTAGTATGAGGAGTGCTGAGTTTGGAAGTATAAAGCAGACAAAAGGTTAATGGGAGACAAAAGAGAGAGAACCTGGAGAGGCTTTGGGTAAACATGAAAGTTTAAATGGCTTGTTCAACATAACGAGATATTCAGAGATCTGAATATATTCCCGCAATGAACTCCATTGCACTAGTGAAAGCACGAAATTGAGGAGTAACAGCACTGTTGCTGTGCTTTTTGCTTTCATAACTCAGAGGCGGTATTTTGATATGGTGTTAAAAAATTTACCATAAGCCGCTGGGTCAGCAACATGTTCCTGCATGAAACAGCCGAATCCAGAAAGGTTTGTGGTTACACTGGGAATGCCCATCACAGTACATTCAGCTGCCAAAAGAAACAGACAAGAAGCGTTTCAGGGCAATATGCTTTGAATGGTTTCACCTTGAGAGAAAAAAGAAAAAGAAACAGGCAGACAGAAGGTCCCATAACACTAGAGCTGCTCTGAAAATGTCAAGTGAAAACTATTATGCTTTGTTGTGGATTTGGAGAAAAAGAAAAAAGAAAGAAAGAAAAAGAAATTTTAAAGAGAAAATTTCGCACTGTTTTTGTGAACATATCTTTGTGTTTCCCAGCAGCTAAACTGAAAACTTTCTGGGAGTCCAGTGTTGAAACAGAGAACCCCGCTATACGGTCTGGACTGGTTGTTTTTAATTTTAAATTGAAGCCTGTTGTACACATATGTTCATTAGTTGTTCACAACTATTTACAAAACTGAATCTCTTAAGTGCCGGAGCATGTTAAACTTTGTATTTTGATATTAAGACAGCATGCAGATAAAGTAAATACTCTAGTCTTTGAAATGCTGAAAGCCATCTACATGGCCTTCATTCATATGACAATAAAACTGGTGTCTATAAAATAGAGCTATAAATCTACCTTAAAAAAAATCACTTTTTATTTCTGGGAGAATTAAATGGGTATCAACAAAGAATCACTTTTGCATTAGTAAAGGAGAGAAACTACCCTTTTAACTAGTGTAAATCACAGCTTTCCTCAAAACTTCTAAGTACCAGTCCAACTTTTCTGACCAGGTTTACTTTAATGTGCACTTCAAAATCATCCCTGGCTGTCACACTTTAGACCTTAGCTGAGATTAGAACAGGAAGAGAAATTGCTGGAATGCAAGACAGTTGTCTTACTTGGAACTGAATAGCTCTCTTACTTGGAGAGAAATAGCTCTGGAGAATGACTAAATTTGCAAAATTTCTATTCTGATTCATTGGCTTACAACAAATGCTCTTCGGAGGGGCCCCCCAACTTTCAGATGTGTTTCAAGACTACAGAAGGTATTTTGGAGGACATAAAAACCCCAGGCACCTAGGCTTTGATCTTCATAGGTATTCAAATTCATAGTTTGCACTGATTTCATCAGGTGTTATGTGCCTTTTGTGAATCTGGTCCAATTTTTTTAAGTCAGAAAGTACATGTTCTCTGTATCCTTAGAAATTTCCATTTAATTCTGTGAGATTCTCTACCACTGCATGTATTTGTGGTAAATATCTTAGATATGGTGTTACATAATTCTATCAAACTTTATTGTTATCTTGAACTAAATCCACTGAAGTATGTCGGCTGGTAGCATCACATTTCTCGCCCTACTTTTTTCAATACGTATATTCCTTTAAATCTTCTTTTAAAATCCTTGAACCAACTTAAGAATTAAGCTTAAAAAATGATTTTTTGTTCTAAAGCCACAGAAAATCAAAAGATTACATGTTAGTATGGGAAAGGGTCCAGCGCAGGGACAAATGTGAGTAGTTGTCAGTCAGTAGATGCCATTTTATACCACCTGGCCCCCAAATTTTGCCAGCAGTAAGACCTTTGCACTGTAGAGGAAACAGAGCCAAAAGAGTTTTTTCAGCACTCCAGAAGAAATTGGCTGCAAAGCTATTCTGCATCAACAGAATGGGTATTCATCTTTCGATACTGGTTAAGCGTACAGATTGCCTACCTGGAGTGTAACCCCAGGGTTCATAGTATGATGGAAATACACCAAGGTGGCAGCCTCTAACAAACTCCTCATAGTCCAAGGGCAGCAATGGGCTTGTCGAAGAAAGAAACTCTGGATGTAGGATCACCTGGATATTCAAAACTTACATTAGAGGTGAAAGAAAACCATCATCAATACATTTTAATTATCAATCAGCTTAAGCAATTTCTTCACTCTGGTCTTTTCCTAAGTATATGGGTAACACCTCCTTTGCCCACCTGTTATCTAATTCACTTCCCACACTAAAACGTATCCTGCCTGTGTGCAGTCTTGTCCTGGAAATAGTACGATAATGAACCCTTTTTCTGGACAGGTCTTCAGCTTTATCCTTGTTGATCAAAGAAGACCATGTGCATTGAGAATTATGCCTGAGGCTGTGGCATTTAGCAACATTAAATTGGTTCTCTTGGTCTGTTGTACCAAGATACAGAGTATTGGGATGTCTCGTTCCAGAGGAGGCCTCAGGAGGATACAGCACTTCTGAGCTTCACAGCACCCAACTGAAAAATAGGAATGCTTATGGTACTCAATGGATCTCTCAAGAACTGAGAGAATTTTGAAACCAGACATATTACAGCCCCATCATCACAATCCTGTGCCTAAGCTAACTAATCTTGCTCAAAGACAAAGCTTATTAACTTAGGCTAATGTCCCACTTTCAGGACCCAAGCTAATTCATCTGCATGACCCTGCAGGGCTTGGGGTCGCTGCCCCATATTCCACTGCTAAGTAGAGAAGTGCCTTGTGTATGCTGTCTGGTCAGCTTTGGGAGGAAGAAGTGTGAGGGAAGGGTTTAACCTTCTCTGGGCGTTTTTCCCCCACATAAAAATACTGCAGCCATTATTCCCTGTCAAGGATATGCTTTTATCCTTTCTTAATAATATAGTCATGCTACTCACTTGAGTAAATCAACACATTAATATATTCAACCAGTAAATGGGCTGTAAACTCATTATGCAAGCTTATTTGATCCCGGTGAATTAAATAAGGTTTTCCATTGGCATTGCTGAGGCTATTTTTCACATGCCAACTCTGTCTGCATGGATGTGTCATACATCTCTCAAAATGACTTTCCATTTGAAGTTTACAGAATTTTTGTCCATGACATTCACCTTATTAAGTATTAAGCCTGTTCATGCAGCAGGTAATTTTCCAGTGGTAATGACAGTTTTGTACAAACTTGACATATACCTAGCCAATCAAGTCTGCTGAGAAGCAGGAAGAGGTGTCTGCAGTGCTATATGCTATCTGCTTTGTAATGACTTCAAGCAGTTAATTCTGAGGAATTTTTTATTACATTTATATACAGTGCATCGTTCCACTCTACTTTTGTTACATCGAGTATATTATTACCATATTATGCTCTCAGAGCTCACTGGAGACACACACTTAGCAGAGAGCATGTTAAGCCAGGAAGAAGCAACTAGGCAATTGAGGAAAAATGTTTACTCAGTTATCATCATGGGTTCAAAAGCCAAAACACTGAGAACAAGCAATATGTCATTGTCAGATATACTAGGGATCTGACTTTAAAGAAAAAGTTTGGAAGAGGAAGAATTTGCAATTTTAGGTTCTACTTTGAATAGCTAGATGGTGAGAGAGTCATAGTTAACAGAGAGAATGTCAGAGATTGCCAGACCAAAAAAAGCTTTGGCAGACTTGTGAAAGTGGGAGCTGATCATTTCTGTGGTCTGGCAAGATACACGTGGAAGTAAGGAAAGGCTTTATTTACATACATTTAGCTTCAATGATTGATGTAAACATAAGCACAGCATGAACAGGAAGTATTTCTGCTCAGGATCAAAGCCTTGGTTACCTTCTACAGCAAAAGCTGAGTGTCAGGGTGCTGTTCTTAAGCGATGAACTCCAGAAATGTCTGTGCTCTAACTCTGGACCTCCAGTTTTAAGCAAATGAATCTATTACAGAGTTTTACATCTGGGTGCAAATGACCTGTGGCACTTTCTGGATTTCAGGATTAGTAGCTCCTCATTCAGTACAGGAGGCAGCAATGAAAACAATTCCCTAACATCAGATTTCTAACTTGAAATTAACTTGGTTAAACAGCAACTGAGGGTATCTGTGAAGTGACTAGTTGTTATTCCTGGAAAGGGAGGAAGAATGAAGAAGTACTCTATTAGTACAATACTGCCTATCAAGAATTTGACTGCACGCCCCATGCTAATGATCCAGACTGTTTAAAGAAATTCCATTTTATATCTAAAATGAAAATGGCAGAATGTACCTTTACTCTGTCTGTCCGGTTATTGAAAAGGCCAATGCGTCGGATGGTATTGAGGATTGGATCATTGCCATCGTCAATCATGTTGTGAGTGGTCACTGGAGGCAGACAGTGTCGCTAAAGAGAGAAAAGGCAATGCATAAGCCAGACAAAACTGTCGGCAAAGAGTCCTGTTACCATTTTCTAAGGTTAGTGGAAGACAGTGGGAGATTTTGTCATTGACGTGGATAGGTTCTTACCCTTTCATTTCAAGGTAAGAAAGGAAAGTTATGGTCATATAATGTCTTCTATATAACTAAGGCCACAAATGAGACCATAAAATCTGTCACAGGACGTGTTTAATTTACCTCAAAATAAATGTATTTGTACCAACTTTTAGAAAGGCCTACCATTAAAGGTTCTTAGTCAATACGTTATGTCTCCTTCAGAGATTGATTTTACATATTTAATAAAAATGGAAGAATCCAGGCTTCAGGAACAATGCAAAGTTCACACTTAGTGCAGAAGAAAAGAATTAGGAATTTTGGTGTCCTGCATGTGACTGGGGGAATATCCATGGATTCCCCAGAAGAATTAGTTTGGGTCATACTCTCATTAAAAACGCTCACAGCTGATCTTTAAATGTTACCGATGAGAAGTATATTTGCTGAAAACTTTTTTTATCAATGCATGCCTCTCACTATATGTCATACACAATCCTTGTACATAGTCATGTTTATCATTTATACTAGATGTTTGTGTAAGTAATACATTTTCTGACCTGAGTTGAAAAGATGGCTCTTTTCATAATGGTTATATCATCTCGGTCAAGAATCTTGTTCAAGTCTGGAATTTCTCCTCTGCAGAGGCAACACAGAGCCTATTTTACCAAATGACTTATTATCAGTTGTATAAAGAAAATGAAGAAACAGCAAACAAGGTCTGATCTGAAGTCTGCTGATGTCAACATGAATCTTCCCTTTGTTTTCATGGCCCTTCTATATTTCCTACATTTTGTTCTCCCATATGCTTGCTGACCTTCCAGTTAGCTTCCAAAAATGCTAAAGAACTCTTTTTTTCTGTTTTTCAGACACACCTTGTTTTTGCTGAAGTTCCAGTCATCTCATCTGTGCTTTGGGTCATTCACTTCCAACTGTCTTTTGAAAGGATATGACTAAGCCACTAATACATACTACTTTGTCTCTGGTGCTTTTTTAAGCTGAGGTAGCTCATTTTTGACAGTGAGTAAGCCTTTGTGTTACTTAGACATCCCCCATGTCTCTTAAGATTCTTTCCACAATGGGGTGCTAGTACCTTTAAGTTTTTTCTCTGTGATTTGCCCATTGAACAAGTAACCCGTATATGGAACAGAGGGCCCCATATCCTTCTCCTATGTCCCTCCTATGGATGTCAAAATTTCTAACATGAAGAGTAGAAGCACAGAAACACCACAGGTAAGCCAGCTGAGTATGTGGCTCTGCGAGGCAGAGCAAAGTAACTTATACACTCACTTTAACAGGGCATTGTAGAGTTTCTTTCCAAACTTTTCTTTCACAGATTGTGCAGTGTCCCTAGGAAAATAAATAAATATATGTATAAAACAGGAGAATCTAGGACAAAGACAGAATAAAAGACATTCCTGCTTGTTGTGGTTTAACCTCAGCCGGCAACTGAGCACCACACAGCCGCCGCTCACTCTCCCCCCACCCCGGTGGGATGGGGGAGAGAATCGGAAGAGTAAAAGTGAGAAAACTCGTGGGTTGAGATAAGAACAGTTTAATGTTCTTGACAATAATTGAAATAAAATAAAATAAAAATAACAATAATAATAGAATATACAAAGCAAGTGATGCACAGTGCAATTGCTCACCACCCGCCAACCGATGCCCAGCCAGTCCCCGAGCAGTGGCCCCCCCGGCCAGCTTTCCCCAGTTTATGTACTGAGCATGACGTCACATGGTATGGCATGTCCCTTTGGCCAGTTTGGCTGTGCCCCCTCCCAGCTTCTTGTACACCTCCAGCCTTCTCAGTCGGTAGAGCATGGGAAGCTGAAAAGTCCTTGACTAGTGTAAGCACTACCTAGCAACAACTAAAACATCGGTGTGTTATCAACATTATTCTCACCCTAAATCCATAACACAGCACTGTACCAGCTACGAGGAAGAAAATTAACTCTATCCCTGCCGAAACCAGGACACTGCTGTTGGAAATTAAATTGTGCTTTCATGTATACTGATGGAACCAAGAATGCAGAAGCAGACACAGGTCTGGTTCTCAAAGCTCTTTTATCCAGCCAGCAGCCATACTGATGGGTTTCAACACAACTGAGGATTTGACCTGCATCCAAAGATGAATGCACTGTGAAAGCCAGGAGCAGACCTCACTAGTGACTACTTCTAATAATTTGCTCTGATCAGTAGACCACACTTCCATCTCAGCTATGAAAAAGAGAGCATATATATGATTCTACATAGAGAAACATGATCATTAACATTGGACACTAATCAAGACTGAGAGGTCTCCACTTTAACTTGATCTAGTATAAAGATGTAAGATATAAGAGTTAAACAAATAAAGATTTTAAAGCAAGCTTCTCCCTTCACTTTCTGCCCTATTTCCTAATTCAAAGACTTTTGAAAACAAGTGTTAGACTAAAAGGTAGTTTGCCATAAATTACTTTGCAAACCAAAAAACTTCACAAAAGCTCAGGCCATGTTTTAAGCTAATAATAAAGCCTGTGCCAGACAAATGTTATATTTTAGCTAAGAAAGAACTCCAGCGAACAACTATTCTAAATGCAAAGAGCCATTTATATTATCCTGCCCCTAGTTGAAATAACTTGAAAGTACAGCTGGAAGTGCTGTTGTCAAAATAACAAATGCACTCTCAATTTGAGTAAAACACCCGCTTCATGGAACTTTTCCTGCCTTTCTGATTTCTAAGAATTATACTTTGGGCTAAGACAAAACTTGTTAAGTGAAATCCTAAACTTTACCAAGCTGAGAATCCACACACCTGTTTTCAGTTGCTCTCTCCCAACTCACATAGACACAATAGTGGATGAGTTAATTTTGGATGAGTTGTAAAGCAGCTAAATGTCAAACGAAATTGATCCAAATCCCAGCAAGCTAGTCCCCTCATGACTATATTTTCATAGACTCATGCCATGAAAAATATCCAAAACTTAACACATATGGGATAGACCGCTTTTTCAGAAGCAGAGGAAACAAGGGATTTTATATCCCAGATCAACCATCGTCTATTCCTTATAAGTGCCAGCCTCTTCTTGTATTTAATTTCTGTGACAACCTTAAAATTCTCTAATATCATTTTGTAATACTGATATCAGGTGGTTTTATCCAAGAGCTCCAGATTATGACCATGATAATGCTGCACATGATGATGCAGACGGTCTTTTGCTTTTCACAGAACACAGTGGGAAGAATAGCTGGAAGCAGCATTTTTTGCATGATTTCACATCTTTAGGTTTACATTTACTGTTACTATTGTGCCTGCATTACTGAGTACCAGAGAAATAACCATGTAGTAGAGATACAACAGGGAAAAACCTTTACATATTTCATTTAATTTAAACTTTCCTAATATCCATATTATTTATTTAATATGTACCTGTTGTATTATATTCAAACATTACATACTTTATATCAAAGACAAAGCAGAGGCCAAAAGCACTTGTTGCAAGCATGGCTGTTTCTCACTGCACTCACATTTTCCTATAGTTCTTGCGTACTGAGTTCTCGTGTACAGAGTTCTCATTAAAAACTCCGGCTACGTTAACCCGCTTCAGCCATCTACAGTTTAAGCTAGTTGCGCAGATCCTCCACACACCCACAGAGGGTGACAGCTTATTTCAGAGGATGATTCCCTTCACTCATCTTAGACACTTCCTGAAGTGGTATAGGATGAAACATCATTTGGAGCGAACCATCATTCTCCACTGGCAGCGAAGGCAGCTCAGATGCATTACTTTTAGGAAGCCAGAGTTGAACAATTAATTCCAACCTCTACATTTTTGGTACCTGTTTCCAGAGTGGTAACCAGGTAGAATGTTTCCTGTAAGTCCCAAGAAGCTGCTGTATGATGACTCCAGAGATATTCTAGCGAGTAGATAGATTTCTCATATCTGCCTTCTTTTCCAGATATGGCAAAAACTAAATGATTTCAATGATCCTTGTTAAACTATTTCTGTCACTGTTTTTGTGCAAGTTTAGTATCTGTTGATCAAAGACTTCAGCTTGATCACTGACATCCAGAAACTGAGCCAGAGATCATCTGCTGGAAGCAGTTAATGAGTTAACAAGAAAAATAGTATCCTTCTCGTACACAGTGCCTTTCATCTACAGATCTCAAAGTCATTTAGATTTCTATCATTTTATAAATATAGAACTGGCATCAGAAAGAGGTTAAGCACAGTGAGACGCAGGCATAAAAGCAGAAGCTAGGTCTTGTGGGTTTTAGTCCCTTAGCTTTAAGACCAGCTTCCTTACTTCTGCAACAGTTTAACCGCTCTAGCCCGCTGATAAGGTGCACATTTCCATTTCCCTGCTTAGATAATTAATCTGTAAATACGTTGAGTGAAATGGCATTTTTCACTTAAACAAAATTCATCCTTGATAAGCCACCACTGATTTTCTTTATGAATTTGAACCTTCAGTTTTGTCATGTCTCTCAGTTTAGAAGTACCTCACAACATGTGTTTTTTCCTATGTGGAATCACATAGCAATTAAAGTGAGGCGAAGGTTAAGTCTGCTCCTGCTTTGCTTTTTTGTTCGGGAAGTTGTAAAATGAAAACTGTTAAACTGAGAAGGGCTGTGACAATTTTCCCTTTATAACTGTAAGTTTCACTGCTTGGGTATGGCCATTGCTTATTGTAGGCTATATAGAAAATTACACGCAGTTGTTATCAGCTGTTATTCTGCTGGATTAGACAGTACAATTTCCATATTTGTGAATAAAAGAGGACGTGTAATTAATTTCTTTTTCCCACCAGTGGCAGAGAAGCTCACTCTGATAAATTAGCAGGTGGTCCTTATTTTGTGGAAAATGGCATGTCCAAAGGGAGTATTAGAAACAGTCAGAAGACACCCAGACCACCGGATTTTCTAGAACCTTTGACTTTGTCGCTGCAAAACAAGTACTATTTGCTAACTTGTTACAAAGAATGGCAAGGCAAGTTTACTAAAAATAACCTAGGACAGAAAAAAAGAGAAATATATGCCCTTATTTATCATTCCCATCTCTTTCACCCCCACAAATACATTCTAGTTACCCACAATCCTCGATTTTAGCAGACCAAAAAGGAAGAGCATTATTCTTCATCAGAAACTTTTGCATGTCTCCTCAATTCACTGTACAAGGCCCTTAGTGAGAATGGCAATTACCAGAGCTGCTTCCGGACTGCTTGTCCTTTCAGGGTTTCTACATTGAAATTGTTTGTCTTTGCTGGCATAATGAAGAACACAACAACTGTAACATCAGTCTTATGAACCTACATGGACACAAGATGGAGAGAAAAAAAAAAAATCTCACTGCAAGGTATCACAGCCAACTTTAACAGTAAGAATTAGTCACAGGAAAAGCCAATGCACTTTGGTTGTCCAGGAAGGCTTTGATCTTGTACCTCTCCCTTTAGCCATGAAGTTTTTGTCAAGTCGGAGATATAGCTGAGGATAGATACAGGTAAACAGATGTCACCGATTCCAATTTGGGCAAGAGATCTTCCTGACTTCTCATGGTTTAGAGGCCATGGCTTAGGATGTGAACATAAACTGCCAAAAATAAAAATCTTATACACGTTTTCTCACCTGACACAAACTTTGTTGGCTCAAAGGAGCGAGCAATTAGTTTACTAGCTGGGGTATGCCCAGGCATGGGGTGAAGGATTCCCTACAGCAGCAAGCAAAACTACCTTCTATAGCAATAGTGCCCCAGAGGTATGGGCAGAAAGAGGCATGATAGCAACCACTGTCTACCTGAACTGCTGGCAAAGAACCTGCCAGACATACAAAGAGCTGCAAGTAACTTCTTGCTCGTCTCTCACATCCAGCTACTGCAAAGGCAAGAAGCATTTGCTGTAAAATTTGACACTTATAGATGGTTTCACTTGCTGGTTTCTCCTGTGCACTAACAAGATTCAGAATACCAGGTCCCTGAGGGATTCCTCACGTGGAGCAGAATGAGGTTGTAGTCCTGTCAGTAACTATTTAAAGAAAAGCTAAGGGTGAACTCTGCTCAGAGCTGCAAAAATTAAATTATTTTGAATTGTCTCCTTTCTAAACTTTAGGCACACAAACATGCTATTAGCATGCCTTCTTTCAGATTGAGGTATAGGGAAATGTATAGTATAAAATAACCTATGGGAGTCATCTATCATTTTAAGGTTCTTCCCCTCCCTCTCTTCAAGGCAGGTTCAAAGTCCATTATGCTATGATCTCAGTGTGTATTAACAATCTGTCCCAACATTCATATTTTATTTCCAAAATGTTAGTAATGTTTTCAAGTAGCAGAGGAAAAGGACTCTATAAAATAAAATAATTCCATCCTATGCTATGTATTTGTTAGGTTCAGGCACACCACTGGGACTTGTTTAAGAAGCACCATCTTTCCCAGATTCACAAGTAGGACAGGTATTCCATGTTCCCAATGGAATTACCTCTTGAAATAATTATGGAGCAAGTGTTCTTTGAACAGCTAATCAAGCGCTGGCATGCACGTTGGAACAGTAATGCAATAAAGCCAGCCTCAGCTTATGGGAGATGCAAGTCCCACTACATTGTTCTAGAGAGTTTTGGAAAACTAGCCAGTTTCCTTTGATTTTTCATCAGCCTAGCTTGTCATTGATGTCATATAAATCATTAGATACAATAAGAGATTGCTGCAATCATTGCTCAAGCATAAGACCTTCCACATTATCAGCACTTATAGTTAATAGCTATGTAAATGCCATTAACAGGTAGCTGGTGTTGCACAGCATTGCCAAACAACAGAAGTCAGTTGTTTGGCAAAGTTGTGGAAGAAATACTTAAGTTGTGAGTGAATGGATTAAGTATTTCCAGAAAGTCCACAAGCTCTAATGGTGTATTAATAGAAGGTGGCAATAGAACAAATGTACTTAGGGCTTTGAACATTAATAATTTTTCAGCCCTGCTGACAATATAGTATCAAGATTTTTATCCAGATTTTCCATATCATTTAAATGATAGAGTACAAAAGGGAGAGTCTGGGACAACAGTCAATTAATCCTTGCTAGATGACTGAAAACTGATTAGCATTATTTTTTTATTTTAAATGTATCAGTCTTTGGGACACATCTGGAGACATTTTCAATGACCTCATTTGTAGGTGGTAAGTGCTCTGCTCTTTGATCGTAACAAGGTCTAGGTCTTATCTTCATTAAAGTAGTCCATAAAGGCATTTAGAAACATTGCACTCATTTTTTACCTGAGGAAACAGAAGCATGAAGGAGTGAGCGGCTTCCCCATGCTTATTCATCAGGCCACTGCCATACTGTGAATTTTGAGGCAAAATTCCCATCCAATGTGATAATAGGACTCAAAGATTTAAAAGATCATGGTCAGGTCCTAATGAATTAAGCAATTTGCTTAAAAAGATATTTTTAAATTGCATCATTAAAGGATTATTTTTATTTGCCTTCTAATATGTAAACCTTCAGGGTAAATTCTTGAATCATATTTTCAGTATTTTTCTCTAAAAACAAGGGAGGTAACCATGGATTAACTTCTTGAACTATGTAATCAATTATTTTTAAGCAGCCTGAGATTGTTATATACTCTGATGATTCAGGGAGAGAGCTTTATGAAAACTCCGAATATCCCATAATTATTTTCCTATAAACCAGAGTATGGCATGGAAATTCTTGCAGGTGACTTCTATAGTATGGTAAGTTTGAGCACAAGCTCTATGTTATCTACATTTGCAGAAGCTTTCTTACCCTCAGCAAAAGGTTTAATCTTGATAAGGCTTCTAGAAACATATCAGCTCCTTTGTTGGAATACTCGTATCTCCCAGCAATGAAAAAAAATAAGGTCTTCTCAAGACTGAAGTCAAGGTGGCTGAAACCAAGCAAACAGACAAGCACAAAGTATTTCTCAAGATATAATCAAACAAAACACACAACAGCTTTCTATTCTGGAGGAATTTATTATCCCGAGAAAATAATGAAAGTGAGGCTTTTCTGCTGTTCTTTAAATTAACGTGACCCTCTTAATCTGATAAACTGCATCTTGGGTAAATAATGAAAAAATCAAGACCTTCTGCCTGATCCCACAATCTGTTAAGCAGAGCTAGAACTGGTGTCTAAAATTCCTTTAGCTTCTGACTGAGAAATCCTAGATAGGTATTTGAATAACTTGGTAACGTTTCACCTCCTCTATGAAGTACTTGTTAGTCTTCCTGCTTTGGTTCTTGCTCTAAATAGTGTTAGACAACCATTGCTAATTTTTGAAAAATAAAAGCATACCCATAGAAATGACCTCGAATGAACTCTTGGATCCTAGCCTTGTACATGGAATGCAAATTCTGAAACTCATGCGTTGCTGAAAATTTCTTAATGTTCAAGCCATTTGAGGTGACAACATCTGGAAAAGCAGAGAAAAGGCAGAGGTAGACATCTTCAGAGTCAGAGAAATCTTTAAGGAAAGAACCAACGTATCTTTCAGTTGTCAGTATGTGAACATGTTACGTACTCTTATTACTCATGGATAGGGAACAGCACTGTCTAACACAATGGTCTCCACCAGCTTACTCCACAAAGCTATTGCATGTGGCACTCCACTGTCTATAGCATTGAAGTGGCTGTGTACCATTTTGACCTGTACTCAACATTAGCACTGACCCTGCTGAACAGTAAGGTCTCCCTCCCCATGCCCTTTTGTCCTGTCAAGACTTAAGTAATATCTGCATTTAGCCATATGTTTTTTGTGCAATGTGCCCTTTACCTCTTTATTCTTGATATCACCGTTGCCTGCTTTATCACTATAGATTGAAAGCTCTTGAAAACAGAAACTGTGCTGTACTATGCACTTGTTTACTGCATGACACAAGAGAGGTCTGTTCTGCCAAGACTTCTGAGGATTTACCAGAAAAGAGAGAATATAAGAAACCTTTTTAAAAAGACCACCTTTCAGTAATCTGTTGGATTTCTCCTAAAAATAGCCACAGAATAGTATGCTTTACTCTTTTATGGCTGCTCTCCTCAAAGATACCACAGCATCTTACAATTAAAATTTGTTCATTTCCAGTATCTTCTAAGACAGTTATAGGATATACATAGAGTTATAAGGTTAGACATCGCTTGTTCCAAACAACATTGAAATTCAGTCACTCTTCACCTTTCTGGTAGAGCACAGCAGCTATTTAAAGGCTTGCCCTAAATCTAGTTGAAGTAAATGGAAAGAATACCATTTTCTTTTCTTTGAGTTGGCTTATGAAAGCCATGTATGGAAATGAAAGGGGAGGCCAGTTCCTCAGCAGATGTATTTCATAGTAACACAACTGACTTCAGTAGACCTATACTAACTTATGATACCAGAGATTCTTCAAATACAAAGAATCTTCAAAGAAGCAAAAAGTGCTAATTATTAGAGGATGCACTGCTGCAGATTTCATACTTGCTCTCCTGGCAAGTGTCATCAGGTGTCTAGTAACCACAACCATTAACTGTAGCAATTTTAAAAGTTCTATGCATCATCCAAAGGACCTTCAGTAAGATATCATTCCCTACCACACATGGTTCATGCAAACAAAACAGCATCTCCTTTGATCACAGTGCACATGGTTAACTCCCCCCCATACATCAGGGTTACTGATGGGAGTACAGTCTCTTGCTTGCCACCGATACAGGACTTGAACATTACTTCTATTGTGGTCTTTCAGTCAAGGATGCCTGACATTCAGGGTTTCCCATCCCTTCCCCTAAAAGCAGAGGTTTGCATGTCTAGCATTAAGCATCTGACCTAATACAAAATTGTCTCTTATTTCTGGAGAGACTTAAGGAGATGTTTTTAAAACATCCATGGCTCCTTTGGTTGATTACATATCAAGACGATCTTAAAATAAAGTACAATCAGTTCTCTTTATGCTGTCCAGTATACTTGCTTGACATTTTTCGTGCAAATGCCACGGCCATTTTTAATGACTTCCTTGAAATTTACAGTCTGCTTTAGCAGTATATGTATTTACCTGCCAGGCAAGTGATCTCTGATTACTCTTCATCTTGTAAATTGTTTTGAGACTCTTTAGGTTAAACAGCAGTAGGTAAAAATGTAACCTTTAATAGTAACCATGCAAAATCTCAGTGGATCTGTCTTGAAATACCACATTTCAAACTGAAGACCAGCCTCTACCAGGAAATCTTTACTTGTTAGGTACTTGGGATTTAGTTCTCAATGACAAGAAAGGAGAGTCTTGGCGGGCCTGACAAGAAAACTTGTGTTCTTATCTTCTGCTGTCCAGCACTAGGAGCTGCTCTGAACAAAGACCTATGTGGCCTCATATGAGCGGGGGGTCAACAGAGCAGAAACACCCTCCATTTCTCTTTGTCTTTACCAACAACATATCTTCTCATTCCTCTGACCTGCTAAGAAGAGCATGGAAGAACTGGCTCATGCAGGACACAGCTTTGAGACTGCAACCTTTTCAAGCTCTTCCCAATAAATTAAGAATCCTTGACTGGGTATTTCTGGCAAATTTCCATCCACTCTCTCACATTTATTTATCAGGGAGTTTTGGACACACTCACTCATTATCAGCAGCCTGTATATAACCTACGCCCATGTTCTTTGATTCAACTGCAGCTTCATTTACCCTTTCATCAGGATCGGGGCTCAATCCATCTCTTATTTAAGCTTTTGAGATACAGGACAGACGTGGTGGCCCAAAGCATCCAGTTCACTATTTCTGCTCAACATACAATAATATTTTGAATATGTGTGAGGCAATGTACCCTTGCCCTAGGGAAGAAGTGATGAAAGACAGCTTTGTTCCCATTTTAAGTGGTTTGGGTTTTTTGTTGTTTAATGAATTAATGACATTTTTGTTTTAAAATTAGGTCAAATCAGAATGATTTGACTTCTGTATTTATAGGAAAGAAACTGGCATTGATTTAAGTAATAATAGCACACTATGATGTTTTCTGTTGATAAGTCACTAAGATTCAAGGTTGACTCACACTTTTTCAGAGTTTACTTCTATGATTTTGATCAAATATATACAGATACAAAGTCTAGATCTAGATCTTGCTTGGTAGAGTGCCATGGGACAAAGCCCTGGAGGGAAGAAAGCTGGCTAATATTCAAGGATCACCTCCTTCAAGCTCAGGAGCGATGCATCCCAACAAAGAGGAAGTCAGGCAAAAACGCCAGGAGGCCTGCATGGATGAACAAGGAGCTCCTGGACAAACTCAAGCACAAAAAGGAAGCCTACAGAGGGTGGAAGCAAGGACAGGTAGCCTGGGAGGAATACAGAGGAATTGTCCGAGCAGGCAGGGATCAGGTTAGGAAAGCTAAAGCCCTGATAGAATTAAATCTGGCCAGGGACGTCAAGGGCAACAAGAAAAGGTTCTATAGGTACATCGGGGATAAAACGAAGACGAGGGAAAATGTGGGCCCTCTCCAGAATGAAATGGGAGGCCTGGTTACCCGAGATACGGAGAAGGCAGAGGTACTCGATGACTTTTTTGCCTCGGTCTTCACCGGCAAGTGCTCGAGCCTCACCGCCCAAGCCACAGAAGGCAAAGGTGGGGACTAGGAGAATGAAGAGCCGCCCACTGTGGAAGAACATCAGGTTCGAGACCATCTAAGGCACCTGAAGGTGCACAAGTCCATGGGACCCGATGAGATCCATCCGCGGGTCCTGAAGGAACTGGTGGATGAGGTTGCTAAGCCAGTATCCATCGTATTTGAGAAGTCATGACAGTCCGGTGAAGTTCGCACTGACTGGAAAAGGGGAAGCATAACCCCCATTTTTAAAAAGGGAAAAAAGGAAGACCCGGGGAACTACAGGCCAGTCAGTCTCACCCCTGTGCCTGGGAAGATCATGGAACAGATCCTCCTGGAAGCTATGCTAAGGCCCATGGAGGACAGGGAGGGGATTCGAGACAGCCAGCATGGCTTCACCAAGAGCAAGTCCTGCCTGACCAACCTAGTGGCCTTCTGTGATGGAGTGACTACATCAGTGGACATGGGAAGGGCTACAGGTGTCGTCTCTCTGGACCTCTGTAAGGCCTTTGACACGGTCCCCCACAACATCCTTCTCTCTAAGCTGGAGAGGTATGGATTTGATGGGTGGACTGTCCGGTGGGTGAGGAATTGGTTGGATGGTCACATCGAGAGGGTAGTGGTCAACGGCTCAATGTCCAGATGGAGATTGGTGACGAGTGGCGTCCCACAGGGGTCCATATTGGGACCGGTACTGTTGAATGTCTTCATCAATGACATAGACAGTGGGATGGAGTGCACCCTCAGCAAGTTTGCAGATGACACCAAGCTGAGTGGTGCGGTCGACACGCCAGAGGGACGGGATGCCATCCAGAGGGAGCTGGACAAGCTGGAGAAGTGGGCCTGTGTGAACCTCCTGAGGTTTAAGAAGGCCAAGTGCGAGGTCCTGCACGTGGGTTGGGGCAGCCCCCAGTATCAATACAGGCTGGGGATGAAGGGATTGAGAGCAGCCCTGCCGAGAAGGACTTGGGGGTCCTGGTGGATGAAAAGCTGGACATGAGCCGGCAATGTGCGCTCGCAGCCCAGAAGGCCACTCGTATCCTGGGCTGCATCAAAAGCAGCATGGCCAGCCGGTCGAGGGAGGTGATTCTGCCCCTCTACTCTGCTCTGGTGAGACCCCACCTGGAGTACTGCGTCCAGCTCTGGAGCCCTCAGCAGAGGAAAGACACGGACCTGTTGGAGCGGGTCCAGAAGAGGGCTACGAAAATGCTCAGGGGGATGGAACACCTCTCCCATGAAGAAAGGCTGAGAGAGTTGGGGTTGTTCAGCCTAGAGAAGAGAAAGCTTCAGGGAGCCCTTATTGCAGCCTTTCAGTACTTAAAGGAGGCTTACAAAAAAGTTGGCGGCAAACTTTTTAGCAGGGCCTGTTGCGACAGGACAAGGGGGAATGGCTTTAAACTAAAGGGGGGTAGGTTTAGACTGGATAGAAGGAAGAAATTTTTTACACTGAGGGTGGTGAAACAGTGGGACAGGTTGCCCAGAGAGGTGGTGGATGCCCCATCCCTGGAAACATTCAAGGTCAGGTTGGACAGGGCTCTGAGCAACCTGGTCTAGCTGAAGATGTCCCTGCCCACGGCAGGGGGGTTGGACTAGATGACCTTTAGAGGTCCCTTCCAACCCAAACTATTCTATGATCTATGATCTTAACTGATACCTAAGTCTCTTGGAATTTTGATTCAAAGTCTTCTCTACTGCTAATGAGAAATATGTTTCATATCTGAACGAAAATATTAGAAATCCCATATCAGTTTTCAAATCATGGGAAGATAACTTGTGATCATGGACAGAATCTTGCACGGTACATCAAAGAGAACAGGTTCAACATTAGATACTCAAGCTTTTGACAAATATGGTTTGATAGATTATTGATGAAATAACAACAGCAGCAAGATCAGCGTAATGCAAGCAGTCATTCTGCCAGGTTTAGACAAGCAAAACGGCCTTCATCCTGGTGCAAAAGCTCTCTATGCAATCATGTCTACTGAATTTTAAAGGGGCTTTTCCAAGTGATGAGATTTATAATTTAATTTATAATCTAAGTTTAACGTTAATGAGAAGTAGCAAAGACTGCTCTACTTATCACATTTCCTCAGTTACTTTTACTTAGCAACTTTGTTATGAAGTTTACCTCTCAATAAATTCAAATGCAAATAAAAGTTAATTGTGTGAATTCTACATCCCCCTTTTAAAAGTTTATTTTTGAAGTGGATTGAGAAGTGTACAAATTCTTTCAGTACTCACATTTCTTTGCAGAATTCAAGCTTAATGATCTACTGAAGGATAGCTGACCTTTCTGAACAGCCAATGTCTATGTTGATTTCACAACTTCTGAGAGAACAAATAGTATGAGAATAGACTCCTACGCAGTTTATTTGTGGTCTAAGATTCAAATAAACTATTAAAGTACTTATTCCCATCAGAACATAGTTTCCACTTATAATTGTCTCCTAGGATTTGGGGTACCAATTCCTATTGAATTTCTTTCTGGCTCTGTCAACATGAAGCATGGTATGTGTCAACAATTTTTTAACCCAAACATTATTCACTTCATTTCTTCAAAGTCGCAAGAATAATCAAAAAAAGCTCAGGCCTGTGAATCTCTGCACGGAATTCTCTTCAGCTTCAACTGACATTCTATCTGTGAGCAGTCTGCAGATTTTCACTCCCAAATTAAACTGGACTCAGACTCATTTCAGTCTCCTAAAATCCCAAAATATAAACTGTGATTTTCAAGAGTAGCTGTTGTGGTGAGAAGCCTAATGCCAACATAAAACAGCTTGAAAAGTCTGATTTTCAGATGTCAAGTGCCTCTGTGGCAAGTGGTCAAGTGGTAAAAAACAAGACCTTTCAGAGATATCCGAGATTAGGTGACTGAACACTTGAATCACTTTTAAGACATGGCTGTCATGTTTAAAATAAAAAGGAAAAAATCTTCTAAGTTCATCATCCTATTGATAGTTAGTCAGGAATGAGGCAAAGGATCCAATGGACAACTTCTCTTTTATGCTGATGCATGAACCACAATGTGGCTTAAAGCATTGAAGTTAACAGGGATAATGGTCCCAAGCTGTAATTAGCACTGCAATTCACCTAAAAAAAAAATCTACAAAGAATAAGCAAACCAAAAAAACCCCAAAGTCATTTGAGCATTGCTATACTTAAAATAACCAACTAAGAT
The DNA here is from genome assembly GCF_965638725.1 of Aptenodytes patagonicus. Lineage (NCBI taxonomy): Eukaryota > Metazoa > Chordata > Aves > Sphenisciformes > Spheniscidae > Aptenodytes > Aptenodytes patagonicus. The sequence continues at coordinate 76,273,058 of NC_134949.1, read as the reverse complement.
GTGAACACACCTGCTAAATAGTCTCAAAATTGTTTTGCAGTTTTTGCCCCATGATGCTTACCTGCAGATGGAGTATTGTGGCTTGTCCTTACAAAGCACTGTGCTGATTTAAAAAGAACTTTAATGACACATCAAACTGGGATCATGACCTTATTCAAGCTCCATGCATGGAACACGACAAGGTTTGTTGGTAAGTTCCATATTTTATCAGACTAATACAAAGGGGAAAATCAGACAAACTGGCACATAACTATTTTTTCAAATTGTACTGGTTGGTCTAATAGAAAATATTGTATCTGTCTATGAAACTTATCATGGTTAGGTCCTAAGATCATGATGGCCACAACCACACTGCTACTCCTAGCTGTGAGAGATACAGGGAAATGAACTGTATTGATTTATGGTTTGATTTTTGCCTTCTCATCTCTTTCAATATTAAGTAAAGAAAAACAGCATTAGCACTGGAAAGCAAAACTCATCTAACATTCTGTTTTGCACATGAAACTTTTTGCTATATTTCTAAAAGAATATATTACTCATCACTAGCAAAGCAACAAACCTCACTCTGTAAAAGCTGGTGAAATGTATTACAAAGGTTCCAGCTTCTGCTTTCATCAGTTGATCTGAATATATTAACCATCATTGGAAACCCTGCTAGAGACAAAACTCCTGAAGCTGAGATGTCATAGAATCATAGAATCATAGAATCATTGAGGTTGGAAAAGACCTCTAAGATCATCGAGTCCAACCGTCAACCCAACACCACCATGCCCACTAAACCATGTCCCTAAGCGCCTCATCTACACGTCTTTTAAAAACCTCCAGGGATGGGGACTCCACCACTTCCCTGGGCAGCCTGTTCCAATGTTTCACCACTCTTTCAGTAAAGAAATTTTTCCTTACATCCAATCTAAACCTCCCCTGCCGCAACTTGAGGCCATTTCCTCTCGTCCTATCGCTTGTTACTTCGGAGAAAAGACCAACACCCACCTCACTACAACCTCCTTTCAGGTAGTTGTAGAGAGCGATGAGGTCTCCCCTCAGCCTCCTTTTCTCCAGGCTGAACAGTCCCAGTTCCCTCAGCCGCTCCTCAGAAGACTTGTTCTCCAGACCCCTCACCAGCCTCGCTGCCCTTCTCTGGACACGCTCCAGCACCTCAATGTCCTTCTTGTAGTGAGGGGCCCAAAACTGAACACAGTATTCGAGGTGCGGCCTCACCAGTGCCGAGTACAGGGGCAAATGTCCTTGCAAAGAAAGCCTAACATCCATGGAGTTAAACTAATGCTCTCCTGAAATGGTACTGAAAGCTGTTATTAAATGGTGCTGAACTTGATTTCTCTGGATTACGTATGCTACTAGAATGTGTTTCAAATGATATTATCTGCACTTTTCTTTTGAAAATTGGTTATTCTCTGTAGTGTAGCCAGACATACCTATGCATGTGTTCTTGCTCTTCATGTTTGTATACCTGTCTCTATTATTTTCATTCAGTCTGAGGAAATGTAGGTACTCAGAGGAAATATGAGAACACAATTCAGGTCTTACCAGGATTTCTTTTAAGCATATGTTCTGCTTCTATAGCTGTTATCTGTGAGACTGTGGTGAACACGTGGGCACAATGTACAGATGCCCGTTCCATACAGTACCGATGGTAAATCTGTCTCTCTCCTGCTTCCTTGTCAATGTCAAACTGTTAAATAATAAAACAAACAAAAAAGACACCTGTGTGATACGCTCATCAGACTTACTACCACCAAGAAGGTCTCTTGTGTTAAGTTTGGTTTCCCCAGGGAATAAGAATCATGCGATTATGCATCGCATGAATCATGGATAGGCAAGAGAGAAATGGAGTTGTGGTGGAGAGGTAGGACTCAGTCACAAATCCCAAGGGAACAAAGAAAATAGAAAGTGAGGTATTTTCTGATACTCAGAGATGTTCTTCCTCCAACTCCACCACTACTATTTGCTGCTCCTTTTACTTCAATTTGAACTCCACTAATTTCTAGAGGCAGATGTAAGTTAAACTGCTAGATAAGACCATCCCAAATACCAAAGTATTTCTAAATCATCTTTAAACCTTGCAGCTAGCCCTTTCTTTACTGAGCTTATGTTATCCTGATGGGAAGAAAATGCACAATACCTATTGAGCCCATGCTTAAAAGTTCGAATGTTCACTAATGATATCCACTGCAAAATCTCTACAATGTAGTCTAAAAAAGAATAATGTTAATGGGGTGTCAATGATTACAATTAAATGACAATCCTCCTAGTCTTACATGATGTTTCACTTCTGGGAACAGAGGTATTGACCTCCTAAGGTCAACAGCATGGGCACCAAATAGACTGTGTGAGTTACATGGAGAGTGACAACGACTCTCAATGAGCTCTGTCATGATCACTGTCTAATGCTAGGTGCACAGTCTGATTTTGATTGCATTTGACTCTGTAACTTCATTGACCATAATAGATTTAACCATTATTATAGGCTGGGCAGACAGCACTTTCTATAGTTAGGACTATCTGACCTTTGCCACGGCTAGCTGCTTTTAGTACTTTAGAACTTAGCTAGAAGTAAAGCTATTTAGACAGCGACTTTTCATGCTGAGTACATGCTTAAGGTTGGTATAGAACATATTTTAAGAAATTTCAGCAAATGTGAACCATTTCAGGGAACAAGATTTAAGCAAATTTTTTTTTTATTTTTACTTAGATAGGTATAGATATAGATACAGATATCTTACAACTGTTTTGCTTAGAAACTTAACTGCTTTTATCCACTGAGCACTCTAATTTTGCAGTGGTGTTACACTGCTGGTGGGAAAGTGGCTTCCACTGTTGAAAATGGCACCTTAATGTGACCAAAAAAGGAATCTTGAAAAATCTCAGCTGAAAAGTTCTAGAGAAACTAGATGCTTTCTTTTGGTATTGATGATCCTGTAAGTCAAGAGTTTCTAAGCTTGCCAAAGAGGTTTTTAGAAAAGCTAGGAAACATGCTTTACCACATAATATGCTATACATTATGATACCATTTTTTAGTTGTATCATCATATATCATATTTTCCACATTCCCCATGAGAATTTTTGTGCGTGAAATACAACCATGTCACAAAAGAAGATCTTTTCTCTAGAACGTAAATCTCATTTGTCACAGAAGTTGAATGGCAGAAAAAGCACAGGGCAGGAGGGTAGAGGAAGAGAAAAATAAAGGTGAATTAATTTGACTCCTGAAGAGTGCCACGGATCTCTAGCATGATGCTTTGCTTACCCTAAACCAAATCTCTCACATGCAGTTCTTAACTGTGTGTTCCTCCTTTTCTGGGAGACTACCTTGATATCTTTGAGTCTGATCTGTCGAAGTGTTGAGCATTCACATCTACATCTGAAATCCACTGGACTTATGTTCTGAGGTTATAAAGTACTTGGTACTGCTAACTCCAATAAAAGCTTCCCTAAAAAAACGTGGATGATGTAGCTAGCTCCCCTCATATGAGTGCGGTAAACTAATTAATGTTTCTGGAGCATTCAAATATCACTGATGAATGCTGCAAAACAGCTCTTAAGAAATTCACAGGTATGTTCTTCAGAGCAGAAATCTTAATTACACGTCATAAATAAGGTAGGAAGCTGCATATTGAACAATAACAAAACCAAAAGTCATTATGATTGTTCAACCATTCTGTGTACCAAAGATGCAAAATGGGACAGTTCTTTAGCATGCTGGGCAAACACACAAATGGGATGGGGTACCACTGCACAGTCAAAACTATGCAAGTTTTTTCAAATACATTTGACTTTGTATTTTTAAAATTGCTAGCAAACAAATAGCTGGTGAAACTTTAAAAGGTTTTTGTTCTCTTTTCCCTTTCTCACCAAGAATGGATTCTTTACAAAATGTAATTAAAAACTAAATCTGGGACATGTTCACTAACTGTAGATAAACACTCCCTCCTGCACTACTGGGAGAAAGGTTCCTAAAAGGATTGTTCAAAGCTCTATGGCTTATTTCTTGCTAGCTTTTATTTCTTTGATTGCATGAAAGCATTTAACGCATTTAACACATACACATATTGGTGTTTATTTCTTCATTGGTATTCATTTTTTCATCTTCTGGAAATGGGAAAGATTTTACTTTGCACATGCTTGCATGACTTTTGGCACGCTGTTTCAAAGGTACACAATTCCATGTCTATTAGCAATTATAAACTGAGGTCACAGAGCGCTCACATTTCATTTGCTCTCACTCTTCAGCAGTTTCTTCCACCAATCGGTAAAGCAAGATCTTGACCTTTGACCTCACTTATAGAGCGGAGCAAGAAACCTGATTGTGCTCCTCTGAGCAGGCTAGATGAGCAACTTCAGAAAATAAGCCTTAGACAAGTTGAAGGGCAGGTTAAATGGAACTTAATTGATGAGACAGTGCAGGAGACACATTTAGTCCACACAGTACTGTACAAAGACAGCTGAGCTTGCTGTGACAGTGTTAGCTCCAGAATTAGAGGCAACATGGGGCATGGCACTGTATTGAGCCAATATGCCAAAATGAAGCAGAACACCAGTGCAGCTAGTTTGCTTTTCACCCCCAAACCAATGTTTCTGCTCAGCAATCGGCTCTGCTGCCTGAATGCTTGTCCGCCCTAGCTCAGGCACCTGTGAACTATGTTCCATAGCGTTCACATTCAGCGAGGGCAAAGCAAAATATCGGTGAAGTGCGTCATGCTTACTTTTGTTTGTTTGCTGTTATCAGCAAATGGGAACACTAGCAAAGCCACAAACAAAAGCTGCATCAAGAGAAAACCAGATCTAAGTCAGATTAACTGTTTGTAGAATCATTTAGGTTGGAAAAGACCCTTAAGATTGTTGAGTCCAACCATTTCTTCCCTCAGCGACTTTTAAAGACTAATGACTTCAATATCCACTTCCCTGTAAATATTCCACTGGTTCCAATGAGGATCCCCTCCCACTCTGACTGTTAAAAACCAAGCAGATTATTATAATTTACATGATGGCAAGGATAAGAGGGTAAAATGCCTTCTTTATAAGGCCACCCTAATTTCAAAGCAAAACAGGAAGACGTTCCACAGCCGTAATGCTTTGAAGTAAAACTTGCATTTGCTGCAATGCAATTCTGAGGAAAAATTTCAGCTCGTTTCTGTCCTTTCTATGGACCCACGTGATGAGCATAACATTTCATTCATGTCTTAAGATTTAGCATGTTAGGGGGCACAGTAGGTAATCACTGAACCTCCCAGCATGACATTCTGGTTAAGACAGCTAAGATGATCTTTGAATGCAAAAAGGAGAGAATATCAAGCAGTTATGGGATACTGGCGTTATGTTTCTCTTGGAAACAGTGAACAGTCACTGAAGCAAAAAATCCAAATCAGACATTCCTACTTCAAAATGATAAAGACAAATTGCAAAGGATTTACAAAAGCACAAGAAGAATGATTTGAGAATGGAAAAGGAGGAAAGACTATACTAGCTATGTAAATACTTTTCTGAAAGACAGATAAATTATTTGTCACAGACTGCATATAATCTCTAGATACTGATATTAGACTATGCTTTCATAAAGGAAAAAAAAAAGTATGATGAAAGCCAATGGAAGTTAAACCAAGACAAATTCAAACTGGAATTAAAGTACGTAGTTTTGATAATGAATAACTTTGTGACACCTTTGCATAAATAATATAGATGCCCCTAACCACTTGAACCTCACCTCAAGAGTGGATAACGCTTTTGTAAGTAGTTTGCATCTCAAATAAAAGGTATAGGTTTAATGCATGAATTTTTAGCTGAGGATTTTAGGCAGAGAATGAAATTCTCTCTTCTGGTCTTTAAAATTGGTGGCACACTCAAGTTCACAAGGTGATACTGCAGTGGAACCAGGAACAGTCAGAGATAGGCCTGAAGTTCAAATTCCTTATCTACCAAAAGGTAGAATGGAAAGATCTTCACTTCTAGCATAATATCACTGGCTGCCATTGTCTGAATTATGTAAGTATTACTCTTTTTAAAATCCAGCTTATGTCAGATTTAACTCCCATTGATTGTTATCTTGTGCAAATAGAACTTTCATTCTGGTATAGCTCTGCCATGCCAAAAAAGAATGAAATTTACACTTCCTGGCTTAAGGCAGATTTCCATTAGCTGCTCTACTAACAAAGCCGATCAGCTTTGCATAACAGTGAGCTCAGCGTCAGCCATGAAGTGGAATGAGAGCTTGTGCTCCTACATTGTCAGCATAAAAGCTCTTGACCATTCATTTTCATTCAGATTTTTAGTACTTTTCCTTTTAGACCTCTTGGGATAGAATTCTCCACCACTTTGCAAACTAGATTCAGCTGCACTTGTATGAGCCGAATGTAAAATGTTGCTAGGTCTAAATAAAAGAGTTACACATTGGCAGGGCAACCTTATATAAGGAAAAAGGCAATGAAGAATGAGACTAAATCTTTTTTTTTCTTCTCCTTAGAGCACTTTTTCCATTATAACTCAAGGTGATTTTTTAGTAAGAAGCATCAGAGGCTGAAGGCTACAGACTTCTCCATTACGCCAGGCCAGTGGTCCACAAAACCATTTCAGATGGTCACCTCTCAGATGAAATTCCAGGTTAGATCATTTGCCAAAAAGACTGTTCCCGATACAGCTGTCTATTCACCTATGAACTAGCCTGGATCATCAGTGTCTCTCAGTCAATTTATGAAAGGTGTTAGTCCATTTAAAACCCTAGAGGGAGTGAAATGAGACCAAAAAAACCTTCAAGTAACCAACCAAAAAAACTCCTAAATAAGCCACTCCCCTTAAACAACGGGGAAAGCAATGAAAGATTAACATTCTTGATCTTCAGCTGAGAAGTCAGTTCCTCCTGAAGAGAAAAAGGTTCCACAGGCTCAAAACTTTTTTCACAGAACTTCCTACCTTCTGGCTTAGCTATTTTGGTTCAGTTTATCTTAGCAACAAACATAACCTTACTTTCACCAGTGTAAAAGCGACACTGGACATGGGGACAATGGGAAAAAATGCATTGCTGGTTGCACTATTTAGATCTGCAAAACTTCTTAAGCATATTTTAAGATAATATCTCTGTTGGGAATTAAGCTCATAACATACCCTGCTTGTTATTGAAATTAGAAAGTGTTGACTTTGGAAGAGTTCAAACCAGTAACCTGTAGGTAGGGTTAGCAGACCCTGACCCAGCCGTTTACCCAGGGTTCTTCAGATGCTTAAAAGAAAACAAAAATATCATACACTGCCAGTTACCATGCAAGTCACCTTCTGTTTTGTTCTTTTGGTCTTTCCTCCCTTCCTTCCTCCAGAATCAGCGTGATTTAAATGTGAATCTAGGAACTAAAATGTACACTGAATAGCTTTTATATGGTTATTGCCTCAGGGTTCCTTAGCTCAGACATAGCCCATCTGTTGTTTGTTACATGCTGCTGAGGACACAACAGTGTTATTTCTAGTGTTCACTATGCTCCTATGCATACTGTTAAGGGTTTAACAGCCAGGTTTCCACCGGAGCAGAGGCAGCTAAATTTCTCCCAGTCCAGATGAACTGAGCTAAGACTGTAAGAATATAAGAATTGTATAATCTCATACAGTAATGCTGTATAAGAACCAGGATCCTATCTCTCACTGAGGCAAAGACCAGATGGCTTGGGAAGAGGTCAGGAGTCAGACAACATTAGTCTTGCATCCATAGTGCACCCTCCTATCTTCCAGCAATCTACAGCTCTAATTACCAGGTTGACTAGGTTTTCAGTCCCCTAGAAAATGTCCTCTTACAGCTCACAGGCTGACATGTGCCCTCAGATCACAAAACAAAGAGTTTTGGTAGCCTACAGTTCAGGCCTCTGTGTGATTTAGGGAGTCCATAAAGAATCATGCATCACAGCGTGGCAACCCTTCACTAAGTCATTCTTAACTTTCCCCTGACACACTAGTAAGGCTGAAGGTCAGGTTTTCACAGGTCCAGCATTTGTGAGGGCTATCAGAAGACCACATGGAGCCTTCCCTTCCAGTTTTATCACCTGACAGGGGCTGGTGACTTGAGCTCTTCATTCATAGAAGCACTAGAGAAAATGTCAGCCACCCTGCACTGCACAGCGCTTTGCCTGATCATCGATATTGATGTTCCCTCCAAACAGGTTGGGACTTGGGCCAAAGTCTTCTCTGGTCTAAAGCTACTGACCTCACTGGCTTACTTCAGAGAATACATTTGTACCTTCTATACTTGTGCCAATTGGAACACGCTGAGCTTTGCTAGGAAGGTGAATTAAAGTGGTACTTTCCACGGTGGAATCCAGAGAAAGAAAGAAAATCTCAGTAATCCTTTATATTTTTAAAAGAGATCTTTCAACTCCATCTCGTTTCTTCTGGTCCTGCTTATCTACAGGGGTGGTTTAACACTGAAGTAGAAGAGTGCTGCACTGTGTGGGCATGCACACACTCGTGCATGTCTGTGCGCGCAGAGTAGGCAGGGCTGATGGACAGTGGAGGACAAACAGTGTGTTACAGTGTCAGGGCTAACAGGAAATATTACGGTGAGGAACAACACACTGGTCACACACACCCAGGGCACTGTGAAAGGAGAGAGAGAAAGGAATGTGAAGATGCCAGGTAAATATCTTTTATCAGTCATCCAACAATCATGTCATGGTTTTGCCCGTGGATCCCACTGTTAAATCCTTCCACATTGAAGAAAAGCACTTGGCCTCAGAGGGCAGAGTAGAGCTCTCTCTAGCAGGCGTTCTAAGCCAGCTTTTTGTGGACTGTGTTGAGGACTAGAAAAGGGAACATGAGATTTCCTCTTTTCTCTATAGGAGCTGTGCATGCCTGATTGTCTCTAGGCACAGTCTGGCCATACCCATTGCTTTTGCACGGCAACCATTTTTTCTGGCGCAGCACATATTACAGTTGCATCTTTTCCACCCATCTCAGCTGCTGTGCTTAACGTTGGTGGGAATTGTGTTCTAACCATGAAATGCTGATCAAAAGTGAGAACTTAAAGTCAATTACTATTATGCTTTAAAGGAAGAAAGTTATACAATAGCACTGAAACAGGAAAACCAGCTATTCTGCTTTGGGGTGGAAGGGGATGACACACCCTAAAAATATATTGTCTCATCCAAAGATTATACATTAGGAAGCCCTGGAGAATCTTCTTCACTGGACAAATTGCTTGTTTGACTTTAATAGTTACTACTAGAAGACAGCAACAAGAATAGCCTCTGAAGACTTAGCTATCTGTATCATTTAATTACTGTACTCTAGATCAGCCTCTCATGTTTCTCAACTGACTTTTGGGCCAGGTTGACCTTTTTTACAGCCAAAGGAGCCCTCATTAAGATATCTGATCTCTTACTAAAAGTTAACTTGCTCAGGAAGAGCTTTAGCACACTATAAGCATGTTAAACAGTAGTCTAACAGCTTGGCATAATTTCCTCTATTAGTACCTTTAAATGTCAATCTCTCCACAGCGGGCATAAAGCATTAAGGTCTAGAAATCCACAAGTTTCCTCCCTTAAATATTATTTACAGCTGTTTATAACAATACTTTAAAGTGATACATATGTTTCATTCCATATATTCTTAGAATAAAGTCTGAATAGAAATTTCTGTATTTATCATGTAGCTGATGATTACCAATGGAATTTGTGAAGCTTTGCAGAAGGATGGAGAGTACCTTACCACATAAAGTTGGCCATGTCATGTGTGAACAGTAAAAATGATATTAATACTGTGACTAGATTATAAATATATTAAAATCTGTAAGTCTGCTCAGATGTAAGATCATTACTTTTTCTTTTGAGTACACAGACAAGGGTGAGGCCCCCAAAGTTATCATGAAGGGAAAAAAAAAAAATTGCTTTTGAGAAAAGCAGACTATTTTGCCAGACTACTTGTAGCTCACCAAATTAACCAGGAAGGCAATGCTCTGACATAGTATTTTTAGCATCAGTTTATAAAACAATCAGCATTCTCTTTTTTTTTTAAACTCTAATTTCTCATTTTAAATGCCTCTCCCTCCCTGCCCCCCTTTTTATTTTTTTACTATGGCTTCCTTACTAACAAATTGTGTACGAAGGCAAGGGTGAATGAATAAAGTTACTGCTGAAAAGTCCCCACTTTCTCAAGTGTTAAACCTGAAACTGCATGGTTTTAGTTCTTTCAATCTAGCTCTGTCCAGAGAAAGATAATTTAATGTGACTTTAAAGCTAGATTTTGCGTATATACACATAAGGAGAATATGAGGGAGTAGGGATGTCTTAGACTCCTGAAACTTGGGTCTGACAGCATGACTGGGTTATTCATGCTGCCTCATTAATGTACCTAACAAATGTATCTAATTTAGGAGACTAGTTTTCCTAGGTGATAGATGGAGACAGATCTTTCAGATGGTAATTTGAGGATGTTTGCCTTACACTGACTGTGAAGAGGCCAATGTAACTCCACTGATGATGCACGGAGCCTAAGAGGAGTAACCACCTATGTTAGTTACCTCATATTGGGCAGAGGGAATTCCCCCTTACACACTACCATGCTGCAACCTTTATGCATATGAGTAAATGAGTGGAGACAGTCTTTTACTCTTAGTGTGTTCAGTAGATTCAGTAGTTGTCTTTGGTGGGAAAGAAAAAAAGAAAAGAAAAAAGAGAGGAGTAAGGTGAATGACTGTTTCCTTGGGTACAAGGGAACAGCAATCTGTTCTGTGCTTCTGAGTAAGGCCAGTAGCACACTACTGCTTGGGCCTTGTCTTTGGAAGACACTGAAGCTTGACACACTGTGGAACAAACATCCAACTGAAAATTGCCAACTGAATAATTATCTTCACTGATTTTAGCCAAGGAAATGCATGGACAGTGGATAAGGCAGTTGTTTTAGCCTTTTAACTACCTCTACCCTCAATAAAACCTGGAATGCAAAAATCTCTTGAACTCAGTTTGTCTGTAACCATATTAGAAATCCCAGATCATGTAGTGTACCTCTGCTGAAGGCAGTGCTAAAGACATCTGGGTCCTTGAAATGTTGATTTGTGTTATGCTTTGAGTGGAAAGAGAACAGTGAAAACCAAAACCACTAGACAGTTTACAAAAATTCCAAGAAACAGATGTGGGTATTTTGAACTCCAAAAATACTTCCTATGTTTGCCAGTTACACATTAAGCCTAACCTGCAAAGCTTGAAAGCAGAAGGACTTATCATGGCTTGCAAGAATTAAGAAGTTGACTGGGGGGTGGAGGGGGGAAGTAATGCCATTCCAGGGAATTTCAGCAAGAGGAGGGCTGCTGGCTATTTTTTCTACTGCCTTTCATTAAGAAAGAGTGCTGTGAAGCTGCACCTGAAGTGTCAGATGATGACTACAGCTGAACAGGTTTTACATTCACTGGTTACTCACACTGCTAACAGTAACTCCTAAACCATAGCATCCATTGCTTGAGTTGATTGCCTTTCCTGAACACAAAGGGGAAGATTCTCAAGGACACTTGACTTGCAGTGATGACTGGGCCTGTAACTCTCCCCTTGCTTTTGAAAATGTCCCAAGCCATTTAAAAGAAGGTTAAGAATCTCTGTTGGCAATCCTGTACTGCTGCAATATTACTCCATGTATCAGTGGACAGGACTAAGGCACTGACTTGACTGGAGGCTGAATGAGTTTCAGTACTCTGCAGTGCAAGTCAGGTAAATCAAAGTTCAGTGAAGGTACTGCAAGTATTCTAGACTCTACTGAGCTTTAGGACCTGTCAGATGACACAAAGGCACTCATGTCTAGACACTCCATGGTCTTACAAATACCATTTCTTGTGCTCTGCAACTGACAACCTATCACTCAGCTCTGGGTCAATCATAAGTGATCACACAAGACAGAAAATACAATACATGGTGTAGCACAGTAAACAGAAAAGGAACCAGGAGCTGATTAGCTGAAAAAAGAAGGAATGAGAAAAATGTCTCTTACCTGGTCAAGATTGTTGTAAAAATCTATACTGGCTGCACACAGGTATCTCCCAAGCAGAGTTGCATGGGTAGTAAAAATTGTGGCAACAGGAAGTTTCTGGGATCGAGACAGTATTAAACCCACTCCTGCCTGCCATTCATGGAAGTGGGCAATTATGTTGGGCTTGTCATCAAACTGACAGGAAAGCTGAAAATAATTACAAAGAACATACATGAAACATATCATCCTGCTCATCATCCCAACCTCAGAAGCCTCTTTTTTTCATGCCGCCTTCTGTGTGCTTGCTTTCTTTCATATGACAAAGCAGTTCAGCATTATAAGTGGTCACATGTCTTGATTCCCATCAGCCCTAATCCTCAGCCCAAGAAGCACATGTGCCTCACTAGTGCCTCAGAACAGTATCCTTCCTAGAGTGTTGGGGAGCTCTGGCAAGCACAGTCACTCTTCTTTCTTTTAACTTGCTCTTCTGCTGTTGAAACTCTTGGTTGGATATGAAAATCATGAGCACCTCTGACAGACAGATGATTCTGCAGATTAACAAAGTTTCCTCTCTTCAGGTAGGCTGTGGTAGAGTGACATGTGAAGTCATAGTGCTGTCATTAATTCTTTCTGTTTGCCTCTATTCCCTGTGCAAGGTAGTATCTAATAGCTGAGATATGGCTTGACTGGCTTTAAGGACAGTTTGTGAGTGTGACAATTTGACTACCATAGGAAAGGAAAAGGGAGTTTGAGATCCTACCTGTAAGAGCATCCAGTGACCAATAAGGGAGTTGAGAAGAAACAGAGAGGAATGTCACAGTAAAGACACAGCAGATTTCACACAGGGCGGAAAAATAGTTAAATGACCATTTAAGATTTAAGTTTTAAATACAAATTTGATCTACATCAGGTATCAACTTCCTTAAAATCATAATTTTCAAACTGGAGAATAGGAACCACAACCCAAAGCTTTTTGCCCTGCTGACAAGGCTGAGGTTTGAAAATCTCTAGATTTAAAAATTGTACCTCTTTTAAAAAACAGGCTGTTAATGATCCAAAAATCACAGCATCGTTGGCTTCTCGGTCATGAAAAGGGATCCCTATGTTGCTGGCGTCCCAAAATTCGCCTTTCCATCTGTCCAGATTCCAGGCTGCTGATCCTATATCGAACAGTAAGACATATGGGCTGCCCTCTATCAGCCATCTTCCAAAAAAGACCTATGGGAAAGAGGCAAGGATATAAGCAGAAAATGTTAAAGTGAATGTAAAGTCCAGTTAGCATAACTATTTTCATCTATCAAATCTTAAATATTTTACATAAGGAATACATGATCATAGTCCTACATACCCAGGATTTGTGGTTTTCCTTGCAAAATACATAGACTAATACTGGACCACAGGCAGGAGTAAATCTACAATCTTTAGGAGCAAAGAGGAGCAGGAGCAAACTACCGTCTTTAGGGACATTTTAAGACTTTCAATTTAGATTTTCATTGCAATGTTAACTTTTTTTTCATGAAAAAAAGCTTAGGAAGACTATACTTGATTGAATAATGACGTCTTACATTCTTATTGAAGTATCTATGCCGTTTTTGTTCTTTCAAAATTATTATTTGCTTTCAGTCAGATTTGTCACCAATCTTTTGCCATTTATACTAGATTACTGGTGATAGATTTTGTAGGACAGGTGCTTGGGACCTGTATCTACCATGACATTTCCTCATTCTGCCCAAGCAGCGCAGTTAATGCCCTTTGGCAGAGTGGAAGGATCAATCAGAAGGTGTAATAATACCTAAAACCACATCAGCCTAAAAATACAGCTTTCCTGCTTTATCTGCATCAGTATAGTTAAATACCTCTAAGAGTATTTAGAACTCCACTGATACAACCTACCTGCCCAACCAGAAGAGTAGGCTGAACTGTCATAAGGCAACACAACACAGCTGGGCCCACACTACAGATCGTACCAGTCTGCACAGTCAAATTATTTCACATTAATTCTACCATCAAAATGGCTATAGCAACAGAGATATATTAACCAGGAAGAACGAGGTTAGTTCTAGGGAGGCTAGTGCAGTTTATACCCCATGCGGAAGAATCTTTTATGCCACTGTTCAACCTCCTTTCATTCACCAACCCCTGGGACCTCAGGGGTTGAACCCAGCCCTGATGCTAGAACGGGCTGAATAGAGGTCAAGTCTTGAAAACAATGAGATGAAAGCTCTTAGACCTGTTTGCACAAAAAATACAGATTGTAACAGAGACAGGTGTGTGAAGGAGGGTCAGCTCCTTATGTACTTATTTCAGGCCATCAGGTTTCTTATTCAGGAAAATGAGGTTAAAGAGCAGGGAGTTTGTGTGAACCCAGACTTATTCATCTAAATATGGCATGGAACACACTTGACCCGAGAAGTCTGGAAGCGTTCCTAGGTCCCCTGGTTTAAAGGGATCCATTGTGATGCATAAGCAAAATCCAGACATAAATGTTAATAGGATAAGTGCAGCTCCTGGAAACTAGAACGTCATTATTAGAGATCAAAGCTATACTTGACGTACCTGGGACAGATTTGCTGCTATATATGAATACTCCAGCACCACAATGCACATGTTAGGTTGGCAGAGTTGGCTGATTAAACTGAATGTATTGCTGAACAGCATGAAACGTATATATAGCATTGCAATTAATCTGCCTCATGAGTCTTTAGCTGTTTTCCAAACAAAGGAGTGTTACACAGCTTGCACAGACATCTCTTTGTAAGCAACAGAGGCAACATGGAAAACTTGATCAATCATTTATGAAAATTTCATTAGTAATAAGAAATGCCAGTTAGATTAGACCTTTTAGTTTGAACCTCAGCCTGAACAATGCAAGCATCACACAGTGTTAGTGTCCCCAACAGACACTTTCCAAAGCTATAGCACATATACGTCCAACAATACGCTTCTACATAATATGTAATAGGGCATTAGATCCTAAGAACAGCAGAACTGCTGTTACAAAGGGAGGTAACACATCACCAGTGCCACAGCTGGTGGCAGTCCAAGAAGTTTATGAATTTCTACATTAAAGTGCGTCATGCCCCTCAGCAACAGAACCTTGTAAGAATGCTTCCTTGCTGCTGCCTCTCAATGCTTATGACATCTGTTTGGCACACATTATAAGCAGATAATTTTTCCTCCTGCCAACTAGCATCTCTGACGGACTCAATGCTGAAACAGAGTGAAGGCAAGTTCTAGATCTCTGATGAGGACTTTCAAGAAAGGAGGTCAGATTTAGCATGTGTTATCTTCCACCCATTTTCAGGTAATCAGTTGTCCTCAAGGCTGCAGCTGCTTGCAGCTTAGTAGCTTGCCCATCAGCACGGTAGATTCTATTCCTTTCAGCAGATCACCTTTATAGGAAGAAGTTTATTCCTAATTCACTGTTGGAGAAACCGAGTCACGGAGAGGCTATGAGGTTTGACTGAGATCACACAGAAAACACTGGTTAAAAATTGTGTAGGAAACACAGATGAACTCACTTCTTGTGGTTTAACCTCTCTTCCTAGGGAACAGACAGTTAGTTGCACTGATCTGAGGAAGCAGATTCTTTGTCAGTCGGGTGCTTTTCTTAAGTCCACCTGTGGTTTGTCCCTTTCTGGCTTTCAATTCAACATAATGCTACATAAGAAAAATTGTGAGCTAGTGGAATGCTTTCCTCTCTCCAGCACAACAACGCCAAACGTAACGTAAGAGTTCAGTCAAAGTAAGGTCATATTATATATACTAAAATCTCACTGTATTTAGAGACTGGATAAATAAGTCATTAATCCAATTAAGTAGACTTGCAGATAAATGACTGTTAAAACCTGTAATTGGATAAACTGGTTCTTCCTCAAAAATAACCTTTAATGAATTGTCTCTGCTGTTCTAACAGTGGATTCTGAGCCTCTCCCATTGTGACATTGACCAGGACTGCTGTGTCAAGTGGAACGGCAAGAGCATTAACCAAAACTGTAATCTCCTCAGAGTCAGCTTTGTTGCCCTGGGAAGCAGTAGCACATCTGATTTACCTGACACCCTTGGCTTTTCATGGTGTCCATTGCCTTCTTAACTGCGGGGTTTGGAGGCTCACATGCTTCCACCTGAGTCTTCACATTGTGCTCAAAATAGGGACCAACCAGAAAATAGTTTTCACCCCATTCATCTGCTGTAATTTTGGCTTTTGACTGGATCACAGTGTAAATGCCTCCCACTGCAAAAGAAGATCACAAAAAACAAAAAGTAGAAAGGGGCACAGGCCACAAAGCTCTGGAATAAGCTCCAACCAGTGGATCAGATACTCCTCTAGTTAAATCACTTCACATATTCAGATTTTACGTGAAACCCAGACCCTACCAAATATATAGAAGTTCAGTCTCTTAAATGGAATCAGAGCGTCACAGTTCAATTTAGGAGGATGCACTGATAGCAGACTGTGTGCAATTCTTAAATGACAGTTTTACGCTTTACTTACTCCTGGGTGACTGCATATGGCTTCCCTGAATTTCTCCTCTAATCTCAAATGGATGCTTTCTATCCTTAACTTTTACTTTTATCTAGTCTGTGATTTTTTTAAAATTTCTTTTAGGTGTTTGAAGTCACACCACAAATGTTCAACCAATATATTATTTTATTCTTATGTTATTCCCCCCTTTTTGGATCTTGAAATCTTTACATTCAGATTGTGGGATTCAAATCCTGGGGCTCATGCTCGCATTCTCCATGCCTAATCTTGATTCTACTGCATCCCAAGTACAGCATTCTGCTTTTTTATTGCAGCCGTTATAATTTTCAAACATCTTTTGTGATGTGGAAATACATGCGGTGAGAACTGAGCTGGCACTTCCAGCTTGTTTTATACAAATCACTGAGAGAAGTTGAGGGACTGATGGATTTCATTGACTACTGATTATAAAAATGGATTTAAACCAATATCCTCAAAGCAAAAGGTGTCATATTCCATCACCATTCTAAAGAGTTTTTAAAGTCGGAAGGAACGTAGCCTACACTGCCAATATAAATGTCTGCAGCACCTTCCACCAAAATATTGTCCATTTTAAAAATAAACACGATATAAAACGTATAAGAGAATGCAACAACATCCCCTGATGAGTCAGTACAGATCTATCTAGTCTTGCACACAATATGCAAGATTCGCTTAGCTGCTCTTCCTCACAGTTTTCCATAGCCAGCCCCATAATTCATGCATTGGCAGGGCAGCCTTGCAAAGCCCCCTTTGCTACAGGGCCCATGGTGCCAGGCAGTGGGCATTCCACCACTACAAATTCGGAAGAACAACAGCGGATGCTTGAATCCAGCGAGTGAAAGGGAAGGCAAGGGAAAAGAAAATCAGAGGCTAGGTAGCTGCTGTACATCGGAGACAAGTTTAGCATAGCTCCAGTGATTTTAAAGCATCGTAAGACACATGAAGCTCAACAGGTACAAGCAAACAACAAATGAAGCAACAGAAAGGGAATTAGCATTCCTACTTAAAAAAATTTCATCCTCCACTGAATTCGAAAACATTTGGTAATACTCCAGGCAAGAGGGTTGTGCTACGCCTTTCAGCAGTGACATCAAAATTACATAAGAAGTCAGCACTGCAAGTTGCCAGTGAGTGATAGCAGGTACTCCAGACTTACTTTTTAAAAGGTACCGGGGCATCCAGAGGTGCCAATGCACTGCATCCAACTGCATATGGCAAGAATTTTCAGAGGTTACCTGATTCGCCTTAAAAATCTGCAGCAAATGACCACCATTTACAGTAGAGCAGCTGAAATTGCTCAGCACTTTGGGAGATTAGTTCCCAGATTGATTAAACTGTATCACCTGACAACTGCAGAAAGCCTTCTGCCAAGCCTGGTACCTTGCAGCCCTGAGGAACTGAACAACAGAGCTATGTTTTTAATTGTGCTCCTAGAAAAGAAATTGTGCACTTAAAACTTTTCTTTAGAAATATCCCATTTGTTTTGAATGCTTGAAGGCTCCCTAGCCCCATTATTTTTATGTCAAGATGTCTCAGGATTCTAGGTATTTTACAAAGAAAAACAAATGCAGTTCCAATCTCCCAGCTTGCTAAGTGGAATTATTACAATAAATTATTACCCTACATAGTAATTCAAGACCTAAGACGACAAGAATCTTACAGGTATATGTTCCTAAATCAAGGTCACAGTTCAAGAGTTTCACATCACATAGACATGGAACTGCAGAAGGAAATCTATGCATAAGACTGTTCTTCTCCACTTCATTAGGACCAGAAAGCTAAGAAACTAACTTATAGTCACCATATTCTACCATGGCTGCTCTGGACAGGGATTTAGAGAAATCTTAGGTGAGTGACACTACATAATTCCTCAAAGTTCCTCTGCTCACAAGCTGAGAGACTACTTGAATAGCTTGCATTCAGATAAACATATAATTTTAATTATATGGGACAAGTTAGAATGTTCAACCCATGAAGTGATGCAGTAACGATGACACGTCTGTTTTTATGGGGTGGTAAGTACGTCATATGAGCATAAGGCACTGCAATCCAAGATGGATCAATAGGGGCTTGGTAGAAATCTTAGTCGTGAAACTGGTTGGTTTTAACTGGCAGAAATACTGAGCTTACAATAAGGAAAGATTTTTGTGCAAAGCAGCCTGGTGACCTCAGGAAAAGAGAAAATATTTACTTGCAAGATGAAAGATACTAAATAACATGATAAAGCTGTATATGACTAGAGTGGTGCAAAGCTCTTTCCCCACTGTCACAAGAGTGGAGACCAGCCTCTTTCACACTGCAAGGTGTTCAACATTGGGACCAGCAAGCTAGCTGAGTTTCCACAGCTATTAATTTTAAGATTAATAAGAAAGCTGCAGCTCAGGAGCTGAATAGAGCCTGGAACTTTGTCTTGTATAGCCAACGGCCGAGTGTTTCTTTTCACAAGGTTCCGCTTAGGATCACTCTGTGTCCTAAAGCGTGCCCTGCCAAAGACGTATGGAAGGCCTGTTCTGAGTGAAAGAGTGGAGAGTATGCTGTGCTCTGCCATCGTAATCTGTTGCACAGCAAGGTAAAAAACATTTCAGGGCACTGATTTGCCGGAAATGCAATGAAAAGTACTTAGGATAAAAACCAAAAGAGTACGTTTTACGGACTGTGAAAACTCTTCAGAAGATAGCTGCAATAAAAGCTCTGGGTTACCTGGTCCCAAAACTTGCTTTTGTCTTCTCCGTTACTGTGGAAATATGACTCACAAAGCATGTCTTTGCATAAGCTTTAATTGACAGGGGAGTGAAAGTGTGCAAGTGAAACTATGTATGTGGAAAGTGTTGGGCATAACTTAAAGAAGACATCTTGAAAAGAACAGAGTGATGTCTAGAATAATGTATTAACTTTTGAAATTACACTTTTCCATAGCAAATTCAAGGAACACATTATATAGCATTACGAGAGAGCTTATATCTGCTCAGTTACTTTCAACTCCCTGGAAATACCTGTGCCAGTAAGCAATGCATTACATATCCTACTGAGGAACAGAGTAAGGGTTTACATATTCACTTGGAGCCTGACAGAATTCTCAAATTACTTCCAACAACTTGGTAAACCTCCTTATTCTTCTCTAACATGATGTTTTAAGGTCATATTATAAACAGAAAACCTTTCCAAACAACAGGGATGTACCAAAATCCCATGATGTTGCAAGCTTCTGTATGCAGCCTCTGAAGTTTTGTACTTTGAAATAGATTTTAAAACAAACAATAAAAGACAAAATGAGAAATAGATGCAGAATCAGGAGAGATCAGATCCAGAGAATTGGTTTGGATTGTCACAAACATGGGGAATTAGCAGTAAAATGTAGATACAGGGCTAGTTTAATGTTCTGATCTCCACCAAAATGCTTTATTCAAATATTTTAAGTTTTAATAATTTTAAAATGTCCTTGAGAGAAAAATATTTCTATTATTTCTTTTTAAAATGTGTTTTTAACTTTTCCACCAGAATAAAGGAAATCAAGTTAAAAAGGAAATCAACAACAAGTCTTTTTCCCCATTTATTTCCTTTCCTTTCTTCCTCTTTTTCCAGGGAAAAATAAGCTGGCATGGAAAGGGGAACTAAAATGTTTGGGAAAGAAGGATTTTGTTCATTTAAGAGGTTTGACTTTTTTTTAGTGACATCTTTAAAAAATAGAAGATGAAAACAAAATCCTTTCTCAGAAAGTATTTAATAGAATTATTTTTAAAAGTTTGAATGTTTTCATATATATTACCACCACTATGAATTTGTCTAAAGGATATATCCGCATCACTCCAGCCATCATCTTCTTTCCTCATTTCAAGTCCTGGTGCATTATTTCTTTTGTATATTTAAAATCCAAGCAGCAATTAGAGCCCTCCAGGATAGACATCAGAACTATCTAAATAAATAAAAAGTCTGTGAGTCAAGAACAGTCTCCCGATATCATATCACTACTGAGGACAACATAAGGCAGAAGTGGAGATCTGACTATGCAACTGGAGATCTTTGTGCAAGACCTAATACGTAGATGTGCTCTTTCTGCCGCAAGCTGTTATATGGAAAGATGCATTGCCAATGCTTTTTGTCACCTGATGAAGAAGGGTCCACAACTTCCAGGATTACCCAGGAATTGTGCTGACAAAAAATGTCTTCTGGAGATGCGACCCTTTGAGCATGGAATTGCCAAAACTTCTCAAAACTGCCAGATACCCACTGTTCATTTTACTTGCTCTCCCACCCAGCCCACATTGCAGAAGGACAGAGGGAAGGAGCAGCAGAAATCAAAAAGGAAGGAGAGCAATAGGAAGTGAAGCTGTGCAAGCAAGACATAGGTAAGTGGAGACTGTCACTGATCGGTGCAGGAGCCCTTCCCCACACACCTTTGCTACACAGAGACAGAGGATCAGGGTGCTCCCGGGCCTCTTCAGCTTCTTCGCTACAGCCTGACCAGGCCACTCTGAAAGCACTAAAGCTTTCCTGAGGACCGTGGCTGCCATGGAATCCAAGAGAGCAGTGGGACCCCAGGTTCAGGATTCAAATTGACTTCACTGCCGCAATTACTAGTTACATCAACTATCCTTTCACCCCTTCCCTCAGAATGTATCTGTGATCTATAGACATGTGATAAAATTGGGCTTGAACTTATTTTTTCCTAATGTTTGGTTGTAATTTTATTTACTTATTTATTGGTTGCCTCTTGAGATATCTGGGGACCATTTTTGAAGTAAGGTTGTAAAATGTGTCAGGTGAAAAAACCCAGCATCTTCAGATAGCAGATGTTTTTCATGTATTTTTGGCTACATTTGTGGCCAGGACTCATCAGAAGGTAGAAGTTCTCTAAATTCTGTGAAATTCTGGTGTTCCAAACATATTCTGAAATAATACTGAAACACTGAAATTTATGACAGATGTCCACAATACAGAAGCTATTTCTGTGTGCATCACCCCCAATGCACAAGGTTTCATTTGAGATTGATTTGACGCTGACATACCACCCTACTCTAGAAATGCACAGGGCTTTGATGCTGTGCTTATGCTAAATTTATGCTGGCACATCTCCACTCCCCAAAGTGTGTTAGTTCAGGTGTGTCACAGATTACATCAGTCACCTTCTCCCAAGGAACTTTCATCATGGAAGGACGTTTAATGCAGAGGGTGTGAAATGCTGGTCCTACTGACTTCGGTGGATTCAGGATTTAATTTCCAAGAGTCCAGATTTTCACCAGAGAAACTGTACATGGAGCTCTGCTCCAGGGAGAACTGAAACAAGGTTTGTTTTTAGCAGAGTCTTCATTCCAATAGGGATGGGAAAAAATATTTAGGATTCATCTACCAGTGACTCTTGAGCTAATCTGTTCACAGCTGAATGATGATACAAACTGGCTGTTTGCCCAGCATTTTTAAGAATTCTTCTATTTTCTATCTAAAAGCTGTTAGTATTACAGCAGGAGATACTAATCTAAATATTACTGGAATGATTTTAAAGACATCTTTATAAAGCACAGACCAGATCTTGAACATTCTCAGCCCTTCTCATTAATGTATCAGAAAACCCACTAAACTACAGCTAACTGTTATTGTAACTTACAGAATTAGACTTCTCCCCCATACCCAGATTAAATACTTAAGTTTTCAGTGGGAAAAATGTCCAGGACTGCTGCCATTACTCCTGCAATGTCCTTTGGCTGCTCCCTGTTGACAATTTCCATCTGCGAGGCTTTGGACACAAGATCTACATAGCTTGTAGCCACTTGGTTTGTGCTCCTGTCCTTAAAGTTTTTATTGGTCTTCATGTTATAGGGCAAAGAAAACTAGTCTTCCTTTCCAATGTGCACAGAGATATGACCAGACCTGGCTTTACTGGAGCACGGTGGCCAGGAGAGAAGGGGAAGGGTGAAAAATGCCGAGCTTCCCCAAGATTACCACCAGATCATGTGGCACTGCAGTGCACTGGGGCCCTTGCCTGCTGGCTTTTTTCCCCTTCTGCCACAGAAACACAGTAGATCCACTTCACAGTATGGGTCTTGCCCATCAGTGAAGAGTCAAATAAAGTGAGGAAAATCTTGCAAAACTAACTACACTTTTCTCATTTCTTTGGCAGGGTACTTTCAATGCAAGATGATTTCAATGTTGTACTTGGTTTAGGTGGCAAGTTCCTTTTTGCAGGGAGAGTGACACTGGCAAATGAGCCTTTTTTATTTCTCATTCTCTCCTTCAGCTACCTTGTCTTTCCTTGCTCCAGACAGAGAAAAGAAGAAAGAAGAGTTGCTGGTGCTTTCCAACATATATGTCGGAGATTGCCACTTAGCACAGGCAGTGGCCAGGACAGAGTATATAAAAAGAAGTAGAGAAGTAGAAAGCTCTGCCTAGTTACAGCATGTGTTAAAATGATCTAGATTAAAAAAAAAAAAAAAAAAAAAAAAAAAAAGACAGACACCTCCATGGTGCCAGCTGCTGAGAAAGAAGTGATGAGACTCTGGAAATAATGGATACTTGTAGATCTCTGAGCACTGAATTCATACAACTGACTTGTCCTTCCCTACAGCTGCATCTCATGCCTCAGTACCAACCAGCACCATCTTCTGCTCAGGGAAATCCCAGTAAATGCTCGCTCCCCATGGGCAGCCTGGCACATGAAGATCCTCTCATAATACATAATCAGATGTGCTCCAATTTGCAGGACCCCTTCATCATCCTCAGCCTCTGAAGGAGAATATATTTGAGAGGTTCAGAAAACAGCTCAGCACCTGTAAAGTGCACTGTTTACAGGTGTGGGAATAGATAGCCATCTGTGAGCTCTGGTAGTATGTTCCTCACAGGGAAGAAGACATTCAGCCTTATTGTCACTGTCACGGAGAAATGGAGGAACCACTAAGAAGTGGCACAGGTCAAGGAGGAAATGAACCCATAGCCGAGCACCTAGTGATGCACACAAAGTTAATGCAAAGACTTGAACTAGGCAACAGCTGCTTTGCCCCACTTTGGCAGTGCAAGGAAGCTTCATGCTGAACTACCCTGACACAACTTTGCATTGCCAGAAAGAAAGAAACCTTCACGTTAAATTCTCAAAATTATTTTGTCGGACAATAAACCCAGCTAATGCTTATCTTTCCTTCTATATTAGGAATATATATATAGCAACATTAAAACTAAAACACTAAAACATGTAGCAGTACTAAATCTATGTGGGGTCAGCCTACTTAGTCAAATAAACAGTTCTTCCTTCTGCTAAAGGAGGCAGGAAAGATACAGTGTAAGTTATTTCCTAAGCCTATATATCTTCTGTGATGACTCTCCCTGTATTTTGTTGGCTACTCTCTCTCCTAAGAAACAGTGCCCTAACATTTTCCAAGAACTGTTTATAAAAGTTTGGTCACCAGGGGACAGTATCTCACCACGTGACTTAGACATTCAATTGCCTGGAAGATACAGGAGAAAACCTTCAGTATCAAGAATTTATCAGAAAAAATAAGCTGAAATAGGCTTATTAAAGAGGATTTGCACAAATGTTTCCAGTCAAGGTTGGTTAATGGAAACTTTGCACAGAGATCTGGTTCTAACGAAGAAACTGTTTGCCATGACTAGTTCAGTCAGCTCCATTTGAATATATGGGTTTGGTAAGTGGTGTAATTAACAGCACCTTATTTTTAAACTAACTGAATAAATATTCACTCTCATAAATATTAATTCTCTCATAAAATGTGAGAATAATAAATTTTAGCTGTGTCAGTTGATTTGGCTTCAGTGAAGTCAACAAGAGCTATATAGATGATTAAATGATTCACTGCATTTTGTACATACACAGAAAGACAGATAAACCTAATTGCGTTTTACTGTTTCTTAAACATATTGTGTGATATCTATAACCAATGGGTCCAGATGACTCAGAAAATATATATACTATAGAGTTCAGAAATGTTAGCGAGAACACCTGAAATTGCTAGATTTCTGCTGCCATCTGCTTGCCAGTGCCTTACTTATCATGCACACTGCAAAACTAAATGCTGCATGCTCCAAGTTCTGACAATAGTAAATTCACTCAAAAAGCTTGACTGAAGCTACTGAAAAATAAGCCCACAGGGATTCGAAATGCAAAAGCTACTCTGTACTACCTCTGTGTATTAATACTCCTCCCCACTCTAAAGAGAGCAATGTAAAATTGCACTGCAGTGCAGATTAAATACCAGAAGCTATCACAGAATAGTAATTCCAGTTTCACCATAGAGATAAACCCTAGCATTGTCTGTTCCTCTCACAAACATTTCCTCTTTAGAGTTAAAATCTTAACAGATTACAGACCCCCTCTCCTGACTAATCTATTTATCTGCCAGGACAATAAGACACATGAGGTCAATCATTTACTCATACTAACTCACTTTTGTGGCAAAAATGGAGCCCGTTCCCCCTTGGTGAACTACACCTAGCTGGAAGGGGATGATTTGATAAGTGAATTAGAAATGGAGACAGAAAGATCTTTGCACAACAAGCAGTGTGCACGTTGCATGACAAGCTGCGTGCAGTGAACAGATTTTCAATCTGTACACATGCACAAAGCATGAAATCCCTGTCTGGCACCACCTGTGTTTGCAAAGACCAGTCCAAAAGGGCTTCAGCTGGCATAAAGACTGCTGGTCATTGACATCTGTTTTTTGTTCAGTGGCTTCAATGCAGCTATGTTTATTTATACCTGTTTCAAATTTGGCCTCTTCTCCACGCTGCTCTAGAAGGCTGAGGGAGACTGCTAAACTACTCTGAATCTGATGTCTGTTTTACAGCTCATTTTCATGCATTACATTCCCAAGTGAATTTGCATGGAAGGTAAAATATAAATATGTACAAAGCAACATCTATATATCCATACATCTGCACACCCAGGAATAACACTTAGGTGTTTGTTTAGATGTCCTATCCCTGGTGGTGAAACATGTAAAGACACACAGACGTCCTGACTATACGCTCATCCCACACAAGCACAGGCAGATGCAGCCCACACGCAGCATGCACGATTACACACGGATGCCACATGCACTCCTTCCAATACAACAGCTCTGCAGCTTACTTGTCCCCAATCTCCTCTTAATGCCTTTCTTCTCCAAGCCCTTCACACGTCCCTCCACTCCTGTGAAAACAGTGATACTAACTCCTAAGAGTGTTGTACAAACCTTTGTTGGTAACTTCCCAAGAAACTTCAAAGAGCAACAAATCCTCCACTGGTAGGTCTTCATCCTCCCACTGAGGAAGCCCATTAAGAGAAGTCATGGACAGTGATCTAGCCAGCGGCATTTTCTTCAGCCCTTGAATGCTCACCACGCAGGCCACAACAGTTAGGAAATGTCCAGTTAATGTGGCAGTTCTCCACAGTTCTGGTTAGAGCAGTCTGCCGGTGTGCTGTGCTCCGAGGAGAAAATTATTCAGATAGCTGGGAGCTAATGGGTTTAAACTGTCTGACCACCAGCATTAAATTGGCTCAGTTAAATCCTCAGGGCTTGAGAAGCAGCTGCTGGCAGAGGTAAGAATTTAAGACTGACCTGAGAAAGGTCTTGACTGTTTTGGGGCCAGGGCTCTATCTTTTTCTTCTCTTAGGGGGAGGTAAAAAAATGGTTTTGAGCTCCTCAGCCCCAGCATTCAGTATCTACCACCTCAGGGACAACTGAAACTCAACGGTTGTAAATTCAGCACTGCCCTGAGCAAACTCCAGCAGGGAGGACACTTTGAGTTCATCACCTGATTTGAGTCCGGCCCCTGAGTCCTCCCCTGGAGATACGCACTCCCACTAACACCCATGGACCTTCTCTATCTGCTGGCAACTTACCAACCAGGTTAGTAGACTCGTTCTACATGATGTCTCTTAGGTTACTTGCCAGGTTAAACACTGTTACCTATTCTTGTTCAGTTCATTAGTCTGTAAGCACTAGTTTATCTCATATCCTTTTCCTCCACAATTAACTCCATCTGTGTTCCCAGGGCTCTGCGCAAGCTGTTGGTTTCATTCTGCTCTCGAGCAGCCCTGAGAGCTTTTACAAACAGAGCTACAAAGGCTCTATCCCTACTTTGGCATGCACTTTGGCCCTCCTTGCAGTCCTGGTCCCTGATTTTCCGCCTGTTTTCTCTTTTTCTATGCCACAGCTCTTTTCTGGCCTCTGGGCCCATGTCCTCTGCCCAGGGAAACTAGTGAGTACTAAGTCAGGGAACAGTATGCCCCTGTCTTGCTCCAGCACAGAGCTGGGATGCTGCAAGTGGTGCGCACACATCTGCAGAGATGTCATTCCCTAACTCGCAACCTGAGATCCTCAAAGCTCCACAGAGCAGCTGCCTGCTTAGAAGATGCTTATGTGCTTACACACCTGGTTGAGAAGCCCGTGCTTCTGGGACAGCTGCGTAAGTTGAATCCGATTCTGAGCTTAGAGCACAACCTGCCCAAAATCCGCAGTTCAGCAGTGAGCAACTCTCCAGCTGAGATCCAGGGCATTTCTGGCACTGTGGAGAATAACATTGCACCAGCAGGCATGGATTACGTAGTACCATAGAGGGAAAAGCTCTGATCTCACTTAAGACAAAACAAGTCCAAGGCAATTGGTTTAGAAGACAAGCAGCCCATCTGCACAAAAGTCTCTTAGACTTAACATAATACAGCTGAGCCTACCTTAACAGCTAACTATCCTCCAAAAGACTCGCTCTTCCCCTTACACTTCCCATGCCCTCTCTGCACTTACGGCAGTCAGACCCATCCCTGAGCTGATGGGTACAGCTCACCGAACTAACCTACGGACGCAGAAAACTTTTTTGCCAAGTTAGGAACTAGAGCTGTCTCAGCAAAGAGCCTGGCAAGAGGGGATGGAGCAGCACAGCCGGTACCACTTCACCCGCAGGCTGAGCTGGGCACTGGGGAAGGAGGTTTCCCTCCTAGGTTAACTGGAAGGCACTACAGCCTGCCCAGGCAAGGATTCAGGATTTTATTGGCTGGGTGTCTTTTTGTTTCAATGGTTTGAGTTGCCTTATTTACTCAGCCTGACCGAGAATCATTGTTTTTGGAGCAGCTGTGGCTCTTACTACCTGAAGTAGGTAGGAAACCAGATCACCCAATAGGTTAAAAATCATGTTATTTAAAAGAAAAAAAACAGTACTATTTTAAGAGTCTCCTCATTTCTGAGCCATCAAATGTGCCCAAGTCACGCTTTCACACTTTTCACTGGAAGCCCTGAGGGCGACACTAAAAGCTGCCGGTCTCACAAAGGCCATCTTGAGAAGGTGATGAGTGGAGAAGGTAAGAACAAAGCAACCCACAAGCCCGTCCTAATCCCAGAGGCTTTCGTCAGCCCTGTGTCAACAAACAGACTGCAAAACCAGACATTTTAAATGAGAGAGCAGGGGCGGTTAGCCCACAATCTGCCCCACCGAGTCCCACCAGTGCAGCGGCTGGGGGCTGCTTCCCGCCCCGCCGACTCTCGCGCCGGGCCCTTCTGCTGCCATCCTGTCCGCCGGGCGCCGCCTAACGGCCGCCATGTCAGGCCACCCCGGCCCTTGGGCCCGTTGCAGCTGCTGGCGTGATGGCGGGCAGAGATGGCACGGGGGTATCTCACCAGCGGAGCTGTCGGTGGCGTTGTTTGTAGTGTTAGGCGGTACATACGAACTTTTATTTAGCAAAAATGAGATTTCCACCCAAGGAACTCACACCTGCTTGCTCTCATTATGAGTAACTACCGCAAGCTGCAGCTTCCCAGAGGAAAACCAGGCAGGTTTGCAGGTGGTGTGCGGGCCCCATCGTCACTGCTGGCTGGGTACTGCTGTCCTCTACAGTTCTTTGGACCTCATTCAGGACATGTAAGCCATCCCGCTTGTATCAGTTACCTCTCTAGAATGACAAGCAAACCGCTAGTAGAGATGCCAGATAAATGGTGGCACTGGCTTACTGACGTATCACCGTCCCCAAACATTCAGAAGCCTAAAACCCATGCAAATAATTTTGTAACAGTGGGATGAAGTCGTAATAATAAAATTTTTAAGCTCTTTGTGTAGAGGTTATATAAACCTGTGGTTTTCAGGTTCTTAGGCTTCACATTTTCCCAGCTTTTTTTTGTAGTTAGGGGTTGCTTCTTTTACTTTTTGGATTTGGCAAAAGACAGTATAACTCCTTAAACCTCGGAGAATGGGTTTGAAAGAATCATCAGATACCACCAGATAATTTCACAAGCACTGGCAACACTATCATTGTGTGAACCTGGGCAACTCATGTAACTATTCTGTACTTTGTTTTTATCTTTTGCAGGTTGGAGATAATACTCATGGGGTTTTCTAAGTCTTTCTGATGTGATAAAAAGTGCTCAATAGCACTATGAACATTAGTATTATTTCATATTCTGAGTACATTTCACTTCATCCAATCTGTATGTCTTAAAGAAGCTTTTTTTCACACAGTGCCATCCCAGATTCCCGATTTTTTTGTTACTAGTGAGTGAAAACCATGTGAAGTGCCTAGGAAAGGTTAGATCAAACAGACAGTTCAAAAAATTTCATCCCTGCAAATGCTCTTAATTGCAAGAGGGCAAAGGGCCCTTATTTATTACATTTATGGCCTGCCTGGATCAAGTGTGGGATCTGTGTGATGCACCGGGATTTATCTGTGTTTGCTGCCATAAAGAAGATAATGCCTGTAGCTGTGCACCTATAGCAAAATGAGCTCTCCAGGAGAAAAACTACATTCTGACATTAAGAATGGGCAAACTTAGCACACACAGTGGAGGGGCAGTCACCAAGAGCAGAAAGAACAGAAGGGTAGTCACTAGCTACCCTTCATGCGAAGTGCAGTGATGTGGTGAAAGGGACACTCTGCTAACACCAGAACAATGTGTTGTTTTTGTCACAGAGACAGGGTAAGGTTGTGACTATGATTGTACAGTTTGTTCCTTTTTAGCAAAACAGAGAGGACAACTGCTGAAGTGGGAAGATGGAAAACTACCCAGAATACTAGTTTTTAAAATACAACGTTGCTTAAAGTATTTTACAGAAATCTGGACACTGGTGAAACTGGTTTTGAGTCTGGTCTATTTAGGTTCCCATATTGGTCTTACCACCAAAGTATACAAATGCCCTCTCGTAATGCATTATTCAATGTGACTCAATTCTGCCAGACATCATTTGCCATCCCACCAAATTCTTTTTCAGCCCACAGAAGTGAAATAATACGTCGCTTGCAAGGATACTGAACAATAAGAAGGCTGAGTCTGCAAGGTCTTTGAAGAGAAACCATAGAAAGTGTGTATTGTTTTTCCCAAATTTCCTACAGTTGTCTGGAGAGAGCAATGCAGGGACAATGCTGTGCATTCTGCCCTACCTAAAACTCTTTTTGAAACTGGTATCTCCCAGGATGTTGTCTTCTCTGCATGCTTTCATCCAACTCCTTCTATTTGGGTAGAGCGAAGTTTTCTGCAAAAACTAACTCAGTATGTCACACCAGGAAGTGAGTCATGGATGTTGTCTTCACACCACAGTCCCTCCAGAAGAAGCACTTAAGACAATCTTTTTTGTTGGAAAATCAACTTCAGCCTCCCTGGCTGCAAGTGAGAAAGTGCATGTTAGGGGAAGAAACACTTTCAGTGTGTGGGAGTTTATAATGAGATAACTGTCTAGGTCTGGCTTGTTGTAAACGTAACTGCGGTTTCAAGGTTTCCCTACATTAACTGTAGGGAAAAAAATTAAGACATAGATGTTAAAAATGCTCATACACCTTGAGTCAAATTTTACAGGAGGAAGCTACAATGGTTTGTAGCAATTACTGATATATACACATTGTACTTTAGAAATAGAGCAGTAGGTGGCACTGATGGTATTAACATGAGTTCTCCAGTGTCTGTATTGTTTTCTTTAACCAAAAGGCTGTTTTATCCCTCTCACTAAATCCTAGTTTATGACAAACCTTAGTTTTATGAAGCCCGTGGAAACAGAATCACAACACAATCAGCAAAACGGGGGATCTCCATCTGGAAGAAAAGCCCTTGCCTCAGGCTGAGAGACACCGGGAAGAGAGGAGAAGAGCAAAGACAGTATCCTTAATAAAATGAGCTCTTAGTACTCAGCAGTGTGGGCTGCCAAGGCTAGAGCAACCCTGTCGTGGTTTAACCTCAGCTGGCAACTAAGCACCACCCAGCCGCTCGCTCACTCCCCCCCAGTGGGATGGGGGAGAGAATCGGAAGGGTAAAAGTGAGAAAACTCATGGGTTGAGATAAAGACAGTTTAATAGGTAAAGCAAAAGCTGCGCACGCAAGCAAAGCAAAACAAGGAATTCCTTCACTACTTCCCATGGGCAGGCAGGTGTTCAGCCACCTCCAGGAAAGCAGGGCTCCATCACGCATAACGGTTACTTGGGAAGACAAACGCCATTGCTCCGAACGTCCCCCTCTTCCTTCTTCTTCCCCCAGCTTTATATACTGAGCATGACGTCACATGGTATGGAATATCCCTTTGGGCAGTTTGGGTCAGCTGTCCTGGCTGTGCCCCCTCCCAGCTTCTTGTGCACCTCCAGCCTTCTCAGTCGGTAGAGCATGGAAAACTAAAAAGTCCTTGGCTAGTGTAAGCATTACCTAGCAACAACTAAAACATCGGTGTGTTATCAACTTTGTTTTCACCCTAAATCCATAACACAGCACTGTACCAGCTATGAGGAAGAAAATTAACTCTATCCCTGCTGAAACCAGGACAAACCCTTATGAAGGAACTTAGAGATAGAGGCTGAGCTTTATTTTGTACCCCTACAAGTAATATCCACTCTTCTAAAGGGACATGTTACAGACATTTGTTTACTGAGGATGCTGTTGACTTAAAAAAAGCAGTATGATAGCATTACATTTCTTTTTTTTTTTCTCTTCACCCCAGGCTTTTGTTCCCTTCTTTCTTTTTTCCTTTTGAACTTCATTGTGGTATTTGCTGTCTTCAGTTACCTAGCTTTTAAAGGTGTTCCTTTGATCTCCATGTGATGTAGGTGTCTTTTTGACCCCACTGGAAGGCCTCACTGTTTATTACCTTTGCAATTTAGGTGGACTGATGAACGTCCCTAGAAATAGTTTAGAAAAAAACCTCAGATTTTTACTTAATTTAAAAAAAAAAAATTCCAGAATTTTAAGGTAGAAATGTCTATTTTCTGTGATTTAGTTTTGTGTTATACAACCACAGTAAGATGTCAGCTGCACTTGTTTTTAACCCTTCTAAAGAGAAAAGGGTAAAGTCTTACTATATTTTGCTTCAGAATCTAGTAACCTCATTATAAATCCCAAAATGGTAGAGAAAATTAGAATAATAAAGCAAACCTGCCTAAGTGATGTGTCTAAATTGTTCACCAGCATCTTCCTCCTTTTTTAAAGAGGCTTTATGATCAGGCATCTTAGCTCTGCTGGCCAGCTGCCAAGCTGTCATGTGGTCTGAAACCCAATGGGAGAGCTGGCTTATGATGGATGGACGGGTAAGACTAAGATGTTGAGGTTCTTCAGTTACCCTTAAAGCATTTGGCACTCAGCGTATGGTCAAATTCTAGTCAAATTTATTGGAACAGTGTCTGAGAAAAAATTCTGGGAGCTTTACATCCAAGTCCTAGTAGCTGATAAAATCAGGACCTGTTCTGAGGAGGTGGGGGACACACGTCCGTTAGCTCAGCTACCCTTCTCTCTTTCTCTAGCTGAGACATAGCTCTGATTTTGCTCCATTCAATATGCATGGCAAATTGCTTACCCAAGGGAACTCCAGAAAAATCTGTTGGTGGGGAGGTATACCCCCCTACCAATTAGTTGATTTTTCAGATATTTTGAGGGATCATAAGTGTTTATCAGCCTGATCTCGCTTTCCTAATACTGTAGGCTAGAAGATCATGTATTATTAAGTACTCTAACCTTGGTAAAAGACTTGAGCCTCAAACTCTGCCTCAGACCCCTGCATTCTGGGGTAAATGGTTGTTGAGAAATTCCTGGCTGAGGATACTCCCAAACTGGTAGAGAATTGTAATTCTCTACTCTGAATCCCAAACATATTAAGGATAATTGTATATGCTTATAAGCCCCTTAAAGCCACAGACTGATAGACATCAGTTTATATCAGCACTACAAACTATTTTGTATATATCTGTTAAAATAGTAATCAACAATATCCAGGTCTTCATGGCATTTAGGCTGCCATGAAAGGAGTAATTTAGTTTTACAGAGAAAACTGCCTGTTCAAAACTGTAATTACTGATGAGAGGATAATAGCAGTTGCGTGGCATGACAGATAGCTAAACAATTTTATTTTCCTACCACAGCAGAACAGCTATGAAAGTAAAAGGAATTCATGCTTCAGAACAGCATACGAACTCCTAGGAGTGTTGCTGACCGCTCTTTTTGCAGTGGCTGCCATCTTTAGGACTAATCATAAGGGCCTTAGCTGTCGGGGAATCAGACCCCATCAGCTAGGCTGTTCCTTTTTGCTGCCATTTACCTGTTTACTGCGTGGACTCTTCTGAGCTGCTAGCTTTGCTGTGCAAATGTCATGAGAAGTGAGGCTGCCTGAGCGGTCAGCTGAGGGTTCCCTGGCATTGTTAGCAGCATACCAGAAAGCTGCTGGAGGACAAAGCTGTTTGCAGAGAGAGTAGCTCATTTTCCAGCACATTGGTCATTTAGGGTCATTGCAGAGTTTAGGGAAGATTGGGGAGTTTTTCAGAAATGCTTTAGGGCCAGCCCTAATTGCCTGCCTGAACTCAGCAAGTTCAGATCATTCCAGCTGTGAAGCGACGGCCTTCACCCCTACTCTGTGCAAGTCCAAAAAATGCTCCAAATCTCACACGAGTGGAGAATTGTTCCTTCCAGTTACAAGACGGCTGTACAGTGACCCTGTGAAATGGCCAGTAGGGAGAAGAGGCTATGAAATATTTTAAGTTTTGGGGAGTGATGTGACACAATGGACTTTTCTCAGTGACATCTGGTATATGTTTTGTCCCAAATAGGCATGGAGTGCGTGGACTCCATGACACACCAACCAAAAGACATTCATATCAGGTGGTCTGAGAGGCTGACGTTCCCAGCTCTGCAGAGCATTGTGGCCTCTGCTGCTTCATCCAGGAGAGTGAGAATGAGAGTTAGCCATCCTGCAGATACCAATTTGCCAGGGCCAAGTTTAATGTTAATCCTTTTGGACCTGGTTTTGGAAAAGGATGCCAGGGTAGCTTGGCCACTAAGCTGGATCCTGCAACTTGGATAAGCATCAGAATGTTACCATCCTATTTAAAGTTTAAAATAAATGCTGTGATGACCAAGTATCCCTCTGAGGAACAGGACTGTTAAATGCATAAAAGCTCCACTACAAATTATTTATGCCATTTTCCCATGTGAGTAGAGATTTGGGAACGTTCCCATTTTTAAGTCACCTCACCCCAGGCACCTGAAGTGATCTCTTCACAAAGGGCGGACATACAGCCCACATTCTCTGAGAGAGCAGTCTCCCCTTCTGTATCTTCAGCCAGGCACTAGGCATTAGAGACTGAAAAAACCCCACTAATTCTTTTGGGAAATAAATGCACAGGCACATGCAAACACAATTTCTGAGAAACACCAAGATTTTCTGTGTGATGTCTGATGTGGCTGTAACTTGTAAACGTAAAATGCAAGACTAATACACTGTTTTGCCTATCTTTTCTACTGTACAGTGCCATACCCCCACCTATAATTCAGACGCATGTACAAAGACACTCACAAACACTTTCATAGATATACACACACATATTTGCTTTGATATTTATTTGTTTTCTATGGTCAGCACAGTGTTTGTGTCGTATTTAGCATGGGGATTTGTCAGTGTGTTGGTGTAACTTGTGGTATTTTCTCCTTAACTGCAAGTGGTAATTACAGAGAGACCTGAAGCCTCACTTGCCTAATACTCTGGGAGTTTCCCTTTTTCTCGTGATTCCTTTTCTCATAATAATTGTTCTTCCTTTCTGCCTCATCAAAGGGGACTCTTTTAGGTTTGGGATTTTTTTGTTAGAAATGTTAAAAAGCTCAGGCTAGGTATGAATTCTTAGTACATCTCTCTTATCTTGTGTGACCTTGGAGGAATTGTTATCAGGGCTGGCAGCTCAGCTTCCCAGAGCTTATCTGCATCTCCTCAAGTAGCCAGGACTGCATCATTTTACCTCTCTGGCTGCAAACAAAGGTTTCTATGCTTTGAAAGACTATGCTGCAAACTCACAGGTGTAGTGCTGAAAGAGGCATTTCCATTCATTCTGCTATGTAAGTATAGTAAGGATCTTTCAGTATAGTAAGGACTTAAAAAACAGGTTATCCCATGATCAACAAACCACTTAAGCATATATCCTACTCAGTGGAATATAGGCACTTGATCTAAGGTGACTGTGGTCTTAACTTCTTTTCTGTCTGTTTGAGAACGGCTCTACTGACTTTGAATGCCCCTGAAGTATGTCGAAAGAGATGTTTCTGTTTATTCTTCTTCTGACTTTTATCTTTCAAAAAAAACCCCAAAAACTGCAGTATTCAGAATCACCCTAGTACAGAAGTCATTTAAAAAATATTTATTTCCTTCTACTGCACAACAATTTGCTACGGCAAAAACAAACTCAGTAAAACGAACAGAAGGTCAACAAATACTCTTCCAGACTGATCTTCAGTCTTAAAGTATCAGGGACTACTCTGTTGTCATATGTGGGTAGGAAAATGAGTTTGATGTGATTCTTAGACATGGTAATCATGCCTGATTCCCAGTGATACTGGGAGAGTATTCCAGTATCTACTACTGGTGGAGACTGCTGAATGAACAGAGACTTTGGAAATCATTGCATTTCTGTCTTATTGTCTGAAATACAGAATTAGCAGCACAGAGAAAACTGTATCTCAAGCAAAATATCTTTTTTCTTTCCTTTGTATTTTCATTTAGCACATCTCACAGAGCAAGAATTATGAATATTCCCTTCCAGAAATCAATGCTGGTAGGAATCCACCTTCATGCTATTTTGACAAATTTTCTGGACTTTTTACCTCAGATATTGAATGTGTAAACATGTCTAAATAATGTTGAAGAGCTATTAAAGAGGAGAGCATAAGGGAGAAAATATTTACTCCAAAATCTTACTTTGCATAGCCACTGCCTGGGCCAGACTGCTTTGTTGCTTATGTTTGCAGGTAAATTATTCATTTCAGACACTGAGCAAATCCAGCCCTCCTGAGTCTGACCTCTCCAATAGACCAATCTAAGTTAATTATTTGCACGACTCCTTTGCTTGCACAGAATAATGACTCACACAGCAATGGTATCTCAGGAACCGTTTATAAAAACGTAGTACATCACAGTGATTGGTGTGGATTTTAGGAAGACCCTGGCTACTGTACTCTCTGAAAAGCTTTGAAAGTTTTGCCTTACATAAGGCTGGATTCACAGACATGCATTAGAGGAGAACTGTTCATAGAAGAAATGCCCCAAATTAGACATTGCCCTGAGAGGCCATTACACTGTGGCATTGTGTCAGTCTGGAGCACAATATAAGGATCTGACTCTTAAATGTTTTTGGGCTCCTGGTCACACTGACATCAGTGAGAATTCAGCATCTACATTCCACTGAGAATTTGTGGCTTAATAAATCAGGATAATATCTGTAAATTGGGGAAAACAGCATTTCTTTGCAGCACAAGACTGACATGAAGTGCGTAAACACAA
This sequence comes from Aptenodytes patagonicus, assembly GCF_965638725.1. Lineage (NCBI taxonomy): Eukaryota > Metazoa > Chordata > Aves > Sphenisciformes > Spheniscidae > Aptenodytes > Aptenodytes patagonicus. Next base: position 76,236,919 of record NC_134949.1, on the reverse strand, counting down.
TGGTAACAGGAACTCTGTGAGGATCGTAAGACACAAGTCACCTATTTATTACAAAACACAGTTCTAAGTTAGCTGGTATGAAAGTCATACAAGCACTACTAGTCTAGCAAAATGCATATATAAAACATTTCCATCGCTCTACACCTACATGTTCTTTTTAGCACTATTTCACTGTTTAAACCTGCCTTCAATTCCCTGCCCCATTTTTGTCCTTTGACTACTAAAAGAGCAGCTGATTTAACACTACATCTGAGCTCAGAACAAGCCTATCTCTTGCTTGGATGATGGATGATTACCACTAACAGCACTGTTGTTCTACTAAGCTTGCACACAGTTCCTATGCAGACTGACAAAAAAGCAAAGGATGCTACTCATTTATCTCAATGTTCTGGAAGTGCAAGTGGAAAACTCAAGCTCTCTCTCCTTCACATACATTCCTTCGGAAAGCTGTAATACAAATACAGTGGTAATACCATATATCCAAGGCTGAGTGTAACTCAGAGGACTGAGTTCCGGTCCTCTGGCACAACTATGCCAGTAGTATCCCTCCTCTCTCTGTTGTCTGTCAGTATCTGCTTGTCGCTTGTCTGACATTTGCAGGGTAGTCAGACCGACTTTCTATTCTGTAGCCTGTATCTACGTACTTGCAAATGCAAGGGGGTCTAGGTCCTTACAGCAATTAAAATAACATTACTGGTCTTACCTCATGTGAGTCGAGCAAGTTGTCCTCAGTGCTTTCTGAAGTGTTCTGCTGTGCTGCTTCTTACTGGCTGTACTACTCTGTCCAACAGCACCACAATGTTTTCTGTTAGACTAAGGAGTGACAAAGGCATCTCTTGACATGTAGGAATGTGATTAAAAACCTGTATTGCCTTTCATGGGCTAAGCAAGAACAAAGTTCATATATCAATGGGCTGTACAAACAAAGCATATGCAAGATAAACATGAGTCTATTATGTTCAGAAAAACACCCACGGATATCTTTTAGAGATAAAGTACTATGGCAATACAGTTATTAAGGAATTTATATGGTTGATATAAGACTATATTATGGATAGACTCCAAGCAACAGAAAGTGATAGGCTGATGTTGTATAAGCATACATAGGGAAGCTGTTCTACAGCCACGCGACTGCAATGAAGATAAAAGATTGCATAAGACTCCCAATATAATTGATGTACTTGTACAGGGCTTACAAACATCAGTGAATGCAAAATACAATCTGAAGAGCCTATTTATAAAATCTTGAAATCCCCTAGCCTGAGATACTCATTCCTATTTAACAATTTTGAACCAATCCCCCATAACACCCACAAGGCCACTTCATTGTTGTTCAAATTTCTTAGAATTTTCCTTTATGACATCATCTCCCCAAAAGTAGTTGGTACAGCGAGGCTGCTGATGCGCTAAGAAAAGCGCTCATCATGCAAACCAATGTGCTTTCCTCAGTCCTTCAGTTCCCTGCTTCAGCTGTATCCACTCTTTTTCTGTAACAGACCACACTTTTTTGTAGTAGTGATTGTTTCTGGTTGCTTAATGTCTAGGCAAAAAGATCTTGTGCTGCTGTTGAGTCTATGATCACTAACAAAAAAAACCTCTGTGGACTCAGAGGGGATTGAAGGAGTAGTTGACAGACACAAGGTGATAGTAGCTTCCCAGCTCTGGCACCGATTACCATGATCCTTTCAAGACATCCCAGCCTACTTCGGGTCTCAGTTTGTTGACCACAGAACAAGGTATGACCCTACACTTTAATGGGTGAGAAATGCACACGGATGCAATCGGGCACAAACCCCAGTTTTATTGTAGCTGAGTGATCTTTAAAAATCAAGATTCACTCTCAGAAGGGAAAAGGGCCCACTCCCTGCCCTCTAAGACAACTGATGCCTCTTCATGCACATCAGTCTCAAGAATCCTGCAAGATAATGTCCCACAACATAGCTTTGAATTATTTCATTAACTGAGAACATAGTAAGAACAAAGCAAGGAACTGTGCAAGGTAGCCAGCTAAGTGTGCTCAGGTGAAAACTGCTAATGGGTACATCCTGCAAACAGCAGCAGCTTATGCCATTTACCTCATGACAGTTGATGATGAATAGTTCTTAATAGGAACTTAGGCTAATCTATCCAGGTGTGGAAAGCCTTCCAATAAGATCTCCACACTGACTTACGAAAGCAGAGACTATCATTTTTCCTCTCCTATCAGTAAAGAAGTCTTGGCATTTAGACTGCGACAGAGAATAAGACATCTCCTAAGGTCTCGCTGGCATACCCTTTGCAAATAATGCTGTCACCAGCATCCCATACATATTTTGGTAACTACTGATACTTACTAAATCACAGGATAGCAGTTATCTTCCAATATGACAGGATTTGCATGATCTTTTCTTTTAAAGAGAGCTACAAGAATTAAGCTACTTGTTTGTGAAAGTGTTTTAGTCCACTACTCAAAGCATTTTAACAGAGCTAGAAAAGGCCTCTTAATTGCTCCAACGTAGTCTCAGACCATTTGTTATGAAACAAGACTTGCAGGCCCCTGAATTATGATACAAGATAGATGGATTTGATACTGTTTGTCCCCTGGACATTTAGGTTGAGCAGTTCTAGGCATGTCAAGCAAGTACTGGCTATTTTATGGTTAATATCTACTCCATAATTGTAAGTGATTAAGAAATAAAACTTTGGGATTTTTTTTTTTAAAAATCTGTTCCCCCCCCCAAGTATAAGCACTTATGAAACAATCATGCTGAAATTTAGAGATTAAGGCCCAATTTGACTTGTTCTGTAAACAAGATTACTATGGGACTCCAGTCTAACTCTAAAAAAAAACCCTTGGATTTTGGTAATCAAATAGAAGAGAATCTTGTTTGTTCTAAACATTATGAAAACTAGATACCAATAACAGGCAAGAATTGACTCCAGAAGAGAAAAGGATCTACATGACCCTTTTTCTAGGCCAGTGGCATACAGAATCTTCATGTTGGCGTATTTTTGGCAGATGGCCCAGGGGCAAATCCCTATTCCATTTCCTCTACCCATCAGTAAAAAAAAAATAAGAAGTACTGTATCAGAAACAAGTCTAGGAATGAACTGCACTTAGTCAGCCTCTGGATTGAAACTAAATCATACAGAAAAGGCTTCCAGTAAGGTTGTATTAGTGAAATCCCACCACTGGTGATTACTACATTGTTTCTAACCTTTTGAAAGGACATGGATGTCTACACTTCTATGTAGTCTGTAACAAACATTAAAGGAGAATGCCAGAGTAAGCTAGATAATTTAAGTACTGAAAATAAATCACTAGGACAACAATATGCATGAAAGTTGCTTTATTTGTTCATAAGGTCTGTGCGTTACAGCAAGCATAAGTTTAGCTATTGTGGACAAAGCTCAGTCTGGAAGAGCATTAAATGTTAACTATGGAGATGTATAGTGGGTAGAGCCCATATTTGCATACAACATGCTGTTCTTCTGTTGCTGGAATCATGAGTTACATATCTTTGAGATCTTTCTGGATGTTCCACAATGTATCTGCACTCTTCTTCAGCTGAGCCACCTCATCATCCTTCAGCTTTTGGTTGATGACACTTGTCAATCCTGAGGCACTTAGGACAGAGGGAAGGCTCAAGAAGACATCGTTCTCAATGCCATACATGCCCTGCCACAAAAGAGATCACTCAGACATGAAACCATCACACCTCAGATCTGCTTTTAGTTTATATAGCAGGAAGCCTTCTGAGAGCAGAGCTTAAGACTTATCATTCTGAAGCCTGCAGAAGATTCAGTTTTCAGTCACAATGTATTTGAGAAAAATAAGTGCAGAGCTGTTTTAGACCAAGTGATTGGCAATACTGAGATGGTTGATTTCAGAAACCCCACCTCCAAAACCGTCATTTATATACAGCAAGTAGCTGACAAAATTCAGAGACACAGGATTAGTGCAGGTCTTTTTTCCTACTATAGAGGGAGCAGTAAGTTCAGCCTGCTCAGAGTCCTTGCTGCACCAGAGGTTATACAGCTGGTGCAGACAAGATGCAGCCAGTTATACCAGCTATAAAAGTATGTAGCTCTCTTCCCTAGCACCTTTGCTAGGTAGTAGTTCATGGAATTGCAGCTGGGCCTCCATGAAGTTTTCTGGTTTTGCACTGAAACTTCCTTTTAATGAATCTGCATGCCACACATGGCAAACTTTACACAAGGGTAGTACAACATTGGGTAGAGTACAGAGAACTTAGTTTCAGCTCCATACTTGTGACAAGGGTAGGCTAAGAGGTCAGACTAGAAAAAATTGCAATAGTAAGCTCCCATTTTAAATTCCATCTAGTATTTTACAGTTTCCTTTGTTCAGCACCTTGCTAATTGAGACTATTTAGCTTTTCCATAACAACAAGATGAACTAGAGCATCCAATTAGCCACCACTTCTTACCTTTACCAGCGTTGAGACTGAATGAACCCGGCACAAGTTCTTCAGCATGGTCTCACAGAGTTCAGCAACACTAAGGCCAATGGCCCAGTTTGTGTATCCCTTAAGTCTGATTACCTCATAGGCACTAAGGAAATATTGAAATACAGTTGCATTAAAATGTCTTCAAGACACTGTCTGAATGCTGAATGCTAAGTCTTAAGATGAATGAATGTTCTCCATTTAAAAAAATCTGGAACTCCTGTGACATATTGTAAGTTTTGGAATTAAAATGTCAAAGTAAGAATTATGTACTTCAGCATTAGAGGATAAAGTATAAAAGTCTACATTATCCCATACGTATAATAAAGAAGCCCTATTGTTCTCACAGGATTAGCTGAAAAGAAAAATTCCATCTATGAACAGTTCTTAGTGTTAAGTAGAAAAATAAGACACCTACAACTGAACAAGTTTTCTATTCAAGTCAGTGGCACAATCATTCCGAGTGCATTTGGAATAGGTAAACATTTAGAGTCAAAGCTATGCACTACCTACACACATCCTAGGTTTTTTTTTAAACCAACACCTGCATACACTTTATACCAGTATAGTCTTATTTCACAAGTGGGACAAGTGATTTAGCAACATGTCTAGTTACCTCTAGACAAGTTTCCCTAAGTCAATGAACAAAATTTTCCCCAAATCAACTCCAACGCTCTGCTCAGAAACATACCTTTTCCTAGAGTCTTGTGCCCTTTGAACAAAGTTAACCATTTAAGAAGCTACTTGTGAGAAAACAAGTGCACACAGCCCTAAGCACTGCAGTACTAAAGTGGGTATGTTATGCAATAGCTTGTCTCGCTGCAGGATAATAAAGCTTACCAGCTGAAATCCTGCATCTGTGTTTAAACCAGTAGTTCCACTTACTCACACAACCCTCTAAATAAAAGGGCATGAAAGCTGCAGCAGAATGGAGAGGCGGTGACAAGGAGGCAGTGTGCAGACTAGCTATTTTCAGCATCACATATATCCACCTTATTCCTCAAGTCACTGTACCTTTCAACCACTTGTTTGTGGAGATCCTTCCAGTTCTCTCCATCTTTGTCAGTTCCCATGGCAGGATTCAGCTCCTGGAGAGAAACGCCTGCCACATTAACCCCGCTCCAAACAGCCACTATAACAGAGAAAGGACATAAGTTTCAATAGCACTTAGCAACTCCCCCTCCACTTTTCCTAAGATAACTGGAAACAAAGTAGTAGTAGCCAGAACCACAATAATGTTTGAGGCAGGTAAGTTTTCATTTAACTAAAGTTAATTCTGAGAACTCTGGGGTCAAATATGAGACTATTTTAGTACTGACACTTTAATAAGTCAATCACAACACATGAACAACAGAACTTTCAGTCCTTGAAAGGTGTAGACAGCTACTTTTGAAGTCAGAAACCTCAAATTCTAGCAAAAAGGTACATCTTAGCTGTTCAGCCTTTTAAAACTAATTTTACTCAAAAATTGCAGCAAATATGTATTTGCTGTCCCACTAGTCAGTATTAGGGTTAGCCTTCAAGAACTCTATTTCCCTGAATAACAGGGTAGCAATATGCAAACTTAGAATATCAAGAGCAGTTTGCGCATCTCCCTTCGTACTGGAAGCTTACAGGTAGATTCATTCTCTGTTCCTGTGAAGTAACTAGGAAATTTTAGTTACTTCAAAGCAAAAGCAGCTGTAACACTGAAGCAAAATGAGCTCTGTGTATGCTCAGCCAAGCCCTGCTTTCATTACAGTGTAGGGCTGGCTTCAGTAAATACTGTTGTTGATCAATGTCCCATTGCATTTGATCAAAGTTCAGTGTCTGAAGAGGTGGCTCCCTTAGAAATACACAGCACTAAAATATAATGTTTTATGTTCTGCTGCATCATTTCAGATTTGAAATACATGAACTGAATTAAGACAAATAAGCTTCTTTGATTTTACATGTTTTTAAAGCCATCTTCTCTTTCAAATAGCATGGAGAAAAGTCACAAAATAAGGTAAGGGATAATTTTGTTAGCCTGAATCTGGATTGCTAGCTTTTTCTAGCACTTGCAACAAGCTCTGCCATTGACCTAACAAGAGCCAATATTGCTTTCATAGAACCATGCTACAGACTATGTTATGATACTCCAAAAACTGAGGATAAACAGAAGTAGTAAGCTGTAGCCTTTAGGACACAACTTTAGCTAACAAAATTGGCCTTTTCAGTTCAGGGTTTAATCATACAGCCAGTCACTTTTATTAAAAATGTATAGCTAGATTTCCTGGACTTGTCTCAACTCTAATCTTCATAGAAATACAGCAAACTGCTAGTTACTCCAGCTCAGCTGCATCTGTTCTTTCAGATTTTTGTAACACCTCTTAGGCCTCAACCTCTAACACTGTATTGCTTATTCCCAAGGAGGTCAGAACTGCTCCTTACCACTAGAATCACCATGTTCTCCCAAGATCCAGCCATGGCAGCTGGCTGGGTGGATACCAAGTCTCTCAGCCATCAGATAGCGGAATCTAGCTGTGTCTAGATTGCAGCCACTTCCAATCACACGGTGTCTTGGCAGGCCACTCAGCTTCCACGTGACATAGGTTAATATATCCACTGAAAAGAAGAACATGCATAGTAAATGAAACCATTCACATACACCAAGAAGAATGCTCCAACAATTACTTTGCTGTAGGCAACCAGGAGGACTCAAAACACAGTTGGGCTCATTGGTCACAGTATTTTAGGTCTATCTGGGGTCTGACTGCTTGACATTTAGGACCCATCTAGCTACTGTTCAAAAAAATTGAGGAAGGTCTTTGGAGATTAGTACCCTACCAGCTAAAGTTGGAGGCACTTTTGTCACAGCTAAACCCCTAGAGCATCCAGAATTGGGACTGAACTCTTCATATGGCTAAAACATTCAAGCAGTTTCCTGAAGTAACATTACCTTCCACTTCATCACAGTAAGAGGTAAAGCAATTGAAAATTAAACACGTTTGAGACTTACATACTGTTTCTAGGTTGTAACTACTTCAGGTTCCTTTCTCAAGGAGATTTGTGCATTAAGCAGTTTCTGCACTATTACCTCTGCAGCATGAAAAGCCAGATGAGCTCTATGCTTTGGCTGCACATGGCTATAAAAATACAGTTTTAGAAAAAAAACAAACCTAAGTTGGGGCAGAGAGAAGTATGTTGAGTAGAGAGAAAAACTCTAATCCAACAGAACAATAATAAACATGCTGCGATAATTATGGCTCCAAAACTCCCAAAAGCCAGCCAGTTCTCAGGAGGGAATGTATTTGTGTCTATAGATCTGAAATACATCATTTGCTCTGCTCAGGCACCAAAAGCATGTCATCTCAGCACAGTTCACACCTTGCTGTTACAAGTGACATGCTCATCAGGCATAGTTTCCCTACAGCTTCAGTTGAGGCAGTTTCTGCCAGGATCACAGTAATCTGTACAGACTAGAGCGCACCTCCCTATCAAACAGCTACATTTGCTCTGGACAGTGCCTTTCAAGTCAGGTGCTGAGACATGCACCCAGACTTTGAGTGCTGCTTTGTAATCTCATCATTTGCCTACAGTACATCCACCCAGGACAGGCTGTGGACAGTGCTATCCGAGTTAGAGCCCAGACAGATCTGGGTAAGTTAAACAGGGAAGGACATCAAGGTCACACGCCAACACATATGCAGCAGACACCCCTGAAGCTCCAGCAACCCTGAAGTCCCTTCTAATGGGCTCACAACAGCTTCCATTATTAAGACTAGTGGACAAAATTCCACACATTGAGAAAACAGAGCATTATAAAAATAATTCTGAAAAAGCAACATGAAGTTCTCCTCCTGCAGCTGCTCTGCTGGAGAGAAGCCTATAGTTTGAATTCAGCCTTGCTAGAACAAGAACAATTTGAACTTTGACTCAGTTAGATTTTTAGATAAGTGTTTAAAATTGCCGTAAGTTATTGTACTTGCACAGTAGCCACTTGCTCAGTACACTAGTATTCAGTAATACTAATTGTACACCAGCTAGTTCCTCAGCCACCAGCTGAGTTGCTAGCTTTACATGCACTGCTTTTAAAGATAACTTGGCAGAGTCAAAACAGTGTCACTTCATTGCCAGGGCTCTGTAGTAATGGCTTCACTCAGATGTTGAATCAAGCAAAGGCAGAGACACCCTACAAAACATATCAGAATGTTTACAGTTAGCTTTAGACATTCAAATATCCAAGCTGTCCCAGTGCAATGAGATGCTTGCAAGTGAGCACACAAGTGTAATCAGTTGTAACCTAAGTCTTTTCTAATCTAACTGAACTATGTAGTAGTTAGCCTTTCCCACACCATAGGCTTCAGCATGCAAATTCTTTTTCCTGAAAGTATAGCCAAGACTATAGCCTAAGTTCTTCATCCTGAAAAATAGCCATATCATATCCCGACACAGGAGAAAGTTATGATTTACAAACAATTTAAAAGCAAAATAGATGTCTCCTTTAGAGATTAAAATTTAAAACTACCTACTACTTAAGCCAAAGTATGTAAAGAACTGAAGTATTTACCATGAGGCATGCTTTTAAAATGCGGACACCATGAGAAGTTCTGAATAAAGAAAGCATCAGAAAGTACAGAGTATTTGTTTGTATTCTGCTGTTACCAACTACATGGCAGATGTCCACACAAAGCTATTAATTTTCAACATTCAATTTGTAGTTGAAGAGATTGATAAAATAAAACACTAGTTCACTGACAAATGGAATTTGTAAGTGTTCAGGAAAAGATTGCCTTACCTGGGTTGGAAACCACCAGGATGGTACAGTTGGGGCTGTATTTGATGATCTGAGGAATGATGAATTTGAAGACGTTCACATTCCTCTGAACCAGGTTGAGACGACTCTCCCCCTCTTGCTGACGAACTCCTGCAGTTACTACCACAATCTTGGAGTTGGCTGTGACAGCATAGTCTACAACAGAGCATGGGGAAGAAGATATAGAATGTTAAATAGACTTATCACTAGTTTCAATAGCATTGTGTTCATACAGGTAGTTTCTCCACTGTGCATACATTCAAACACAAAAAACACAAGACATCAATATTAAAGCCAGCACCATCTCTTACATTGTCCTGATATATCAACACATGGGTCTTGAAAGTACATTCAACCCCTCTGAATCTCATTTCCACTATCCAAATAACAATACTATATCTTCTACATCAAAGAGGTACTAGAGTTTCATTAAAATCTGTTCTACTCAACAAGCCCAAAACTGTAGAGGGGCCATTAGAGATGAAAGAGAAAGCCCAGATTAAAAGCAACTCCCATTGTTATGGTGTTCGTCTTGAACTCTCACGCCAATTCATATACTTTAACTTTTCAATGTCAAATCCTTAGAGATCTTTACGATTACACAACTAATGCTCCACTATTAAGCAGATTCACAGAATATCAGTATTAAATAAAAGCCAATGTTCACCTTTGTCTGCCACAATCTTGTGAGTGTGAAGGAACAAGCTCCCATGCTGCAGATCCATCATTTCTCCTTTTAGTTTGTCTTCCAAAACATCAACCAGAGCAAGCTCATCACAAAGACCCTGAAAACAACAAAATTTGAAGGAGTCAATGAAGCAGTTAACTTGCATTTTACAGTTACCCGAGTTGAGTTATATTACATTTTAAAGTAACATGTTACTTATCTGAAAGCATCTCTTCTCCAAAGGTAAACCAGTAGGACAGCACTATCTTGGTGTTCTGATGTATCTCAGTAACAAAGTCAGAGGCTATTACAGCACAGGTTCATAAAACTCATTCAGACTTTTCAGAAAAGGTATTATTTGTGGGAAGTTTGAGTGCGCAGCTAACCCTTTGCTAGTAAGGCACTTCATGATTTATTTATCTTAGGAAAAAAGTTGCATTTTTCAGAGTCATAACAAACCCTCTAAATCTATCCAGCAAATAGGCCTATTTTAAATATTTAAATACCTAATACAACACACCACATAATTATCAGGTAAGTATTCTCTTATAAGATTCCTTCACCCAATTCATTTCACAAAAACCAGAATGGGAACAGACTTATTTCCCTCAATACTAAAAATGTATCAAGAAGAAACAGATTCTTTACCTGATTTTTCTCTACTAGAGCTACTACATTATATTTACTTTGCAGAACAGATTTAGCCACATATGCTTGTTGTCCAGACAGGTTAAGTTGGGAGATAATGTCATATAGTCTCAGAACAGGAGAACAGTGAAATATGGGGGTGGAAGAAAAAGGCATTCTACTATAATGCAAAGTCTTACTGCCTTTTGACAGAAGTGTTTACTACCCTTGTAAATTCTACTATACTTTAAGTATAGTAGGCTTATCATTCAGTAAGTTACACTGCAATTCAAATTACTACTCTCTATTTTCCTAGGTATCTACACCCTACTTGAAAGCAGTTAAGCCATTTTTATGCTATTGAAAAATATTACTGCAAGTAAGCTTCTTTGTTTACTTTTTATATAAAAAGATAACTCATTACTTCACATGCAAATATTATTAGCATCAACTAAACTACTTTAAACATGCAGCAACAATATGCACTATTTTTCCTGTGGAAAAAATCTATTTAACAGCAGGCATATTTAAGTTTTTTATTTCATACTTTAAAATCATGTTAGAGTTTACTGCTTTTCTGCATTGTTTCCTTTCACAACTAATTTGATCAACTGCTGAAGGAAAACCATAAGAATCTATATCTGCACTTGCTCTGTTCTCAAAATAGTCTGCAGGGTAAAATTAAAGTCTCAGTTATTTAAACATTATGAAAAAGTATCCCTAACTGAAGTCACTGGTGTTAAACCAAGAAGTTCGTGTAATCAGTGTTTGAAAGAAGAATGTGTGCACATGTTAGACTGTGTATAAATCTATCCATAATCACAATATGGGACTTTCAGTCTAGACCTTGCAACCAATATTCACCAGACTCAGCAGCTTCAAGGAGCCAGTTCTCACTGAAACAGAAGAGCAGCACCTGGAATAACTCCAATGACTAATTTCATTAATTTGCATTAGTGTTGCCTAGAGAAGAATTCAGCTCCTTATTAGCACTCACAGGAATGAGGTCTACACAATCACCAAATGCAGCTTAAAATATTCTCATTGGAAACAGCTGACTTGTGATTGTGGAGACATTTCCACTTCTAAAACAGTATGGCAACATCAGTGACTTGTTTCTAATTGAGAGGGAGCTAAAAATAACCAACATGGACATTTTAGTGTCATTCAAATTTATATTAAATATAACACCAGTAAACTGAAATTAGTATTATCACACTGTTTAATTTTATAAAATTCAAAGTAATCTATTAAAGTATAGAAAACTAAGTACAAAATTTTATGCCATGATTTAAGAAAGAGACACCCTGGGGAGCCAACCATCTTGTACAAGTCAAAGCCACATCTAATTCAGTGACAAGAATCAGATAGTTTTGTTATAAAAGTGTTTTATACTGCAGCTTATACTTATGAGATAGTAAGAGAGAGCAGAAACCTGGCTGCAATAAGCTTCATGCCATAATCCAAGCTTGAAAAATTTAAAACCAGTTTTTACTCTGGGTTTGGTGCATACAACTCATTAACAGTAAAACTTTGTGCCTAGATTTCTGAAAGCACAATTTGATCCTGCTTAGAGCAGCATATTAAACACAGATGAATGCTGGATTGTAGTGAAGTTCACAGTAACTTCACCCAACTCCCTCACTGCCAACCTTACAGGTTACAGTACTCCTTCAAAAACAAGTGAGTTCAGATCACAAGAGGCAAACATTTGCTTAAAAAAATATAAATATAAAAACCCAAAATGAACTGTCATTGTTTTTTCCATTAAATTTTTCCGTTAGTTAAATAGTTTAAAACTATTTGTTACTTTCACATCAGTACTTTAGTTTCACTGTGGCCTTTTCTTACCATCAGTTTTTCTTGCTCACAAGGCTCATGAATATCAGCAAGTCTTAAAAATTTTTTTGATGATTAAAACCACAGTACTTTAAAACATGCATCCTCAAGGTAACAGGTAGAGGAAGGAACATCTCCAAATAAGATACAGCTAGTTTGGTAGTACATGCAAGATTTTTGATCTGTGAGCTACTTGATTTAAGATCTGCGCCTGCAAGTGGGTAGGGCATATCTGCTTATGCCTTCTTTTAAAAAGAGATCTGCAGCTCCCATTTGTCTTTTAAAAAAACAGCATAAGAGGTATCAAATTTAACACATTCACAATACTCTCTAAAAATAAAGGGCAAAGTACAAGAGATCCTTATTGCATAATAAGCCTTTGCTTTGCTCAAAGACCGCAACATGAGATTTGCCTAGAAAAGCCCGGAAACAGGAAAAGACAGAATAACCTCTAAGTCAAGCCCTCTGTTTTTAGTTTTTGGAAAACTAGCTAAAACCTCTCTGGAAACAATGAAGTCATAACTAAGGTCTTAAGAGAAATAAAGAATCTTACTGAAGGGGACAGCAGTGTTTTCAGTTATTGCAGCACATATGCATTAAAAGAATAAAAAGCAAAACATGCATCGTTCTGACTCCTATCCCCTATTTCACATGGATTTCTGCTCTGTCTGCATTCTTTGCCCAGAGGAGCTCTCCCACCAAGCAAACTCCAGCTTTGTTGTGGAAGAATAAGAAAATTAAAAAGAGAAAGAAAAGTTTGGCAGGGGCTTCAGAGCTATTGCTCACTACATTTTCCCAGCAGCCTGCAAAACAACTCTGCCTAATGAGAGATTTATTGCTAAGCACAGATGGAAAGGTGAGAGAACAAGGAGAAACTGAATGGGGAGGTCAGCCTTGCACGAACAGTGTAGGTCACTGCTTGCTTATGATTCATTCCTGTATTAACCTACCAAATTTCCCACCATTTGCTAAGACAAACAGGCAGTGCAGAACATTACAGCAGTGGGAACTTGAACGCCACGTCCTTGAGCCATACCTTTCCAAGGATGCTGATAGCACAGGCCATCCCAACCTGTCCAACTCCCACAACGGTTATCTTGTTGTTCGGGACCGTGCTTGCCGCAGCAATGGGGGTCATCAGCTTCTCCTTGAGAGTAGCCATGGTGTTCTGCAAGGAAAGACGAAGAGATTTTGCTCAAAGCAAGCCAAAGAGAACCAAAATGCACGCTCTGAATTGAGGAGGTCATCTGCCACAGCTGGAAACTCGCCAATGTAAGTGCTGCAAGTGTCGCTGCTGACAGCAGTTTTACGTAAGGCTGCACACGAGCACGCTGCCCTTGTTCACAGGGCTCCTTCCACCTGAGTTACCAGCCCACCCACCCCCCCCGGCCGCAGGGCTCTGGCTCCCATCCCTCCCTGCATTCGCTGGTGCCCAGAAAGGGCTGAAGGGGGGCAGAGGTTATTTTGGCAGCACATAACAGAACATCCTTCTGTTCGCAGCGTTTCCAGAGCCTCCCCCCAGAAGGCAGAAATACCTTCTGCGTTAATGGCTCTTTGGCGTTCACCTCCCTTCAAAGCGCCCATCAGGGCTCCGGGCTGTGGGACTGGTAACAAAACCACGAACCAGTTTGGGAGCAGTAAGCCTGCTGGGATTTCCCCAGCTCGTTTCCATTCGGCCCCGAGGCTCCCTTCGCTCAACCCACGGAGCCCTGCGCGGTGCCTCCGACCTTCCCCTTCCCGCGCATCCCTCCCTCGCCTAGCCGGGGGTACCGCCCCCGCACCGGCAGCCGCAGACCCGCAAGGGGCCGGGGCTGGTACTCGGGCCGGCACACGAGGTCACCCAGCGGGTTTCTGCGCACGGCCTGGGGCCGAGCCAGGAGCCGCCATCCCACCCAAACCCTCAGCTTGGCTCCGGCCGCCGGCCTGCGCATCCCACCGGTGCTGGGACCGACCGCCAACGCCCCCCGCCCCAGACCACTATCCAGCCGCCACGCAGGAATGCTCGGCCCCGGGGGAAGGCGCCCGGCCTCGGCGGGACCGAACCGCCCGGGGAAAGGAAAGAAGGGGGGGGGGAAGAAGAAGGAGAAGAAGGAGGAGGAGGAGGAGGAGGAAGGGCGGCCGGGCCGGGCGACCCTCCAGCATCCCGCATCGGGGACCCCGCCAGCTCCACTCTCCACACACCTACCAGCAAGGCTCAGTGCGAGGAGAAGATCGCTGCTGTCCGGGGTTCGGGCAATGAGGGCTCCGCAGCGGAAGGGGCGGGCCTCGCGGGCAGGGCCGGGCCGCCCCCGCCGCGCCCTCCTGGGCGTTTCCCGGCGCCACTGGGGAGGCGGTGGCCGCCGCGCTCAATCCCCGCCAAGGACGGAGGCTCAAGGGTGCCACCGCCCCGCCCCCGGCTCCCCTCTCCCCGTCCCTCCCTTCCCCCGCTCCCCCCCGGTCCCCCGCGGCGTGGCCGGGCGGCTGCTCCCGCCGGCGGGCCGGGGCGTCGCGGGGCCGCCATCGCTGACCCTTAAGCATCGCTTCGCTGCGGCTGCACGGCCGCCTGACGGGGGAGGGAGACGCTGGCTCGTCCCTTCTTTTGTGCTGACGGCGGGAGGGCGCGCAGACGGGTGAAGACATGCTGCTGGGAGCCGGTCCGGGCGAGGCCGGCGAGGCCGGCAGCGGCCGTGCAGCCCTGACCGGGGGCCGGTTGAGTGGGGGTGGATCGGCGCTGTAGGCATCCACGTTGTGAGCCGGGCGCTGCTCTCGTGGTGGCTGTCACCGAGACGCACGGTCTCGCAAGCGCCTCTGAGTTTATCTCCAGAATTGGCTAACGAGGTGGGGAAGCGTTATCTGTGTTTCACAGGGCCATAGGCTTGGCGAGAAGGAACGTGCAGAGGAATCACTGCAAGCGAGAAGTTGTGCGAAAAGAATTTTTACGTGATCTTCTTCCGGGGCAGAGCTGCTCAAGTTGTGGCATCTGCTTTTTGCCCTGCAGCTGACTTCGGTTGAATTTTTTGTGGTTGAACAAATCCCGACGGGACAATGGCATGCCTGCAGTCACACACAAATGCTTTGGCAGGAACAAGGAATGTAACCTGATGCAGTGCCACAACCGCTCCTCCTCCCCCTCCGTCTGGTTCGGCCTTACCCATATCACACTCTCTCCGACTATTTCGCCATATCCCAGGAGAGCATCACTTTAAAATCGTAGTATGTGGGGCCTATGGAATGAGCCCCTGGAGCATGAATGGAGTTTTGTGCCTTGTTAAAGTAATAAGCACATCCATCACTGTAAGTAACTGTAAAAATCAGATGATACGACAAGCCTTTCCTCTGACCTATGGAATAGATCAGCTGAAATTTGGGGCATACGATTTGCCACTGTTGCTGAACAGGGAGGAAGTGATTTGTTGAAATTCCTGCAGGGCCAATGCATGTGAAATAGGAAAGAATAGCCAAGAATATTTTCTCCTAATGCTGTAACATCACTTCTTTCTAGCTGTCAATGGAGAAAGTAGAGGCAAAACACTGAATTGTATACATTTCCAGTTTCACTGGGGGAAAAAAGAAAGCTTCAGGTTCCTCGTCACACGTGATTAACACTCTCTCACAAGAGGGAAAGCAGAACGGTAGATTCCAGAGTCCTCCCAAGTCAGACTGGGTTAAATGTGACTAGGCAGAGAGCCTAGCCCTTCCCATCTAAGACTATGGTTACTTTTTTTCTGTTGTGGGCAGTTTAAGGTTTTATTGATTTTTTTGCCAGCTATTTTGCCAGGTTAGTAATAACTGGATTAATTCCCTCTGGCTCACCAAGCAGCCAAACAAGCGCTGGTGCCAGCACGAGAGAGGTGGCGAGCAAGAGTGGTGAGGAGAGGGTGAAACATGCTTTGCTGAGCAGCAGTACAGATTCATGCTGGCTTTAAGTGACTATCTAATCATGACCTACTTTGCTTCTTTACCTTGTTTGACATTGCAAAGGGTTCCCTGGAGGGAAAGGAATGAGTTAAGCCATCCACATGGCACTTCAGGTAGGGACTTGCTATAAGCAAATAAATTCAAGACTTTGGTAACTACAGGTGAAATGGGAGCTGGAGGTAAATAATAATTACACAATGAAATGTAAGAGTAAGAAAGTCTATCCTGTATAATCAAAATGGGGGCATGTACATCTGAACTTTAAGAAAATAAGGGAGAAGGGAGAAGAAAAGGCGCAGGAGAGGTTAGGGAAGGATCAGAGCAAGGTTTTTTCATTCTTGAACCAGAACCAAGGGGCTGTGCTTGTCCCGCCAGCACCTGTTGTGAGAAGCGGTCGCCACTGAATTGTGTCTTCTCTCTCCTTAGGAGCATTCAACAATCAATTATCATAGTAGCATTTGTAATTAAATATAGAGGAAAATGCTACTTTCCTATTTGCAAGATCTTAAGCTGTTAAAGGCAGACCATGTACCACATCTTACAAGAGCTCTCCTAGGCCCTCCTTTAGATCAGGCCTTGTTTTGCTCACAGTGTTAAAAGCACAGGGTATTTAATCCCCTCCCTGAAGCTCTTCTGATCTAGACAAGGCAGGTGCAGGATGGCAGAAGAAAGATGATTATTCCCTTTTCCTGCTCTTAGTTATTTACTTATTTCTTGTTCCAGACGATGGAGGACTGAGGCACAGAGAGGTGAAAAGATCTCCCCAAGGTCACACGGGAAGTCTCTTGGTGACAGGTCACAGTTTCAAAGTTCAACTCTCGTTTGGCAACGTTGGCATTTTTGATGAAGTGCAGCTTTCCAGAAAAACAAACCCTAGTGTTAAGGGACACAGTCTAAATAAATTTGCCTGGTAACCTTCATACAATTACAACATTTTTTTGTGTGTACATTTTAATCACATTTAACTTTTGGTTTGTATACAAAGTCTGTAATTAGATAAGTCTGAGATACTCCACTACTTGCATCTGTCCCATCATCTTCCCAAAACATGTGAAAGTAGATAGGATTTCCCTGCTGTTTCTTTTTTTTCAAAACTGCAGTTAAACCTGATTAGAAACAGAGCTCTCGCTTGCAAAACTCTACTAATGGAACCCCTTCTCACAGCAAAATGTTGATGGTCTGATGGCCATGGTCTGATGGTGGCCGTAGTCCTAAGGTAGTAAACACCAAGAAGAATATAACCTAGGAAGGGAAGGAGCCCATTACACCGCAAGAACATGGGATATAGGCCTGGTGGCAGGAGAACGTAAGGTAAAAGGTGATCTTCTGTCACTTTGTTAGACCCGGAGGATCAGGTCATCAGACTGCAGGATGGATATGCTCATTATTTCACATGGCTGTAATGGAGAAAAAAGAATTAGTTGCCCAGTTTTGCAAAATACAGAGAGCTTAATTAATCTGCTGGAAATCACGAAGTGCTGATGCACGCACAGTGCTTGCAGATGCTGAGTTAAAATTCTGGTCCACCTATATTTTAATTCTGTGCTTATTCATCTGGAATTTCTATTTGAAGGGAAAATACATAACGCAACAAAGAAAAATGATCTTGGAGTGACAGTTCTGCAAGCTTCTTTTACCCCAGTTTCATTTGAAGGAATGATTCCTTATTTTTGGCATTGGGCCTAGTTTCTGTTTAATTTTTGCTTAAAGATTATACAGTGTTATACAGATAACACATTCATAATAGCTAAGTGCTTTATACTGTAGTTAATAAAAAAACCCAAATATACATCACGTGCATGTGTGCACAAGTTTGCACAGTGATCACCAGCAGGTGAAGTTCCTAGTGCTGGTGGAAGAGGTAACGGGATGGAAACCTGTTCCTCTTTAAATGAAACTTTCCTATTAACTCATCATAATAGCCCGCATTTTCAAAATAATCTTGATTTACCCTCTATTTTGGGGCACTTGTGTGAGTAGGTACCCCCAATATCTCCAGCTGCTTGCACAGGCATGGAGAAGCTGAGGAAGAAAGCGTATCTGGGAGCCGTGGCAAGTGAACAAATGAGACTTCTTCCTGCAAATCTGCATCATGGTGGAGTTGGGTCTGCGTTTCAGTGTTTGGCACCATGGTGAAATGTGATGACCTCATTTAATGAATTTCTTTGATGTCAGAGGAAACAAATGGTTATAAAATTTTGCAATTAGGTAAGTAATAGCACTCGGTTTGTAGCAACTAAACTGAATTGATAGCTCTGGCTCATTAAAAAGTTCAGGAGAAACAACAGCTGCTAAATAAAGTGAAAAGACAGAAATGGGGCAATACAGTACTTACATGATACGCACATCTGGCTCTGGCGAAGGACCTGGCTTGGGAAGGACCTTCCCTCCCTCCTGTGCCCTCTTCATATCCTTGCACTATGGTTCTCTCTTCTCCCTGCTGTGCCAGTGTAACTTTTGGGAAGGCCTCGTAGGATCTCTGTCATCATCTTGGTGAAATATAATCTTAAAGAAAAAAGGAAAGAACATCCTAAACCATTTTTGTCAAAGATCCTTTCTAGTTTCATTCTTAAATTATCAAAGAAATATTTTGAAACATTTCCTATTCTGTTACAATCCAGTTTGTACACTGTGAGTGGATAAATAGAAATCTGTCTTCCACAAGGACCATTCAGCCAATGCCTTCCAAATGCAAGCAAAAATATATAGAATTCAAAGTTCGTATGACATACGGACAGTGATTTTTATCAGTAGATGAATTTCCATACAATAAGGACGTTTTCTTTTCTCTGAACTGGTTAACTGTTCAGAAAATTTAGTAGTCCTGAGATTTTTGTGTATGGATTTTATTCATTGTACGTCTGAATAAGTGAATATGGCTTTGTCAACCTAACACCTCTCCAGACACGAGTGCAAGGCCATGTTCATGTTGAAGAGTTTTTTACATTAGTGGAATCACCCCCTGTAATGACATATTGTAGCATTTCTGCCTGAAGAGTGACGTGTGCCACTGCAATTTATCTTGGTACAAAGATTTTTATAGTAGTGCTGTATAGTATAATGTATTATATTACAGTAGGTTTTTCAGTAGTGCTTCATGTAGAAACACATATAATCTCTTTAATGACTTCTGAAGTAGTTCCACAATCGCAGGACTTATTACCTCTTTAGGAGTCGATTCCAGGTTTCCTCATATGCATGTGCTACTTGGAGAAGGTATTTGAATCCCCCATGTCTGGACATTGCTTACACTGAATTTTGCTGAAGAACAGATTCATCTCTCACACTCCCTTCCACCTAGACATTCACTTACATGATCCCACAATTTAACTTGTTAAAAATTATCATAATTCAGAAGACAGACCGAATGCATTTTTGCCTGTTTTACAGAAACACACTTCTACCCATACTCTCTAGTACAGTCACAGGCTTCCAGCCACTGCTTTTGGAGCAGATTGTTGATGTAAGGGTCAAGGTTGATCGACCACCCTTCTTTTCGGGAAGTGTCCACTGATATCTTGACTAACCTTTGCCATATTGCACTCTGGACCCATACTGCTCTGCAGTTCACAGAGCAAGCTTTGTGGAAAATACTGTGAACACCACTGAGCTTCCAGTGAGCATTATTTAACACATTTCCCAGTACTGAGGAGTTTGGCTCCATCGCTACAGCCAAGTCCCGTGTGAAGGCTAGGAAGGGCACACTGCGCTGAGCCCACTGCGGACGCATGGTGGTACAGATTTGTTGATCGAAGTTGGCAGAAGGCAATCAGGCGATGTGGGGGAGCATCCTACCCTTAATGGTGTTGGCTTCACGGGGAGGGGGAAGAGGACTGTTGGCAGATGCAGTGAGTCAGTGTGTATCTGAATGTTCGGGAGTCTCCTCAGTCACAGCTTATTTCACCTGACCAGTATGTGTCCTGAGAGGTAGCAAGTGGCAGCAACACAGGGGCTGCTCCTCGGAGAAGGCATGATAGCTGAGCACTCTGTCAGCCTGGGGGGATTTGGTCATGAAGGTATGCAAGTATCTATGCCAGGTTGATCTCATTGAAACATTCTCTGTATTTCAAACTAAGGAGTTTTCAAAATCTGAAAGTAAAACTCATTGCCTTTAAAATCATACACGGTGGCATGCTCAGAAGAAAGGCTATGCTGTAAGTCCAGAGTGCCCCTTGACTCTGCTAATCTGTTCCTGTGGTTAGAGGGTTTTGCAGGGGAAAAAAATCCTTGCTGAAAGTGGGGACAGATGCAAGTCCCACACTAAACGACTGGTGTTACATTTTCCAGTAGCGGTCCTATAGGGTAGCACACAAAGATCAGCTAAGAAAGACATCCATGGACACATTTTGAATCTTCTTCAAACTGTAAAACATACCCCAGTTATACAACCAATCAAGCTCCCACTTTGGTTTGTAATGCTGTAGGCAAAGCAAAGTGAGCCACGAGCTTTAGGAGGACTGTAACAAATATCTTTGATTTGGATTAACAGATGCCCACTTATAATTTCTATGACTCTTTTGAATTATTGTGGGGAACCGTTGTTTCCTTTAGCACACACCATTACAATATACTGAAAGAAGAGCCAGTGAAATGCTTCATGGCTGGAATTTGGTAATGTGACCTGGAGGATTTCAATGCAAACTCATTGCTCCAAAGCTGGGTCAAACCAGCAGAGATCAGAAGACGTTGCTTTCTGACTGTCTGGCTCCATCTAAGTACCATTATTTTGGATATTGGTACCCCTCTCTTCTAAGTAAAAAACCCAAGACACAGAAACTGTCAGTTCTGCAAGTCAGCCCCAAAGCAAATTTAAGATGTAGGAGGAAAAGCTCATGTCCTCATTGCTCAGGCCACCTCCTGCAGGCACCCCTCACTCACCACAGACACACACTGCTGTCTGCATGTAACACAGACTCCCAGCTTTGACCTTCTGACTTGCACCTAAGCGAGATTTTGGACATGAGGAAAAATGTGTTTACTGAAAGAGTGGTTAAACATTGGACCAGGCTGCCCAGGGAAGTGGTGGAGTCCCCATCCCTGGAAGTATTTAAAAGACGTGTAGATGAGGCGCTTAGGGACATGGTTTAGTGGGCATGGTGGTGTTGGGTTGACGGTTGGACTTGATGATCTTAGAGGTCTTTTCCAACCTTAATGATTCTATGATTCTATGATTCTATGAGATGCCTGCTGAAGAGGGGACTTGAACCCATCCTGTTATGGTGAGTGAATAAATGGAGCCTTCTAGGGGGGGTATTTCCAAATGCTAGTTCTTGCCTGGGAAGCTATTTTGATCCCCCCACCACAGTCAGCAGAAGCTCCTCCAGAAGTGATTTAAGGCATAGTAAGAGATGCTGGCTTCAGAAGCTAAGCCAGCTTCAGATGTTTTTGCCCCATGTTGGCAGTTTCCAGTCCTGCATCGCTGTTTACTGCTGTCTTATCTGTATTGCCGCAATTGCACTGGGGACTGCCTCGAAAGCAAATCCCTGTTGTCCGGGAGATCATTTCTACCAGTTTGTTATCCGGCCCCACGGCAGTGACAGCAACATGAGAACGGGAGTGAGAAATTACAGTGTGGGTGTAAGGACTCCTTTAAGCCACTTCCACCATTAAAGCTCTCCACTTACAGAGCAGTCAAGGGTGAAGTTACCCAGCAGAGCTAAGTCAAAGGATCAGCTCAGCGCTGCGGGAACGGGCAAGTCTCAAAGCGCTGCCCTCCACACCTGCTCATCCCTCATACCCACCAGCTTTGACGCTTCTCTAATCTCTTCCTGAGCCAGTTCAGCTCATTAAATCAGCTGAAGGCTATCACTTTTCTTTCCTTGAAGTAGTTTTCTCTTCATTAGCCAACTGACTGGGTTTAGTGAAGTGCCCAGCAAACGCCAGAGACAGCTCAAGAAGGGCCAGGATGAGCAGGCACGAGGAGAGTCCCTTCCCTTGGTTGTGGCTGAGAAACATTAAATTAGCTTTCTGCCTCTCCTGCAACTTCAGCCTAAATTAAGCTTGTGCTCTGAGCTGCCTTCTAGAGAAGCTTACACTTCCCCACACTACAGAAGGAGCTGGGGATGGGGATTAGCTTCACTCAGCTAAATTTAGTCTATGTAAATACCTCTCCCTGTACCTGGTGGTGTAATTCCAACACTTCTTAATAATAACTCATGTACATAAACTATTGTAAGTTGTCTTGAGTAGCGTGGTCAGCCCCAGCAGTGATATCAGCTAACACCGGCTAGATAAGCACTACATTTTTTTCCTTGGCACGTGCCAGAGATTTACTGTGCGCATTTAGCTTGTACTCCTGAAATCTCCATGTCGTTGTAAACTTCCTAGCTAATGCTGAGACATATGCATGTGGGCAGCAGGAGCTTTGATAGGTTCAGAAAGTCACAAGCTGCCTGTAATTTGTTGATTTGCTTTTTAGCACCCTAGGAAAATCAACCCTGAGTTGATTGGCTTTTTAGCACCACTTTCAGAGGGTCTGGAGTTTTACTCTACCCTGCCTGGATTTTAGTTTTACTGATCAGGACTTGGAATAGTAATTAAAATGAATAGATTTAAAAGGGTGCATGTTAGATGGCAGGGGCTTTTGGCTTACAAAAGTGCAACTAGAAGTGGTTTATTGTGAAAGTTTAAAAAAATAGGGAAGCATTTTGCATGAAAGCCATTCTGAAAGCAGGTAAAAACTGTATTTTGTGTGACCATGAGTTGTCTTATCCTTTTATAACTTGACTGTGACTGCTCTGCCTGCTTGGGCTGGTTCTATGCCTGAACGATGGAGGTCCTTACCCTAGCTATTTTGAAAAGTTCATAGAACTGAAGACAAAAAATGAATGACCATTATGTGATAGGTATCAACCCTCGCATTTTTTCCAAGTCATCCCTTTAGTTACAGATTGGCACTCTACTCATTGCTGTCTTTAGTGATTGTCATATTTATTTATTTCTACATCAGTGAGTAGATTAAAAACCCTTAAAACTACGTGATGCCCTAAAATTCCCGTTTACTTTTCCTCAGTACAGCTGATGCACCTTGCAGTCACTCACTTTTGCAAACTTATTCCCATTTGAAATTATTGAATATATGATGCTGCTTAATGCATTTCAAATTGTATTGTATTTACCTGTCTCATTATACAAATGATGTTCAATATCATTGCAGCTCTTGTATCTACTTGGGGATGTGGTGCACACCCTTCAAATCAAATACATACACAAAAGTGATTACATTCCACTTTCTCTTTAGTTGTTTCATCATTGTACAAAACAATTAAATTGTCTTGCCATATGATAGGAAGTATATTATGAGGACATTTGCAGCCCCACGTCCCTGATTGTTGCTTCATGTAATAAAGGAACTCGACATCTGTCCCTGTTTGTACAAGGTAATTGCTGTCGTGAGTTCTAAATAGCAACTGAACAAGCTGCGTGAGCATGGATGATTATCTTCATCCATTGCTTATTGCTGTTACTCTTTGCACTAACTCTTTTCTTCTAGTTCCACCAATGCTAAGACTTCATCAGTACTAGAAAGAATTTGGCAGTGCAGTTAGACTGTGAAAGTATGCCAGCCAGTTCTTCTGATGGAGGCTCATCTTGTGGAGCAAGGTCCTGTTCCTTGGACACTTTGTCACCTCTGCATATAAAACAAGCTGTATCAACCAAAACACCTTTGATACCCAGCGTATGCGTGGGTATGTGTGGTTAGAGAATAGTTATACTATAGCATAATTGCATTATTCTATATAGTAAGTTCTACTGGTACAGTGTAGTCTTCTGACAAGCTTCAAATTGATGTTACTGTAGCAGCAACACTTCTAAGAATAGACCAGGGCTCTGCTTTATTTTTGGTGTAGTCAATGACAAAAAAATACAGTTGTGACTTTCTGGACAACTTCCCAGTTGCCTTTTAATGTATCATTTGTGAACTATATTATTATCTAAGTATCAATTATAAGATGTTAGCTATTAAAGGAATGCAGAAAAAATATGCAGAAAGAGCCAAGCCCTCTTCCACTTGTTTTTGCCATGAAAAATGCCTGTAGGCATTGGGCTTGGGCAACCTTTGCTTCCATGGATGGCTGATAGGTGAGGGAAAGCAGCTCATTGAACAATCTGACTGGCATGAGGCTGACACCGTGATTCTGAAATCTGATGTGACAGGCCATCCTGGGCTTGCTCAGTAGTGAACTGTTGACCTAGGGAACTTAACTGGAGAAAACACTGATCCTTACAGACATTAATGGCAGAATATCAACACCTGACACTTGATCCTGAGGGCATTTTGACTAATCCTCAAATACAGGCTAAGAGGATGAAGTGCCTGTAGAGGTGCGTACCTTTCACTAGGATTGTAAAGGGTTCTGGTCAGCTGGCTTAGAAAACTTCTCAATGGGGAAATGTGGGAGAGATGAAGACACACTTGAATGATGGGATTTCTCTCATCTACCTTTAGATAAATAGAGCATAGACTTCTATCTGTCTAGTCACCTTACAATGAAAGGAAAAAAGAGAAGCTATTTTGATTCATCTGTTCTAATCTAGATGTTATGGGGACAAATGCATTGAATCCTAGAAGTGCATTTTTGCTTCGCTTCACTCTAAAAGTGAGCTGAATCATTGGGGGGAAAAAAAGAGATTAATTTTCAGTGTGGTCAGTGACAGAAGAAAAGCGGGCAGGGACATGTAGTGCAGGGGAAAAGGAGGAGGTGGGGTCACTGCTCTCAGTACTGACCCTTCTTAGCTCAGCATAAGCCAGTCATGAAGCTGCACCTTCAGAGCAAGGCGAAGGTCATTCATTCCAGCTGAGCGCTGGGCTGCAGGGGATGGTGGGTATGTGCTCCTATTGTGCCCCTGCCAGTTTCAAAGGAGAATTATTTTAGCAACTGCCAAGGTCAAGTGACTGCCTGTGTATTTATAGTAGCAGGGCAGTGCCATTAAGCAGCGTTCAATGCCCAAACTGACAAAGGAAAATGAGCAGGTCTAGGAATGCCATCAGGTTCAGGTTCCCTCTGCTGCTCGTATGCTGGAAGTCTGGTTTACAGCTATAACGAATTCTGGCATGATCTCGTTATCAGATATAAAAATATGAAATCAGATTGGGTTACTGTAGGAATGAGACACAATGGACTCCTGCAAAGAGTGCTCTGTAAAACTGGGGTTGGCCAGTCCTTAGGGAACTGATGGCACTTCAGGATGCAAAATGACACTAGTGCTATCATCACAGAAACAGAAAAAGAGAAAATCTAAGTGCCTCAGAGGTACTGGTTCTGGGAGTTTTATGCTATTTAGACCAGTGTGCTTCTTCACTGATAAAATATCTTCTAAGGTAGCATTTGGTATTGCAAAAGGTTATGGGTATTTCTATCTCAAACGGCAAGGTAATAGCAACATCTCTTAAATAAGCAGTTGTGAAGTACATGTGTCAGGAGCCACTGAGGCTGTCTAATTATGTAACTAATTATGTCTGTATCTCTGATGTTTACATTACGCTGTCCTCACTGACGCTAGTATAACCCTCACCTATTTCAGATTATCTGGGTCAGGAAATAAAGGGTGCTTTCCTACTAACTGAGTTTCTTATAAGCCCTTTATTGCTGCCACTCCCACTCTGGGTGTGCAGAGCCTCCCAATTACTCTGATCCCTTTCCAACTGGTCTGAAGATTTCAAAACACAGTGGAGGTGGCCCAGCTTGTACTGATCTATGGTTTCTTTCAGGGGGAAAATGAAGATCAGAGCCATACAGTTGTGTGGCTTTCTTGGCATCTATCTTTGATGACAACTTTCTGGTTTGTACTCTGGAGGGATAAATTTGTTAGCTAGCCAGCTCAGGGAGTGCCAGGGTAATGTTTATTCTCCTGATTGGTATCTTTTGCTCTATACTCTATGGGAGCTTCAGCCTAAAAGTCAGTGGGAACTCCAACTGGAACAAAAAGTGTTACTGCTTTTATGGAGGTTAAAGGTTTTTTGAGCGAATGCGTTTGAGTAGTTGGTGTGGTATTTTATGCTCTGGGATCACACAATCTGATTCAGGTTTCCAGGCACAATCATAGCACAAGCAATATTCTGTCATGGTGTCTCACAGCACGTTGCATCTATCTGTACCCTGCCTATCTTGGCTGCCCATTTGTTTCAGCACCCTTGCCTCCTCCAAAGTTATGTTTCAGCCCTATTCTCAGTGGCCAATCTACTCTGTCCTGAATTCCATGTCAGGGTAATATTTGTGTGCTGTGTATACCCAGCTCCAAAATATTTGTAATGATCACATCTCAGCTGATAATTTCTTTTCATGGTCGTCTTTATTATCCAGTTACTCTTTTGAACATGGAGCAGATTTTTCTTTCAATCACGGTGTCAGTAATCTATATGAAAGCTCCATTGTCTTTAATGATACCTGTAGTATCCAGACTTAAGCTCCCTTTGGTCCTGTCTTCAAGGTCATCGCTTCTCAGCCTGAGAAACCTTAGGACACCTTATCCAAGCGCTGACTGATCTTTCATTTTCCTCTTGGCTCCAAATATTTTTCTTAGCATATACAGGTACTCTCTGAAAATGCCTTTTTTTTTTTTTTTTTTAAATTGTGTCCATCCACTAGGTGCGGAAGAACATAAACCCAGAAACAAATTGTTTTACAGACTCTGTGGTCCAAAAGCACAAACTTACAGTTGGAGCTTGAGATCTCTTACGGAGGGAATACAGCATTTTACAGCAAACATGTAAGCCAACAGCAAATAGACGGCTCCAGGTAGGGTTAGCCATCTGGGAGACAGCAGTATCAAGAGACAATTTAAAAAGGGCTGTAAAGGTTGTGTCAAGGCCCAGGGGTTTATATTTTATATGTAATTGGTTTTGCTGCCAAATGAGGAGGAAAGTGAGACTGCTATCATGAAGCAAAAAATTAGGACCTCTGAAGAACTTTATGCATAATTAGTACTGTGAGTGACAGCCTCTGTTATTATTTCCACTGCATTTCATGTTATAGCAAGACAGACAAATAAATAAGGGAAGGGAAGGGTGGTAATCATAGAATCAGAGCACAGATAAAGCTGAGAGAGCATGCTAGAGATCGTATGGGTGTCGAACTTACCAGAACAACTGAGACAGCAGCTTGCAGACAGCACCAATAAAATCATAAACTGGGGGATTTATGAGAGCCAAATTAGGAATAGTCACAGAAGAGAAAGAGAAATGCCACAAATGGACTAAGGAGATCTGTGCGCTTTTCCTGAGTGCTAGGAGTCAGTCTGCTCAGAGGTTGCTGGCAAATCCCTTCACTTCACTGAGACACCCTTATGCGTCTGCGCTCCTTGTAAAGCACTTTGAGACTTGCAGAAAACAAGGAGACTGCTGCACTGAATGGATTTTTAAGGACTGCCATATTGGGTCAGACCAATGGGTCATTTAGTCCAGTATCCTGACCCCCATTGTAGCAAAAAAGGAATACAAGAAGCATGACAAATACTGAGAGAAGGTACTTCTGGTATGTCCTCCTAACTTCCAGCAACCAGTGGTTTAGTGATGGAGTTTGCTGCTAAATCTGTCATTTGTTGGAATTCACAATGGTAAAGTCCTAACAACACCCTGGCAAGGAGCCCCCGGAGTGACACCAGCGGTAGGAGGGGACAGTGGTTAAACCTTGGGGACATCTGGCCACAGTTGTTTCAGAATGAGTTCTGGTACAAAAACCCAGATCTAAACCAGCCACGTTCAGAGCACTTCAGTTCTGGAGTTCCAGCATGGAAAGTGCCTGGGACATTCAATCCAAGCTTATCCCTCAGTAGAAAATTTTTCAGCTCATGGCTATGTCTGCTTTGTAGTAATTTTACATTACAGGTAAAGAGAGTTGTATAAAACATGCTTGTTTTAAATTTTCTTAACAAGTCATCTCCAGTAATGCACATTTGGAAGTAACTATTAGGCAAAACCAAAAGCCCCGCTGTGGTACTATGACTGAAGGAAGGTGATCATCTCAGGCATTTTAAACTGCTTACTAACACAAGCGAGTGATACCACCGCCTGTGTAACCTAGCCCTTCTGGAAGGTAAATCCGTCTTCCTTGGCTCACACGACCCCTCACAAAGACAAAGGTCCCCCTTCTGCAACCTTGTTGTCTCAAGGGCTTGTAAACGTCTTTATCTTGGGTAGCGTCTTGCTCCATATTTAGTTCCATTTACCTCAAAGGGATTGCTTGCAAAGTAGTCAGGGCTGATACCGGCATCGTAAGCTGGCTGAAACAAGAGAGTCTTTTGACCACCCATGGGAGCTGACAATGCGGAGAGGAAATACTAATGTTGGCAGTGCTTATTATAGTTTTTCCTTGGAATGAATACAAAGAAATTTCTTTAACAGATAAAAAACATTTCATATCTAGTCACACTTACATTTACTTCTTTAAAGCAGTTACAGTATTGTTTAGACACGTATTTGCTTGTTTTCACTGTTAAAATAACTTGTGCCCTCCCCCCTCCGAGCAGAATGTCAGGTATTTACATTTTGCCAGGGGCCATTCATTTAGGTATTCTGCCAGTCAGGCAGAAGTAAGCTCCGAGGCATTTAAGCAAGGAAATTCAAAAGAAAAAGCAACTGCACAAAGCAGTGCGCTTTCTCTTCAGAGTCTGGATTCACAGAATCCAGTGAAAGGATTTCAAAGCAGCATCCCAAGAAGGAATAGAAATGATTATCAGTGTTTAGAAGAGAGCACTGTCTATTCATGTATTGTGTTAGTAAAACAGAGTATCCACAAAGTTTTAGTAATCCAGAAATATGTAACCCCAATTATTAAGTGCTTACAATTGAAATTTCTTTTTAATAGGTTGTTCCACATACACAGCCACACAGGAACCTTACATAGACTCAGCCTTTTGTAACTGCATCTTTTTCAGGGCAGAATGATAGCCTAAAATATACATGAAAGACAGTAGTAGAGGAAAAAAGATAAAGCATGGAATTTGATCAGGTTTGTTTCCCAGTACATATAAACCATCTCCCAGTTAGACCTGCTGGAGTCGGATTTGTTTCTTCCCCTGTAAAAAGTGAAAATTGGGTAAAAAAAATTATATATATTTTAAATTTTCTTCTTTAAATTTCCGTTTTCTTCTTCACATAGTTATACATAGATCTTTCTATGAAAGCAAACAGTTGGAGAAAGGTTAGGTTAAAATTTTACCAGAGGCCTTAACTCAGCACATAAAATCTGAAGTGCCTTTGTGTTTCCCCAAAGTCTGTAGTGAGTTTGCTTGGCTGTTCCTCTCTGCTTTGTGAACGAGGGCTCCTACCCAGAAACATCAGCACTCTTTATGCTTGTTGACTCCAGTCATACTGGAGATAATCTGTATCTCCAGTGCTTAAGAGGACGGCTGTAACTGCTATACTTACTGGAGTCAACTGAAACAAGTGCTGAAGCTGTTTGCCCAAAGCCCTCTCTCCTCCAGCGAAGAGGGCAGGGTACCAACCTCCTCCCGTCAGCCCTCTGGACTAGAGCTGGGGAGACACAAAGCTCCAGTACTTTCTTCCTCCTCTCCTAGGGTATTTGTTTTTTTTTTTTTTTTCCTGCTCTGTCTCCTAAAAGGTAACACAGCACCAAACCTGATCATTTTTACAGGCCTTGCCTGTGTGCGACTGCTGCTGTGTTCTCTCCTGAGAACTACTGAGTAACTCCTGGGCAATTTCAGTAACACATGAGAGAGGAGTTGGGTTCTCCAAACCACTAACTTTCTATACACTCAGTGAAAGAGGAGCAGGAGAGGAGAGAATTTTTCTTGCTTTCTTGCTAAATGGAAAGTTAATGAGCTTGCTTTTTTCATAGGCATTAAAGAATCCATATGATAGAGACATTTTGGAAAACAGACTTCATTCCTTCTGAGCTTGTAGCATTGTTTAACATGCACGGCCAACAGAACAAGCTGGAATGAAAGAATTAGCAGATTTTGTCACTCATGTCACCTCAGGACAGCAGCGGTGCCATCACAGGAATGGGACAAACAGTAGGTGTGAGCCAGCACGCACACGCAGGCAAAAGCATGCAGTGGAAGCAGAAACTGGGTGACTTGGAAATACAAAGGAGACTGTGAAAAAAAAAAATACTAGTTTGTTAATTAGTCAAAAAAGCATTGCCCACACAGCTTGTTTTCTTTGTTCTTTAGCCGGGGCAGGACTCTGATGAAACAGGACAGGCAATTGTGTAATGTCAGTGCTGCACAGAAGGGTGGTCGGGGCAATGGTAAAACAAAACCCTGAGGACAAGAACCAGGACGTAAGGCTGATTTGTGAAGACGTATCACCAATTAGTGCACTGGCAGCGGTGGCTGGAGACCACGTGAGTCTGAAAGAGAAGTACAAGTGCTCTATGAGAAATGATGCCGAAAGAGCCAGCAATAGGGGTTGTCCCTCCATCGCTGGCACACGTGCCGATACAGACCATTGCTCACTGGGCTCGGTTCCTGCTGAATGCAATGCCCCCTCCAAGACACCTTCCTCTTAGCTGCCCCCTCTGCCAGCTAACGCTCTCCGCTGGTTGAACCAGCATGTCTCTCTTTTTCAGACTAAGCCAAATCATCTTTTCTTTCTGCCTGTCAAACCCACTCCCATTTTTTTCTCATCTGCTGGATAAGGTGAATCCACTCAAAACAGCCTGACTGTCGTGGTTTAACCGCAGTCGGCAACTGAGCACCACACTGCCACTCGCTCACTCCCCCACCCCGGTGGGATGGGGGAGAGAATTGGAAGAGCACAAGTGAGAAAAACTCGTGGGTTGAGATAAGAACAGTTTAATAATTGAAATAAAATGATAATAATAATAATATGATAATAATAATAATACACAAAGCAAGTGATGCACAGTGCAATTGCTCACCACCCGCCGACCGATGCCCAGCTGGTCCCCGAGCAGCGGCCCCCCCCCGGCCAGCTTTCCCCAGTTTATGTACTGAGCATGACGTCACATGGTATGGAATGTCCCTTGGGCCAGTTTGGCTGTGCCCCCTCCCAGCTTCTTGTGCACCTCCAGCCTTCTCAGTCGGTAGAGCATGGAAAACTAAAAAGTCCTTGGCTAGTGTAAGCACTACCTAGCAACAACTAAAACATCGGTGCGTTATCAACTTTGTTCTCATCCTAAGTCCAAAATACAGCACTGAACCAGCCACTAGGAAGGAAATTAACTCTATCCCTGCCGAAACCAGGACACTGACAAAGCTAAAAAAGCTTCTAAGGATGGCAAAGTGGTCGTCTGTGAAGCAGCCACCCACGCGTTCTGCAGTAGGGACCTCTGCATTTGTCAGTTTTGTATGCAAGAGTTTCAGCTACCGAGAAGCAGCACGGCGGAGGCAGCTGAAGAGATGAATGACTAAAGCTAATGGGGAACATGGGCAGATGGTAATTACTAGATGTGCTTCGGACATGCTGGTATCAGTTTGGATGGATTCCTGTTTGCATCATTTCTACTCTCGTTAAATCTCGATAAGCTTTTTCTTCCCCCATGTATTCAAAACCAGCAGTGATGACAAAACCAGAAAGTATCATGCAGCAGGACTGCATTTGCAAGAATACACAAGGGATGATTTAACTCACACTGTTTCTCAGGACCAGCCTAGCATAGGTTTTGCTACCAATTACTCTCCTGCTCCCTTAAAAAAAATCATCACCCTGAGGGGGTTTTTGCTTTTCCTGAGAAGGAAAATTTCTACTTTGCATTTCAATGAAAGGCATTCAGTTTCCTTTCCCCGCCCCCAGACTGTTTCCTGTGCAAACCCTCTGACTTTCATTTTCTTTTTGAACCAGCTAAATTTGCATTTCACTGAGCCCTCTCAAGCATCTTCTTTCTCAGCGTGTGAGAGAGGGCTGTGCCGGGGGGGGACGTGCTGGGGTGCACATCTGGCTCCTGGAGTTGTCTAACAGAGCCAGGACCAAGTCCCTTGCAGCGCGACCCCAGCCACAGCAGCAATGTCAGCTTTTCTGTGGCTCCTTGTGCCAGAGCAGCTAGTCTTTTCCACACAGGCTGTGTATGTGCAGGTATGGATGGAGGCAGGTTGTCACATAGTGGGGTACAGGCTATGACAGCAGCCTGTGTGAGATAACCTCATATGGAGAATTAGTGCTTGCAGTGCACTGCGGTTTACTGTATGGAGGAGACAGCGCTTGGAGCTTTTTAATGTTTAGACGACCTAATCCCATTTAGGACGTAGAGATCCTAAAACAACTGGGCTGTCTGAGGCACCTAAGCCTGAATGTGATGGCCTCCAGCATGAACATATATTTAGCAAGGTGAATTTGGACCAGCATCCTTGCTTCCTGTTTTCACACTGATATACCATCCGTCTGCGTGCAGTGGATAAGCAGATTTGCTATCCCTCATTCAGCTCTGAGATGGATTGCCTTCTGGAAGTAAATTGGAAAAAAATAGCTTCTGCCCTTGGGCATGTTGGGGTTTAGTGAGGTGGAATCACGTCCCTGACTGCTCATGGCTGGAGGAAATAGCTAAGTGGCAGAGCAGAGGAAGGACCAAGAAGAAGTGGCAAAACACATCCACAGTCAGGATGTGTCCATGCAGGTTACACAGAAGATGAAAGATTTTGCAAGATATGGGGCATAATAACAGTTGAATGGTATTGGATATAGACACTTAATTTGTACACACTGCATCTCGTGCTTGCTGGGAGCGGTAGGGTTGTAGTAGACCAAGACTGCTTGGTCCTCTGGGTGTAGTAACACCTTTCCACAAAATCAGTGTCTTTCCTTGGAGTATGTGAATTCCAGTGAATCAGCGTGTCATGATGGAGACGCTGGAAAATTTCTGATACTGCTAATATGCAAATGCAAGTCGTTGGTGGTAGACATAATTTTTCACCCATCAACTTCATGTTCAGTAACTGTGCATCTATGATGGATGTACAAACCAAATATGAAAGATGGCCTTTGTTATTTGAGCACTTTAATTAGAAAGTCTTTTTTTTCAGACATCTGCATCTCACAAGGGAATACTGCGTGAGGTTTTGCATTATGGATTTTCAAAATGAATTATTCTTTATCTTAATGCAGATGAAATGAAAAAGCTAATAGTGTGAGAGTGTATTTTAATTTTTGGCTCTTTATTTCTGTGGCTCGGTTCCTGATCAGAAAGCCAGATGGCCTGGAGAGGCTGGTAAATGAGATACAGAGTCTTTTATCTTTAAATCAGCTTGAATCCTCCTTTGGTTGCAAATGGCCGAATTCAGTTAGTTACCATCCCACATCTATGGCTGTTCTTTTCCATAAGAATAGGTGGTCCCTGCCCAAGTTACCAAACTAGAGTTCAGTGTTCAGCTGTTAGGGGCTTGTTCTGATTTGTGCAGTGTGCAGAGATAATAAAGAAGCTAACATGGGAAAGCAGAATAAACTCTAAGTAGCAAGAAACAGAATTAATTCCACCTCTCAGTATCATCACATCACATGTGTTTCACTTACGTAGTGGTAAAGGCTTAGAAAAATAATTTTTAAGTGATTTCTGGGATCAGCCATAAGGGTGGACTACTGCATGCTGAGATGGCTATACTGCACAGGGATGAACAGCTTAGAAATCTGT
This sequence comes from Aptenodytes patagonicus, assembly GCF_965638725.1. Classification (NCBI taxonomy): domain Eukaryota; kingdom Metazoa; phylum Chordata; class Aves; order Sphenisciformes; family Spheniscidae; genus Aptenodytes; species Aptenodytes patagonicus. The sequence goes on along the minus strand of NC_134949.1, from coordinate 76,203,118 downwards.
AGCTGCTTGACAGCTCCGGTTAAAATATGTTAATAAAGGCTTTTATCAAGATCCACGTGATGGGGACTGTGCTTCTGTCGTGGTTTAACCCCAGTCGGCAACCAAGCACCACACAGCCGCTCACTCACCCTTCCCCCGCCCTGGTGGGATGGGGCAGAGGATCTGAAGAGCAAAAGCAAGAAAACTCAGGGGTTGAGATAAGAACAGTTTAATAATTGAAATAAAATAAATAATAATAATAAACTGTAATGAAAAGGAAAACAACAAAAGAGAAAGAGAGAGGAACAAAACCCAGGAAAAACAAGTGATACAGCCCCTCACCACCCACTGACTGACACCCAGCCAGTCCCCGAGCAGCGGTCACCGCCCCCTGGCCAGCTCCCCCAGTTTATATACTGAGCATGACGTCACATGGTATGGAATACCCCTTTGGCCAGTTTGGGTCAGCTGTCCTGGCTGTGCCCCCTCCCAGCTTCTTGTGCACCTCCAGCCTTCTCAGTCGGTAGAGCATGGGAAGCTGAAAAGTCCTTGACTTAGTATAAACACTGCTCAGCAACAACTAAAACATCGGTGTGTTATCAACATTATTCTCATGCTAAATCCAAAACACAGCACTGTACCAGCTACGAGGAAGAAAATTAACTCTATCCCAGCCAAAACCAGGACAGTATCCACCCCTTATTCTATACCATCTCCGTCATGCCCAGGTCCCATACTTTCCAATACATCACAATTAATCACCACCGCTTTTCCTGTCTTAATATACACACACAAGTAACATTCCCTTGGTCTATGGGCCATCCCTCTAAGATGTCCGTTGGGTTCATTTAGTCCATGACTTTGGGTTCCATCTGTCATAATAGTCTTTCAGGGCAGGAGAGATAGTGTGTGGTGTTGGATTGTTGCATGCTGATCTATGACTGCTGCACTTTGCTCAGTTTCATCAAAGTTCATGCTTCGTTAACCTGGGTGATTCTTACTGTAATACCATTGATATGGCATATAACAACTATAGTAGTAATGACATACAGTATTACGTAGCAATTAACATACAGTTCAAATCATTGGCTATTCTCACCCAAAATCAAATCCCCTTGAGGTACACATCGAACTTCCCCATCCTTTCATATTACCCCCCAAATGCACCCAGGTCCTTAAGCAAACGGCAAAAGGGTTTGCTTTTGCCTGAGACAGGAATAACCCAGATTGTCTTCCCCAGCATATTTTTTATGTGCACTACAGGGACTTTATCCCGCTCTACAGAATGTAAAAGTTTTGGCTGGGCAGGGCCAGCTCGATTGGCAGATCCCCGAGTGTTGACTAGCCAGGTGGCTTTTGCTAAATGTGTATCCCCATGTTTAAATCTCCCACCACCCATTGATCTCAGCGTAGTCTCTAACAGTCCATTGTATTGTTCAATTTTCCCGGAGGCTGGTGCATGATAGGGGATGTGATACACCCACTCAATGCCGTGCTCTTTGGCTCAGGTGAGGTTGTTTCGGAAATGAGTCCCATTGTCTGACTCAATTCTTTCTGGGGTGCCATGTCGCGATAGGACTTGCTTTTCAAGGCCTGGGATAGTGTTCCGGGCAGTGGCATGGGGCACGGGATATGTTTCCAGCCATCCAGCGGTTGCTTTCACCATTGTAAGCACGTGGCGCTTGCCTTGGCGGGTTTGTGGGAGTGTGATATAATCGATCTGCCAGGCCTCCCCATATTTGCATTTCAGCCATCGTCCTCCATACCAGAGAGGCTTTAACCACTTGGCTTGTTTGGTTGCAGCGCATGTTTCGCATTCATGGATAACCTGTGCTATAGTGTCCATGGTCAAGTCCACCCCTCGATCACGAGCCCATCTATATGTTGCATCTCTTCCTTGATGGCCTGAGGTATCGTGGGCCCACCGAGCTATAAGTAATTCACCTTTATGTTGCCAGTCCAGATCCACCTAAGCCACTTCAATCTGAGCAGCCTGATCCACCTGCCGGTTGTTTTGATGTTCTTCAGTAGCCCGACTCTTGGGTACGTGAGCATCTACGTGACGGACTTTTACAACCAGTTCTCCACCCGGGCAGCAATATCTTGCCACAATGCAGCAGCCCAGATGGGTTTGCCTCTGCGCTGCCAGTTGCTCTGCTTCCATTGCTGCAACCACCCCCACAGGGCATTTGCCACCATCCATGAGTCAGTATAGAGATAGAGCACTGGCCACTTTTCTCGTTCAGCAATATCTAAAGCCAGCTGGATGGCTTTCACCTCTGCAAACTGACTCGATTCACCTTCTCCTTCAGCAGTTTCTACAACTTGTCGCATGGGATTCCACACAGCAGCCTTCCACCTCCGATGCTTTCCTACAATACAACAGGACCCATCAATGAACAGAGCATATTGCTTCTCACTTTCTGATAGTTTATTATACAGTGGGGCCTTCTCAGCACATGTCACCTCCTCCTCTGGCAATATTCCGAAATCTTTGCCTTCTGGCCAGACCATGATCAATTCCAAGATTCCTGGGCGACTGGGGTTTCCTATTCAAGCCCGTTGTGTGATCAGTGCGACCCACTTACTCCACGTAGCATCAGTTGCATGATGTGTACAGGGGATCCTCCCTTTGAACATCCAGCCTAGCACCAGCAGTCGGGGTGCCAAGAGGAGCTGTGCTTCAGCGCTGATCACTTCTGAAGCAGCTCGAACCCCTTCATATGCTGCCAATATCTCTTTTTCAGTTGTAGTATAGCGGGCCTCAGATCCTCTGTATCCCCGACTCCAAAACCCTAGGGGTCGACCTCGAGTCTCCCCTGGTGCTTCCTGCCAGAGGCTCCAGGTAGGGCCATTCTCTCCAGCTGCGGTGTAGAGCACATTTTTTTATGTCTTGCGCTGCCCAGACTGGCCCAAGGGCTACTGCATGAACTATGCATTAAACTCCTGTTTAATTTGTTCAAAGGCTTGTCGTTGCTCAGGGCCCCATTTGAATCGTTCTTCTTCCAGGTCACTTGATAGAGAGGGTTTACGATCAGACTGTAATTTGGAATATGCATTCTCCAAAAACCCACAACGCCTAACAAAGCTTGTGTTTCCTTTTTGCTAGTTGGTGGAGACACAGCTGTTCTTTTGTTGATCACATCCATTGGGATCTGACGACGTCCATCTTGCCATTTTATTCCTAAAAACTGGATCTCCTGTGCAGGTCCCTTGACCTTACTTTGTTTTATGGCAAAACCAGCTTTCAGAAGGATTTGGACTATTTCCTTCCCTTTCTCAAAAACTTCTTCTGCTGTGTTGCCCCACACAATGATGTCATCAATATATTGCAGATGTTCAGGAGTTCCACGGTGTTCCAGTGCAGCCTGGAGGAGTCCATGGCAAATGGTAGGACTGTGTTTTCACCCCTGGGGCACTTGATTCCAAGTGTACTGGATGCGCCTCCAAGTGAAAGCAAACTGCGGCCTGCACTCTGCTGCCAAAGGGATTGAGAAGAACGCATTAGCGGTATCAGTTGTGGCATACCACTTGGCTGCCTTTGACTCCAATTCATATTGAAGTTCTAGCATGTCCGGCACAGCAGCACTCAGCGGTGGCGTAACTTCATTCAGGCCACGATAGTCTAGTGTTAGTCTCCGCTCTCCATTAGACTTTTGTACTGAACATATGGGACTGTTAAAGGGTGAGCGGGTATACTGTTGTGGTAGCAATCGGCACCTGTTGTTCTTTGACCCTCAGCAACCCCACAACAGAAGGGTCCTCTGAAAGACCAAGCAAGGTACACAGCTGTTTAATTTCCTCCGTCTCCAAGGCAGCTATACCAAAAGCCCAGCGGTACCCTTTTGGGTCCTTAAAATACCCTCTCCTGAGATAGTCTATGCCAAGGATGCACGGAGCCTCTGGGCCAGTCACAATGGGGTGCTTCTGCCACTCATTCCCAGTTAGGCTCACTTTGTCCTCCAATATAGTTAGCTGTTGGGATCCCCCGTCACTCCAGAAATACAGATGGGTTCTGCCCCTGTATAGCTTGATGGCATTAGGGTACACTGTGCACTGGTGTCTGCTAGAGCCTTATACTCCTGTGGGTCTGACATGCCAGGCCACCAAATCCACACAGTCCAGTAAACCTGGTTGTCCCTTTCCTCCACCTGGCTGGAGGCAGGGCCCTCTAGTTCTGGTCATAGTATTCATTACTCACTTCTTGTAAATACGAGTCAGGAGTTCCTTCATTAAAATCAGGAGTAAGATCAGCCCTTCTACTCTGTCTGGGGAACTGCCCACTGGAAACCAGAGCAGCAATTTTCCTGGAAGAACCCCCCTGTGTGATTGTTTTTCGTTGCAAGTCGCATACCCGTGCCTCTAGGATCGAGGTAGATTTTCCATCCCACTTCCTCATGTCCTCTCTGTGGTCATGCAGGTAAAACCATAGGGTGCCCTGTGGTGTGTACCCTTTATATCCTCTCTCTTGCGCAGAGGGATGCTGACTCCTAATAGCTGAGATGCTGGTCCGTACAGGTGGGGAGTAGGACCTATCCTCTTTGAGTTGCTGGACCTCCCAGGACAGTTTCTCCACAGCCAAGATGAGGGATGAAGAGAGACTTTCTTCGTACTGCTGGAGTTGGCCAGTCAATTCATCCACCGTTGGTCCTTCTCCATCTTTCCAGGTCAGTATTGCAAATGAGTTGGCATATGATGATGGTGTGCTCAGTATCAACTTCCGCCACGTGGGTCGTGTGCACTTGACTTCATCCAGATCTTTGGATAGCTGCTCATTGTTCAGGTCACCATAAATCACCTCCAGCATAGCTAATTCCCTCAGGTACTGGATACCTCCCTCCATGGTGGTCCATTTGCCTGGGCGATATATAACATCTTCCTTGAAGGGATACCTTACGTTCCTACCTGACAATCGTCGCCTCCAGAGGCTGAGGGCTTGTGTCCCTTTTCCAATTGCTTTGTCAATGCCCCCTTCCCTAGAAAGGGATCCCAGCTGTTTGGCTTCCCTACCCTCTAATTCCAGGCTACTGGCCCCCAGCATTGGAGCAGCCAGGTGACAATGTGCTCGCCTGGACAACGGCTGAAGGCTTTTTGTATATCTCGCAGCTCACTCCAGGATAGGGATCAGGTGGTTACCGCCTCGTTTATGAGTTCTTCCTCTTCCTCCTCCTCTCCTCGTGATGGCCCTGCTTTTTCATCATCCCTTACTAAATGAGCTGACTTTCGCTTCCAACATTTCTTCTTGTGTATAGGGGCGACTGATACTGGCATGGGTTGGTTCTCTGGTTCAGCTGCAGTACCTGTCACGGGGGTTGGAGTAGCTGCAGTGCCTATCGGTTTTTTTCCCCTCTCTTCTCCCTGAGGGTGCTGCATAATACCAAGCAGTGTTTGGTAGATACCAGCCAGGGCCCAGCACAGTGCAGTAAGTGGTGCCTCTTTTGCATAACCATGGCTTTTTTTTTTTTCCCCCAAGCATTCTATCACTTCATCAGGATCCTGTAGTTGTCTGGGAGTGAAGTTCCAGACCATTGGACATTCTCTAAGTACCTGCTGGTATTCTCCCATGTGTCATGCCACCCATGACCATCCAGCCTTGGGGCAGATCTCTGGGTGATTTTTTAAATAGCTGTTTAACCCTAAACAAGACCTGAAACACATTCAGGAGACATAGCAATAGGAGCATGCTGGCTTGAACATCCCAAGGATATTCAAAATTCTCGAGAACTGGTGTAACTAGCCTGAAGGAGAAAGGGAGGGTGAAAGAATGGGGGAAGTCATGCCCCCCTGTCTTCTCTGTAGATTTGTTCTCCAAGGAGAAAGGGTGAAGAGTATAATTATTAATAGTTTCCGAGAGATGGCGCCCGAGGTACGGAGATGACAGCAATACCAACTACAAATACCAAATTAATCTTTTTACTAGTAATATTATCGTATCATAAGCTGATGTTACACAGTACAGCAAAATGATAATCCTGACCCATCTCCCAGAAGTGATAAACAGCACCGCAGGGAATACGTACTGCAAGTGAGGATTTACATAATACAACCATGTGAACAAATAAAACAACATTGTGACCAGCGACTATTAAACTAACATAGTGAATGCTTATAACAAATTTATTTTAACGCGCTGTGGTCAGATCTATCGTTATCTCGAACCCTTCAAGCCCCGCGTTGGGCGCCAAAAAGGACTGTCGTGGTTTAACCCCAGCCAGCAGCTAAATACCACACAGCTACTCGCTCACCCTCCCCCCGCCGTGGTGGGATGGGGCAGAGGATCCAAAGAGCAAAAGTAAGAAAACTCGGGGGTTGAGATAAGAACAGTTTAATAATTGAAATAAAATAAAATAAAATAAAAATAATAAACTGTAATGAAAAGGAAAACAACGAGAGGGAGAGAGGAACAAAACCCAGGAAAAACAAGTGATGGAAGCCCTTACCACCCACTGACTGACACCCAGCCAGTCCCCGAGCAGCGGTCACTGCCCCCTGGCCAACTCCTCCCAGCTTATATACTGAGCATGACGTCACATGGTATGGAATATCCCTTTGGCCAGTTTGGGTCAGCTGTCCTGGCTGTGCCCCCTCCCAGCTTCTTGTGCACCTCCAGCCTTCTCAGTCGGTAGAGCATGGGCAGCTGAAAAGTCCTTGACTTCATATAAGCACTGCTTAGCAACAACTAAAACATCGGTGTGTTATCACATTATTCTCATGCTAAATCCAAAACACAGCACTGTACCAGCTACTAGGAAGAAAATTTTATCCCAGACAAAACCAGGACAGCTACAAGAAAAACCAAGTTGTTCCACAAATGGGAGAAGTAATAGGTTTCACTTCTAACAGCTCTATCATCTGTAGATTCTCTGAGGTCTAGTACAGGGTGAGTTAATCAGCCTTTCCGTCGCTCAGGGCATTACAGGGTGTCTCTCCTCTACCCAGTCCCTATTTCATGAAACTTCTGGGAACATCATCTCTCTGTCTTCTGTCAAGTTGGTTGAAAACGGTCAAGCGGCTCAACATTTATGGGAGGAGGAGGAAGGAAAAGATTTAGACAGGATGGGATAAACAGCATGGTCCTCCTTAGCCTTCCTTCCCTGAGGAAACAAGCTGATAAGCCATTTCAGTGGGATTTAAAGCTGTATACTCCAATTAGCATTTTAGGGCTTATTTTCCAGTACTTTGTTGTTTATGCTATGATGCTTGTAATAACACTGGCAAAAAAAATCCAACCCAAAACCTCACTGGTTTTAAGCTGAAGCAACTTGAGCTTTTTATTTAATATGTCTGGCTGGCACATGCTGGCATTGCGAAAAGCTTATTAATAGTTTATATTTGTTCCTTAATGGTTTTATCTTTACCCCCTTTGATTTTGACGTTACTGTGCCAATTCCAGGTAGATGGTTTAAAGACTGACAAGTGTAAAAAAAGAATCGGGAGGATCAACGCCATAGCAACCTGGTTTGCATCACAGCAGCAACAGATGATACCTTCCGAGCAACCCACTTAGCATTGTTAGGAATAACAGACTTGCCTTCCACTAGGGGAGATGATTTTAGACACCAGCCCGGTACCAGCACCTGTGGCAGGAGGAATGAGTGAGAACCTGTTTCGGAGGCAGATGTGGGCTAAGGTGAACGGCAAAGCTGTAAGTTCAGATGTGGGCAGTGCTACGGGAGGTGTAGATCTGGGATTCCCGTGCAGCTGACCAGTGAGGCAGATTTGCTTTGGTCTATGATGACAAATTTATAGTCTGGATCATGTTGATACCCTCCCTCAGTTCCCTCTTCACAGCATCTGAAGGTGGGTAGCTCTTTAGTTACAACTCAGGCTAGATTTGAGAGTAAGGGCTGTATAAGGCTCTGTACCTGACAGAGCCTGGAGATAACAAAGATGAACTCAGCAAAGCCCTTGCACCCACTTGGCTCGGCAAACCATCTGAGCTGCCCCGGGGGACAGCCTACGCCTGTGATCAGACCCACATACAGAGCGGCTTATGAGTCAGGGCCAGAAAACCTCCCTGTATGAACTGTCGCACCATCAGCCGTGTGACACACGCCTTTAATACAGGAGGAAGAGTATGGGGTTGGGAGCCAGCTTTTGTCCAAATAAGGGGGCAGTAAACAAGATGATACAAGGCAAGCCCCGGAGATGCAATCAGACGCGGTGATGAATGAAAAGTTCCATAATCAGGCGGTGGTTACTGATAGCCTGTTGCTGTGGCTTGAGCTTGCCTGTGTATTATGTGGCAGGGCTATCCCCCTTCGCAGCCTCTCTGTTGTTTCCCTGTGGGCTTTCAAATGCTCATGCAAAAGGGATGCTTCTCCTCTGAGACTGCAGGATTCGACCCTCTAAATCACATTATTCCCACCGGGCTGTTGTCCAGCATTACTTAGTAGACAATGTTTGATGTTATGGCATAAAAAAAACCCCAAAGAAACCACTTAATATCCAATATTACTGAAGCCAGACATTTTGGGAAAGAATATTTTTTGTTAGTCCCTGGCAGGCAGTGGATCGGTACCGTGCCTGAAGTCAGAGCTGGGCTGGGAACAGCATGGGGTTTGAATGCCAGATGGAGCAATGCTGGATGTATTGCCCAGACCTTGTTTACGTTTGGCCACTAAGCCTGACTCGGTGCTTTTCAAAACATTTGTTATACACTCTGCGAGTAATGTCCTCTGATTTCACAGCAGGGCGTGTTTTTCATATTCTAGCCTTTTTGATTAGCTTTTCACTTAAAATGTATTTCACAATAATTTTTGTTAGATTTAACACAGTGAGGGCTGGAAGAATAAAAAGAATACGGAAAGTACGACTGGTTCTGTTAGTAGGTAGAATATTTTCTGTGCATGCAGAGTGGGCTTTGCTCCATTTAACTCAGCCAAACTTAATTTAAGGACGAGGAGCTGCCTGGGCTGAGCGGTGTAAAACGCAGGATGCAAGGCTCTTCCTTGAAGAGGTGGCCTGTTTCTCTGGTTGTACTGCTTGATTGCAGATGCTAATAGCAGCTTCTCCTCTTACAGAGATCCTCTCCCAGGAGGGAATTAGGGTTTCCATAGCGTGCAAAACAAAGCCGAACTGCTTAATAGTCTCATTGTCCTGCTTGCACTCAGCCAAAGGGCAGTTCCGGGCTGAGAAAAGCTGTGGTAGAAATCCCATAGGAAAGATTTACCTTCTGCAGCTTCCACTTCAGCTTTGTTGCTGTATGAGTTGTGGCTATTTCAAATCACAGAGCTAACGCTAGGCTGAACCTTGGGAGACGAACCTCAAATTTTAATTCGGCTTTGTAGTGGTGTGCAACGGTATGTCAGAAGCTGAAATGACAATAGCTGCAGAAGCTATATTCCTGGCATTTAAAAAATGTTTCATCCCAGGCACTGAAGCGGCTGTAGATCCTCATTCTACTACGTGTTTTTGTGCTCTGATGCTGTGCAGAATCAAAGTACAGCAGAGTCTTTGGTAGGATGTCTGAGGATTTCTTTTCTCACCCTCTGGTATCTAGTATCTGAGCTAAAAAAGAGCGGTAGTGTTACCGGGGAACAAAAGCAGGCTGTTCTGAGAAGCAGAACCAGTACTTGTGTTTTGCAGACTCCTACAAGAAATGTAACATTTCCATACCAAGATGCACACACCAGGCAAGTAAAATGAAAAAAAAACCCAGGCATATTTTTATAATGGAAGTGTATAACTTTCACAGTAGAGATGTATGAAGTTTAGAAACCTGTAACTTTTTAGGGAGAAGGTTAGAAAGCACCCACTTGAGTTTGCTGGGCAATTATTATATACTCTTTCATGTCAATAACCTGAATTGTAACTGCACGTGTAATTAACAGAGTGAAAGTCCTATTTTACAGATAATTGGGATGTATATGTTAAATAGGAAAAGAGCCTTGTTTAGGCTAACATGCTTCTTTTTTCTTGGTGAAGAATTAGTTGAGCACTTCGATCTCCTATTCATGCATTATGAAGGCTGGAAGCACAGAGGGTGCAAAAAGGAATTGTAGGAGATCGTGAATGGTTCTTACTCTTTACTGAAAACACTCAATTTACTTTGTTATTTCAGGGAAAAAAATGCATGTTAGAGTACGGTGTAAAGTGCTAATATTTTTCCATATGTTTTTAAGCTTTATGGAGTATTTTTTAACTTTCAGTTTCCAAACGCAAAGATCCTATTTTCTCTCATCTTTTTGTTCTTTAGCCTTAATGAAGTCTTGCATTTCTATAGCCTTCACTTAAGATTTAACTCTGTTATCCTAATTCATACCATGTTGTAGCTTACACCAAGACCTTGATAAATTACCACTTAAATCATGTATTTTGATTTCAGTGGGTTTTGGACTAAGTTCCTGGAATATTTGCCTACTGGGCAGCCAGTGCAGAATTAGGTTCTTATCAAAGGAACAGATTAGCATTCTATTCCTATTGTCCAAATGGGAAGATGTGATGTGATAGTTTGAGAACCAGAGTGGCAAGTAAACGGTAAAGGCAGTCCTTGCCTACAGCACAGATACCTCGCTGAAGTTTCTCAGAGATAATTTGTGTTCGTAGTGTGTTATTTTGATTCCTATTGCTGCAACTTTCTAATTGTGCCATCATAAATTAATAGTTTACCCATAAAATAGCCATATGTTTTACTTGCCTTAGAATATATCTTAGAAAACGTTCCTGAAAATTCTGCTCGTGACCATAAGTATTTGATAGAGGATGAAGCTTACTTCGATTATAGACTACACAGAACCTTTGCTCAAAGCACAGACAATGAAATGTAGACTAAGCTGTTGCTCTGGTGGTTTTAATAGTTGGCATTTATTGGTTGGAACTAAGAGAAACTCTCCGAGTTGGGAGAAAATCCATGGGAGCCTCCTGCTTAAAGCCCCCCCTCCCCCCCAGTATATTAGCAACAGTTGCTGACTTCTGTGAAGCATTATGTCACTTTAAATAGTTTATATGCTATTGGAGAGTGATAAACACGTCCCTGTGTTTAACTTAGTATTCCTGGAAGGCCGTTGCAAGTTGAAAAATATCCTAATTGTTACTGGGAACTTTTGTACCTTAGTTAAGACAAAGAGTGTTTGGTTGTTGGCTTCCACGCACAAAGACAAGAAAACCGCAAGAAAGGAAATTTCAGGTTAAGGGGCTGGTAAAAAATTTCAGATTCTGGAGTAGGAAACCAGGCTGTTGGAGAGCACCAGGAGGCAGGCCAGGCTTCAGCGGGAAAAGAAAGGGGTAAGTCGCTTCATAAGCAGGAGGGTGGTTTTATGTGGACACTGTGGCATAATGACTGATTTTGAGGCTTTTCAAGCCTAGGGCCATCACGATACAAGATCAGTTCAGTGGCAGGGTGGGATAGCCCTGCCCAGAAGTGCTCTCAGCTCTTCAGTCCCTCTGCCAGCCCCTCGCTCTCCTCTGCTCCTGGGGGGTGGGTGTCTGCAGGCAGGAATCTGCCTTATCTCTTGCCCCAGAAATCCCCTCTCCTGTCTGTCCTCAATTAATGGGGAGTGGTGGCAGTGCTGCTTTCTGGGACAGCGTCCTTAACCCTTTCCTTTGCTGCGAGCTGCACACCCAGTGGAAGCAGCCAGAGGCAACGGCATTGGACATAAGACCACACAACATACAAAAATTTTGACTTAGTTTGGAAGAAGAAGAAGTAATAAGAAAGGAAATCAATAAGAACTGCAAGGGTGAAGAACCCCAAGAGTCCTTTACTCGGTTGTACAATGTCCTCCATTAGTTTTATGTTTTGTTTGTAATTTAGGAAGGGTTTTGTGTGTTAATTATAAACTGAAATTTAAATCATACTTTGTGCACGTGTGAAACAATGTGTATTTTAAAGAAAATAAAGAGAGTTTTATCTCATATAAGCTGTCTAATACCACACAGAGCAATTCAATAGTTGGTCATGACTTGTATTAATGCCTGTTAACCCCAGGTCTTTTGTAAAATACTGATGGTGAAGCTCCCTTTCCTGCTTTTTGAAGGCAAAAGGGTATTAGCAAAGCAATAGGGAGCACATCAGAGAATGAAGCCTTTACAAAACCAGACTGTGTTTTTCTATCAATGCACCAAACAGAAACCTAACATCTTTCTGTATGTCCTCCTGAAAAGGTTAAAAGAAAGGGAAATAGGCTGTTTATCAAAACCTCTTGTATCTGCTAGTGGTAGATTGTTTTGCCCTTCGGAAGCAGATTATTAAAGCACCGCTAACCTGGGGGCTGTTTAGTACCCTTGACTACCCAAGAGGTGTGGGAGACATTTTATTAACCAAGATACACAAATGCATCCTTCTCACAATCTCAAAGTGGCTTTGCAGGTAAGAGAGGCCTTGGAAAGACATACACTTGCTAATGATTCCCCCACCAAATAAAAGACCGTACCAGTCGCATGGCTTTGTTTATTCAAGGGTTGAATATTATCTAAACTACAGATAGGAAAGAGTGACTGTCTAGGCCAGCAATCCTTGATCCAAACTCTTGTCCCCCTTGAACCTTCCCTCTCTCCCCTGGCAGCCAAGGAGAATTCTGGTGACCATTTCACCCCACCATCACTTGCGCCTGACCAGGTTCATTTTCCACTGACTTGAAAGGTTATGCCCTACCCTGCCTCTTCCCTTACTCCCAGTTTCCTAACAGACAAAATAGCAATTGGTCAATTTAGTTTTAAATACATGAAGGATGGATGAGAGGATTGAGCTGAACATTCACCACAGAGATTTTTCCTCTTATTACTTATTTGCTGGTAATTACTAACGCTTTACACTTAAGGGCTTTCCAGTCCAATGGACAGTTTGCATTCATTAAAACAATTTTCTGCTGCCACTACCATTTTCATTCTCTGTGAGTGGTTACCTTTCTGCTACCTTCTGCACTTACATGAACAGTCTTTGAAGCATCCTGGATGACCAAAAAAAAAAAAAAAAAAAAAAAGCCCCTGAAAAGTCCTCCTTTGGTTTCCTTGCATGCCTTCTGTTCTCCCTTAAATTGCACTGCTACTATGTTATTAAGAGCTGAGTTAGAAATAAAGGAGTCAGAGGGGCTTGCTAACAACACACAGCTGTTCCCCTTAACCTCAAAAAGACTTGCACCAGCCTTTGGCCTCCTCTTGAGGGAAGGGGAGGAGAGGGGTACCCCTTTCCCTGTCTCTTGGCTCTGTTTCTTTTATTCAATGCAGTTTTATTGCCGCTGGTTGGCTTATTTCAGTTGTGCATTCGTGTCTGTGCATACTAATCACTCTTGACTTTGACTTTCACTTCACAATACTCAGACAGACACCATAGGTTATGCTGAGCGTTTTGGGCTCTGTTGTGCATGGCAGCAGGAAATCCTTCATTCAGAGTCCTTCAAGTGCAGGAGTTACACCTTCAGAGCTGCAGGACAACCACATCTTTCCGGAGGCCTAGGCTCTCCTGATGAGCTGCAGTCGTGGCATTCACATTTCAGGCTGCTTGTGGAGCTGGAGAAGTGACCGACCAGTTCTCAGTGCAGACTGTCGTTTCCCCTGCCTGAAATGAGTACCAAATGAGTCATTCATCTAAAATTTCCTTTCTTGCAGATTTTTCTTTCATATTGATGCTGGTCTCAGAAGTATGATCAGTTCCTGCCCAGGCTCCTCTTTCACCCACCGTTAAACAACCTTGTCATTTCCTTGTCATTTTCTGAAAACTTTATTCCACAACTTCTCCACTTTATATTCCAGTACTTCTTGTTTTTTTATTGTCATCACTTTTGCCCACCAGTGTCCTTATGTTAAAGTTATTCAGAATAATTACGGTGTTGGGACAGAAGGGAGTGTTGTTCCTATTTCCGCCTTTGCTACTGGCAAGCACAGTGACCTTGTCCTTGGAAGCTTGTCTTTGAGTTTCCTCCTCCATGACGTGTTAGTCTATAAATCACAAGGAAGTAACTCCAGTGGCCTGTCAAAACCAACCCAGCCTGAGCCTTCTGCCAGGGCGCTGTGCGTTTCCTTATCAGCGCTTTGCAAGCAGATTCAGGAGACATGTCAGCCGTGGGCCTGCTGCTGCTGCCGGCTACTGTGGGGATGTCTTCATCTCCTCCCGTGAGCCGCTGGAGCGGGGCAGGCGCAAGCTTGGCCTTTCTGGCTCAGTAAGAACCGTTTTGGATGTCACCATCCTCAGTTCTGCAGGAGTTTTACAAGCACTCAGCAAAGCGTTTTTGGTTCTACAAACTGCTTTAGCTCCAGCCATGAGCTATGAAATTAGGTCCATGAAAGATCTGCACCAAGAGTCATTATCAAAATACCAGCACAGCGTTACCCATGCCGGTAAAGTACAATGGGGCAAGTGGTAAGAATTTAGAAGATTGAAAGAGGAACACTTTTATTTTAACCAGCCAGTTTACACTGGTTTTGTCTCCTTTTATCATCATCTAATACATCATTCATTTCTGTGGCATGATGTACATACAGAGACACATAATTCCATTGGTACTACTCAAAATGGGAGAGCAGATGTTGTAGTATAAAACTATCTTGTATTAGCTGAGTTTGTGAGATGCAAAGAAGACTGAAGCATACCACGGCAAGCACCTCTTTACAGGTGTGACTGCAATGCCTTTAACTGAGTGGTATCTCTAACTAAAACAGATTAACTAGGGCCTTATGTGAAGTTCACACACTGAGCTGGAGGGTGCAGACACTAGGAATGTATCCCTTACGAGGATGTTGGCCCCAGCTCATCCCATCTGAGTTATGATTTGTTCCTTGGAGGAGCTTCTCTGTCTCTATTGCCTGTGCTCCTAATTGGGCATCTCAGTTGTGGGGGCACAAATCTGTGTCTTTTTGCCCTCAATAACTACCTGTCTTCTAATCTTTGATGTTCCTTGATAATCTGTCCCCAACAAGGTACTCTTTGATTCTCCTAAGGGAGCAGTAGGCACTTTTAGCTCTTAAGTAAGTGCTTTTCTGGTTAACTCTCTCTAGTAGTCTTTTCTTTTTAGCTGTTTGTGACTCATGTGAGCTATTGCTATTGAGTTTGTTATCAGAGGCTCTATTCCGATGCTCCTAATAGCATTTGTGATGGAAAATACATGCTTAGCTTTCCTGTTATGCTGCTATCCCAAGGATGATAAGATCTGACAGCAGGTATCTAGATATAACCAGGGCAGAGGTCCCCAATCTTTTCCAGTATTTTCCCCATGGCACAGACTGCATTTAAGCTTTTGGTGAACTGATTCTAAGAGCCAAGGTCTCATTTGTGAACTGACTCAGCTCCATTCAATTAAAAAAAAGGACACGCTGAACTCTATGGAGCTATGATTATTCACTTCCGTGACCAACAAAGGAGTAATTGTATCTGGAGTGAAATCAAAGATGAGGTGCATAAAGCTTTGTCCTCACATGAAAAAGAGTCCAGGTACTCCAAGAGCCAATGATGCCAACTCTTGTGATTTTACCACAAGTTTCAGGGTATAAATAGAAACATGTATATATATAATTTTTCTTAAAGTCCATGACACTTGGGATTGTGTGACTGTATGAGAAAATAATCTCTTCTAACTTAAAGTTTGAGGAAAGAAAATGATCCCATTGTACTCTTAAAGAAGCCAAGCTGGAAGGCAAATAGCAGTTCAACGTTTAAAATTGAGAGACAAAGACTTACTATGATTTTTTTCCAGCAGAGTGAGAATGGAGCAACCCACCCAAACTTTCATCCTGGGATGCAGTAGTGGAAATAGCTGCCATGTAGGCAGCTAATAGCTGAGGGGGCTATTGCTTTTGGTATCTCTATTTGCTATTGCTCCAGGTACCCCCAGGCTGGCAGAGGCACCTTGCACCTCGCAGTGGTTCCTTCCTGCTTGTCAAGCTGGCAGCTGCATCCTCCTCATGTGCAGACAAGATTTAAGAAAAAGGAAATGCTTCAGAAGTATATTCTTGGTCCTCAAGGAGCTCTTGTGTACACGGGAGGGGATTTCCAGCAGTGCCGCCAGCGGCTTTGGTATCTTCAGTTTGTGGAGTGAATTCAGCTCTGCCTGGATTTGTGGATAAGGTGGGAACTGAGGGGAGGGTAATCATGCAGGAGCCGAGAAGCAGGCTGCAGGGGCAGCGTGACAAGTTAGATAGCAAGGACAGCCAGAGAATGGACTGTGGATACAAACAAGAGAGTGACGTTTTCAAAAGCATGTGATTTGACTGCTAGCAGGCTCAGTGTGACAGTGCCTGTGGATTTCAGACCTGGTCTGGTAACAGAATCGACAGCCTTAGGCTCGGCTCTGGGACTGCCTGTAAAACTTTCAGGAACAGTTAAGTGGATCCTTGAGTGCCAACAATCAGGATGGGAAGTCCATGGGAGTAGCTCTGGGGTGTGCCAAATCCCCCTGCTCCTTGGGACTTCTCAGGCTTGCTCAGGGGACCCCTGCTTTCATGCAGGGCTCTCAGCCTCAATGCAAATTTTGGTCTTCATGCAAGAGTTCAAATCCCTCTGTAAGTTGTGGAATATGAAGATGCCAAACATTTTTTCAGTGAACTTTTAAGATAAAATACTAGCACGTGTTTTGGTGCAGGCACTCTAATCTTGCTTCCTCCTTCCTATGTCCAGCGAGTGCCCTAATCAGCAGTCCACTGGTCTTTCTCCCTCCCTCCCTTCTCTCTCTCTCTAAAATACTGGAGACACAGCATAACTCAAATTTCATTCAAACTTTCAGAACACAACTCGTGCTCACTACGTTAAAAAATTTGGTAAACATATAGCTGGCATTTGTAACAAACTCAGAGCTGCAGTTAATATACACTTTCCTGCTGGGGGCATGGGAGGCTTCAATTTAAATCAGAGCATTGCTTTTCTTACATACTGTCCGTTGTAGAACAGTTCAGACTTTCCAAGTTGCAAAGTCTTCATGGTAATTAGCCAATTTATGAAGCAGAATTATGTTTCTTTGTCTTCTTAATTGGCATGTTCTAACCCACTACAGTCGAACTGGTCTGTTACGAAACCAACCTACTAAGCAGTGAATGGCTTTGCATAATTACCCAAAAAGAGTATTTTGTGAAATGTTAAGAGTTTACTTCCCCCATCCACCAGTATATATATGTGTGTGAGTATGTATATTTTCCTTTTAAACTATTAAGTGTTTTTACACATACAACAAATTTAAAGAGCACAGAGAATAGTGTACGCACAGAAACGTGGCACATTTACTTATATCCGTTGTGTTTTAGTCTGTTGCAGAAACTCATTTCAGTCCTAGTGAATTTTATCATCATTTTATCATACAAAGAAAGGCTAATTCTGATCTTCTGTATGCCAGCTACTTACAATAAAGGTATGCTAAATTAAATAACAAGTTAACCTTCTGCAGTCTCTTGGTGTTATTAGAATGACATTTTGATATGCGAAGGAGGCTCTGCCTGACCGAGGCACTGCTCGCTGAGCACAGCCTTGCACTCAGGACCTTTGAGACAAGTCCCTGATTTCTGTCATCAGTCTGACACAGGGCAAGGGGGAGCCAGTTGGCCAGGCACTCACAACAAAGCCAAGGGCAGGGAGTTTGCTTCCTTGAAGAGTCTTGGTGTGGATTTAGGTGGGCTTTGTGCCTACTTTAAGATCTCATTTGGGGGGGGGGGGGGGGAAGAGACACTAAATGCTGGGATAAACTGAAGAGCTCTTTCTGTTGAGTCATTCTGATGCGATGTGTGGTACTTTTTAAAAGCATGCTGCTGTTCTCAGGGGACTGCTCAATAGGACACAAATACATGTTTTCATTCAAAACTTAAGCAAACTTAATTTTGCATCTGCTTCCAAAAATGCCCAAGCTCAGACCAAGAGTGAGAAAGCAGAAAAATTGTGGGTTTTTTTTTTAATCCTCCCAGAAAGTGTCAAACATCTAAGGAAAGGTTAATGATATCAGCTCTACCCAGCTCGTGTTGATGAGCATCCCCTGTGCACCCTGCCTCTACCGGAGCATACACTGTTCTGCAGGTCAAGCAGGCAGCCAGTATTCAGCAACTGCACGCTGTCTCCTTTTGAGGGAAAAACAGATGACAGAGTCAAATATTTCTTTGATACAGTTCAGTTAATTTATAGAGACCATATAGGAAAGGGCTGTTTGCCTGGGCATGGGAGAAACTGGGGAGAAAGGTATCATTTTTTCCCCTCATTGTTTTGAACCTTAGTTTAAAAGTCTCCCAGGGTCATCCAGCAGGTGTCCGCCTTGTATTTTTGCTGTCTTCTGTGGCTTTTCTATTGTTTCCCCTCTGTTGGTCAAAGGCTGTCTAGCTGCTTGTAGTTTCACTCACCCTGAACAGCCATGTATTATGCCCCCTAGCTTCAATGCGAGATACCCAACTCACGGAGGAGCATTCAGAGAAACATAGCATTCCCCCCCTTCCCATTCCCCTGTTGTATCTGACCTCGGCAGCACTTTCTTGCAGGGATGCCAGCAAAAGTTTGGAAAATGGTTAAGACCACAGGGTGACATAACTTGCACTGTCTGATACTGTCTCCTTGTTTCCTTCTATTTTCCGTTTGACCTGCATCCATCTGTTGCCTCCTGTCTGAGATAAGAAGCTGCCTGGGCCACTGCCGTCTTTGTTCTGCCCGCGGACTGTTCCTGATGCAATGGGGTCCTGATCCATGTGGGGGCTTGTAGATGCTCTGGGCATACATGGAAATAACAGTGGGGATATTTAAGATCCACTTTGGGCCAGGTGAGCAGTCAGAGTGGCCACTTCTGACGTTTTCAGAGTGGAAGGTTACTCTCTCATTCAGACACCTGCTGCTACGTACGGCCCATTACGGCTGATAAAGCCTCCGTGCACAAACACGTGTCAGATTGCCACTCCAAAGAGGGCATGCGCCTTATAAAGCTAGCTGCTCTGAGATATAATAAGCAATTATTGACATGTCATTATACAGAAATTACA
Source organism: Aptenodytes patagonicus (assembly GCF_965638725.1). NCBI lineage: Eukaryota > Metazoa > Chordata > Aves > Sphenisciformes > Spheniscidae > Aptenodytes > Aptenodytes patagonicus. The sequence continues at coordinate 76,184,266 of NC_134949.1, read as the reverse complement.
AGCTGTTGTGTAGATCCTAGCTCTGCTGGTAGCCAGGGGTGACACTTTCCTACCGGCTTTCAGTCAAGTGCCTTGGAGTGCTTCACAAACAGAGATTGCTTGTGCCTCACAGTACCTCCTGAGGCACTTATTACCTATTGCCAGATAAGCAATGACACAAACAGGAAAAAAAATTAGCTGGTGCTATTAGCTGCCCAACCAGAGTAGGAAAAGTCTGGTTTTCACTGCTGTGCTGAATTTGTTTGGGTTGGGGCTGCTCACCACATCTACAGTGTCCCCAAACAGAGGCACCACAAATAAGCAGCTGTTTCTGCAAGAGCTAGGGGTCTCGCCTCGTTCTACCTAAAGTCAATTACCCGCTGAAAAAAAAGCCCAAAGCCCTTGCTCAGCTCCCAGCCTCCACTGAGCTTCTGGACTGTGCCTGGTTGTGATGTACTTGTAGCTCCATGTGGGTGCTGAGACATCTGTTACAATCTATTTCTGTAGCAACAAAGCTGGGGCAATTTCCAGCAAACAAGAAAAAGGAAAAAACCATCTCTCTCTTAAACTTTTAGGATGACTGTCAAAAGAGAATAAGATGCATATAACTTACATCCTTTTACAGGAATTTTTTTGTTAAGATTTCAGGTGACAGCAATAGATAAGGAAGGGCTCAGATGAGAAAGGTAATGGGCTGAAAACTTGTCTGGAAACTGGTATGAACAATGAAGTGAGTGAACACAAGGTTATTTCCATAGTTACATGGAGAATTATATGTAAACCAAAGCTGGACAACCTTCATCTCATGATATTTACAGCAGGATTTGATGTTTCCATCTACCTGGACTCCAGCAGGGTCATTTTACCTTGATGCCATTTCGTGACGGGGTTAGTGTCTGGGAGTCTTGTTTAGAGCAGGTTTTGTGGGCCTGGATGGAGCAGGACAAATTGCTTCCCCAGGGAGGGCAACCTCACCCGTGGTCATACCAGAGGCTCCTGTCCTTTCAGCATCCTCCTTTCCATACCCTAGTGGGTCATCCCCTTCCTCCTGCAGCTATGCACATACTGCAAGAAGGGTTCAGCAAATGTCTTAAGCAACGCTCTCCCCCCAGAAACGTTTGAACCAGTTTTGCCTCACACAGCATCTTAGAGGCTTACAGCTTACAACTGCAGTGCCTGGAGATGTTCTGCTGTACCCTGGAGTGTGGAGAGGTATATTGGATAAGCGCAAGTCCAACTGTTTGCAGCCCTATCTCCTTTGTAGCGAACACAAGAAAAATCTAGCCCAGAGGCAGCCATCAGTTGAAACTGACTGCTACCAACTCTGACTTCGAAGGTGGTAATTTTGGAAGATGGCATAAGGCTTTGCAATACAATATTCAGATGAGGATTTGGCAAAGCATCGTTCTTCTCACTGTCACAATCTCCATCTCCCAGATGGCAAGATATTTACCTGCTAAGAAAGAGATAAGCTGCAGATTTTTTTCTCTGTCAGCTCATTCTGCATTTTTTTGGGGGGGGAAAACCCAACAAAACACCACAGAAGATAACATAATATTTCTAAACTGCTTTGGATTGGCCTCTGTTCCATCCCTCAGTCCTTCACATGACCAGGTAATGGTTCCTGTGAACATGGGGCATGGCTCTGCTTGGTTTGAATATCATAATCACAAATGGACTGGGGCATTCACACCAAATTTAGGTGCTTGGGCCTGAGCAATGCACATGCTTTATAACAATTCAGTCACCCACATGCAGAAAGAAAACAAAATTCATTACCCACGTGGCTGATTGCACAGCATAAATACCAAAGGGTAAATGTTGTAAAAAAAAAAAAAAAGCTGAAGTATATATACCACTGGTATGGTACTATCAGCATGCTTACAAAGTTAGCTAGCTTACAAACAGAGTTAAGGACAAAAGGTTTGGATTAATTGCTGCTGCATTTAGCTGCATCAGGTAAATGCAACATTAATCATAAAGGTAAAGCACTGCAGGAGTCAAATAGTTTGGGGGGAGAAAAAAAGCCGTGCCTTTCAATTTGATGGGTCTATTTTACTAACAGCAAAGATCCTGATCCCTTATGGATCTTCTGTTTAGCAGTATACAATTGATACGGAATATCTGCAAAAAATACTTGAGAGGCAGAAAATATATATAGTGGTAGAATAAGCAGCTTCCAGAAAAGGTTTCTAGTTCTATTTTTGTTTGCTTTCCTGTTTTGTCCTCTTTTCTGCACCCTTGGTTGCATAAGAGTTACTCAGAAACAGTAACAAGAAAATGCTCTCTAAACACTTCAAGTGATCATGTAATATACTGAAGGGGAAGCGCAACAGTAATTCAATTCTGTATTTTAAACAGCCAACACTAAGCAATTGTATTGTCTTGTGCCCCCCTCCCCGCCCCCAACCTGCGTGGGCTAAGCAAAAATATACAACTGACATGAAAGTCAGGTTACTGTCCTGGAGTTATAAAATGACAGAGAAGGAAGAGAAAAGGGGAATCCACTTAAGCTGAAGCCATTGCCAATCCACACAAGGGGATAAGGATTTTTGTAGAACCCCCTTTTTTTTTCTTTCTTTTGAATTATCCAAATACACAAGACAGCCCCAGCTTACATTTTGAAGAGGCAGTTTCTAGCCTCAGAGTCGCTTCCTCCCTCTGCAAGGGAAAGGAAACAAAACTAACAAATACCCAGCTAAATCTTATCAAGGGTCAAACCAAGGGAGACACAGAAAACAGCCTTAACAAAATGGCACTATTTCAAGAACAGCAGATTGCTTAATGACTTCAAACACCAGGAGCTGATCACAGTACCAAGAAGATTAAAAAGAAGTAGTCCTGCTGGGTTGTTATACCCCAACTTACAGCACCTTCCCTGCTCATGTACCAGTTGTTCCATAACCCCACTGAAAACACTCCCCATCCTTATTTTCCTTAAAAACAAACCCTCCTTTTATACCAAGCCTGTACGTCCTCCGGGATGACTCAGCTGCCTGCAGCTCTGCAAGGCTGCTGCTTAAATTTGGGTGCCATGAGAAGAAATCCCTTTAAAAAGGAAAAATTCCCATAAAACAAGTGGTTAGAAAAAAGGCAAGCATATAAAAGTTTGACTCGTAAGTGCTTCACCTTATTGGTCTGTGCTATAGTTAGAAAGGAAGATAGGAGGTTTTAGAGAGGCTAGCTCTTAAAAATAGGCAGGAGAGTAGGCTTGAACATTGTCTGACAGCACAGCTCTGCAGAGAGCTTGCAGCATGAGCATTGCAAGTGCACTGCCACCTCCGCTATTCCCCATCTCCGTATATTCCTTTCAAGTTTAACACATTATTTTCTTTCTTCTAAAGAAAGCATTTCCAAAGTGTTTCCAAGTTAGGTGCACAAATGAAGAAGCAGGCAAATGAAAACTCACAGAAAGGACTACCGTTGGGTCTGCATGCAGTCAGCCTGTGGCATGCTGCTTTTTGATAATACAATGTTTAAACAGGGTCAGGATGCAAGAGGAGGTTGAAAAGGACTTGGCATACTTGACTGATCTCTACCTTTACACTATACCAGATAAAGGGTTATGAGAAATATATGTTCTTATTCGTAAGAATGAGTCATTTTCTAACTGCCTCAAATTAGTAAGAAGCTGCTTCTATTGACATGTGTCTTCAAAGTCACCTTTTTTATACTTCTGAAATGTTTGGCAATGACTGCCTTCAGAGAAAGCTTTCAGGAAAATTGGTTTTCAAACTGGGATCTGTGGCTCTGTGTCTGGATGTGCACATATGTATGTGGGTGTATCAACAACTAAAAAAAGCAAGCACAGGAAGGCTGTTTTGTTGGCTTATTCACAGAAGAGAGTCAATACTTTCACTGACTTTTTTTACTGGTTTGCATATTGAAAAAGTTTGGAAGCTGCAAGGGCTCTAAGCCAATCTGAACTTCCTTTAGTGTTCACAGGTGGGCCAGGATTTTAGAAAAAAAATTGGAACGACAATTCATCTGTGGAAAGGTCCCCTAGGAATAAAGCCAGAGCAGGAAGAGCTAATGGAGATGCACGCAGACAGCTGGCAGCATAGTGGCTTCGTATTCTGCTGTCAGATGTTCGGTGCTGAGCTCAAGGGTTTTAAAGTACCTTTTAGTCCTAGCCAGGCATCAGAGGTCTGCACAGTGCCAGTTCATAATCATGTTTTTCCTCTGATGCCAATTTCTCCCATGGTGCCAATCCGTAAGCACACATGCTTCCCGTGAGGGGTACTCAGGCTGTTGAAGAACTTTGGGAAGAGAGCGAGTCATGAGTGAAAGGCAAAGATGAAATAAAAAACGAGTATTGCACTTACACAGCAAGTGTACATCGACTTTTTCTTTCCTCTTGATTAGCGTATTCATAGCTTGGAAGTATTCAACACAAAAGTAGTGCAAATAAATTGATAGTAATCCCCTGCATACCATGGGAGGCCTCTTGTATATTTTAATGCTGACACCAGAAGTACTCTGCGGAGCACCACTTTGCATACTAGGCTTGCAGTGAGTGCTACTCTCTTTTATTAAATTACTTGAGGAAAAAAAGAAAAGTTTTCAGGCATCAGGGCTTCAACAACAATTGCTGGGTTAAATGCGTGTTAAGAACTCTCTCTTTGGGGTTTGTGTGCTTTATATAATTAACAGACGTAGCTACCTACCTGAAACACAGGCAGCCAAGGTAGTCATATCGAAAAGATGTGAAACAATTCCTAAAAGCAAGTATCAATTTACAGTGGATCGTAATAAAATATTCACTTCCACCGCTTGGTATTCGTGGCAGATGAGTGGTAGCTGGTGTTACCAGGAACGTTTCCCCTCTTTGACATACTCTCTTTGCCCAAGGGGGCCATGAGTAACAAAAGCAAGTGAGAAATAATAACCAAGAAATACCAGGTTCCCCTGCTTTATACAGCTATAGTTGTGTGTGAATGCCAATGTTTTTAGAAAGAACAGCCATTCCCCAAATGTTTGTGTGAAAAGCAGAATCAAAGTGTAATTTGTGTTGGAAGGGACCTCTGGAGCTCCTCCAGTCCAGCCTCCTGCCTAGCCCAGGGTGACTTTCACAGTTGAAGCAGGATGCTCATGGCCACGTTCAGTCAAATTCTGAACAGCTCCAAGGATGGAGATTTCACAGCCTCTCTGGGCACCTCCGAGAGCCTGACTCTGCCTTCTCACCCATGAAGTAGCAGAGGATACAGACAGATCTCCCCAGCGATGTCTACAGGCTGAACAAACCCAGCTCCCTCAGCCTCTCCTCTGTCTTGGTGTCCCTCCACTGGTCTCTAGCCAGTTGGTCAATGGCTTGTCAATCCATTTATGTCAAACAGGAGGAGTGCAAACCTGGCCACAGGTCTGGATCATTCAGAGCAGGTGTATGAATCTTTGTATTCAGGAGAGGATTAACCTTCCTGCAAGTGTTTCAAGTGCCCTCATTTGAGGTGTGACAGGTGGTGTACTCGGCTGGCTGCATTCAGACAGCCCTGCTAAACCTGTACGGTCACACCAGGGCATTCACAGGATCTAAACTGATTTTAATTTGTACCTCTGCATATTGCACGAGGAAGTTTTGGTTAGAGATGCATCTAAACATGGGGTGGGACCTACAATTGAGTTTTAGGTCAAAGATAGTTTAAATAGTGATTATCTCACAAACTTCCTTTGCATTGACCAAATTAAAAATACCAACACCCTCTAATAATTCCCTCTGATCTATATGCATTATACTTTTATTCATAATGCATAATTTCCCCCTTATTATCTTCATTTGCTGGAAACCTTTGCCCAATATTGGGCCTGGGTCTTTCCCAACGTTGGCTCAAAATGCTTTGACCTCCATTTCTTGGAAGCACAAGAGAGGAGCGTATTTGGGTGCAGGGGAGAGATTTAGAGCTGATGGACTTGCAGCTGCTGTCATTGGGGAGGTAAGGGCTCTCAGCGATTTGTCAAGGTGTCACGCTTTGGCATTTGGCACGTTCATTGGTACCTGGTGCTTCACTTTGCACAAAAGGGGATGTCAAATGATTCATCTAGGACTTTCTGCGCTGACCTGCTGATTTTTGGGAAGTTTTGCAGCACTGGGTAGCAATTCAGCAAGCTGTGAAGCTATGAAGGTTCTGGAGGTTTAAAAAACCACATTGTATTTATTCTTCAATGAGATGTTCAGTTTTGCTTGCCTGATTTACTATGCTAGCAAAATAAACCATACTATTAATAAACTGTACTATAAACTGGGCTGAAATGTAATGGGTCAGTCCTTAACTAGTTTTCAGTAGAGAAAGGTTTAGGATTAGCCTAACAACTTAAACATACTATACTTTTTAACTGCATAGCCATGTGGGGGCACTAGTCTGAAAAGGGAAGGTGAGAATGCATGTTTTCACAAAGAATGAATGAAAGCTTTCCAGAATTCAGACTGAAATTATATATGTCAGTCCTGCAATTGTCACTGCCCAGTTTTGCTGTTTCATCATATTTACAGGTAGGACACAGGAATCTCAAATGTTTCTCAGGAACATTTTTCCTCTGAAATACATTCACTTCTCCCCTTTTCCACCAGCTGCATCTTGATGCCAGGGAGAAAAAAGAGTGCTGTCTTTTTATCTTGAAGCCTTCCGGTTTCAAAATTTGTCTGTGTGAGTGTGCATGTGTATCACTGACATCTACTGACCAAGTTAAAAAACACACCCTTATCAGATGGGAACTGCGTTCATCTGTGTATTTTAATAGTAAAAGCAACAGTTGATAGCAAAATTCGGACCTTCCTCTTGTTCAGTGTCCCTGAATCCAGATCCATAGTGTGGTGTTAGGGCATTTCTCCCAAGAAAGCCAAGCAGGAACTCCACCGCCAGCATCACCCAGGCGTTGCTGCCTAGTTCACCGTGTTCATCCCAGTACATCCGTACTTTATTTTCCAGACCTTTGAGGCTACAGATCCCTGTAGATGAGCTGTGCTCACTGCAGGGGTGCAAGTTCATGCCAGGGACAGCATGGAAAGCCAGGCTGTGTTCCCGTGGAGCTGTGCTGGAGCAGGCGTGACCTGGGAGGAAATTCAGTCCCAAGGCTGCCCTGGCAAAACTTGCATGAGCAAAACTTGCATGAGCTGATTCCAGCAGGCTAAGTATCTGATCTGGTTTTAGGCAGATACATGTCTTATTCTTGTGTGTTGGTAAATAAATAGGTTGTGGAGGAAGTTGGATATGCAGGCAGCAAAACTCTCTCCCAAGTTCCTCAGTTAAAGACCTGTGAAAGTCAATAATATCACAACGTTGGTCATCAAAGCCCATTAACTCTTCTCTGACTGAAGAGTGTACCAAACATTTCAGAAGAGGAGTTAAGAAAACATGTAGTAAAGCAGTGGGCCTGTAACATGGCTATCTGTTAATGAGTCTCACCTGTTCCAAAGCACAAATGTTTAAGTTTTTTCTTTTAAAACCTCTCTGGAAGTTGTGAAAGTTGTGAATTATCTACTGAGCAGATAATTAAACAAGGTATTAGACACCTGTAGGAACGTCTTTTTTTTATCATTTTATGTCTACTGCCTGTCACTTCATTGCATTATAAGAAACAAGAAAAACAAGCACCCAACCCACCTTTGCTGTATCATCTATTATTTTGAATACCTTGAATCCTCTGACTCCTATTTCTGTCAAGAGTCTGCCAGACCTCTCCCTATTCATAGCGCCTGCTGTTCATTTATTGCTTCTATTTCCTTCGAGGCAAGTCCTGGAGCCATAAATAAATAAATAAATAAATAACTTCTAGTCCTTGTTAAAACCAATGAGGAGATATGCTTATGCCAGGCTCAGCCAAAGCGCTTTCCAAAGCACAAAGACTGCAAGCAATAAAGACCTACCCCTAGGTACACAGCGCAGAAGAGCTAAGTCCAGTTTGCTGTGGGTTTTCTCTGTTGCAGAGGCGCAGAGCTGCTCTGCAGCTTGTGCTGGCACTTGAGGCAGAAGAATGGCATGGGTCAGCCTGAAAGGAGTGCACGCAAAAAAAAAGACCTTGGGCCCTGAGCTTCCTGGAATTGAGTAAGGGAGACATTCCCCAATGTCGAATAAAGAGACTATATGCCTATATACCAATTTTGAAATGAACACGTTTAGGTCAGAGAATAAATATTTCATGCTACACTGTCAGACTACCCCAGCAAAAAACCAATAACTCCCATGATACTTTGTCTTTGACTCCTTTTAATATTTAGAGATAAGATCACCAGACCAAAAACATCTGGAAAGATGAGGAAAAGGTTTGTGCCATTGTGAGGCATCATATTTTAAAAAATATTTCTAGACTCAATCTGTATAAGCGATACAATTTAGTTTGCATTTTACGACTGTTATTGCACAGTGCTTTGAGGTTGGGTTTGGCGTTTTCTTGGGGAAGAGGGAGAAAGGATTGAACATTTTGAACATGGCTTCCAGAAAGGAGGAAGGAGAGCACCACACTTGGGAAAACGGCTCCAGGCAGGGATGAGAAACCCTCTTGTCAGTGAAGTCCAGATCAATGGTGCCATGCTTCTGTGGATATCACAGAGCAAGCTTAAACTCCATACCTGTGTTTCTCATTTAATTTGCAGAATAAAGGTATGGTTTGCATCCTCCATGTCATTCTACCAGTGGGAAAGGGAGACCTTCTTACACAGTAATAAGTAATCCCAACCCCTGGCCGACCTGTCTGAGTTGCACAGAAGATCTTCTACCCCCATTTAAAACGATTCCAGCCCCATCTGTGCTCACCACAACTAATTTGCGTCCTTGAAGGGTGGCTGTTTGGGGTCCAGGGATGCCCAGGACTTTCCCCTTTAATGTAGATTATAGTAGCTAGGAATACTGATGTGTACGCTGACCTCTGGTGCCCCCCCCCCCCCCCCCCCAACCCTACATATACTTCACTACAGGTTAGAAACCTAAGCTTTTCTTTTACACAGAGTTGACGGTAAACCAGCAGGACAGGGAGCAGACGGCTGGGCAGAAATTTCTACTCCAAACAATCCCTAAAAAGTGGATCTGATAATTTGTTTGTGGAAGGCTGGCCAGCCACTATGAAGAAAAATACAATGAGCAGTTCTATATGTAGTAATTCCCCTACCAAACCTTTATTTTGCTTGTCCTTATAGTGATAGTGATGGATTATAATGATGTCACCTACAATAAAATACAACTGTGGATGTAATTATTGGAGATACGGAATTACAAGAGCTCTTGGTCAATGCCCTCATCATCATCGGAAATGACAGCTGATTCATTGACTTTTTTCCTGCCAACAGCTTGACTGTGAGACACTTTGAGACGAAGGAATTAAAGGAGCAACCTGGTGTCTTTCGCAGAGGGACTGCCCTCAGCCGTGGCTCTATCAGTCTCTGATATGACACAGTGCAACAGCACGTGAATGAACCAGGTTTCAAGGAAGCAAGTGTCTGTACCCTGTCAACACATTCATCTCGTGCTCTGGGCCAGCGCTCGTCCCCTGGTGCACATCCCCTGTCCCGCTGGCTGTAGGGTCCTGGTCCTGGTCAGTGTGAAACTGACTTCAGTTCTCCATCTCTGAATTTTTATTTACTTGTACATGTGTATATACAGGTTATATTTAAATTATATAATTACATTTTCCATTTATTATAAAGTTATTAATTTAATATTTAATATTATAAAGAAATCAGGGCATGAGCAGGTTCATGGAACAGGAGAGGTGAGGGTGCTTCCCCTGGGATTTCCTGGTACCAAGTTTCCAGTCAGAGGAGCGGGCTCCTCTGCTGCGGACTGTGCTGGGAGATGGCACGATGCAGGGGGAGCACACCCCTCAGCTCCCTTTGCTCCAGGAGCTGCTGTGGCAGACATGGCTGGTCAGGGACTGCTGGGAGGCACAGTCCAAGCAGGCCAGCACTGAGGACAGGACATCACAGGGAGCAGCACAGCATCCCCTGCCCACTTTCCCAGGTCTCCAGAGAAGATGAGACCACAGGGAGAGGTCAGGGTAAATGGACTGTCTAAACCAGAGACTAGGTGGGCTGTCTGTCCCAACTCTGGTCTGGGTAATGAACGTTACCAGATTTTACCTGGATGTGGCAATAGTCACATACGATATCAAATGCCATTCTCTGGAGTCCTTGACACCAGATCACTCCACTGCACAGGACACTATAGCCCCTCGCTTTCTGGCTGCAGGTGTGGGAGCTTGTGCAGCAGCATTCCTGCTAGGTCCAGGTCTGCTTCAGCCAATGATCAGAATCTTCCTCTGCAGAACTGCACAAATCTGTGCAAAATTTACTGTGTTAAAATGGCTAATCCAGCTCCAGAATGGTCTGGGATAACATTTAACGAGGTGGATCATTGCTTAGTATGTATAGGCAATATACAGGTATTGCCTAGTATATCTTAGCCATATTGTATTCATTTTGTCCACAGATATATAAGCTCATATGAATTTCTTGCTAAGGTCAGAGCACTTCTTGTCAGAAGTAGTCAGGCCACAGGATTTTCATGCGTCCAGGCAGTAGAGTGCCCTCATCATTTCCTTGGTTTGTAATGGTGGGAAGACATCCTCTGTCCATGGGCGCATCTTAAAGCCAGCCTACACTGGTATCGTTCTTCCTCTGATGGTTCTTCCAGGACCTTGTTCCTGTTGACTTCAATCACGCTGGTGAGATAAGTGTCAGTGTTGTTCCTCCAGGTCTTCAGGTCCTGGACCCTAAGAAGGCTGGCAGTTTCTGCGCTGCTGAAAGCTGACCGTGGTATTACAACCACTGACCATGCTTATTTGACGGACTTCATTATTTGTTACATCTTTTTCTCAAAATTCCCAGTAATCCTCAGTGAAGCTGTTTTCAGGCTTTACCTGCCTGTATTCGTTGCCCTGTGTTTGAAGCTATGCAAACTTCTCCTCTAAACAAAGTGTAGACTTAACACCTACCTGGAGGGGATCTGAGGAGTCTGCTGGAAAACTGAAAAGTGAACATTTCCTACAAACCTATTCTTTGGCTGCATACTGCTGCATCCCAGCCTGGTGGATGGGCTATGCTGTACTTACTCTCCTAGACGTTACCAGGAATGTTGGAGGATGCTGATAATAAGTGAGGTCAGGACAGTTTCTAGGAGAGTCAGGAATGTGGCCAGCTTCCTCCATGTGAAGAAAATGATTTCTGTTTGCTGGGGTTTACAAATGAGTTGGCTCTCAGTCTTTGAGACTCCATTTTCATCAATGGTGTGCTGGCTACTGAAAACCACCATGAAGGGACAGACATTAAAGCATGTGGTAATGACTGTGGAAGTCGGTGCATTATCAGCTGGCTTCTTCACAGCTTCAACTTCAAATTGTTCAAAAGATGTTTTTCAGTAATTTACTGAGAACTTGTCAGCATCCTGAATCTGTAAGAACAAGTTAAAAGCAGCATAAGTGGAAAAATGAGTGACACATTTTTTGGATACAAAATGAGTTTTGTATCCACACCATAGAACCACGAATCTAAAGAAAGGTCATATAAATCATGTGCACATAGCCTTTTCCTGAAGTAGTTTTTATGCAATAAAAGTGCTTGCTGCAAGTCTTCCAAGACCACCACTAGGTGGTGGTAACAACGCAATTTCTTGGTTGGTTGGGTTTTTTTCTTTGAGGGGAGGATTGACAACGTTATGTGTTCATGACACCGCGTGAACAGTTTGTTAGATGACGATGAAACACCCGTCAAGCTTCAGATGTAAACCAGAAACCACAGGAAACCATAGTCCAGCAGTGGGAAAGAATGTGGCTTCCCCAGAAACAGCCACAAACAGCTCAGTTACAGAAACCGAGTAGATAGTGCTAATTACAGAGCAGCTGACTGTAAACGGAAGGGGTGGTTTTCCTTGCTCCCTACAGATTTACTTTTTAAATGCCTTCTGTATTTAAAGGCTGGAAGATTTAGATTCATGGTTAAATTCCCACTTTTGCACTAGTACCCACTTTCGCATTAGCTCCCAGGTGTTGCAAGATTCATGCTGCAGCAGCTTCAGCTAGTGTGAGGTTTAAAACCTGAAAGCCCAACCAAATTCCTTTTTTTGTTTTTGTTTTTGTTTTTGTTTTAAAATGAAATTAAATAAAAAATATTACAGAGGATAAGATAAGGATCTCTCTTACTGTTTGCTTGAGCATTTCCTTGTCTGCAGCTTTGGGCCATAGGACTGCTGCTAGGCATTGGTTCAGTTCCAGTGGAACAAAATTTAAGATAATGAATATTCAAATGTATCTTGATCAATCCCCTGTTCTTGCATTCCCCAATAGTTCAGGTTTTTCAAACAGAGAACTCACCAAATCAAGAAAAGAAAATGAATCCGTGTTCATTAGACCAATGTCCAAACATTGTATTGCATGAGTATTTTCTTCGCCTTCGCAGCCAAGTCCTTGTACAGGCAGCACGCTAACAACCATGCTGCAACCGAGGTTTACATACGCAAAAAATCATACTGGGATGTAAAATTTGAATTCCCTCTGTGTCTAAATTAGCTGGTGTAAGCACTTCAGCTGGTGTAACTACTTACGTGTTCATTCCACTTAACAGTGAATTTGATGTTGTAGCTAAAAGTATGTGAAAATAAAGGGACTTACACTGATATATGCTTAGTTGTAATCTGCGATGAAGGCTTACTTGATTATTGCACTTACAGAACGAATCCTGGTTAAAGAACCACTTCCATATTCTGCAATCTTTACTACTCCACTTCTTAAATTTATGAAGCCTTCCGAGGCTCACTTGGTAAGGTGAGTACATTTCTCCCACAATATAAAAGCTATATTCTATTTTATGGTATCAGATAAAATATCTGACAAAAGAAATAACCTTATATAACAAATACAGTTTTAAAAAGTAGGAGGCTTTTTTCCCAGTTTGAGGCAAATTGTTCCATGCCCCATGCACTTCATATTTTTGTAATCATAGGATATGTTGCATTAGTGTTCAATTGTTTTATTATCATGAATCTTACATTACTGTGTGTGCAATGATTACTCAATGCTGTGATTTATTGGACCCAGGTGGCCTGCCACCACAACTAATCACCAACTAGACAAAAGTTACATGCTAGGAAAATAGCAGTCTTCTCAGGTGTTTCCTTCTTGCCCTTTTCCTCCATTTTTTCTCCAGCCTGATTCCAGTGAAACCAAGCTTCAAAAAAATGAGCATAAATCAGAGCTGAGTTTGAGACCGGAAAAATCGGAGCTACTGGTCAGAAACCAAGTTGAAGCAGCAATGAGTCAGGCCCTTATTTTGTGTGCTCGACAGCAAAGCCAAGCAGCCATGCTATTCGGAGACATGACTAAGAACAGCTGTGCAAATCGGTCACTGCATTGTGTTGAGGCACCAGGATATTCCGTTTAATCCTTCCCATTAGTAAAAAAATCCACCCAGAAGAGGTCAAGAAGCTGTAAAAGACACAAAGCCTCTCCTCTCTGAGGCATTCTTTGTGGTCTATTTTTACAGAAAATTCTCTTAGTTCAAACTGTCCTGAGATTAATGGTTCAGGGAGGGTTAGCCAGCCTTCCCGGCCATGGAAAAGTAATCACGCCACTCAGTCAGCACAAGAAATTGATAAGGTGCTGTGCAAAGTGCTCTTTCGTCTTCTGGCAGCCTGGGCCCTAAGCCGGTGTCAAACGTGCTTGAAGGGTGCCACAGGAATTCAGCCGAGTGTAAATACCTGCCACAAAACGTCTCCCAATAACGTCAAAGCAAACTTACTCAAAGGAAACGAGCCCTTCCTGTAAATACCACTGAAAAAGCCATTTTATTAGCTGATGGTGGTGTTAAACGTTGTTTTCCTAGAACATTTACACCGCAGCTAGTAACAAATAAGCCAGAGTACACTGAAGGTTTATCATTTGTCAGTGCATTTGCCAGGTAAACTAGGGTTTTGCTCAACAACAGCAGCTCTACAAGCTGACAGAGAGTTTGCAGGTTCAACAACCATGGAGGGCTATCCCCATGCTGCAAGTCCATGGGAGATAAGAGGTTGTGGGGGCACAGCACCTGGGTATGTTTGGGCAGCGTGGGACCCCTTAGCAGGGTCCCTGCACCCCTTTGGGGATGAAGTGGGGCAGCGCAGCTGGGCCAGTGCCTGCTTGCTTGTGTTGATCCTGCTCTGTTGCACCCATCCTGGAGCTGCTCAGGCTGATAAACTGGGCAGAAATGTCCCCCTCTCTCCTGGTCTTTTAGAGAAAGTCCCCCTTTCTCTTTTAGCTCACCGCGCTGTCGGACGAGCTGATGCGGAAAGCGATTCATTCAGCTCAAACCACCGCGTGTCACTTTGCCCTGACTCCGACTAGCATGGGAAGTGGAAAGCATGGGTTTAGTTACCTGTAGATTTTATTCAAAACCATCAGATCCTGGCTTTAACTCTTTGATCACCTAATGATGCTGGTAGGCAAGTAGTGAGGGTTTGAAAACCCCAAATCTGTCTCGTTGCTTTACGAGGGAATCCGAACCTGAACTGAGGTTTTCAAAGATAAAAGAGAGAGTTTGAATTTTCTGTTAATCAGTTCACATAGCTGCCACTCAAACTGTTGATGGAAAAAGATAGTTATTACTTGCAAAATCCTCACGCCTTGTTTCTGGCATTTCAGGAACACAGATTGCAGCATCCTTCCTGGAGATCTCTGCTTCAGACACTCCCTGGCACCTGGATGTTGGGAATCATCAGGAAAGGAAAACTAAAGAAAACAGAGAGCGTCATGATATCCCTCTATGGGTCCATGGTGTACCTTGAACACTGTACCATTCCGGTCCTCTCAGTTCAGAAAAGACATGGTAGAACTGAAAGTGTCAGAAACATAACAAGGATGATCAATAATGTGGAAGGACTAAATGAGGTAGGACCCCTGAGCCTGGAAAAGCAGTGCCCAAAGGAGCATATGACAGATGTTTAGAAGATGTGTGTTGGCTGAGTAAGAAACCGCTTCTCACTGTCTCTTTAACACAAGCTAATGGGCATCACCTTAAACTGTCAGAGGAGGTTCAGAACAAACAAAGAGATGTGAGAAAGGCTGAGGGTACTGGTACTGTTCAGCCTAGAGAAGAGAAGGCTCACGGGGCTGGGGGGGGGAACTTATCAATGTATATAAATACCTGAAAGGAGAGTGCAAAGTGGATGGAGCCAAGCTCTTTTCAGTGGTGCCCAGTGACAGGACCAGAGGCAATGCTCCAAAACTGAAACACAGGCGGTTCTGTCTGAACATCAGGAAACACTTTTTCACTGTGAGGGTGACCAAGCATTAGAACAGGTTGCCCAGGGATGTTGTGGAGATGTTCAAAAGCCATCTGGACCTGAGCCTGGGCAACTGGCTCTAGGTGGCCCTACTTGAGCAGTGGGGTTGGACAAGATGACTTCCAGAGGTTACTTCCAACCACAGCCATTCTGTGATTATGTCATCCTTCACAAAAAATATACTTAAGCTGTCATTCCTCGCTGCAGCATCTGGTGGATGCTATTAATGTACACGTATTCAACAAGTGATTTGACAAATTCAGAGAACAAAAATCCATCAAAGGCTGGGGTTGTGAGACCACACCGTTGCCTCAGAAGGCCTTTGGACAGCAAAATGTAGACACTGGTAGAGCTTCCTGGGAGAGTGTACCATTACGTGCTCCCTACTCACCCTTTATTGGCCACTTCAGGACATTTTTCTGTGGAAAAGGGCCAGTGTACTACTGGGTAATAAATAGGCAGAGTGTGGATCCATCTCCCAGCTCAACAAAACCTTTTAACGGCAAGTCCTTACAGCAAGCATCTGTTGTATTAAGCCATTAAGAAGAGATACCGCATTTGATCATACTAAACCTCCTCTAACCTACCGAGTTAGAGGAACATTTGGTCTGATTGAGTACATATGCCCTTTTGTTCTTTGTCCTTATGTTTTGTTACTTAAAGCTCCTGGCTGCCCAAGCTATGCCCAAACTCACAGCAGGAAAGGATAAACAGAAAAGCAGACTGAGGAGACACTGCAAGACCTTACCAAATGCTGAGGTCAGTGGGGACAAAACCTGAATGTCATCTGACATCACAGTAAAAGGACAAATGATCCACAGACATAGGAATAGAGGTGCAGTAAGTAGCAGCAAGGAGCTACAGTTGTATTGGTATGTGACAGTTGTGAGCCCGAGATGGGAATAAGTCAGAGATTTGTAGTGTTTGCTCTTTAAAAAGGAAGCTGAAAAACTGAGGTGATTGAATCAGTGTCACAAAAACTGACACAGTGCTAGAGAAAATGGGGAGCCTAAGGAAAACTTAAATCTATTCAGTTTATTGAGGTGTGACTTTAAAAGGCATACAAGTATCTTCTGAGAGAAAAATAGTCAAAGATTACATCAAAGTGCTCCTTAATCTGACAAAGTCAGAACAAGAGCTGGTAGCTAGCATTAAAGAAACACACATTCAAGTGAGAAATAGAACCAGGATGCCCGATGATGACAGTGATTACCCATAGAAGCAAACTCCCTCAGCAGCCGTGGTACTCACGCCTGTAGACTGGAGGTCCCAGCAGGGAGATTTGGCCCAAGCACTCCTCCACTTTGTCACTGCAAGGGACCCTGTACTCCTTCATCGTAGGGAAAGCAGGCTAGAGAGATCTTCAGCCTTACTATGGTCTGACACATTCACTTCTTCCCAGGTATATTGTTTCTGTTACTTGTAACTCATATTTTTGTTTGTGTTACCTTAGTCCAAGATCACTGGGTCTTTCCAAAGATGAAGCTGTTATCCTTTCTACCACTTTTCTTCCCAGATTAAAAAAAAAAATAGCTGCAGATCTTACTGCTTTTCATGCCCTGAAACTATGTTACAGAGTTTTTGCAGATGAAAACAAGGTGAATGCAACCACTGTGCCTATGTGTGTGTGTCCCTTTCTTCCTCCTCTCTCCTTGGTAATCTTTGAATCCTTTGGCTACCATCAACCACAAAGGGTAGAGGTTTCAAGGATAATTAAGACACTACAAGTTTTGTGAAAATAAGTATCCAAGTAGAAAAGAGAGACTTTATTAGTATTTTTACTGAGGAAAGAGTTGTAGTCTAAGTCTACATCTTTTTAGTCAGTAGAGAACGTGCATAAGAGAGTGCCTTTATAAATAAATGTCCAATTATACCCAATATCACCTGGAAATCTTACCTCCTTGGACACCAAAGTCAAGTAGCTAAAACCATAAAATCCTTATGAAAGGAGGTGTCATTAGTTTGGCTGCTCAGGGAATTGCTTGTTTCTCTTTGAAATCCTGTCTCTCAAAAATGGCAATAATCTAGACTATTGTTACAATCTCTGATCATGTCAAGAAGTCTTTTTCTACATACTCATTCATATTTGATGTATATATAAAAATAGCTCTTCTGTAAAGTGGTAGAGAGCATGGCTTTCTGATTAAGTCTGAGTTTTTACATACTTTATTCTAAACTCCATGCCTTTGTAAGCAGATTTCTTGAGTAGAACTTCTGCAATGCTTTCTGCTTCCCAACCAGAAGAATAGACTTTCTAGGCCCCTTTCTTTGTTGCAAAGCACTCAAGCAATGCAGAAGTATCCTCAAAACCCCAGAACCGCCTGCACTGGGTTTTATTTGGTTCAGGAGACAAGGGGAGCAGAGTGTTACCAGCATGTATGGTTTGCCAGTTGAACCAGCTCCGGGCCTGGTGCCTATGAGAAGGTCTGCTACTGAGCCCATGCATAGCTTAAGCTAAACTGAGGGTCTTATTCTCAATGAGGGAAACCTGCACTTACAAGATCAAAGAATTGGACAAGGCTGTGCAGTCTTACCACTTTTTTATAGGGTCTGAATGGGGCAGTTGAAACATAGCACAAGAATTCTCTGTATCAGGTTGAATGATCTTTTTTTTTTAAAATAGTATCTCTCCTTCCCTGGGCTGCTCACTGCAGACTGCTCACCAATTTCTGTCCAAGAAGTGTCACTGGTTTTGAGCTAGTGGTTTACCCCCCTCCAATCTCTGTTTTCCTGGGATTATAGGACATACAAGAACTGGTCCCTCAGGACTGCCCAGGACAGCTCCAGAGAGCCCCGTTCCTCAGCCCCATCCATCATACATACTTCAGAGCGCACTTTCAGAGAGACTCCTTGAGCATGGTACATCCTGGAAGAAAATATTTGTGTGTGTATTATGAATAGTTGAAGTTGGCACATAAATTGCTTTTGGAACATTACTTTGTGATTACCATTGCTTTTTAAAATTTTAAAGCTTGCTTTTCTTTCTTTCTTTCTTTCTTTCTTTCTTTCTTTCTTTCTTTCTTTCTTTCTTT